>NC_143580.1:89614492-90281188 GCF_048544385.1 Mastigoproctus giganteus | reverse complement strand
GTTTCACCCTTTTTTGGTGAATGCAGAGGAATTCCGCTTCATAGCATCATTTAGCCATTATGTTACTAATCCTAATGCAAATACATTTTTAGGTCTCTTTGTACAGAGACAGGTTAGCCGACTACAAGAGACCCTATACCTTTTCCTCTCAGAATCCCCCGCCTCGAATCTTCTAACTTAATTCCAAAACAGGCAGCCCAGTCATGGAACAGGTTGAGAAATACCAACACCTCTTTGTTGAGAAGATATACCAACGCTTTGTGACCTGAGTTTTCCTAACAGCAGAACGCAAGCTGGGCAAATATATCCTCAAAGATGAGCTTTAAAAATGTTGACATAATGCAGTACATCTTCATAAGAACCAAAACTATTCGGTTTTAGAGGTCTTCGTGAAACTTGTTTCAGCGTTTCGTTTCATTTTTTATGGCGTTGCAAAAGACTTTCATCCGAGAGCAGAAATAGTAATCCTTGTCTTACGATCTACGGAAAAAGTTATTAAAGTTTACAGTGGCTTCTTAGCTTTAGTAATTCGACACCAGCATCTAAAGTAAAATATTTCATTTGCAATTCTAATTGGTGAATTAAGATTCCCCATCCCTGTATGCTTTACTTTTAATGTGAAAAGTATGCTAATATTTGAACGTTTTGTATTAATTTAAGCGGCTCGTTTAATAATATGCGATATTTAATATATTATTTCTATGTAATTATCGTAATTGCTTTTTTGGGGAAAAAAAATGGCCCAGTTAGTCGTAATAAGAGAAGATGCCAAGAATGCTGGAGCTGATAAAGTAGTTTAGATTAATCGGAGAAGGGGATTCTAAATGAACGCGGTGACAAACAAGCAGCTATATTAAGTATTTCGCATGGTACAGATGTCGGTGCCGAATGTCCCTCAAGCCCTGTGTTATTATTAATTATGAGATCAGTATTTTTGCACAAACAATTGGAATGTCATCACTCAAAAGTTGTAGTATAAACACTTGATTGTTGGTTTTTGCACTGCTGTATCATATCCTTCAGTCTTCAAAGAGAAATTTATGTATATGAACACAATTTTTTTAAAACTTTCTGAACTCAGTATTTAAAATATTTGAAAGGAGTCATGCCTAGGTAAAGAATTACTATAACAACAGAGCCTTATAAACATTTTATGGAAGCTTATCTGAACCATACTGTATAGTAGTAGTAATGGAGGCATTGGATGCAAGAAAACAAGTGCATGAACGTAAGTAGCATCAGCCAATAAAAAATAAAATAAATAAAATTTCACACATCCATATCCTCTAAACGTTTATTCGGTTCCACTTTGAATTTATTTAGACTATCAACTTCTACAACGACGGATTGAAGTTTGTTTCAGAAATTAACCACCCGCTGGCTAAATGCAAATTTCCGCACATCTATTCTACAATGGTCTTTCCTCAAATTAAATTTATGCATCCTCAGGTTCGTAATCTGAGCAAGCGGAAGAATCCCATCAGAATTCAGCGTGCTCAACCCATTCAAGGCCTTATACACCTCAATCCCCTTGCAGGCGCGTATTCTCCAGCCGCTGCAATTTGCAGAACTTAGCTCTTCTTGGTAAGAGGACCTCTTCGTTCCCCTCACCAATCTTGTTGCCCTTCTCTGTACAAGCTCAAGGAATTCTACATCCTTCCTAAAATGAGGTGTCCAGACCTGTACGCAGTACTCAAAGAGTGGCCTGACCATTGCCTTCAATTTTGCAGTTCGTTGTTATTGGGTTTTAGGAGCATCAGCAACTAAGGCCATATTGATGTTTGTTTGACGAAACACCCGAGGTTTCGGGAGAAAAAGACAATACTACCCTCCCCGAGACAGATTATCTCAGCCACATTGTGAAAGAGATTCATAAAAATTCATCGTCATCGACAGGACTCGAACTTAGTTCTTTTCCATCCGGTGTGGGGTGAACGGCGATTCTACCAATGTGCTGACAACGATAGCTTGCATATTTTAATTTTTAGGAAAGAAGAAAGTTGTTCCAGTGAACATAAGTAAATGGAATAAATGAAGGAAAATAGGAGGTGGGGCGTGTTCAGAGTAAAATCGTGAATGGTACAGGTTTAGACTGAATATGGAAGAAAGAGGAGCAATTTAAGATGTTATTTCAGAAACTTTCCACGAACATATCTGCAGCATTAACAAGAATAAGTTGAACATCTGTGGGACAGAAAACATATTGAGTTGTTAACAGATGGAATTGTTAAGAATGTCAAGAAATTTTCATCGAACTTCTGCACTGCATTATCAGATATTAGAGCAGTATTCCTACATAAGTGGAGGGAAAGGGGTTGAAATTTGTCCGGTCTTTAGCCGCTCAGAGGGGAGCCAATCTTTGGAGCAAAAAAAGCCTACTTTTGATTCAAAAGAAAAAATATTCGTAATATATTTATGCTAAATGCAGTCAGAAGTTAGAAACGTTTAAGTAAATCCAAGAAAAGAGGTGATGTGTTCCTGTGTAGAAATATGAGCGTTGTTAAAAATGACTAGCAGTAAATTCAGTTTTTAGAAAAAATAAGAAAGGATTCAGTTTTTGAGAATTTAAGGTGGTTAACTCTCTGCTAGCCACCAGAGAATGAATGACCCAGATATCAGCATGGGCGGAAATATTACAGCAAGACTAAGTTGTTTATGAAGAGAAAGGTTTGCTAAACCAGCAAGTCAAAGTAAACAATCATTTTATTGCTGTAAAGACAAAAATCTCTTCGTGCTCTGAGGCCAAGGGCCAAAAGTTATTATCTGCGAAAGGTTTATTTAAGGTGGCTTTGGAGTGTCAAGAACTTGATTTTCGATTGGTGTGGTGGTTGATCTGTTGTTTCAAGTTCTTACTCATTGTTCACTTCTTTATTTTGATGACGTCCTTTGGGCTTTATCGGATGAGCTGTTTATAATCAGGACGAGTATTTCTTTTCAACTAGACTTTGATTTTAGGTACGGTTGGCAGTCAGTTTTAAATTAAGTTATAAATTTTAGTGCAGATTTCCGGGACAACCTGCATCTGCTGAATTCTTGTCGGGTTTTTTCTTAAAAGTAGACGATTACAAGAACTGTCTCTGCCGGAAACTTTGGTGATAGTCTGGATGATATCTGTTGTGTCAGTTACATTGACCAATAAAATGGAACTTTTTCCTCATCAGTAACATGAACACACAAATTTCTAAACTAGGTTTTCGCACTGATTTGAAATATATTCTAGGTTTTTTTCCTAGGAAACGTAGTTTTCGTAATATCGCTGCTGATAATATCAACACAAGTTAATTAAGACAATTTCATTACAAAACATATGGGATTGTTTAAAATTAAAGGTAAAATATAATAAAATCACTGTTTAAAAAAGGACATGTATAGTTGTTGGGAGGGATTTCTTTCGGAGCCTTTATCTTGAATGTCGCGTTGAAATATCCAACAGTAGTCTATTAATATATATTTGTTCCAGAAACCTTGGTAATGGTTTTCCAGTGATAACGTTTTGATAGATTCGTTTCCCTGCTCGTCATTCAAAGTATAATGGCTCTAGGGAAAGAAATCTAAATACGAATGCAAGAAATGAAGTTTCAACGACATGCGATATCTCATTTCTTTACACTCATTGAGCAGTTTCTGAACCCCATCTATGTATGCAGAAGACCAGTTGGTACCTAAAGCGCTTCTACAAAACCATTTTAAAGCCGGCCATGCTTTTAGTTTTAACACTGTGGAATTTTTCAGAGCCTTCACCTGCAAAAGCCCACTGGGGACGACAAAGAATTCCTCTTTTTTTTTTACTGATCTTTGGATTTCCATTTAAATAATGACATCGTCTCGAATTCAGCTTAACAATCTTTCACAAAATCCTTAATTGGGCAAATTTAGTGTGGAGCGGATAAGAAAAAATCTTCATTGGTTGTACTAATGCATACTGTCCGCTACTCGTTCCTTGCTCATATGAGTTTCTTTGATGCCATTTATGTCGTTATCATTAGACGCGCTTCTTACTATGGGTGCTGGAAATATTACATTTAGTTTAGTACGTGTATAGTTTTGCCCGCCTCCCCGTGGCGTAGACGAGTACTGGAAAGCAGCCTTCCTGGTAGCAAAACAGCCAGAAACAACTAAACACCACACACTTCACAAACATAGCGCTACACTAATTTCTGGCCATTGTGCAGAGTTTCGTATATCATCACAGAGAACCATGGCGGAGATGAACTAACGTTTAGGGGCCGCCTTATATAAGACACAACACACACGTCTTTATCAAAGGCTCAAATTCGTTTTATTTATTTACAATATTCCAGGCACTAATACATAAAAACGAGTCCCTTATAACGTTGCTTAAACTAATGTTCCAGGTGGTATGAGCTTATTTCAATATGCTTCATTTTCTACATAATCTAATTACAGGTCAGACAGAAGTAATCACAGCGAATGTACATGTGTGATTTTGGTCATATTACTAAACTGCTTCATGTCATACTCCCCCTTCCCGAATTAATAGTTTCCTTGAACACTAAAGGCTTCCTCAATGACACTATCAAAAACTCTTGCACTTCCCCTGTTCAAAGGAATTCCATCTTCACAAAAGACATTTCTTCTATTAACTAGGCCAGGCCACGCTACAAAACATTTTTCCGTAAGTCTTGGACAGTCCCACAAAACAGAGAGTTAATCAATACTTCCATATATATTCCTTCTTATCATGCTTGAGCAGAAATGCGGATTTGTTCCAGCATTATTACCCTAAAACTATATGCTTTTATTACACTAAAACTGAAATTGTTAACTATATCATATTTCTGCACCTGGCAGAAATACATAATGAACTGTGATGCTATTCAACCTGTATTTACATGTAATGGAATATACTGTATTTCCGGTTTTCTATCCAACTGAATCCCCCGGTACAACTGTCATGGAGCGCACAGTATTCTACGCTAAAGACTGAGCTCCAACTCAGTAAAGTTCCTCTTGATGAAGAATAACACACTTAAGTAATGATTTGAACTAATTTATTGGCTATGTTGTTATTTGGTTTTTAGGAGCATTAGCAACTAAGGCCATATTGCTCCGGGATATGCGGTGGTCATTCCCTGACCTTTCCACATCCTCCGTATTTGGTGGTGACGGGCTCGAACCCCGGTCTAATCAAGAAGCGTGTGCTACGCACTGCTGCGCCTTCCCACCTGGCTACGGAGGCGCCTAATTTATTGGCATTGATAATCATATAACATGACTGGAATTATCTTATTTAAAATACCGCCTGTGTGTTTTATTAGTAAATTTTTGAATAAAACGTTTGGTATAGAAATTGCAATATTTCCCTTCTATTTCTTTATCGTGTACGATTGCGTTTAAAGTAGGCATATTGCGGGTGTTACTGGCAGCGTAATTACTATTATAGTTGTCGATAATTGGAATCCATTCCAATAATGACGGCTGACTCGAAATAAAACATAATCCGCTTATCATAATATGCTGGGATAAATCTATCAAAAGCGTATTCTGTGCTGCAGTAACATTTAGAGATAAAACAATTAATAGCCGAATTTCTCTTCCGAAAGAGAGAAAAACAAGAGCAGTTTAGCAGACGCTTTGATTTGGTTATCGTTTGGTTCCTCATTTCTATAAGACGTGTTATTAATCAAGCGAATGTAGTGAACTAAATGCAATAACGTATAGCAGGTAATCTATCGGATATGACAAAAATCCTAATTTCACTGCTGAGTTAATAAAGAGATACCCGACAGACATCACTGTAGATATTTTGACAGTGCGGCGCTTTAAAATCAAAGCTCCGTTGACGTATAAAAGTGAGTCTTATGACAGATTAAGCTTGCCGTAAGCATAAATAAAGACAAATTCGCCATCTCGAAAAGACAATTTTGTGTGTTTAAATTAAGATGAAATCCAGTGAAATCCTCGGACTAACTATTTACTCTCAGAGCGCAGATGGAGTACTTTTTCTTCATTTAAAGAAGAAAAATGTTTCAAATATTATCATCAGCGCTGAGAGCTATTCTTTGCAGAAGATTAATGCCGCATTCTTAGTGAAAACGATTCGTTTCTGCCATTTGGAATAAAGAAACCATTAAGGGTAAAAGCTGGCTGACAGCTGAAGTGGCATCTGAAGTGGAACAATTTGTTTCACTCCAGGACTCTTAAGTATCTTTCATCCGTAGACTCGATGAATGCTCACGACATCTTCATGTTTCTTAAAATGAAATAAAAGTAGGGAAATGCTAGAAAATAATTTCCCACAAATGATTTTTATTTGGCTTACTTCGGCTACAGGAAAATATGAAGTTACTATTTAAAGTTCAATCAAGTACCAAGGTTTAGTATTCCAAGAATTAAGTCCTGAGTGTCTAATGAACATTAAACAATATCACTTTTTTGCTTAAGGAACCATAACTATTTATGGCGCTTTTTATCAGCTATTGGAGAAACTTTTGGACGTGTCCCTCAAAGGGCGACAATACCCCGGAATAGTTTAAGATACCTAGTTTCTATTAATGACACTTCAGAAGCGTTATAACTTACGCTGATCTTTTATAATACAAGTTCCCTAGTTACCAACCTTACGGACAGGTCGATGACCCCAAATAGTTAATACATAAAATTAGTCTGTGTCTATATAGTAACGAGTGTCTCTACTATTTTGCAAGATTAAAATTAATTTAATCTGTAATAAAATTAAAATGTACCAGTAGAACATTCAGACTTGTATTTTAGATTAGCGTCTATACAAAAATATTGGCGTCAGCCGATATTGTCTGTGATGCATAACCTTGACTAGTCTGATCGATAAAAAGAATGAGGCACAGAGATGGTTTCGGCGTGTACGGAAAATGGAGCATGGGATTGCCAAAGAGGATGCTAGAAATCAAGAAATGGAGGATAAAAGACCAAGAGGACGGTTAAGAAGAAATGGCGAGACGAGGTTACGAGCAATGGGGAGAGAATAGGCTTTAGCTGGGATGAGATTGAAGGAGAAGAATGGTGGGAGGTTACAGCTAAATGGAGAAAAGCTGGTTTCCTTCGACAAGTCAATGAACGATTGTTAGTTTGATGCTCATAAGCAAATATTCCCTCAGTCCATTGACACTGTTAAAATAAATAAGAAAATCTGCCATTCAGTAAAAAAAAATTGAGATCTTTCTTACTGAAACGAACTCAGTTTTAACTTAAATCATTGTAGCTGAGCTTACCTCTAAGATATCTAATATCTTAACTTAAATCTCCAACTGAGTTTCAGATTTAAGTTTGAATATTAGATATATGTAAAGTTATATTTACTTCAGTAATAAGGTGGGGCTCATTTGGTTACAATGACTACCAATAAATTCATATTTTCTACAGGTGGTATCTACTTATCCCAAATATTTGAAAACAAATGTTAGTGCCTGTCAGATACAAGAATTATATCTGACCAATATCGAAAGGACAATCGTCGTTTCAATGTAAGTCATAACGCCTGTTACTCATGGAGATAATAATAATAAAAAAAATAATAAAAAAAAAACATTTGAATGTTTGCTTTTCAAACGACAAAAATCAAAAAAGAGAGAAGATAATTTAGTTAATTTCAATCCTTGTATTGTAAAACTGAACGTGTCTTATATCTCGTAAAAATGATACCTCTGCTTATCATCGATGACACTCAGATTTCTAGACAAAAATTACATACCTCCGTTAGGGATTACCCTGACTTTTAATTTCTCTCGTCATCAGCACATCACAAATACAGTTTCGTCTGCATCTAAAAACTGGGTTTTTAATTTAGCTCTAGGCATTACATTTCTTTTAAACAGTTACTGACTGTGTACGAATCTGAAATCAGCCCTGCCATGGATTATTGTTCCCACATACGGGGCGGAACCCCTTAAAGCCTCTCTCAGGTTTCTAGCCTCCATTCAAAAGAGGGTAGTTAGATTAATCAATGACACATCTATTTAATTTCTAAATTGTACTTTGTAAATCGTCGTGATCCGGAGAAGAAATTTCTCTATAAGAATCACGTTGAAAGCAGTGTTCTATATTTAGAGTCATATAAGTAATTCTATTTTCGTTCAAAGCATTTTAACTTCCAGGCCAACAAAGGTTGTCACCGAAGTATTTGACAAGATGTCCTGCTTTATTTCGGATATAGGTATGGAATCGTGATAATATAAATAAAGGGGTTGAGACAAGAAAACAACTCTCTAAGAAATGATTATAAAGATGAAAGTGCCGTGAGAATATCTACTGCATAATGAAGCAACAAGCGTATTAACTGAAAATTAGCAAAAATGTTTTTTTTATGTCAAAGATATTTAGCGAACTTTACCAACAAAATATTTTGAGACTGATCCTCTTTAGTGATGTTCCATATTTAGAATGTCACAAGTTTTAGAGCCAAAAATCAATGATAATTAGGGCATGTTTCATTAAGCCATCAGTCCCCCAGAGATGCAAAAGGCGTTAAAAAAATTCTGTTCGTTAACTTGCTTCACGTTCCTTACCGATAAAGCAGAAACAGCTGCAAGACTATGCAGCAACGAGAGCATCAGATTTCTTAGAGTCGTTAAGACGGGGTTTAAGAATATCAGTAACCCACACTAATTAACAAAAACCTATAGTTTACAAGTGCTGTTAATATCTATATTATATGAATTATTGTACGATTAGATAGAAGAGATGTATCATTTAAATATATATCTTATATTGACCTAATATAATTTTATTGTAAAATATTTTCTTATATCGAAGTGATAAAATTTTCTTCTAAATGCGAAGGTCTATATTAACTTGAATAAAACAAAGTACATAAAGTATATGTACTTTGAATAGAAAATTAAGAAAGTTGCCTCTTGTCATCCCATTAAAATAACCCCAAAAAATACCAACAGGGTTAAGAGTGATAAATTTTTCTTTCTCATTTATATACTATGGTACAAAAGACCAGTTTTTACGGTACATTAAAATTCTGTAAAAATAAAAAATTAAGTGCTATTATCATGTCATGGAAAGACATAAGTAGGTAATGACTGTTTTGTACAAGTTTTTCACATTATTAATTAATACACTCTTTCCAGACTTATAATTATAAATATCAAAATGTCAATGAAGAAATAATGGTATCCATGGAAATATCTGCAGAAATGGCATGTAGTAGCACACAACGATTCCAGACAACATACTTTTTTATTAAAAAGTGCTTCGGTCAAAAAAAATTGATTTATAATATATATTTAAGTAAATATGTGTACAAACCATAGGACTACGAATTAGAATTTTGACTACATTCGCAACGAGTTGCCATGATATTGAACTATCTCGAATAAGTAACGCTTTACTAATAGAGAAGACAATTCTTACTTATTCTCGGCGGATACAACCACCCAGACAGCACCGTTTCAAGGCTTGTTGGGTGGGAACCTTGGCGTTGCAATCATGGCAATCAAGTTGGATGTATATTTCCGCAATATTGCAGGCAAAATGATGCCTAATGCTGTGCATAAGTATATACTTAAGTAAATATGTGCATAAAGCATAAGACTACGAATTACAAATTCACTAATGAATGCTCAGAAGTTCTTTGTGAAGAACCTTCGCAACGAACGTTCAGACGTTCGTTGTGAATGTAGTCATAATGAGATACAATTAAATCGATGCCATTTCAACCACTTTCGAGTTGACTACGAACAAAATATTGTGCATCTACACTGCACGTTCATTAATTAATAATGCGTGTATTAATTATATTCCAGTTAACACTTGGGCTTTAGTCTTAACCGCAGTATAATGAATACATACATTATTAATTAGTGCGTACTTTGCAAGACCGCAAAATGATCGGTTGGTGTTATAATTAATTAGGCGCGTTAGCATATAATGCATAAAGAGCCTATTGTCTTTACCAAGTCTCTCCGTTTGTCCGTATGCAATAACTTGACTCTAGAGGAGGATTTTTTTGAACCATTCTAAATTTCATTAAAATCGGACCAATAGAAATCCTGAAATTATTATTTCCTTGTTTGTCTACAAGTAATAACTCAACTCGCGGATAAATAATCATTAAATTTTACATTTGAACCGTGTAGAAAGATTTGTAGTCATTCCAAATTTAATTCAAATCGGATCAATAGAAATCTGACAAATATTATTACAGTATTTATTTTCATACATATCACACATGCTATTCATATCGCATATTGAAGCCGAGACGCTGGTTATTACGTTTGTTACTGTGCACTGGTTGGAGAAATGAATGGGCAATGTTATTAATTAACGAGTTGTAAATTGTTTGCGTGTCATTCCCGTCGGTGTCATAAAACAAACTCGAGTAACTCCCCTTTCAAAATATAAATACTAACTTACTTCAGGTCCACTTGGGCCCGTTCCTAATGCGATCTTGAAACGAAATCGATATTTTCTATTTAATAAGATTACCAAATTTGAACATTATGTATATTAGGGTTCCGTGCAACTTAACTGTAGCTGACTAGTATAACTTGCTTGCTCAAATGATGTCAAACTCATATCAGTAAGATCGTGGCATATAAAATACTGAAGCTGATTATAATGTGCTGTACCCAACCAGCTTCCATTGCAGAAATAGCAAGTGATCTACACTCCCGAACTAAAGCTGATATGGGGATATCAGCTTTAGTTAGGGATCGACCAATTTAAATACGATTTAACCTGATGTAACGAAAGAAATGTTTCAATTAAGTCAATTGTAAACTTCAACAAAAGAAATTTTCCTTTCCGTATCAGCAATTCGATCCCATATTCCACATACACGAGAATGCTACTGGCTTATGCAGCTTTGTGTTAGAAGCAGTATTAATTTTCCTGCATGTACTAGATACACGTATTAATAAAATCTGGCCAACAAGTTTATTATAGCTCAGATTATGGAAATTCCTTATATAGTACTAAGTAACTTTGTGCACTAACTTTTATGGTTATATTTTACCTACCGATTTTATATTTTTCTATCCGTTTATGAAACTCAACTTACCTCCAATGTTTGACGGCCTCATAACGAAGTTCGAGTCCTGTATCCATGAAGTAACTATAACGTAGTCCTTAACGAGGTTAGGAATGTTGCATCTAAGTACGGCAGTGTTCCCTTTTATGACAAATTCGTCGTACACATCTATCACGTAATGTTGTTGGACCACTGGAAAATACAAAAAAAAAAAGTCATTATTGAAGGCAAATTTTTATTAACGTTTGAAAGCTTTTGATATATTATTCGTGTAATTTACATTTTGACTTTGACAGACCAGATAAAATAAAAAGCTTTTAGTTTATTTTTTATTCATAATTGGAGAAAATATGAATGATCTTGTAGTCAAAGACTTGTTGAATAAAATGTTAGAGGCTTAACGTAGCAGAATGGTCAATAGCAAGAATATAGTAGCATATGCTCTTTGATTGAATGGATTATGGTTCAAGCTCAAGTGACTGCTAAATACGACTAACAATTGTATTCCCTATTTAGCTTAAACTCCTCTAACGTGGTGGTCATATCGGATTAAAAACAAGAAGAAAAGTTAGATAAGAAGATAGACGGCAATGGCTTGTTCACAATGTCTTGATCATTATACCAGGTGAAGAATATGAAAGTATCCTTTTTAGAAATTATACGTTGATACTTTGCCATCTCTTAATTTATAATAGCGGCCACTGAAGTCCTCAAATATATATACAGAATACGCTCTACTTCTTGTGGAATGACACCATTAGATGGGACACGTTGTCTAGTAGAGAGAAAGAGTAACTCTGTTGAAGTTCACTCTGCAAATACGTGGTCTCAATTCCAATCTTAAACACCATCACCATTCTCTATGACCGCTACCTCCAATATCTGATAATTTTCCTATAGAAATCTTAACCAATTCTTTGCTCAAACGCTGTTTATCTCACTTTTCATGATTACTCTGCGATTACTTGGGTTTTAAAGATGATATTTGGCATACGTATCCACTATAATATCTCTTATTACTGATAGCAGATACAGGAAAATATCTGAAACTGGCATCTTTCTACATTGTGTGAACAGGCCACACATTCAGTTCATGTCAGGACTGGAGGAACTAAAATTTTCAATCGCACTGTAGATCGCGATTCATCCTCAGGAAAGCATAACATCGACTTGCTTCAAGAAACTCCCAAAGTATAACAAAGGACACAAATGTACTCAATTTACAGTTTATATCCCCTAGCTATTCTTTTTTTTTTCATTTTCTTTGTCAGCAACTTTCTTCCAGCGAATCGAAATCAGTTCTCTTGTTCATAATAGAGCATTAAATTACATTTTTATTTGATAATCTTTGTTGTAATATACAAGTCTTAGTACAATATAACAAGTTTAGAAAGTATTATTTATTGAATGTTTCAAATATACTCGAGTTTATTTCTATCAAGTCTTGCATTACCCTTGCAGTGCCTAAAACAAACACAGCTACTGGAATATCCTTTACAAGTTATATTAGTATTAGTCATGTAGTACAAGGAAGCCACAGGCTTTTGTTTCACGGCAAAGAAAAAAGTATGTCCATCATTTAGAAATATTGACGCGACCTTGTTCTTCCACATAGTACTACACATTTAAGAACTTTGAGTTAAATACAGATGTTTTTTTTTTCCCAAAAGGTATTGATTCTTTACTGATGTCGAAAGAGGGACCTGCTATATTCAATTATCTGGTGAAGTGGGCTTGAGTTTCTTTATACTTTTGTTGGTAAAATATGAATAGGTTCTCAGCGAAATTTTCTGCTTAGATTCCAGGAAGTTTTCTTTAGAGATTGCATTGGAAGATATAGCATCTCTTATTACCGTATGCATGTGTCAGACAGAAGTTGTAGATGAAGTAATCCAGAAGGAGCAATGTGTTATCTCGATTGTCTCATTGGAACAAGTATCAGTAATTCTGAGAGTCTGTTGGTTGCAGGTGAGTTTGGCAGTGTCCAAGTATTCCTGATTTATCTTGCTGTTCACAAGGGCTTACAAGCACACACATTCACTGGAGAACGTGTGTGTAGATATTTTATACCATCACAGGATTTCTAGGAGGAGGTGGACTAGGGGCCATCCTGATTTGATTCATGAATACTCTCTTTCTTTATCTATCTATCATGTGGAAACCCTTCATCAACTTTAATCCATCAAAATCCGACTCGGTTCCTATTACAAAATACAGTCTGCATCACTTAAGCTCGTATTCTATAACAATTAGAGAGCAGTACGTTTTCCTATTTAAATTATCATAAACTTTTAACCATGTTGACACAAATATTACAAATAATTCTTGCACAAAAAAAAATGTTCTCTTTCGCTCCGGGCAAAGTAGTTGTAAAACCTTCTAAATCCCAGAAGTACGCCACCGTGGAATTTTAGATCTCACATCTGGGAGTAAAATCCTCGACCACAGAACAATGCGCTCGCTCTCTATAAACCCCATAATATTGCAGAACTGGAGGGCTCATGTAAATTTAACTAAGGATTATTGCAAAGTGACTCAGCCTTAAAGTCACTTGGTTCTCATATCTGTCTTGCTTCATTACTGGCTTCCTTGAATCTATCTGGGTTTATTAACACTAATCCACTACAACCCTATTGCAATAACGTTCAGTTCCTGTCGTATTCTATTTCTATAGATATTTTCTTTAGATGGGCACTACTCGTCCGAATTGGCATCAAGAATTTAGCGTCCTTCTAAATAAGTCAAATGTAAAAACAAATCAACAAATCCTTTCCAAACTTACGGAACTAAGTTTTCTTCATCGTTGATTCTTGTACGTGTATTTATTGATCGTTGCAGACTACTCGTATTCCGGGATTAAAAATAAGAAAAAGTCATATTTATACATGCCTAGTTATTAATTATTAGCTATGTAGCTATGGCCGAATAACAGTTTTATGGAATATATATATAGGTGTCAGCTCATGCTTATTTCATTTATTTATTATTTCTTTTTTGTATCATGGTTATGTTTTACTAATCAAAACTGGATATTTTTGGATTCCAAATGGCCATAGTTCTATATAAATTCAGAAACAGAATGTGTTTACACGATTTACTTATTTTGCACTCTAGAATATATCCCAAACTTCACATACTTTTGAAACGTCCGCCATTGTAAGTGCCACAAAAATTTATACGAAGACTGTACAAATCAAGAATCTGAAAAATATACAATAAAAACACAATCTAGGGAATCAGCTGCAACTGCAATTTCGCAGAAATCATAAAATTATGGTTCACACACACAATGGCGGATTAAGAAGAGGTCAAAGGAGCAGAAACCAACATTCTGAAACGGAATGTTGGTTACTGGAATGCTGGCATTTAGGATGGTTTTAAATACAATTAAGAAATTGAACATATAATTCAGACCAAATTTTGTTATCACGCTAGAAACATGTCTTAAAATATTATCATACAAGAAACTATTCAACTTACAACAATTGTAATAACTTCTAATGTTTAACAGCTAACATACTCGAATAACTTTCAATAAAGCCAAATGAAATAATTCCAAATAAAGCCAAATTAAATAAAGCCAAGTTAAAATATATATTTTAATTAACAAATTAGAGATATGAATAAATACTGTTAAGCAATAAAAGAAAAAAAGATTATTTAAAATTAAGAGACAGCAATATCTTTAAGCATTATTTGAATTTTTGATTAGATTATTTGCAATGGCTTTCGCTAGAACGCTTTACTTTATAAAAACTTTTCATAGACAATATTTTCGGCGTATACTTTACATGGTGGACATCTGATTTTGCCTTGTGATGATTTAAATTGGTAATAAATGCTTTTTGAAAAGCCGACTGCACTCGAAAATAGGTGTTATAAATGTTAGTACCGGGATATTAAAAACCCTAAATATTACGTCTATTTCAACAATAGACTTAATATTTAGGGTTATTCAAGAGAACAAACTGATATCTATGTGTATTATGCCTGTAATTTGCCAACGTCTTTCTGGTTGGTTTGCTGTGTGATAAAAATTAGTCGGCCAGAAGCTACCTTCGTTTGAGGTCGACTGACTCAGCTACTCGCGAAAAAGACCATAAAAGTTTCACGTGTAAAGGACGGCATTTGAACCCAAGCCTTTTTCCGCAGGGTATCTGAGGACGGTGATTATAACCTTTATAATAACCACGAGGGCACTTCTAAGCACACATGCAAAGTAGTCATTTTACTGTATCAGGAGGTATATATCACATTTTGTGGACGACGTATCTGTGATATTTGTGATCCAAGTAGGTTGCCAAATGCCATGGAAGTTGGTCATTATGACTAAAAAACCAAGTTTAAATTTGAACGGGACTGGTTAGCCTATTTGATCAGAACCACTCCCTCACGTTGACATGCTTTTTTATTCATAGCTCCCATTACTTTTAATTTTTGTATCAAAAGAATAGTTATGGAAAACACCTGCTATTTTTGGATTAAAGTACGTATGCAGAAGTAATAAAACACACACGAAACTTTTATCCATTACACTGTTCGTTGAACTGTTATCATTGTGATTAAAATAGCACCATAATGTACAATGTGTCGAAAACAAACGGATCGAGGTCACTCACTTGGCTTCACACTCCATATTAATACGATCTTGAGTCGCCACTTGTTTTTCTCCCTGCTACAGGCTCGGTACAGTTTAAATTAGATATTTTAATAATTGCTGCGATGAGTATTTATACCTTTATCCTCTATACCGTTTATAGAAATAAAGATTTACATTTTGTTTTAGATCTATACATCAAACAAATATTTTTAGACACAGTATGCAAATATATAATATATTATGTCGTGTACAAAGACGTTAACTTTAAGTATTACTCAGCAATTACAACACAAACGAACAGAGTTTACAAATTTCCAGAAAGGAAGGGTACGACAACTGAATGATTGCTCTAAAGCTACTACCTACAAGACATAAGACATTTTATGTACCCTCAATGTATCGCTGCATTCTTATTTTAATAGTAGTTTTCGTAATTACAGCATCGTCACAACATCGAAAACTAGTTAATATCAAATTCTATTCTATTCATATTTCTTTAATTTGATATTAGTTTTAAAATACTGTTGAAGAAAGTAAAATTAAAGCTGAAATGTTTTGAAAGGTTTGCTACAGGAGAATAAATCTTCGAGCAAAGTTCACCGAGGAGCCAGTTCTCAGCATTAATTTTATTCATTTTTCAACGCGTGTGTTATATGCTGACGTTTTCTAAACAACACAAATGTAACCAAGGGATTAATTGATTTTTAAGTTCGCTTTATGTACAGAACGATATTATAGTGCAACTAATCCGAAAACTTGTCAACTTTTTTGCTCAAATGTCTACCATCTTGCCACTGACAAGCAAAGAGTTGCTCCTGCGGGATTAAGGATTAAAGAACAAACTTTTATTCTTTTTCGCCCATAGTTAAGAGTCCTGTCTTTCTAATCTTTGTTCAGAGAACTGGAAGCCGTCTAAGTTAGAGCTAATAAACTAGCGACCTGCCGCCAGCCATATTGCTGCTATAAATCACAGTTCTTGAAGACTGCACTTCGGTGTTTAATGGCAGACCATTGTATTTTAGTGAAAGGGCAATGCCTTCATCAGATTAAAGTGTTTTCTTTTTCGACTGCACTGAAAATCTTCCTTCACATAGTTGAAAAGCTATCAGTCGGATGCCAGGTCTGTCGAAAATAGATTAAAGGATTCGATTTAAAGACTGAGAAGTGTGATTGCAAACCTGCTTTAGATACATCTTTGAAGTGTGTGTGTGTGTGTGTGTGAGAGAGAGAGAGAGAGAGAGAGAGAGAGAGAGAGAACGATTCGCAGTTTCTCTTTTTGATCTTGAGTCATATTTGAAGTAGAAAACGAAAACATCCTGGACCTCGATATTTTTTATTATTATTTGTTACGCCAAATTTTCAGATTGATTGGTGAAGTGCTCTTTCTAGTAAATATCAATCCTCCATTGTGATTACCACAACGAATGAATTTAGAATTAATTGTTTACTATTCACAATAAATAAATTCTGTGAGGAATTGCCACAATTTCAATTTCTAATGTCTTTGTTTTGGCGAAGTTTAAGTTACAATATCGCCTTTTTTTGCTTATTAATAGCTAGTTTCGTAGTTGCATGGATTTAATACAGATAATGGTTTTAATCTTGTTATTACTCGATGTTGTAGATGAGAGAATGGGCACTAAGTTAACCTAAAGAAGAAAATATTGAATCTGATTCGCGACATGTTAAATAATTTCACCGTGACAGAAAGACCAAAACCAATTTCAAAAGCAAATGAGAAATATTCATTAACCGCAGTTACTAATTTCCATTGTACTTTCTAGCCTTAGCTAAAGAGTACAATTAAATTGGATTTGGTCTTTCTATTATGATTCAGTGTTCTTTTATTTTTACTATTTTATGATAACAGCAAACGTCCCATTTACCAAATAATGAGCACTAGTCAGATTTGACAATTTTTTTTCCTTTAATCAGAAATATTTAACGGTAGTTATGAGTGTTATTTTCTTTTTTTTTTTAAATTTAATTTATGAAATAATAACTTTGAATATATTTTATTTTTTTGACTATAAAATGACTAGCCATAAAAACGAGAATCTTCAATCTTAGCATTATAATTGATTAGAATCAATTATTTCAGTTTGGATTGAAAGTTAATTCCACTTAGACTTCAGAATTCTCTAAAATCCACTAACACTATGAAAATAATATTTTATCTTTGATATCTTTGTAGTATTGTTGATTACGAAAAACGGCGATTTGCAATTGTCCCTATAGCTCCAGGCTTATTAAATAATAGGATCAATCGAAGCTCTAACGAAATACACAAGTATACAACTTCCAATGTGCTTAAAATATTTAATTTCCAAATACTGAAAAACAGAGGCAGTAATTTAATTTAAAAAAAAAATCAATGTGTGATTTGGCTTTTGATACAAATCATCAGTCCACATCCTGTGGATTTAGGCTAATGGTTTATTTCTATGGTGGTGTCGGGTTTTTTTTAAACATCGTACTACTTCTACTCTGAAGAAATCACATGGCGATGATTTGACGAAGACTTTCTTTAATTTTTCATGTTCACAGTCAAAGGGCATCGAGAACTCATCTTTAGTCTTTAACTAAGAAGAGCAGTAGAAGCATTTGAGACAAAAAACCTACATTGCGTAGTTGCAAAGAGAACATTGTATAGTATTTTAGAACACAACAGATACACGTTTTTGGCATTTAATAAGAATATTTTTGTTTTGTAAATAATTCAGTAGAATCTTCAAATATACATGATTAAAGATTCTTTACAATTTTTCAGTAGCATAAGATGAAGATTAATCTAACGTTTTGAAACGTGCGTATCTGTTTCGTTTCTAAAAGATAAATAAAATTACTTAATTCTTACATTAATACTGCAGGAAAGTTGATATATTTCATCACCTTACTTATTTTCAATATTTATATTGTTATTATGATACAATCAATTTTTACTGCTGTCGATTGCATATATGTAACAGCAAACATTTATTACAGCTTAGACTGAGTAATACATGATTTTATAAATCAACTATCAAGGACTTCGAATATACAATTTTTTTAAAACTAATATTTATGCGTAAGCTTCAAATTGCTCTTAAGAATTTGGCAAACTGCAGCTCGGACTAAAGAAGACTTATTATCCTTTAGCCAAAACAAATCGAAAACCGTTAAAGTAAAAGTATATTTCATCTGGAAATGTTAATTCGTTAAAATTAAAATTATTCATTTAATTAAGAGTCCAACACTTTATTAAAACACATATTTCATTTAATGGTAAAAATTTTGCACCATCAACGTAAAAGCAACTGCTTCTAGGTGTATTCTCAGAAACATAACGTTAACCTGCCGAAATCGGCACACAAGATAATAGATAATGCACCCTACTGATAATAGAAGTCACATATGCGGTAGTGAAACTCATCACCATAATGCTATTAGATTACATCCATGAATGAGTACTACTTTTGCTCGCCTCTGTTAAAATTTGGTCACTGAAACTTCGATATTAGCAGAAGTGCAACATTGTGACAACAGTTTTACTGATTTTTATTTCGATAAATTAAAGCATTAAATTACAATTTAAATAATTTAAAGGCTGACTCTGGGTCTGATGGGTACAGTGCTACTTGCGAGTGAGTGGGACCTATGCGGTCCCTAAGTACAATTCATGAAAAAATTGTGAAAATTAGTTGTAAATTCCCCTGTTCTATGTAGTTGCTAAAAACCAGTCCTCAGAACTCAGTTTACAGTCCATAAACTGAGCGCTATTATACTGGTTATGGTAACAATGAAAGTATAATTGTTTTAGAACCAGGTGACTACCAATGAGCGTAATTAAAAAAAAAAAAAAAAAAAAAATATATATATATATATATAGTCAAAAAAAATCTCTAGCCCAGATTTCTGAAATCGTAAAGTTTCCGTAGCACTCAAGTTCGATATTGGTGTTAATAAACATTAACACCAGCTTACGCATGACATTATTGTGTGTTACTATCTACTGACATGCACAAGTAGTTTGTTGCATTATTTAATTTTTCAAGCTGCAAGAAAAACAAGCATGATCATGGAATTGTCATTGCATGTGCAAAGAAAAAAAAAAATGAGGTCAGAGTAAGTGATCTCATAACTGTTTCATGTCACAGAGACCGAATCTTATACTTCCTTGTATTTTTCTTTTTTTTTTCCCCTCCAAGGTTATTAAGGCTTTGAAAGGTCAGTGTATTATTACCCTAACTTGCATGTATTCTACAGTATGTTCATATGTCAGTTTCACTGAATGAAAAACAAGTTCCCCTGGAGTGGGTAACCATTCAATCCTCACCAGAAACCGACTAATTCGGCAACAGTGTGAAAACACACTCAAAAGATCCGCCTAAAACCACGGGTTCAAAACCAGCGTATTTCCGCACAGTGTAAAAGTGCAGCGGCCATAACCCCATTGAAACCCTCGAGGGTAGCTCTGATGTAACATCAGCGCACGGGAACAAACATAACATCTATTTCTACAGCTACAACAAAATAAAACAATAATACAATAGAGCAGGAAATAATGATTGCTGGATTTCCATTACACCGATTTTAATAAAGTTTCGTGAAAATCCATTTAGTGAGAGGAGAGTTATTACATGCAGACCGACGGAGAGAGAAATAATAATCGTAGGATTTCTCTTGGTCCGACTGTAATTAAATTTGGGATTGTTAACAAATCTTTCTATAAAATTCATCCACTAGGAGTCGAGTTATTGCATACAAGACTCAACTAGGCGTAGAGTGGCTACCGCACTAAAATGGCTACGCATGGTTTCGCTTCCTCTTTATCTCGTCGAGTAAAGTTTCTAAAACTGCATGATTCCCGAATTCAACATGAATTTGAATACGATCAATCTAAATTTATTTTCATGAGTTAGCATGCCTTTAACTTTCCACAAGTTTATTATATTTAGCCCTACCTCTTTCCATACTTGATTATGCGATTATACACCAATATATCAACTTATGATCAGTGCTGTTCAGAGAATACAGTATTAAATATATAATATCAAATAGTTTCTCAACCAACTTGCCTTATATAAATATTTTATGACTGTACGTACTGCAGTCGAGACAATGAAATAACTGTAAAGTGAAATGCCAAGATATACTTCAGTTCCTAAGACCATTAACCTCTAAAATTCTATATTTCTGACGCTGCATTTGTTTAATATATAGATTTAAGGTACCTAATTTAGCTAATCGAATGAAAAGTACTAGTGGCAGGTACCTCGCAAGATGATACCTGTAATGTCTAATTAATCTAGCAAAAAGTAGAATTTAACCAGGAATTTATCGGTGCCTCCGTAGCCAGGAGCAGCAGTGCGTAGCACACGCTTCTTGATTAGACCGGGGTTCGAGCCCGTGATCACCGAACGCGGAAAGGTCAGGGAATGACCACCGCATATCCCCGGAGCAATATGGCCTTAGTTGCTAATGCTCCTAAAAACCAAAATAATAACAAATAACCAGGGATTTTTCAAGCTCTTGCGAGGACAGAAAAAAAAAAAAAAAAAAACAAACAAACCTATTTTGTCCTATTGTGTTCAGGCAACACCTAAAAGAAATCTTTCAGAATATGAAATAGAAAGTAATATTTCACTATACTTACAAATAACGGATAAATAAAATAAGAAAACTTCTTACGAGTTTAATTTGCGTTTTTGCTGTTTTTCATCTCAAGATTTAGAAAATTTGAGGCGTACTAAATCCTAAACCTATTAGGAAAGGCAAGAACTGGAATGCAGTCATGATTCTCATCCTATTCCACAAATTAATGACCTGGTATACATTTCTTGCGGTGATTGCGACTCGTCTTTCCAAGGTTCGACGCGTTTTCTCTGAATATTGGTGTAAATCAACATGAAGCCTCAGTTCGTGCTTCTCGTTCAGCAGCGTCAGAATTAGCCTTTCATGCCATTAACGAAAAACATACTTTTTTATTTAACGAGGCCAAAATACTTAATGTCCAAAGTAATTATACGCGACTGTTAATTGCAGAAACCGTAGAAATTAAATTACGCGAGAATTCTGTTAATGTTCGGCGGCCATATTTGATCTCCGATGCGTGGATCTTTACGCGCATGCGCGAAAACAAATAATCGCTATTTAAGTTTCAGGTTCAACCCTATTCGGTAATTTTCATTCCTGTGATCACGACATGAGGTCGAAAAGCGTTGTCCGCTGCAGGAAGGAAAATCGTTTTGAATATTTTCGTTTGATTCTTTTTAATTGCATTAAATTGATTTTTAATTGTGTTAAATTGGTTTTTAATTATTTATTTTTTACTCTAATGTAAGTTTTCGCTTTTTTCGTTTTAATTTCTGGAGAGTATCATACGGAATTGTTCTGCGTACTATATTGAGGTAAATCTCTTATTATTTTACCAATATTAATATCGACGTAGAACGCATTGAGTATTACAGCTCTGATTCATACTATCTAATTACTCACCTACGGACAAATCCAAAGGAAAAGTTTGGTGAAACTGAAGCAGTTACTCTTGACATTTCAAGGGCTTTTGATCGTGTTTGGCATAATGGCCTTCTAAATAAGCTTCCATCTTATGGTTTTCCAAATGTTTTTTTTGTAATTGGGTATCCAGTTTTCTCTCTGACAGCACCGCTCACTGCGGGTAATGGTAGACGGGTCTCTGTCTTCTAATTTCAGTGTCACGTCAATCGATGCGGTCGTATGACCTGTACCCCCAGAGAAAGAACTGTTCTACAAATCTTACTTCATGGCAACCCAACAACTCATGAACTTCATGTAGGTATTGCGGTAAATACTGCTTGAGTAGAGCAGTGAAAGTGACGTTAATTAATAATGTAATACGCCTGAAATGTAAAGCAATGTGTACTTTACCTCAGAAGCTTAATTTTACACTTGTATGCATTATTTTCTACTTCGGACTTTGCGTTCACCTTTTCTGCGCATTTTAAATGTTGTTCTGTTCTCATCTCTAGTAGCCTATTTATTTTGCCTTTATTTATATTGTTACACGTATTTCTTTAAAAAAAATCTCCCATTTTATTTATGGGTTTAAAGACTACCACTACCTCACCCATATTTATCGAATATTCTATAAATTTTATTTCCTATACGTTTAATGTACGGATAGCAAGTTTGTTAAAATCTTGCTATCCATGCTTTGTTAAAATCTTGAGGAATGATTGGACATATCATTAGTATACCTGACAGAATCTGTTATGTAGTTCAGTGGTAACCTTGCCTTATTACTTTCTCTGTTCACCTATACATTCAAGAATTTTAAGCTGCCCTTTCAACTTAAAAAAAACTTTATGTTATTATCTACATCTATCCTCATGATTAATGAATAGATGAAGTTCATCCTCACCCTGATACCACACCAGAAACACGTGTCCTGTACTTTACCGCATACGTGATCCACACAAGGTTTCAGAGGTGCGCAACTAACAGCTTTCTCCTCAAAAACCTCCGTGGTTTTTGAGGAGAAAGCTGTTAGTTTGAGGAGAAAGGAGAAAGAAAATGGAGGATATTTTAAAGACATTGTCTGATGTCTTTAAAATATCCTTCATTTTCTTTCGTCTATGAGGGACGAAAATTCTTCATTCTAAACTGCATTTTGGATGAATTTTTGATTTCGGCTTGAAAAAAACTGTATACGGAATAAAGAACTTTTTCTTGTGAAGTGAAGCAAATTTAGTTTTAGCATGTTTAATATCAGTTTTCTTTAATGTAGCTTTGTTGCTTAATATAATTATTAGCTTCCTCCTCGCAGTAAAAAAGGAAAGCTATCTGTCATCCAGAAACTTTCATAACATGAATTTCCCCCTCTCCCAATTCGAGTTCATTGCCGGTGACTGAAACCATTTCGGAATTCACATTAGTAGAGCAGTGAAAACTTTCAGTACTCTACTAATGTGAAAATAGGAAATACTTTCAGGAAAAACTAAATCTCGATATCAAGCATAAAACTTGTCGACTTCCGAACCGTTGCAATAGAAAAGAAAGAGAAACCTTGTGGAAATCGCATCGTCTGATGTCTTTAAAATATAAAAAAAAAAAATCAAATGTGCCATAGGGTGGAGTAATGCCACTGAAGATATCATAATTTACTTCCGTCAGGGTGTAATCACATATTTCCCGGAAGAGTCATTATTATAAGCTGATAGTAGGATCGCGTTCTCACACGCTTCTGTAGAAACAGAAGTCTTGTTTAAGACAGAGCAACGTTATAAGTATACTTTTAGAAAGTTGTCTTAATAATAAATGGATTCAAATATTTCTTGAAAATTTAAATTTATATTTATGAAGTCATTTATCAAGTGGGGAGTTCCTTATTTCGATGAAAACAAGAAAATCTTCCTACAACCGTGTGACAAGGGAGCGGGTAAATTATGAATATCGTAATTTTTCTTCTGTAATTCTAGGAATGTCAGGAAGCGTACCGTATATAAATCACGCATTCGCCGTGAAATTAGACACCTCGTAGGAATTTTCGAAGGAGTTCAACACTGGAACTTTTGATTCCAAAAGGGGAAAAATCTGTGGTATTAAATAAGTGTTTTAAATCTCTTTTGAAGAATTGTTTATACATGAAATACGAATTGCAAATATATAACATTAGGGCATAATTGATTATTTGAAAATGTGTTAAATTCGTGTACATTCTTATGTTGAGTGTCAAAGTCTGGAGAAAAGTTTTAAGAATTATTTAGGGAAGTCACTGAGAAATGAGCTTTAAAATCTTAAGAAAGCCTTGATAGCTTACTTAATCATAAACAAATATCTTTGATGGTGAGGAATATGTGTGTAGGTATCAAACGCCAAGGCACTTAAGGCTGATCGTTAGTACATTGCTCTGTAATTGTTTGCATCCTTCAGTCTGTTTGCTGTTTGTGAAACACAAAACTCGTGTTTCCGCGAAATAAAACCAAACATCATTCACCAGATACTAACTAACCCAGCCAGGATTTGAAACTTTTCGACACTGTGAGGTAGGACATCGATTAACTACTGTGCTAGCTGTGACCACGGCCAGCAGTACAACATGACTATCTACTGATAAGCATAAAATGATTAAATACAATTTAAAGCCCTCCCACTTTGCATACTAGGCAAAACAAATAGCTTAAAAACCGCAGCGTAATTGAACCCGTTGAGTTCAATGGATATGCTACATAAGAGGGGTTGTTATCGTAGTAGGGTTTTAGGAGCGTCAGTGACAGAGGCCATATTGCTCCGTGCATATTGTGTGTTCTGAAGGAGCGTTCGATTTTCTGTTTGCTGGATGAAAAACCTGCGTTTCCTGGAGAAAAAACCATGCCACCCTTACCTGAGACCGACTAACGTATCCCCGTTGCGAAAAGTCCCAATCCTCACGTCATCAACGGGACTCGAACTCAAGTCTTTTCCACCCGGTGTGACGAAGACGGAGATCCCATTAATTGTGCTACCCACGAGGGCAGTAACAAGGAATAAATACAAAAGGTAACCTATTCAGGATTAATCAGTATGTGCTCTGATTGGGATGTTGGAGGTCAATGCAAGGCGGATTTTATCTGACATTTCCACCTGGCCATTGGCTGACAACCTTTAAGTTAATTCAGAGAAACCACAAATGATGCTTTTCTAAATCCAAGTTGGATCACAGGCGGACTCCAAGTCAAAATGTTTGGCAAGCGGCTCCCTTAGTCACTCAGGGATGCTCAGTAGCACGCTGGTATTGTCACTGTCCTCCCCACACCGAGTTCAAAATCCCGTCGATGATGGGCTTTTTTTTTTCACTCCGTGGATGAGTTAGTCGGTCTCCAGCGAAGATAGCAAGGCTTTTTCCTTCAAAAACTGGCTTTTTTTTCAACAGGCAAATCGACCCGGGAACACACGCAATTTACAGCCAACGTGTGGCTCTAATATAATAGTTGGAATTTTTTTTCCTTTGAGTCAATCAGGAGCCTATTGCCAAAAAGATAAACTCCTTGTGGTCATTATTGACCATAAGCTCTCCTTCTATCCTCATCTGATCCACATGAGTACTAAGATTAAAAATTCAAAGAGGTAATAGTTAGAATTTCTGGTGGTTCATCTTTCTAGGAAGTTACTTTTTATTATAATGCTCATTTCCTGCACATAGTCACATATAATGTACGATCACTCATCGGTGAAGACAGGATATTAGAGCTGGAAAAGGAATTAGAAAATGTGAATTGGAATATCATCGGTTTGGCTGAAACAACAAGAAGAAATAAATCACTTATAAGTTTATCAAGTGGAAATCTGCTGTACACCAATGGAAACAGTGAAAGGAGTGAAGGTGGAGTTGGGTTTCTGGTCCATAAAGATTTTAAAAACAACATTTTTGAATTCAAAAGTACATCACCAAGGGTGTCAAGACTAATACTGAAGATTTCTAAGAGGTACAAGCTAAAGATTATAATGATTTATGCACCAACATCGAGCCATGATGAAGAGCTTGAAGAAATGTACACGGAAATTGAGTCTTCTAGATGAGCAGAAAACCCACTACATTATTATTATGGGGGACTTCAATGCTAAGTTGGAAAAAGGCAAAACAGCGCAGAAAGAAGAACTATAGGAAATTTTGGAATTGGTGAAAGAAATAAAAGTGGTGATAGACTTGTGGAATTTGCAGAATCTCAAGGACTGTCAGTAATGAACACTTTTTTCAAGAAAAGGGTTAACAGAATGTGGACATGGAAGAGTCCAAATGGATTAACAACTAATGAAATCGACTTAATCCTCACTAACAGAAGATATATTGAGAATGATGTTACCGTCCTGAATAAGGTAAATGTTGGAAGTGATCACAGAATGGTAAGATGTACACTTGATATAGATGTAGGAAAGGAAAGGAAAAAACTGACTCGAGTAAATAATACAAAGGTCTTTGAGATAACTATTCCTCAGATTGGGTTGATGTAAGAAGTGGGGTTCCCCAAGGATCAGTATTAGGACCACTGTTGTTTTTAATTTTCATAAACGACATTGATGAAGGGATAGAGGGCGTGATGTCTAAATTTGCAGATGATGTTAAAATTGGGAGAGTAGTTAATGATCACTGTCAAGCTGAGCTTCTTCAGAGAGACCTAGATAGACTTCAGGAATGGTCAGAAAAATGGCAGCTGTGCTTTAATCCAACAAAGTGTAAGGTATTACATCTGGGAAACAGTAATCCCAAAAAAACTTATTCACTTGGTGGAGTTCAACTAAAGCCAGTACTGGAGGAAAGGGACTTGGGTGTTACGATACGGTCAGACATGAAGTTCTCTGAGCATTGTAAACAGGTTGCAAGGAAGGCCCATGGTGTCCTATCGATGATCTATCGAACTTTTGCAAGTAGAGATAGGGACGTGATAATCCCATTATATAAGGCCACACTTGGAATACTGTGTTCAAGTTAGACCACACTTGGAATACTGTGTTCAAGTATGGAGACCGCACCTGAAGAAAGACATCGAGCTTCTTGAAAGGGTGCAAAGAAGGGTAACTCGCCTGGTGAGATCGGCAAAAGGGCGTCCTTATGAAGAAAGACTTCGAATATGTGGGTTGCAGAGTTTGGAAACTAGACACCTTAGAGGAGATTTGATTGAGGTGTTTAAGGCTCTGAGAGGCATCAGTAAAATGAATGAGGACAAAATTTTCAAGATTATAAATGATGCTAGAACTAGGGGACATAAATTCAAGTTACGGGGGGAAATGTTTAGTTTGGATTGCAGGAAGTTCTATTTTAGCCAGCGAGTTATAAATTACTGGAATAAGTTGCCTTCATGGGTGGTAGAGGCCGACAGTTTGGGGAAATTCAGAGGTCATCTGGATAGTACTTTCGGGTAAGGGAAGCACATAGGATGATAGGTTTAATTTCCTTTTTATTTTATTTTTTTTATTTATTAATTATTATTATTTAGTTATTTATTTATTATTATTATTTTTTTTTGTTTTTATCATTGTTTTGTTCGGATTTTTTTTTTTTTTTTTTTTTTTTTGGCTGGTGCAGCATAAGCCATAGGCTTTCTTGCACCATGCGGCCGTTAAAAAAAAAAACTAAAAAAAAAAAAAAAAAAAACTAACAGAGAACAGAGGAGGAGAAAAAGCAGTATGTACTGGAACTTAAGAATACGTTTGAGCTACTGCAGACTGCTGAGGACCAAGATATCGACGAGGAATATTACAACTTTCTGAAAGTGATAAAGCCCAAGAAACCTATAGGGAAACAGAAATCCAAAGAAGAAAAAAATTAGTCAAGAAACACTTGTCATGATGAACCGGAGCCGACAAATGAAGAGCAATAAAAACACTGACAGGGAGAAAATTGAGTATACTGAGTTATGCAAAGCATTAGAAAGAGACTCAGAGAGGACATAAGAAGATTTAACACAAGAAAAGTAGAACAAGCATTAAGGGAAAACAAAAGATTTAAATCAGCAGCCATGAGCAGTATTACAGTAAGACTAATGATACTGAAACTGAAGAATAGCGATGGTGTACTTATAAACAGCAGAGAAGGCATAATTCAAATAGCAGAAGACTACTATATAGAATTATACAAGGAGCGAGGGAATGATACCAGCAGTGGGGAAGATGGATTGCAAAGTAGCAACACATACGACATACCCGATATTCTTCCTGATGAGGTAGAACATGCATTGAAGAAAATGAAGAATCGAAAGCCCCAGGGGAAGATGAAGTTACTGTAGAGTTGTTAAAATTGGGAGGAAGAGACATAACACAAAAACTGGCAAGGCTCTTCACAAAGTGCATTAGAAAAGGTGTGATGCCTAAGCAGTGGAATAATGCAATCATAGTTTTGCTGCATAAGAAAGGAGATAAATCAGAAATTGGAAATTATAGACCAATTAGCTTGTTATCCCACATCTACAAGTTGTTCACAAGGGTCATTACTAACAGATTAGAAAGAATACTTGATGAGAATCAACCGAAAGAGCAAGCTGGCTTTAGGACAGGATTCTCAACTATGGATCACTTTCACGTAATATCACAGCTAATGGAGAAAGCAAATGAATATAAAACGACATTATGCCTGGCATTTGTGGATTATGAAAAGGCATTTGAGCATAAGCATAAGGCAATGTTTCAGGCACTGGAAAGACAAGGCATTGATACCCCATATATTATGATTTTGAAGAAAATATATGAGAGTGCTACCTCCTTTATTAGACTAGACAAAGACAGTAGGAAATTTAAAATCGAGAAAGGAGTTCGACAAGGAGACACAATATCTCCGAAGCTGTTTACTGCTGCCCTTAAGGAAGCTTTCAGAAGATTAGACTGGTCGCAGAAAGGAGTCAATGTGAACGGAGAGTACCTAAACCATTTACAATTTGCAGTTGACGTTGTGGTCATAATCCACGATCCCAAAGAATTAGAGGAAAATCTTAATCAGTTATGCACAGTTAGTAAGGATTTTGGACTAAAGATGAATATGGCTAAAACAAAAGTAATGATGAACAAGTACGCCACGGAAAGGGAAATAATGATTGATGGAGCAGTAATTGAAAAGGTGGAGTCATATACTTATCTGGGACAAGTTATTAGCTGTAATAATGATAAATGGCTGGAAGTCAAGAGAAGAATAAATTTTGGATGGATAGCATTCAGGAAATATAGTCACATACTGAAGAGCAATATCCCAGTTTGTCTGAAACGTAAAATAATGAATCAATGTATACTCCCACCATGACTTATGGAAGTGAAACTTGGGCACTCACCAAAAGAATGGAAGAGAAGTTGAGAACTACACAGCGAAGAATGGAACGAATTATACTGGGAATCAGACTTCGATAAGAAGAGAAACACATGGATTAGGCAACAAACTCAAGTAAAGGACATTCTTCTCAAAACTAAAGAACTAAAATGGTCTTGTGCAGGACACATAGCTCGAAGACATGATGACAGATGGACTAAGAAAATAACAGAATGGTACCCAAGAGGAGCTAGAAGAAAACCTGGAAGACAAAGGCGGAGATGGATAGATGAAATTCATGAGTTTTTGGGTAGTAAATGGATGGCCAGTGCTCAAAACAGAAGGAACTGGAAAGTTGCTGGAGAGGCCTTCATCCTGCAGTGGATTGAAAATGGCTGATGATGATGAGTCACATATGCGGCAGGAGCTTGGTTTCACCGGACCACCAATTCCAATATGAGATTAAAATTGAATTCCATTCAGAGGAGCAGACTCTGCTCTATTGTCCGAGTCTGTAGAACAGTTTTCACCACTGTAGCGCAAAGTATTGCGGAGACCTCCCTTTGGATCTACTGGTCATCTATACTGACTTCTGCTTTCGACACAAACTATTTTCCCGTCCGCATTACTTGGTATCCATTCAGATTATTACTATAATTAATACCACTCTTATACCATGTGAAATTAATAATAGTTGATAAATGTAATCGTCTAAAAACTATACATTAAGGTGAGTTTTAGGCATCTTGCAGGTACCCATGCTGCCGAACGACAAGTAAGAGTCTCTGTAGGCAATTGGCTTAAAAAACTGTTATTAATATCACGTGTTATAAAAGTGGTATTAAATATTGTAATAATCTGATTGTAAAACAACGACGTAACATCCTTACCTATCTATAGTACTTGGTATCCATTTAAATTTAAGTAATGATCCTAAAAAGAGAAATACAGATAGTTTAACTGGCTAATTGGTATCTGGCAGACGAGATGGGAAACCATCCCACTTAGAGCTGCCACAAGAAAATTACTACCTTCTTACTTTCTAAATCGGTTAAAACGTGGTGTTCATTAACTGTGGAAGTTTCCTTTCTGGTAACTGGACATGGCTGGCGCTCTCAATCAAACGCTCTCTCGGCTTGGGTTGCATCACAATCACAGAATGGAACACAGATTGGAGTCATCTACTGTTTAAGTGTGGAATATACGACAGTCTTAGGGTGAAGCTCCAAACTGAGTCTCTCTCTCTCGTGAACAGTTGATCATACAGAATAAATTATCTTTCAGCTCTTCGCAACTTTGCCTCCAAGGTCTTTGCTCGCAGAAAAAGAATCAACGCCGAAGTGGCGAAGCAAAATAGTCCACCCTATGCACCTATGTCAGTGAGACAATATTTTATCTCTCAGAGATATCTTGGATGACAAAGCATATACATCTCAGCCGGGGGAGGATATTCTCCTGATTATTAGATACTTACAAAGCATCTCTCTGGAATTCCCAAATGCAAAAATCATCGTTGCCGCCGACGTAAACTGCAGGTCGCCAGCGTGGTTCAGTGAAACTCAAGATAGACGAGGCACAAACAACGGACAAAGACTGGAAGAATATCTCTCAAACAGTTCTTTCTCAATTCTCAACCAACCAAATAACCTACCGACTTTCTCTAGTACAATGTGGGAAGCCACAATTTATATCACTCTGGCCACAAGATCCATTGCACGACACCTTTCATCCTGGACAGTTAGAGAAAGCTGGACCACTTCGGACCACCGTGTAATAACTTTCCAACTGCACTGATCAGTAAGCCGACAACCAATTATGAGGCAAACCCTACATAGATCTGCAATTGACAAGGCAAATTGGCAGGAATTTAAGGATTCACTGATCATGGCCGCCCACTCTCTCAGCACCGTTGGACTGAACCCAGACCAGCACCAAAAAGGCAATTGTAAGCCTAGTCACTGAAAGCTCAATTAACTCTATTAAAAAGGAAGAAATCTTCTCTTGGAGAAGATTTACCTTGGTGGTGCCCAGAGCTTCAACAAATGCGACGGGAGGTTTACACCCGACGGAAAAAGTTTCAACGCGCAAGACGGACATGGCAGGAAGCGGAAGTAGAGTATCTCAAGCAGCAGTACCGAAAGGCAAGAAACGAATACACAGCCCTGATTAAACAAAGGAAGAAGCGCCCCTGGGAGCACCTAGTCTCCACAGTTGGAAATTCTGCTCCATGGGGAGTGATCTACAGAGTAATCACAAACAAACTCCCCAGGGGACAAGTCATCCCAGCCACCAAGACGCCACAGGGCACGTATACAAAGACATGGTCCGAATCTATAAATAACACCCTTGACGCCATGTTCCATCAACACATGCCACCAAACACCCCAGAGCAAATACTACTATGTAAGGAAAACAGCACATACACCACGGCCCATGTGGAAGACAGCTTCACCAAGGAAGAACTGGACACCGCTGCAGCAAAAATAAAAAACAAGAAATCTCCAGGAGAAGATATGCTGGAGCCCGAGATCGTAAAGAAGGCTGTTGAAACCATCCCAAATGAGATCCTAAACCTCTTCAACCATTGCCTTGAAGCAGGCCATTTCCCAACAGTATGGAGATCTGCAAATTTAAGGCTTATTCTCAAGAATCCGACAAAACCCAAGACCTTCCGGAGTCATACCGGCCCATCGCTCTTCTATCCATACTTAGCAAACTCCTAGATCCATCCCAAATGAGATACTAAACCTCTTCAACCATTGCCTTGAAGCAGGCCATTTCCCAGCAGTATGGAGATCTGCAAATTTAAGGCTTATTCTCAAGAATCCGACAAAATCCAAGACCTTCCGGAGTCATACCGGCCCATCGCTCTTCTATCCATACTAAGCAAACTCCTAGAACATCTTTTAAGCAATAGAATAGAAACTCATTACTCCAAGGCTGGCCTTCACTCTGACAACCAATACGGCTTTAGAAGGGAATGCTCCACGGCGGACGCCTTAGAGAATATCGTCAAAGCAGCTACCACTACCAGCAATAAATACTTCCTTGTCATTTCAGTGGATTTTGCCGGGGCGTTTGACTCCCTCTGGTGGCCAAGCGTCCTCGGCAGACTCCGGAAAGCAAAACTACCAGCTAATTTGTACAATTGTATAAAAACCTATCTCGCAAACAGAACAGTAACCGTCAGTGCTCCGTACTGTTTAGTCACACGACCAGCCTATGGAGGATGCCCACAAGGCTCAGTACTTGGCCCACTTCTCTGGAACGTGGTGCTCGACAGCTTTCTAAACCTCGACCTTGGTAATGTGAGGTCACAGGCCTATGCGGATGACCTGATCCTGATGCTGGCGGCAGACTCAAGAACTCAACTAGAGATCTCTGCAAACCGTGCTATAAATATCCTACAAGACTGGGCCACCCAAAACCACTTAAAGATATCCCCAACAAAAACCTGCTCCATCCTCCTTAAAGGTTCTCTCAATATCAGAAGGCCTCCCCAGATAAAGATTCAGGAAACAACAATTAAGCTTTCCACCGAACTTAAATATCTTGGTATTCTGCTGGATAAAAATCTGTCATTCGCACCTCATCTTACTTACCTCCGAAGCAAAATCGAAAAATACTCCGCACTAATAGCTAGAGTCACTTGTCGCGACTGGGGGCTTAAGAAGAGGACCCTAGCCCTCTTCTATCAGGCAGTCTTCTTACCAGCAATAACATACGCATCAGGAGTCTGGTTCCACAAGGCGGTAACAGCAGTAAACAAAAGGAAGCTAGAGACCATTCAACGTTCAGTCCTACTGACAATCTCGAGAGCCTGCTGTACTGTAAGTACCCACGCCCTCCAGGTCCTCTTGGGTGCTCTCCCCCCTGGACCTGGAGATCGTCCGCTGTGGGTTGCTTTATCAACTATCCAAAGGCAAATCAATCACCTGCCTAGACTACACAACTGATCCAACGCCTTCTCGCCCACCTACAGCAGGCCTGGCAAACCCGCTGGACGACTTCGACAAAAGGGGAAGTCACCCGAAGATTCATACCGGATAATCAACTAGTGTTTCCCAAAAGCTCAAATTGGTTTTCACCGGGACTGCCGACATCTTACCTGCTCATGGGACATGGCGCAATAAGAGCAAAACTCTCCAGTTTTGGATTGAGTGATACCCTTCTCTGCCATTGTGGACAGCCAGAGACGTGGGAGCACGTCATGCACCACTGCCAACTATACGAAGACCTCCACTGCCTCTTAATAACTAGAATACGTTTCTCGCCAATCAACCAAGAACAATATCTCCTGGAGAACGAGGACAACGATAAAGCCTTAACGCAGTTTGCGCAGGATCTTTTTACTAGAAGAAGAACATACCCACAACATTAGCAGGAATTTTCCCACAAACTAACCACTTGTCATCCATAATAAAGATCCTTAGATGTGTCAACCAAACAAAAACCTAACAGCTACAATCTGAAAAACTAATCATTAACTTAACCTGGATCTGACCACTGGCTTAAACTGGAGTCATTATCTGGACTTGACCATTCACACGGATGGGACAACATGTGCCAGGAATGGCATACGAAGACCTGACAAAGACATTGTGCATTTTGCTGCCGAAACATCATTAGGCGATCTAAACCGGGTACCCTCACTCGGTTCACTTTCTTTCCCTTCCCTTGGCAGGGGATGGTACTCTGTACCTCCCCCCTGCCATCCCCTATCTTCACCTGGTGAGGCATGGGCCTGCCCCGCCGACTTTTGGGGTTATCTTCACTATTGACTCCATATTTCTGTCTTTCACCCCCAGTCTTCAATCTCCCTTCCCTCTCTAGCTATCTTGCGACTAGCGTTTGACCCTTGCCAAAACTACACAAGCCTCACACAAAAAAAAAAAAAAAGAAAAAGAAAAAGAAAAAAAAAATGAACTATAACCCGTATAACTTATATCTCTTTCGGCCTGACCCAATTTATAGCGTTTCTCCCTCCCCTGCACTTTTTTTTTTTTTTTTTTTAGGTCCTAGCCACTGAAATCTCAGGAAATTAGGTGGCAGGACCTGCCAGAGTAAATAGTAAATTTCTAAAATACTGGTGTACCTGGTCTGCCTCCACGAGGTATAGTGTGGGCAACGGTGGGTCTCATTTGAGACCCAACGGCTAAAAGACCAGATGAACAACGGTACAAAACATTATGCACCACAATATCCATACATTTTTAAACCTCTGGCCTCTACAGTGTTCTGTATCACACCACAATGTATATTACGCGGAGATGGGGGAAACCCCTGGTGCCGTTAGACCCTAAATACATTATACACTATACTATACTATACTATACATTGAGGACAACCTGGGATTTCTGAGTAGTGGTGTTGAGTTGCTCATAAATTAAGCATAATGGTACCAAAATAAGCAGTCTGCTGCTATGTGTCACTGTGGATAGTGTCACTGTGGACATTGAATCCCTGTGGATAGCAAAACAAGTACTTATTGAAGTCTACCTTTTTTTAGCAGCACCAGTGGCTCTTTGTTATTGTTTTTTTCCCTTTTTAGTCAGCAGTACTGTTTATTTTTTTTTTCTTAACCAGCACCAGTTTTTTTTAACCAGCAGCACAGTTTTTTGCCTCATGAAATGGGCCCTAGAAGAACCTGACCCATCTTCTGGCAACACTTGGTGGCTCAGAGTCTCTTTTGACACAGTACATGCTCTACGAGGACTGTTCCATCTTCCCGTGATATGAACGAGTACCCAGAATTATCTTTCTAGGTGACTGATGCTCCTGAGTAGCCAAGTGGCCAGAACACAACATGAGAACATGCACACTTCTCATACAAACTTACACCAATCACATTTCTGGCTCTTTTACAGTGATTCTGTTCTTCACAGAGACACGAGGCGAAGTTAATAGACGTTCCAGAATGAATAGCTGTTGTGTTTTTGTTTACAACGGACAACCTGAAATATCTGAAAAGATTCACTAAACAGTAAATGTTTAATATTAAGTGAATGATTTAGCTCAGTCTATAACTAACGTACAAATCGCACAACTCAGAAATTACGATTCGCTTATTATAAACTAACGTTGTTAATTTTTTTCACTAAAACTTTGGGAAATGTTTTTTTTTTTCTCTCTACAATCGATATAAATGTCGATCACTTGAATATCTTAATTTTCTTAATCGGCTAACCGACGAGTAAGGCGCCAGACCGTGCTTACTCGTCGGTTAGGCGATTAAGGTGTTCACAAGTAATGTTGTTAATCAATGTCAATTAAACACTTCAATAACAACAATTTTTCGATGTCGTTGAAGCGCAGTTAATAAATACGGCCATAAGGTGAAATGCCCATCCTGTACAATTAGATCTAAAGTACTGAGATGTTGAATGGGTAATACGACAACTTATTTTGTTCAGTTTCTAGGACAGTTTTCTGAACTTATCCATTTGAATAAATATAGACAGAAAATGGATAGCGCAGGATAATGGACTGGCAGATATTTTAGGCTTTGTGTAAACAACGAATATTTTCATAATTGATGTTAAACTATTGCTTTCTGCTAGGAATGTCCCTCATCAGGTACAGAACCTATGTACAATTCTGGCAACAGCATCGGTAACATTTCTTTAGTAGCTCGGACGGACTACTTGTAGGATAAATTGTGTTCAAGAAATGAGAGTTAAATTGAAGAGATTTAGGACTTAGTGATTTAGAGGTTTTCGATTTAAAGATTAAAGTGAAGAGATTTAGATATTATTCAATTTCTGCCTGTATCTGTAATGCTTTCAGGTCTGTTGCATGGTGGTAAAAATGTTATATTATTTTCCATTGTATTATTCTTGAATTTCATTATGAAAATTTTATTCATCCCCGTTTATAGTTAGCAATGCAAAATATTAAGTTCCAACATAAGTGAAGATCGATTCCGAGGAATTTTTACAAGACGCGTGTCACAGCCGAATTTCCTCATCTGTTCATAACCTCTCGCTGACAACGGAGAGTGACATATTCAATTTCCACATCTCACTGATGGAGCTGCTTAAAGTTGGCATTTTCTATTCAGCCCATACTATTTGAGATTTGCATTGGAAATCCGACTGTAAAATTCAGCTGTAATCATCATTGAAAGACCTAGAAAAATTTAAAATTAAATCAGCGCTAAGAAAGACAATTCTTCGTATTAATGTTGATTTCGAAAATCGTTCTCTTCTCATAGATTAAACGTCAATTCCTCCACTAACCATCTCGTAGATCGCGCATGCGCGCGCGCGCACACACACATGGCCGAACAAAGTATCACCCAAAACATTTCTCTTTGCCGGTTAAAAATATAGCACTTTCTTTCAACCTTAAAGTAATTATCATGATAGTTTCTCTTGATTTAAATATAGAAAAGTAAAAATATTTTAATTCCTTTATCTATGGGCAACATACTCGTGTTTTCTCATTGCCTTGGTGGCTCAGTCTATGCCTTTGATATCAGTTTCCAGCTCCGAGCTTTTAAAATCAAATTAAGCATATTTGGTGATTTCCAAGAATTTCAAACTGGTTACTACATTCGGATATAACTAGAGATATTCAACTGTAATGGCTGCAGATTTGTTTTCTCATAAATTTACAATCCGATCTGATGTCTTCTACTATATAATAGTATTCATGATACTTTTTTATATGCATTTTAAGGTGGCCATTTGCACGCCTTATTAAAATTTCATGACATTTAACAGCGCGTTTTGGGAAATTGGATTTTAAAAGTACATGAACCCATCATACATGAAAAAGAAATCATGCATTAAGGTTAGCAGTTACAGAACATCCGAGTTCATTTATAAAAGCGAAGAAATGACTTTTGTCATAAATAACAGAATTTACTTTCAGTTTCAGAGTGGATAGGAAACGAAACGGGTCACCACATCCACTTCTACAGTGCTGTTTTGTTGGGGAATGCAAAGTCACTTGTTCAACCCAGAGAATCTGACGCAGCATAATTGACTCTCCATGCCGCACTGGTGCATCCACCTTTAACAGCCCCTTTTGATAATGGGAAGGTCTACGAAACGTAAGGAGGATGGCAGACGAAAGTTGGGGTTGAAGCTCTTACAAGCGTGTGCACTGGGTGACACTCTAACTAGCCTTCCTTATCAACGTACGACGTTATCAGACAGCTGGGCACAAAAGAAGGAACGCTGCTAGTTCAGGTCGTAATCCGGTGGTCTGGTAGAGGCACGTCGCAAGTATCGGTCGCCCGGGCAACGGGATCCTATTGCATGCTAGGTTATCTTGGAGCTCTGCTCGCTCCACCGTTATCACGTATACCCGTGTCACAATCAGATGTGACCTGACTGCTCTTTCCTCTACGAATCATTTCCAGTGTGGGAATGTCTGGTAAAGTATTGAAGAGACCATGTAAAAGTTCTTCGTACGACTGCTTAAAGTTGGCAGAAGAACAAAGCACTATTGTCACGAGGATTTGCTGCTAGACTACTTAACATTCCAGAATTATTTGAAAGGCAGAATTCTTATGTTTACCGGTTTTTTCCTTTCCCAGGATTCTCATTCCATCAGAGTTTGATTGATTTCTTGGTTATCTGTTCCTACGTTCCCGGATCTGTAATCAGGAATGTCAGTTTTTGTCTCAGCACATTTCTTCCATTTTAATATACCTTACGTCTGACTGCCAGTTCATTTCTTTCACATTAACTAGAACTCAGTTTGTGTTGCCTTAGTTTTTTTTTTATTTCAGTCGCATTTTTATCTTGGAAATGAGGGATGTATATGACAGGATATTAATTTATATTTAAGTACTGCGTAATCAGCACGGAGATGCACAGCGATATAATAATACACATTTATTTAATCCGAAATAGATTTCAAATATGGAGTTGATGATCGACTGTAAAGAATAAGGGAAATACTTTTTGCCTTATTTTTCAAAGTTAATCATCAATTCGTGATTTGAAATTATCTACTTCTGATTAAAAACTTATTTGTTCTATGTTACATTAAAAAGTTAAGAGTAATGCACCGGACACTACATTAAATAAGGAATAACGTTCATTAAACGTGCTCACACTTCAACGGCATTTGTAGGGTTGTTTTCCTGCATATCACCTGCCTGCCTCAGAATATCAATCATTCAGATGATAAAAAAACATAAATGCCTTCAAAAGTTCAGAATGTTGAATGACATTATTTCCTGTACGAATAGATCTTATTTTAGCCACTATTTCACATCTATATCATATTGGAACTATTTTGTTTCGAATATAAAAAAGATAAATTTTATTCCCCTTTGATTATCCAAATCATTTGCTTCTAATCTTTGTATTTGCACTCATGCTTTTCCATGACACAAAAGCATACGTTGACAAATACTTCCAAATATCATCGTATGAAAAACAAATATAAACTATACGTTAAAGTATCTTCCACAGTATTTTTCGTTTTATATTACAATAATATAATTTAATAGAAATTGGGAAAACGAGACCAATAATTTTTAGCGCTTTTTCAAGCAAGAAAATTTGTTTAGAAGGTTTTCCAGAATACGAAGAATAGAAACCTGCATAAATTAGATAGCTAGCCTACCTGACTAATCAAAAACTTCAATATAGTTATATAATCATAGAGAGTCATAGTCGTGACTATATAAGTTCAGTTTTCGAGAATATGAAATACTATAATAAAGGATAAGAAGACAAACAACCCTACTCTTATTTTCCTTCTCTGAATTATCTTTTGCATAAGCATGTAAAATTAAGATAGTTTCTAGCGCAGATACGCAATGCATTCATTAATTTGTAATTTTTTTTTTTGATTTTGTCCTTGCATATGAAATACGGCATATCCACATAATTGCCAGTGCCTTATTTTGTCGATCTCACTTTGGAACTCCTATTTAAAAAAATACCAATTTCATAAGTGATTTCCCGTTATATTTGCTTTCGTGTGTAGCTGAGTTGTTGACAATTTCAGATAGGACGATCTGTATATTCTTTTTCTTTCGAATTTGATGTCGAAATGCTTGACTTGGAAGGATTTAAATTTCAGTGAACGGGAAACCTTAACTTGATGATGATTAAGGAATTCTGTCCTTCCTTCCCCTCTTTTAATAAAAGTGCCTTGATATTAAAGTGATCTTATCATTTGCTACCATTGTTCTACAAATACAGTAGGAGATATGACTTCGCTGAGAGTTTAGGGGGCACGAAGAGATAAATATCTGCGCCAATTTAAAGTCGTAAAATTGATTTCCTTAATTTGTCCTGTTTTTATCATAGAGCATATAACTAAACTTTTGTAAGAATTGTACGAGAGGCTTCGAAGGCTACGTAATATACTACAAAATATAGGAAACTTCAATGAGCCTTTGTGTGCAAGAAGAGCAGCTTCATCTCCTGTGAAGTGCTTTCGGTTAGCGTTAGGATATTGTCCAGAATTTCCTTGAAAAGAAATAAAAAGTTTGGAAAGGAACAAAACGTCATCATCTGAAAACTAATTATCACCCAATAAAATTCCTAAATGAAAGAATCAATTAAACGGTTGGATCCCGAGAGAAATGACCCACCTTAATGAACATACTAAAAATTCCGTCATTTAAAAGGTGATGCACAGAGCAGAGGGAAGAGAGTGAGGAAGGGAAGGAAGAGGAGCAGAAAAGAATCCACAAGAAGTCAGGTCGCTGCCGGCCCGAGAACTCCAGGGCAAATCAACTTGCATTCTGTAGCAGAGAGAAATTCGCCGTTAGAGCCGCCGAAGGGAAGCAAACTAAATTCGTCAGAGGCAAACTAAATTTTCGGTAAGTTTATCGAACTATTAATATATTATAAAATATAACGGAATGAATGATGATGAATATGCCAATGGGAAGGAAAGTAACACAATACTTAAAATCGAGGAGGAATGTAAGTATATGGGAACCTCCATAATTACTACTTCTAAAGTGTTAGTATAAGTCCTGTATATTAAATTGAGTGTTTTACTATGGCCCCGTTGGAGAATAAGTTTATACATTTCTCAAAATCCAAATAATATCATTTTGATTAGCTAAGGTAAGGTTTAGTGATTGGAATAGAATTATTAGGCATAACCGAATTCGTAGCTAGTCAGTTTATTATGACAGCTATATCCACCCCCCCTTTAGTTTGAGCTTCCTCTTCTCTCGCATTCATAGTGATGGCAGAACGAAGCAACAACTACAGCTTCAGTTCCTCTAAAGTGTTCTTGTTTATACTCCGGCACGACTACCAGCTCAGTGGAGTTTACAATAAATCTTAGATACAAATGTTAATCGTACTTATCAGTCACCGGCTTGAACCACGGTCAACTCAAAGAGCGCGTGCTGGTGCATTCACGGTCATAACCACTCGGCTACGTCAGGCCATCAGGTGTTCTTTTGATTAAAGGACAATTCCCATTAATACCAAAATAAGACAGAATCAGCCAAACCTCGGAGATAATGCTGGCAAATATCATTGTGCATGGTTTATGCGTTACATCAATATGTAGGCGCCTATTAGCCAGGTGGGAAGGAGCAGCAGTGCGGAGCACACGCTTCTTGATTAGACCGGGGTTCGAGCTCGTCACCACCAAATACGGAGGATGTGGAAAGGTTAGGGAATTACCACCGCATATCCCGGAGCAATATGTCCTTAGTTGCTAATGGTTCTAAAAACCAAATAACAAACAAACATCAATATGTGTACAACTGTCTGTATGCAAGTTTGGTGTAATTTTATCTAGATTAACCTGTGAAATGTTTTAGATCTTGTCAATATTCATCATAAAACCAGTACTTTAAGCAACTTTATTATTACCTAACTTCAATAGATAATTACGTTTGTTATTATCTATTTTTTTTTATTATTATTAAAATCAGTTTATTTCCCAAAAAACCTTGGGTCACCCCGGGACGGCTCTGTGCCAGAAGGGTGTGAATACAGACTAATGTGCGAGGAACACAATGTACAATAAACAAGGGTACATTCGTGCTCGACCCGAGACTTTTACAGGATTAAATAAACAATAATGTACAAAATATACAGTAATATACATAATTACATGAAGACAAAAAGTCTTTTTCATATACAAATAGGCAAGTTAAAAAAAAAAAAAAAGGTCTGTCCAGGAGCAGGTGAATATTATAGGTTCATAATCTGGTAACAGTTCTTGAGGATTTCCTTCCTGTAGGGCTTGTCTTCCCAGAACCTATCAGGGTGGATCCTAAATTTATTGAAGCGAAGACAATTCGCTGGAAACATGTTTCTCAGGGAATCGATGTTTGACAGAGTAAGACGTAGAGGGAGACAGGAGTCGGGGTGCTTCCCTCTTGCCCTCCTCGGGCCAGAGATTAATGCGGATACTGATGGAGCATCAATTCGCCTCGTTATAAGCCATGCAAGCATGAGAACATTTTTTGTCATGATGATATGTCTCCAGGGAGTGGTGCCTAGATTTGCTTGTAGGATAGATCTGGAGATAGTTAGGGGGTGCCCTACCACCCTGTTCATCCATCTAAGCAACCAGTACTCTAAACTGAGATACTTCTGAAGGTATAAGGCAGGGGCAGATGACCAAATTTCTGAAGCATAGAGAGGAATCGGCGTAATACACCTCAGGATGTGCCGAATAAGCAGCGCTGGCTGATGCACACCAACGAGCTCTTGACGCACTGCCCAAAGAGCAGCGTACGTCTTCTGCCTCATCCTGGCAAAGTGAGGCTGAAAAGTGAGCCCAACGTCCCAGGTGAGGCCAAGATCAGTATGAGAGGTCACCTTTTGCACCAGTTCCCCACTCACAAAGATTTGGATATCATTTTTGGCTTTCTTCTTGGTTATCATCAGTTGTGCTGATTTGGAAGGGCTCAGATGCAGCCCTATTGTGGCAAGAACTTTCCAAGCTCAATATCTACCTAGAAGCTTGTTGGTTGATATCATGAATCTGATGATTATGATCTGAGCTCACGTAGAACTTCAGATCGTCGGCATAAGAAACAAAGTTCGGATTCTGAGCAAGGAAAGGCTCCAAAACTGCTGCAAACAGGATAGCTTCCTTGTGGGATGCCTCTTGAGACGTCAATAGTTACTTGAAAGTCATTGTGGGTCACAGACAGATGTCTAGGAAGTAAAATAGACTTCAAAATTTGAAGTAAGGTTTCAGCCAGGCCGAAGTAGTGTTTCAGAATGGTAAAAAGAGCTGGGAGGTTTATTCTGTCATAAGCCGATTTTATGTCGAGGAATATGATATCAATCTGTGATTTGTTGTTAAGGGTGCGCTGAATTCTGAAGAGGGTATCAAGAAGATTGGTAGTTGTCGATCTCCTTTGTAGAACGGTATGGAGGTACTCGGGCCTGTGTGCAAAGCAATGCTGGGCAATTGTTGGCTGAATTACTTTTTCGAAAATTTTGAGTAAAGAACAGCTGATGGATATTGGTCTCAGGTCTTTAGGAGATTTGGGTTTCTTGATCTTTGGAATGGGCTTAACATGGTAAGTTTTCCAAATTGAAGGAACTATTCCGGATTGCAGGATTTGTCTGAAAAGGTGAAGGAGAATGTCGACTATACAAATATGTATATGGGCTGCAAATTTTGATAATAAAGAGTGGGAAACCATCCGGACCTACAGTGGCTTTGTTGGGTAGTTTATTGATGACATCAATTAGAGTCTCTCTAGTTATTTCTATTTCAGACAAGTGTGCCCTAGGTAACCAGTCCTCCTGCGAGAGAAAGGAATATCTAACTTAAACGCATACCTGTTTTAGAGAAAGGGTTATTGCAAATCAATAAATGATTATAGGTTTGTGAATTGCTCAAAAAATTGAACAGTTCACAAACCTGAAAACGCAAATTTCTTGCTGCAGTTCACTGGGTGCACAAAAGTAGGCTCACTTTTAACCAAGGGCGAAAAGCAGCGTCCTACCATATACTAAAAAGCATGGCTTCTGAGAGTCTATGGCCATGGAATCATAGAAGCAAGCTATCCAGTTGTCAACAATATTCCTGAGAGCTTCAACCCCCCAACTCCGCCGTAACATTAACCATGTTTAAATGTGCGATGCATATGTACATTGACATTCGATTTGAGCGAAAAGCTGTTTCGCACTCTCATTCCCCCGGACCCACCCCGACTGCGCCGCACCCTAAGTGAAACTTTTGATTATACGAATATTAACACTAACCTACTTTATCTAGATTAACCTGTGAAATAATATGGTTTAATTGTTATCCCGTGAATGCTTTTCAAGAAGGACAAAACTCAAGAGCCATTAAGTTAACTGTATTTATTTCGAAATCCAGCGCTCCAATGGAATGAAAATGAGGCAAGTGGATCGTAAGAGCAGATGTCAGCAGTTATGTTTTAATAACAAATGAAACGCACTGAATAATTGGATGAAAACCTTGTGCTGATATATTGCAATAAAAGAATCCTATTAATTTTTTTACAGTACAACAGTTTTTCAGTACCCCCGCCCAATCATTGAATTCCATACGCTACATCTGTGTACAACACTCTTCGATAATAACATTTGTTTTGGTCGATGGGACTGAGAAATTGGAATGATCACTAAAATGACAACCCTGACGCATAGCCGCTTGGCTTCACTGCCTAAATAATACGCGATGCAGTGAAGTAACATCTCCGGATTGGTACTGCAAAGTTTGAATTGCCAAAATTATGCAAGGAACGCCGCTTATATAGCACAAATATAAAAAATAATAAATAAAATAAAGTAAAAATGCCTCCTTCCCACTTTCATTTACCTATTTCTCTAGTCTCTCCTTAAATTTAGATAAGCCTCAAAGCTTTTCAAAAATAGTTGGGTGTTTATTCCAATGCCAATCATTCTTATTAGGCAAATTTTCGAACATTCAGTTATATACTTATCCGCTCTCAATTTAAATGTATGCGCCCTCAACACCTGGTTTCCAAACGCTGTAGCTTACAAAACTTAAGTCTCTCATGATAAAAATGTCCATCTGTGTCCTTAAGCAATCTCGCCGCGCATCTCTGTAATCTTTTCAACAGGTCCACATCGTTCCTAAAATGGAGTCTCCAAGCCTGTCTGCATGCAATATTCATGATGCGGCCAATAATTGTTTCAATTTTTTTTTTTTATTGTATGGAGCCCTATATTATACTCTGCTCCACAAAATTAACAGAACAAAATGATTTTCATTAATATTTTATTCTGAACAGTGTCGTCGAAAGCGAACGTTTGATATAATAAGTATCCTGGCTTGCAAATTCCGAGGATAGGATAGAAATAGATCTAACACCTTACACAGCAGAACATTATGTAAATTATGAATAATGAAAGATGCCTATAAAAACACGGATTGTACCATAGCACTTCTTCCCCGATTTTTGGTGTGGTCAGTGAAATAGCCCCATCTCCTGTGCTCAGGATGGCAAGTCATCGCCGTTTAGATCATTCGTTGAGATGTTCCGTTGTATAACTTGAAGCCGGGCAGTCGCAGGTGGCACCATTGGCTTGTGTCACACAGTGTTATTTCCGTAATATGGAAGCAGTTCCAGAAAACAGGTACCATTACAAAAAGAGCTAGCCCGAGGGCTACATCAACCAGAATGGACCGCTATCTGGCTCAAAAAGCAAGATGGACTCCTACGATAAACGGTCATCGACTGCGTCTTGAGGTTGCTGCCAACTCACAGGCGAAAACATTTCCAACTGGACTGTGTTAAGATTCATTTCAAGTGAACTCTACGCAAGGAAGCTAATTGTTTGTCCCATTAACTTCAAACTACCACAGGGCACGTCGAAACTTGTGCCATGAAGCCCTGACAAATAGGGTACAGCTCTGTTCTCGGATGAGTTCCGTTTTAGCTTACAAAGAGATTCTAGAGGTTATTTCATCTGGAGACAACGAAGAATGCGGTATGATTCCCCAAAATAATCGAAAGTGACAAATACGATATTCTCGTATGGGGCAAATTAATAATCAACAATCGCACCCCCTTGCTGTTTTTGATAGGGGTACTGTAACTGCACAGAGCTACCGAGGACACATCCTCGAATCCAATGTGCGACTTTTTAGGGGTGCGGTTGGTCCAGATTTTCTTTTCAAACACGATAGCGCTACTGTACACAGAGGAATATCTTGAAACTGGAGAAATCCAAGGACTGCCGTGGCCGGCACGATCATCAGACTTATATACTGTCGAATATGTGTGTGACGCCCTTTTCCGTTGCATTGCATTGCACGCCGACAGCCAAATCCTCGGTCACTTGATGAGCTAAGGTCTGCGCTGATAGAAGAATGGGATTTGTTGCTCCAGAATATTATAGAAACCTTTATATCGAGCATGATTCACCGCTCTCAGTCCTATTTAGCCGTTGGAGCCGTTCTATTAATTATATTTTATTTAAACTTTTAGGCATATCAGCAACATTCTTAAGTTAGCAGAGAATTGCAGTGTCAGTATAAAATACATCTTTTAAACATAACCATTTAATAATAATCTGTGTAACAATACCTTAAAAGTTCTAAACTGCTGCTTTTTAAGCGAATACAAGGTAGCTAAATATAAATTCGAATACAGAAGTGTTTGCAAAGGCTTCATGAATAAATAGAACAGAAATATATTAAAAATAGCTATATATATATATATATATATTTATTTATTTATTTAAGCATACACTTCACTCTACTTTAAGGATATGCCATAGGGAAACGGTGCGATTGGAACGGTACAACTACTACTACTGAGTTATCAACCTGGTTTGAAGAATGATTCAGAAATTTAGCCAACTTTAGAATTTTGTTTCCAGGCTAGTTGGATCGGTATCTTTTTCTTTATGATATAAACTAAAATCTGAATATCATGTGGACTCCATGTTTCCACAGGGAAAAAACTTAAGATTCGATGCAATGTTTTCTGCAGTCCATTAGACTTTTAAACCCTTAAAGTCATCGAGAGTTATTCAACCTCCCACTGCCTCATTATTTAAAATAACATATAGAGACACACTAAAAATCTGGAGAAAAGAAAACAATTTTGATACGACTTGAAGTGAAGAGGTAAATACATATATTTTTTAAACATGCGAGAGAGACCCTTGGTGGGTATTTATTCAACTAACTATCCAGCCAGACAAAGCCATGATGCTTCAATTTATTTGTTTTGAATGATCCATAAGTGTAGTTTAAAAGACATTGAAATGTGCTCCATTGAGGTTGGTGTTGAGATTACATACAGAACGTTCAAGGGAATTAAAGCACCGAGTCAGGAAGTCAATAACGCGATTTATTTAATTTATTTCCAATTTATGTTTAAGGATGGAACAAATATCTGAAAAAATGTGTTTTACAGTTCAGGTCAACTATCGTTATAAGAAGACTCAGATAACAGTGGATCTCTTATTTTTTGTGGCAGCATATGAATTGAAAGACACAAGTCGCATGCTGCAGCCACATATGGTACTACAAGGAAAAAGGCACATCTTTCACACCCAAAACCTAACTAAAATTCTTCTGAAGCTAAAAAAACACGTTATGGATCATATTTTGTCGAATTAGAAGATAATGAATCGGGAAAGGGAACAGGCAAAAATCAATTTTTGAGAAGGAACCAGCAGTTAAATATTATTTACGCATTATTCCAATTTCTCGTTATTTAAACTTCATTAAAACGTATCGACCAGTTATCAAAGCTGCTTTATCAAACGCTAATGGCTAATTAATGCCTTTGGCAAGAAACTGAGGTTCATACACTGTTTGGTTTTTGTTTTATCCGATTCTAGATTTTTTGTTTCCTTTTCCCAGAGAGAATATACTTTCGATATATTCACTTACTGTCGGCCGCCTGATCACACATACATTGTAGAGGAAAATATATGATATTTAATATTATTTCAAGTTACCATTCTGAAAGTTTCGCACTCCTGTAAATTTATCGTTAGTCTGTAAAAACTATAATTTTAGGCGGAATTCAAACTGCTTTGAAATTTTATACAAATTGATCATGCTAAAAGATATCAAACACTGTTAACTCTTTTTTTTTTACAATTTAATGTATTTTTCAGCTGCATTATGTCTATATTATTCATTTATAGCTTTTTCTTTGATATAAATCATTCTACCGTTTTTGTAAGCAAAGAAAAATTGCGATAAAATGGAGATAATACTAGAGATTTGCTATTTATAAATTACTTTAGTCGATTACAGAGGTACTAAAAGAAGATCTCCTTACTTAAATTTCAGTGTTTTAATAAAATACTGAAACTTTTCTTTGTAGCATATCGAAAGAAATTTGCTAATTTGAACTCTTTAAAATTAAAAACTACAGATTAACTAACGAAATACTGCATTAGACCTCAACTCGATGGATTTTAAGCAGGCATAGCATATCTAGAAGAAAAATATTATTTACAGTGGCAATGAGGATAAAGGAACGGGCGTTGTTACACTTCCAGCAGCAGTGGCTAAAGTACCATACCATAAGTTTGGCCACCTCAGGATGAAGGAGGCAGAGGAGTCTAAGGCGATATCTAAGGGATCTCCACTGCATGATTTAGGTTACCCGATCATGCAGCAGTTGACAAACCACTAATCAGCCCGACCAAACTCCAGACACCATCAAGCCTACCATTTTTGGACTACTGACCAATAGAGAGCTGCGTTTCGGAGTGATGAGTCACGGAATATGGCATCAAGGCATCTAGGCATGACAGTCTTTTTTGACGGTCGTGCCTAGATGTGGTGGATTCACGGAAAAAAAGCTACCTGCTGAACTGTGTCGTTCGACAACGAAGTTTGGTGGAGGCTTCCTGAACAACTGGGGCCGTGTTTCATGGTTTAGCCTGGGACGGACCATTGGTTGTTTTAGACAAAACGATGAATACTAGGCCTATCTAGAACAACTTGAACAATAATGCATTACCTACGTTTTGGGCGCAACGTAAGCATTGCATTACCTACGTTGCGCCCACGACGTTGGGGAAGGCCCATACCTGTATCATTTAATTATTATTTTTTTTAAAATTAACATAACACAAATACTTTTCTTATACAATCATTCTGTTCTGCAGGGAAACTCCTGATTATATAGACCATCGCATACAAATCCATAAACAACAATAAAACATTCAGACTCTAAAAAAATCACATGTATGCATGTCACTGTTCAGTGTGTGGCACCTGGAACAGAGTTCAACTCGGCCAGCTATCATCATATTGTTTACAAAACGCTGTAGTTTGGCAAAATGGAAATCACATGTGGCTTGTATGTGCCACCTTAAGCGGACAGCAGCAAAGCGGTATCCATCCTCAGCACGAGGGGGCGGGCCTGCATTAATTTAATTGTCTAAAAAGGGGGCAGATCTGGCACCAACCGAAGGCAGTGTTGTATCAGCAGAATAACGCTCCATGTCATACTGTTCGATTTGCGATCGATTGATCTGGGGATATGATCGTCAAAAGGGTAGAACGGCCAGCGTAGAGCCCTGACCTAAATCTTATAGAAAATCTCCTGGATGAATTGAATCGTTCGGTGCATGTAAGTCGGGACTGGCCAAAAAAACTGAGCTGAACTGGTGTTGCTTTTAGATCATATGATTAAATTTTTATCATAGATTTCGTACTGCAGCATGTGAACAGGTTGGAGACGATAGTTTCGGGTGCCGAAGCATAATATTTGAAAGAATATGGAGTTAGTTAGTTAGTTAGTTAATTTGGTTTTTAGGAGCATTAGCAACTAAGGCCATATTGCTCCGGGAATATGCGGTGGTCATTCCCTGCCCTTTCCGCATCCTCCGTATTTGGTGGCGACGGGCTCGAATCCCGGTCTTATCAAGAAGCGTGTGCTACGCACTGCTGCTCCTTCCCGCCTGGCTACGGAGGCGCCCGAGAGAGAATATTGAGAGCCTGGACAGAAAAAAGCATATCAAGGGAACAGTCACATTTGATCGTTACAAGTTATTGTAAAGGTGAAATGTCACTGTCACCTGTGACTGTTTGTTTTCCTCATTTTCATTTTACTAATTTTGTGATACATAATAAAATGTAATGTACAGTATTACATTTTTATTATGATGCATTATAATTTAAATCAACAGGGATTACCTTTATTTTAGATATAGGAAACTTCTTTTCCAACTCTCCTAGTCCAACTCTCTAATAATTCTTGAGGGTGGCGATATCTATTTTGTAAACCAGGTGGGACATCTTCCCCCCTGGGGAAGATGTCCCACTGATGTTTAGGCCCATTGGGAGGCCGAAAATCTGTCTGTATATTTTTTCTTGAAAGAGAATGTAATTAGCATTTACTAATAATTTTCTTAGTTCGAATATTCTGTCTTTGAGGAGGCTGGTGTTATTAATTTTTATGTTATCATCGTTTAAGTAGGCCCAGACTGTGTCTAAGGTACATTTACATTAGTGTATAGTGAAGTCATATCCAGTGAATATAACTTCATATCCTCCTTGATATGGAGATCTTTGAGGTTCGTGAATAAAGCATCGTAGTTTTTTATGTTATATGTTAGGAGTTCTCGGAGTGGTTTTAGAATTGGGTAGATAAACATGGCTAAGGAAGCAAAAGCTGAATTCTTATATGACACGGTTGGACGAATTGGGTATCCTGTTTTGTGTAATTTTACTTGGCCGAATAGGGTTGGGATATTGTATGTGCGGGCTTTAATTTGTTTACGTTGGGCCATAGTGATGTGGTCATCTTTCCTATAGGTGGTGAGCATTTTGTTATATTTGTTAACTAAGCTGTTGAACTCTGATGGTGCAACCTCTTCGTATGTCGTTATGTCTGAAATGGTGTATAATTTATTTATATAGTCTCTTTTATTGAGAAAAACTACTGTATCGCCTTTTACGGCCTTTTGAATAATGATATCTCGGTTTTGTCTAAGTGTGTGTAACGCTTTTGCTTCTTCTCTGTGTGGACACATTGCCGAACTATACTTGGACAAATTAGAAAAGATCCATCTTGATCCATTTATACCACAGATCACATATTACGGAAGATATCTGGATGACATCCTAATTATCACAGATCATTTGACCATAAACAATATTCTTCAGGTTTTTAATAACATCCACCAAAGATTAAAATTTGAATTAGAAATTGAAGCAGAAACCCACTCCATAAACTTCCTTTATTTTACCATACACAGATTAGGACAAAAACTAAATTTCAGCATATATAAAAAACCTACTAATAAGGGGATGCTTTTGCATTTCCACAGTTATCATCCCCAACCATATAAAAAATCGGTCATGCTGAACCAATTTCTTAACGCCTTTAAATATTCTTCCACCCAAATTTCTCTAACCACTGAAATAAATGAATTAACTATAAGTTTCTCAAATAGGGGTTACCCGCTAACCTATATAAACAAAGTGAAAACAACAGCCCGTGATAAAATAAATAACAACAACCTCGCAAACAAACATTGCACAAAAATCTGACAAGACCAGAATACATTTCATCACCATTCCATATGTCGAGTACTGGTACAATAAACTTAATCAAATATGCAAGAGAACCGACATGAAAATCATAGCAAAACCCACGAACAAATTATACACATTCTTCAGAAATCGACCTTCAAACACCACATTCCAATCACAGCATGACCTCGTATACAGCATCCCATGCAAAAATTGCGATGCTGTTTATGTATGATCTACCATGGGAGTGGCACAGCTTCCAGCAAAACAACACGAAGCTTCTGTGCGGGCGGGTCGTTCAAATGCATCGGAACTTCCGTTCCACTCAATAAATGAACGACATTCGTTCAGCTTTAATGAAACAAATATTAAAAATATTCAACACAACTATCACAAACTACTTATTGCAGAAACCTTAGAGATGAAACTACATGAAACTTCAATACTACCTAATATTATTATAGCTCTCAATTATGAGATGCATTATAATATAAATAATGTATCATAATAAAAAAATAATGTACAAAAATAATAGATAAATGTGCACTATTAGATATATTTAGAGCACTGAAGATTTTTTAACACCTTTTTTATATCTATTTGCTTTGCCAATTTTGTTCACCAGAAACCGTTTTAAACACCGCAAGAGGTGTATAATAAGATTCTGCAGTGCACATCTCTGCTGATAGTTAGGGACAAGATATTAAATAAGTACTGTATTTGTACACCTCTATATGGTGGCCTGATTTCCTTTTCATGACTTAAGTGAAAAGATTAAAGCCGATGCTTTTCGTGCACGTGCTCACACGATTATTATATTTATAAGCAATTTGCTTTCAAGTAAATAAATATACTTGTACATATAAGGTAGTTGTAAATATGGTGGGATTATATATGAAAATTAACTGCCAGTATACATGAAAGAAATATTCAAGCTAAAGTGAAAGGGAATCATTGTGATACACGATAAAACAGAAAAACTATATATATATACATAATAAAAGTAATTTAAAAAAAGGTACATAAAAATCCAACTACTGTACTAGCTCTGCACATTCTAGACCCTTCTGGCAATGGGCATACCATAACTATGAATTAGTGGTTTCTCTTTCGCTTAAGCATTTCTTTACTTCCGATTATCCCATTGTGTTTAATTCAAATTTAAAATCCTATTTATTTTATAATTATGCTTCGGATTTTGAGATAGGGTGGCTAAAATCGATACTCTAGAAAAAAAGACCGTATTAACTTATTGATAACCCATATGACTAACTGTTGCTAGCTCACGCTTCCTTGTTATACAGATGTTCAGTTTCTGCCTAATATTCTTTCTAAAGAAAAAAAAAAATACATTGTTTTCTGAATCTGTTAGTTTCCGTTTTATTCTAAATCTATCAAGAACACATGCAGCAGCCAGCCGGCACTGTTTCGGTCTTAAACTATTACCTCGTGAAAGTAACTTTCCTTCCTCTATATGTATTCTTTCTATTTCTGTTGTCTGAAAGAACCATCTTCGTCCAGATGTTCCCCATTCGATTTAAATTTGTTGGAAATGAATTGGAAGTTTGAATATGCATTTTTCCTCGACTCTTATGTGAATATTTTTGAGGGAAAAATTTCAATATTCTCACCATGATTTGGCAGTGAAAATAAAATAAGCATTATTGCAAAAAGTACCGTACCCTTTACTTGTTTGGTTATCCGCATCGTCTTGAGAAAGAAATAAAAAAAAAAAAAAAAAAAAAAAAACCATGATTCCCAGATTAAGCCTTGCATTTTAAAAGTTATCTTCCAGTTCTTCCGTATAATTAATTTCTCCGAAGCCAGTATTGATATGACAGATTATGCACCAGCATAATATTCCTGTAATTTTTATATACGGCGCCATTCTTCTTTAGTAAAGGATCCCTTTCTTTCTTTAACTCGCTCTGAAAATCTTTTTTTACAAACTATCGGATTCAAATTAAGTGTTTTGATGAAGCCTCCCACCTAGTTGTTAATTACACAGTATATTCATATTTTTATTTGGAGTTTCACAAATAAATAGCTTTAGGAGTTCTTTAGGTTGTGTTTTTCTTTGAATTTCGTACGCTGATTACGGTGAGACTTTCAGATAGCATTATACATTTGGTTAGTAAAACGAGTCAAGACAACTGGTAGCCATAAGGCGTCAGTATATTGTCAGTTATTGTAACACTGGTTGGCCGGTTTACTTATCTGCCGGAGGGAGGAAAAAAAGCAAGTTTCAGGGAGATAAAACCCATTAGGCTGCCATCCGAGACCGACTTACCAACTCCGCTATGGTGTGAAGGCCCACACAAATTCCTCACACGCTAGAGAATAACGATGGCAACACTTTTGTTATCCATAAGAACTTTGGCTACCTCAAACCGGCAAAAATTCCTGTATGTAATGACGGAACTCGCAACCATGCATTTCCAGTGTCCCATTGAATTACTGCGAGGTTTCTTACAGCCCACAAATAAGCAAGCCCGTGTTGAATACATTGATTGCATTTCTGTACACACAGGAGCAGGACACAACGGGAACCTGTAAGATGTAAAATCTTACAAATATAATATTTTGTGGAGGAGGGAGATTAGTTTAAATTAAAACTTATAATATAGCAATATGGGGGAGTGAAACCATACGTCAAGAATATTACTAAGATCACCCAAGGGATTAAATTAGACAACGTCTATACAAGGGGAGCGGTAAGTGAAAAGCTATTAGCAAGCTAAGGACACTTCGACTCTCAGCTCACACAGGCAAACCAGAACAATAGAAACCCGTAGCAACGGCTATTAACAAAAGGTGTCAACTCTGGTAAACAATAGCGCAGTGGACCATGTGCTGTCGGGACATTTCTTTAATCGGTTACTCCTGGACAGTAAAAACGGAACAAATGCTGGGAATTAGATGGAAGTCTGGCTCTGACTGTCGGTGATGGCAAGTTTTTAGATTGTGGGAAATTAGTCTGCTACAGTGTAACTATAAGCGGCTGACTTCAAAGGTACTGACAGCCTGAGGAAGTTTGCAGACTTCTTAAAATGAGAAGTTGGATCGAGCAACAAGGAATCAGCTTGAGAAAATTAAAATTAGCGAATAAGAAGAGAGAGAAAGTTGATAAAATGAGTAAGATTGGTTAAACTAAAAACTACGGCGTATTTGACATATGTACGCGGTACAGAAATTGAGATGAACAAAAAGAGAAAACCGGAGTGGAAGTGGGTGAGTCTGTGAGGTTTCCTTTTTGAGAAGGTGTTTTTAACAAGGTGGAAAAACAAAAATAAAGAAAAAGTAAAAGGATGGAGTGATAAAAATCAGCGAAGTTCTGATGTCCCAGACAGGAGGAAGCAGATCCTGTATCGAAGCTAACAGGTGGTGAGGGCAAAGTGCTAGCCGATTAGACGGAACGAAGCCTAAAAAATTAGCAGCTCAACGAGAAGGAAGGAAGCAGCGAATGGATGGTAGCCCGAATAAGGTGGAGAAAGAACGCCAGTCCCAGTGCAGCAAAGAGTTCCTAAAAATCATTTGTAGCAATTTCAGGTGAAAGCAGATGAAGAAGATCCCAAGTGAGCCAAAAATGGGAGTTTGAAATCGCCCCAGAAAGCAAAGGAAAGGAAAAAGATAATAGTAAGTACTGTAAGTTAACAAGGACTGTGAGTGAAACAGTATAGTGATTAATTAATGAAAAAAGATAGCACTAGAAGTAAATTGATTGATAAATTATCTCTGAAATAAATTATATATATACTAACAGAGTTTAATTAATTCAAAAAGGTTATTGTAAAATGCAAGAGAAACGAAAGATAAGTAATAGATTAAATTGTTGTTCAGATGATTATAATATGTTAGAAGGATAATTGAACTATATAAAAAATCTTGGAATGTTCTAAAGATAGATAACTGAATATAGTAAATTTTATATGAGAATATTTGAATGTTCTAAGGATAGATAACTGAATATAGTGTTTGTATTGATGAAGAATTGTTGATCTAACTGAAAGGCTAATAACAAATAGAGACTTTAGGAAAGTTAAGATTAGTCTTCAGTGTATTGTAACAGAATGGCGAAAACACAGAGTATAATAATGAAGTTGCATATTGATTGTTAATATAAGAATAATATATGCAAAGTATCCTTGATTTAACTTACATGCATATTACATGTTTTTTTATTCAATTGCATATTATGTTGTATATATAAGTGTAAATAAACTATGTTATGTTATATATTAATGTGTGCGTTGTTTGTCATTTCTGAACACCCAGCCTTTCCGAAGGGAATTAAACACAATTGAGAAGTTCCCACGAATCTGGAATTCTCCTGGCGGAAATAAGAATAAAGTGGACAAACACATAAAAGGGAACAAAACAAATAAAAATAAGAACAATAAAACAATAACTAAATATATAAACAATCATCTTTTATTCCACCCCTCACAAACCATCGCATAAATAAGTATAATTTCTTGTAAGTGGAGAATCTTCCTTGAGACAAAACACGCACATTGAGTGAACAAATAAAGTTACGTATATTCCGTGGCTGATTTAATTAGCCTTACAGTATAGTGCATTAATAACTTATTAATCTTTCAAGTAATTCTTTTGCATGATTTGCATTCGTGAATGACAGAAATATTTAGCGACCAACTGCTTTTTATAGAGCAAAACGTGTTAATCACATCATTTCATTTCTCTCGCTGTACAGATAAAGTGATTTACCATAAATCTTATCAAACACTTTCTAGTTCTGCATTCTTCAACCCTGGTTCGGTATTAATATCGTTTTTACTGGTAGATTAACAATAAGTTCCATAAATAATTTATCTTTCAATATCATCTTCGTGCACCCTCCCGATAATAAACCCTTCGCCCATATTCCTCTCATCTTTAAGTGGCAGATGCTATAATTAATAAATTCAAGTTTATTGCCCACTGCAACACTAAAGCCAGAATATTTACAACAAAAGTAAACGATCTTATTATTTATCCTTTCCTTTTCAAAGAGGAACAAAGAGGATCATCCTTCACTGTTTTCGTTATAACTATAAAATTTATTAATATAAAACCAATTATAGGTATATATTATTTAAACAGCTACACGCATTTCAATTTATTTCCTCTACAGATGAGCATCCATTAATAATTTAGAAATTTTCAATGAAGAACTAAGAATAGCTTTCTGCAAACATCACTTATATTCTACTAATTTTACGACTACAGCACTGCTAATAGGGAAAGTATGTGGAAAACACCTTATTTTATCCCATACCATTTTTCAAACGGTGTTGTCTGAGAGGTGGTATCCGCCGAGATTAAGTAACGCTTCACTAGTGGAGTCTTCTGCACTGGTGAAGCGTTACTTATTCGAAGCAGTGCGATACCTGGGCCACTTGTGAAGGTTAATTCACAATGAGATCATAACAGTATAGTTTATAGCTAAAACTGAGTGCTGTCTGTAAACTCATTAGATTTTAGCAAAAGGTTATTTCTTTTGCTAAAATTTAATGATAATGAGATAATTAAGCGATTCATTCATACTACCTGGGTAGCAGAAATGATGTATGTGCAATAGCCATGCATAAGGCATGCCCCGGGTATGTGCACTTGCAGCCAATGTCAAAAGCTTACGTCGCTTACTGTGCAATGTATAAGCTGCTAACTTAGCTTTGGGGCGTGCTGTGCGAATAATCTTTCGAAATTGACAAATGCGAAGCGAAAGTCCTACCTATGCCAAGATTGCAAAACAGAAAGTACCATTAAATAAAATGGTCGAAATTGAAGAGAAAAGGTAACTGAACCTAATAATTCTACGAATACAGACAAGTCGAAGTCCCTGTCAAGAGCCAACGAAGAAAGCAGTAGTGTCCGGCCTGCTACCTTATGCAACTCAGAGGACCAAGCAGCTGTCAGTGAGAATGAAATTTCGTGTGAGGTGCTAACCAGCAACAATGAGGTCATAAATTCCGCCGAACGATCAGTTCAGAAAAACTGACGATCCGATATGGGAGAAAACACTCGGAGAGCTTGTGATTTCGAAAATAGTCTGCCAACTCAGTTTAGCTGTCACTCAGACACCTGGACGGTCTAAGAAGAACAGCCCTACACAATTTCATACTAACGAAGCATCGGAAAGAAACTCCCCCACCCAACCGGGCATTCCCAGCGAACAGGATGATATAGATTCCAATCAAGGATCACGTTAAAGAGACTATGGGCGAACCTCAGCTTCTCTCTACAGAACAAGGAACGGGAATGATGCCAGCTAGTCAGCCATGCTACCTCGAAACTCCTGATGTTAGGGAAGAGCAGCAAACTGTCCCAACCGCCCTCCCTCTAGCATAAATCAAATGAACCGTTCATCCCACACAGGAAATTACCTACCAGGATCCTCCTTCTCACAACTTTAGTAGGTGTCCTCAAGGGCACAGTCTTGAAGATATGGTGAAACCGATGAAAAAAATCTGGCAAAATTTCTGAGCGATAATTATCAACTCAAATTCAGAACACGGAAATTAAATAGGAGCTACTTCTGCTCAGAAAACAAATTAAGTATCTGACATTCCTAGTCATGGACCTCGTTAACCTAACAGAGCTCTCCAAACTGGATGATGCCTCCGTCATTACGAGCATCCTATCTTCACAAGAACTTAAGTTATACAAATACAAAGCTGATGCGGAGAGAATCGCACAGGTGGAAACGCACGCCGGACAACGTGACAACAGAGCAGGTCCAACGAACCCCACCAACCAACCTATAGAGAACCAGCAAAACCACAGTGACCAGATGCCACCCAAACAAGCACCTGTCTCCCCTCCCGCAACACGCATTCACAGGGAGACCAATTTCTCAGCTCCCCTTTAACAACTACCTCTTCGACAGAACCTGGACAAGTCTTCCGCTGTTACTGCAAAGAACCTAACTCAGCCCTCTCCTCCCCTGCCAAGCAAACAGTACATGAACTCCAGGTTGATGCCAAGTGACCCACCAGATCTTATGCATAAGTCTTTAAGACAGCAGTTGCTAGCACAAATGCTGACAAGTTTATCAGATGGACCATGACTAATCCAGACAGAACAAATGCTCTTAATTCAACCAGTAAGCATACTCAACGGACGGAAACACCTGTGGAAACTCTCTGGCTCAGGCAAGTTTGCCAAACTTACATCACAGCAGTGACTTCCCGTGCAAAGTTGTTCATCACTAGGCTGGCGCCTACTACCCAGGCCCCTGCTATCAAAAGCTTCCAGCACAGATCTTGGCGTAAAGGTAGATGTTAGAGCCATCAAAACAAAATATCCATCATATTTCTCGTTTGTTCTGTTTTCCCTCGGGCACATCTACACGAGGTGCTCAACCCAGCATGGCCGACAGGCGCCTTCATTAAGCCATTCATCGAAACAAACAAACAAACAAAAAAAAAAAAAAGATACCAACCACAAGGCTCCTACTGTACACCAATAGCACTCATTTGATAAGAGGCAAATGGATGTAACCGAAATGACAGTAACATTTTTTCTACAAAATGTTAGGAGCCTTGCTAACAAGCTACACACTTTGCAATCCCTCTTCCTCCAGGAAGACATTGATTTCATTTGCATCTCGGAAGTATGGGTTGATGAGGGAAAACAACTTGGATTGCTCCTCTCGTCCACTCATTATTAATATATTGCAAGGATAAGAGGCGGCGTTTGTAGAAGGTGGCGTTGCCACCTCTACAAAACCTCTTTCAGGCAGATACATGTCCACAGCAGTAAAATATCAAACTATGAAGCAATCGCTGCAATTTTCAGCAAAAATGAAAAAAGGATCCAAATCTGCCTTGTGTATCTCCCACCAGGACACACCCCAGAGATGTCTGCTCATCTATGCCCCGATATCAAACAACCATTTAGGGGAATTCAACCTGCCTCTGCCAAGGTACAAGGATGCAAGGCAAGACATGAAAGATACCATGCGAACCTGGGGGATCATCCCACTGAATACACCATCAACCAGAGGAAATCACGTCCTGGACAGCGTATACCACAATTTGGAACAAATATAAATCATTCTCTATAACTCTAAATTCGCTTCGGACCATCTCCCAGTAGTGTTTGAAATTGTTGTTATTTGGTTTTCAGGAGCATTAGCAACATTAGTAATAAGGTCATATTGTTCCGGGGATATGCGGTGGTCATTCACTGACTTTTCCGAATGCTCCGTATTTGGTGACCGCGGGCTCTAACCGCGGTCTAATTAAGAAGCGTGTGCTACGCCCTGCTGCTCCTGCCCACCTGGATACGGAGGCGCCCGTTTGAAATTGCACAGGCACCTGCAACCTTAGTCGCTGGGTTGAAATCCGCGGACCTAGTGTATACAGTAACCACTTTTTCAACCGACCTGCTCAGGCCAAATGTTATCCTCACTGAACTTAAATCATTTAAATAGAATAATCTCTGCTTCAAGCCAGTGGAAGTGGCAATTAATGCTATTTCTAATGAATTGAGACATTTCTCTCATTGTTGCGTCGAAGACAATTAAAATTTCCTCAAACACCAAGTGGTGGTTTAACTTCGAAACCAAACAGATTTTTATTCTAAAGCAAAAAGCCTACAGAACCTGTAGAAATACTGGCTCCATGCTAAATCACATTGCTTACAACAAACAAAGAGCGTGGAAGAAGGCACATCGTAAATATATCCAGAGAAGACAGGCATTCCAAGCGTATCGTTTCCACACATGTGGCCGTCAGGTGGAAATGGAGGAAGAAACAATAAAACTGTGGACACAGTCAACCTTCCACCCTGACCAGGAAAAACATCCGCCCTTCCTTGTAGCGGCGATCACAGATACGGCCAGGAGCGAGCTTGCGCATGTTAAAATCTCAAGGGAAATGATTATGTAAGCCTTTCCAATAAATCTGCAGTTGGTCCCGACGGATTTCTCCTCTTTATTCTCAAAATATGCAGTTTCTATGTGATTGACCTGTTACATCACATCTTCAAGCGTATCGTCGAGACTGGTATAACACCGAAAATTTGGAATGTCTACCATGCTTTACCAGTTCCAAAAACTAATAAACCAAAAGATTCCAGAGGCTACAGAGCTATCTATTTCCTGTGGATTACTAAAAGTGTTTAAAAAAAAAAGGATACAGTCCATCTTAGTCGATCACTGCTACAATGGGCGTCCACAGCAATTCTTACTGTTATTCCTAGGAGGTCTACGCTTTAAAATCTATTAATAACTAGCTGGGCAATCCAAAAAGCCGTTAACTCTAAGAAACAACATTAAATCTTATCCCTAGACATACAAGCAGCTTTTAATAAACTCAGCACAACAGAGACAGTTAAAATTTTGAAGAATTATTTCAGAATTGAAGGTAATCTTCTTGCTATCCTCCATCAACTCCTCATCAATAGGAAAATCTTTATTAAATATTGCCATAGATTGGAGAGGACCACCACGACGTCTGTCCGCATCCCACAAGGGGGTTCCTTTCATGTTTTTTTTTTTTTTTTTTTTTTTTGCCGCAGCACTAGACACCTGCAAACTAGAGCCCTTCCTTCCGAACCACCCAAACTTCATTTCATACGCTAATATTCTTAAGATGCTGGTCACATCCGATCATCCATCAAAAGCTGAGGCAGTCTCCAATGAAAATCAGATAGTACTGTTTGAACTCCAGCTAGGACGTTCAAACGTGGTTTTGATTGTTTATTTATTTATTTAATTTTTTTATTTGTTGATTTTTATTTTGTTGTGTATTTACAGTCTGTGTTGATCTCTTGCAATTCCAATAAATGTAATCAACTGGAATTTGCATAATGTACATCCTTTTAGCCGAACCAGCCTGTTCCACGAGTGCCCACTGATGTGAAAATAAAATGATATTAATAATTTCTGAGAACCTGAGTTTTCATTGTTTTATCTTGGTGTTCGCCTATAAGCTACATAACAAATCTTACACTAGTTTTAGTACACAGAACTACAGGCAGGTCATGCGATACTTCGCCTTGAAATCCCTACACCACGGAGAGAGTACTGAAAATTTTATTACGATGGGCACTTACAAAATTATTTTCGTAAAATGAAATTAAGATAATTATGAGAATTAAAAAAATTAGCCTTTTCTTAAAGTGGGAATTATCGAAAATAAGAAAAACATTTCAAAGGAAGTTTCTTAACAGTGACTTTAATGAAATGTTTGACATTAACACTTTAATAATGTTTCTCACTAATTAGTCATCGATAGAAAAATAATGTCAAATCCCACAAATACTTGGAATGGAAAGAAGATTAGCAAGAAAATTAGCAGGCAAGTGAGAGACCAAGAAAGAAAGCAAAATACTAAACGAACACTTAAGATTAATAAAATAAAATTATGTTGAAATATATATTTTTTTTAGTTTGAACGAAAGACACGTCAATTAGATACTTTTCTGACAGAGTTAAGATTTAGCTTACGTTAAATTGAGATTAACTGCTCTTAATTATCATAATTGAAAACTGATGGCGTTGCTAAAACAGGGCTGAAGCTTGTTAAGTTTGTTTGGCAAGAGCGAGTCAAATCTGGATTGCATGAATTAAATATTTCATGCAATGTTTACTTTCTTTTAAAAAAGTGTTTATAATTATAATCAGGTTTGGTTAAAAAATTGATTATTCTATACAGTTTAAACTTCATAGAATTAATAAAATCATGAATATCACAATCAAAAAATTACATATTGTTAAATTTCTTCTGGACAGAATCCTAAGGTAAGAATCGATAGGCAAGCTAAGCATATATTAATTTAATTAACCAAACGAAAGGAAACTTAAGAATGGAATGGGTACAAAAAGTTAGCGTTATGCTCAAAAAAAATCAGCACAGCACTTTTCCCTTTTTCGCGCTGCTGTATATCTGTTACATGACAATATCGTATAAAGCTATCCATAATATTCTAATGGACGAAAGTATACAGGAAAAAAACAGAAGGATAAACTTTGTATTCCTCAGAAGGAAACGAAGTTCATAGCTAAGACGTTCAGATTTCAAATGCGATGGTTTTTGCGTTCCTTCCTGCTTTCGTTCGCTTAGCAGAATTTCTTGCTTCCCACCAAATGCTAGCAATGAAGGCAAAAAAAAAGAGGCCTTCCAGATCGGAGATATTCCTGGGCTTCGATATGAGGGATTAATCGGTATTCCACGTGCAATGCAAATTCTCGGTATCTGCTTTCGAGAAACGGGTCCCATGAAACTGGAATTGGATGAAGTCGAAAGATGAGTTTTGCAAACCAATCCGGAAATGTGCTTCAAGAAATACGTGTTCGGGGTATGAAATTGGAACAACAGCAAATCTCATTTATCACCAGCTGTCTGTTACATTCCTGCATGCAAAGGGATCAATGATAATACCATCGAATACAGAATAGTAGAATATACGTTCGTGAACCGTGTGTTTAGCATGATGCGCGGATAGCATATTAAATACTTTGGAAAAAATTTGGTTGATAATCCGCGATTGAAACTTTTAAATGCCGATATCAATTTTACTTATAAGCGATGCACATTGATTTACTTGTTAGAGAATCGATGTTTATTACTTTCTGGTAATTCCTCCCTTGTCAATTTGTTGCCAAGGCAAGTAATCACGACAGTTCTCAGCACCCTTTGAAAATGAATTCGCATGACTGAACTAAATAGTAATTAGACGGACATCGTCGTTCACTCGACTAGTTCTAAAGCCGTAATGAGCTTATTCTAAAGAGCAGCATATGCGTAATCCATTCCACCCGGAAGCACGTTGCTATGAACTTGAAGTGTAGGTGTCTGTCATAAGTGTTCTTATGCTTTGTGTATGCGCTTTCCGATTCGGAAACGAATTATCCCATTTAATTTCTGGCTCTCCGGTATTTCTCTCAGGGCTGACCAATCACGTCCTCTCTTAATTAAAATCTGTAGGTGTTTCATGTAAAAAAAATAATCATACTCGGGGACAACCAAACGGTTAGAGTAGTTCACAAGATAGAGAGAATACAAGAAACAGCACCGTATTCAGCAGTCATGGGCTTAAATCCCCATCACTCAAGGCACCTGAACTTATGCACCTGCGCGTCTGACCACTAGGCTATGGCGGCCTAGCTCTGATTTTAAAAACAAATGTACATTTTAAAAGCAATAATTTATAGAATTGCGGTCATAATTGCACGTATACTCAATGAATACACAATACAGAAATTCTAGATGAGAATCTAGAATTTTATTTAATCGGCTCTCTCACTCTACACCGAATGGTTTGTACTAATAATAGTAAGAAGTTTAGTCACAAATATAACGAAAGTCGTGACCATCTCTGTCTGCAAAATTACGAATACAGTCATTTGTCTTAATCTTGATATCATTTCTTCTTAACATTCATGAAATTTTCTGAAAATGTTTTCCGTCATGGATGCAAAATGCTCATTCAGGTGTACATTATGATTACCCCTGTACCCATGAATGGACGCATCCTACGGCACCAAGGAGTGCCATCAATGACCAGCGCAGCATATATAGCGATCTGACTGAATAGGAAGGCAGGGGCAAGAATCTGAACAACCGCTAGCATTGTCGGCTGCTCAAGGGTCGCCGCAGTGCAGGTGTGGCAGGAATTATCCGAAGAGTCGGGTGGTTAGCTGGTTCAAACCAGCTAGCGTGCCGGACGGGTAGACCACTACTGGCTGAAAGTGGAGGTGGACGGAAGTTGGAACGTGATGTTCTGGAGATGGGCTAACTGCACTAAAGAAGACATCACTAGGAAATTTATCCCATAAATCACCAAGATATATCCCAAATATCCCTCATGGTTCCCCCCCGGCCTGCATGCAACGTTCAGGACAGTTCATGCTTACAGGACAAGAATCCATCAGAGCCAAGCCCTCAAATCCGGGAATAATTCATGACCCCTCTGCGACTGGGGGTATGTGGAGGGTTGGAGTCACCTAATATACGAATGCCACTTGTACGAGGACCTTCGCTGCACCCTAATTACCTGCTTTAACCGCACTCCAAAGGACCATGAGCACTACTTGTTGGACCGAATATAAGACCTTCTCGCAATACTGCCAGGAGCTCTTTACAAGAAAATTTCTACCACTGGAAAAACCACAACATCCACCTGACGAAGACCTGAATGGTTGAGACCAACCAAGACCCCTCCAAGACCCAGACATCTCATACTGACATAGATTTACAACGTGCCATAACTTGGCGCAGTGTAATCGTCCAAGAGTCAACCAGCCAAGTGGCGGCATTTTTATATATAATAGGCAGCCTGGCTACCTCCTAGCGATATGTGTGCGGGCAACGAGGGGTCCCACCAGGGGACCTACGGCAAAATGCCAGGACACACAACAGAACCCAATTCAAGTCCCTGACTACGAACTACACATTCAACATTTTTTTCTGGAATTTACAGTAGTACTGTATTTCTGCACAGCGTACATATGCCGCAGATGTGGGGAACCACAGGTGGTGGTACCTGAAACTAGCACTATGCACTGCTCTGGTAGTCAAGTTTATTCGCACGACTGTAACTTGTAGGCTGTCCTCTACCCCTGGATAATCTTATTCAAAGTTATTTTCACAATCGTACTGTTGTTATTGTTCTCTGTAGCCAAAACTATCACTCGCACTATCTCTCGTGGCTGTCTACAAGTTTCTGTTTAGGCCCACTCGTCTAGAACCTCGTCCCTTACGTGTGGCGCCTTGAATTCTTTCCCAACTCTATAAAACTGCCTTATGTCGATGATTGACCCGTCTGATTCCCGGAAATCGAGTCTGTCTCTAGAGGTCTTCGAAAATATTATTATGGGTGATCTTTTACATTGTTCGCTAATAACGTAGCACACGCTCTCTGAGTAGACCGAAAACCCACTTTGAGTAGACCGGACTGACCGAAAACCCACTCTGCCACTGTGGTTCCCAGGACTACGATTGCGAAATTTACGAAGAACTTGGTTGTAATTTCATAACAAAAATACAATATCTCCCCAAGAACTGTGAGCACAAACTACTCGAGAATGAAGACTACAAGGGATTTGCCTCCTTCGCCCAAGATCTCTTTATAGAGCGACGAACCTTACTACCAAACAGAAATCGCTACTGACTCTGACAATCCAATACTGGGGCGAACATCAGATCTAGACCTAAACCCAAACTTGAAGACAAGAAAACCAATCCTAAAAGACCTAGTTATTTGCCTTAAATGCGACTATCGGACCTGACTCCCAAAACTGGACTGTTACCGGAATCATTCTTCCAGACCTGACTCCTAAATTTGGATCAAATATTGCTATCGAAACCAAAGCTCCGTTGGTCATGAACCCACTACTACGGGATCCCATGAAGAAAATTTCTTTCTGAAGAAATTCATTCTGAAGAAAAATGCGCCAAAAGGCGATTGCAGTTGTGCACCCTTGCACCGCTACTTTTTTTCCCCTATCCTATTTCCCTTTTCGTTTGGTGGAACATGCCTCCATTGCTCTTTCTTGGGAAAGCCTTCCCTCTCGTCCCAAATTTGTCTTTCCACCATCCCTCTCTCGACTCTAAACTCCACACTCTACCATAACGGTTTTTTTTCTTTGTCTCCATCCACGAAGCTCTGGCGACCCTTGCTAAGATAAGGCAGAAATTAATGGGCAGCCTGGCTATCTCCAAGTGGTGTGTGAGGGAAAGGGGAGTTCCACCAGCTGCCCTTTTTTTGCTCTGGTGTGGACGAGTACCCAGAATCATCTGTCCATCTGTCCGAAAAACTACAGTGGATGACTCTGTCTTGTGTGGATGCCAATTCTTAGTCTCTTGGATTTTACTATTTTTAAACTGTGTTTCAGGTCTTCCCCCCAAGTATGTTGGTGTGTCCCCTAAAGAGTAATGTGTGGTGAGTTGTGTGACATATTTTTCAGGTCAAATAGTGAAGGAATAGCGCTGTGCTATTTATTTCAAATTTCCGAGATTTTTAGCGTTCTTAAGCCTACATTATAATGCAAACATGGCTGCCACTTAACATTGATTCCTTCACTGTTTGTTTTATTTTCTTCTGGCGTCTTTGACCTCTAATTTTAGAGTGTCCAGGACTTTCAAACATCTTTTGGCAACACCGGGTGACTGTTTGGAGCAAGGGGTTTTCAACTATATATTTGTCTAGTGCTCATACCCAGTCATTGAAAAAATATGAATAAATTGGCCTCTGCCTTACAGACTTTGAAATTGTTGTAATTTGCTTTATTTTGGTAGCCATATTGTCTTCCCCAACGTGGGAGCCAATCAAATTGGTCTTTTACTTTTTTGGCGGGAATTGATCTTAGCATTACTGCGTAGTTTTAGTGGGGTTACATATGTTTTTCCAAGGGCTGGTGACTGTTGCTTTTCCCATACTGCTTAGGTTTTTGGTTAGTAATGGCTGCCTCTAGTAGAGGCTGACATTTTGTTCTAGCGTTATAAGATTTAATTACCATGACGTCTTTCCTGCTTTTCGGCCATGTTGTCATAAATATGTATCTCTCTACAAAAGTATTGGGAACCCTCTTTGTATAATTTGTTACTCTGAGGTATTTCTTATTTATATCTTGCTTGGGTGTTTGTTTTTGGCTTGTATATACTATATTTAGGTTATTGGTTTTCTTTGGGGGTGCTCATAGTGGTTTTTGGGCTACTTTGGGCTACAAATTTCTTTTCTAAATTACTCAGCTTGTATGGGTCCTAGAGTTCTGATCTTAGGTTCTTTGGTCTTATTTTTTCTTCCTCTTTCCTGCCAAGGGGTTTTCAGCTCCCCCTGGTGGTAAGTTTCTAAGTTCGCTTATAACTTCTTTTAATTGCACCGAAACTTTTGGCAAGGGTCTGCCCATTAAACTAGACATACTTTTCTTTACCATATCAAAATTTCAGCTCATTTCTCCCAATAGTTTTTGCGTTAGAGGGTTTTCTAAAAAACCAGGTTTTCATCCAGGTAAATTTGCTATATTTTCACAGGTATTTCAAACTCTTATAACTTCTTTTCTATTGGTCCGATTTCTTCCAAATTTGATTTCTAGGCTATTCATCTCTTTCTCTTTCTGGTGGCACAGGTGGCGCCCTCTGGTGGAGACTTTTAAAAATTTTCAGTTTTTGTTTTTCGCTTTGGCTTTTCAATATGGCTGACTATTCTGCTTCACTTGACATCTTATCTCCTTCAGAACTGTTTCAAGCTCTCTCGAGGGGTTCTGTCCCCCCTTTTGTGACTCCTGACTCTATTGTTGTTCAGGAATCTTCTTGTGATCAGTGCCACGGGAAGCCTAGTGACTTCCCCAGATTGGTTAAGTTGTTTGATGAATTTAAAACGTGTAGAGATTCTTGTGAGTATCTTGAATCTAGACGTCGTTTGTCCCGGGAGGATGTGCTCATGGTTACGCAGGTGTTCGAACGTGTTGAGACTTTGTTTCTCACTTTGAATACCCATTATAACCATGCTTCTAGGCACGTTGATCTTCTACGGAACGGTCTCAAAAAGGTTGAAGTTAGTTATGACACTTTAAAGCAGTATATGGATACTGCTATAGTTCAAATTCCTCTAATTACTGCAGACTTAGCTCTTAGAGAGCAGGATCTAGTTCAAAAGGATGAAGAAATTAAACGTTTGGAATCTTCTACTCGGTCTTTGGCGGAGGTGTCTTTAAGGTTGGACCAGGTTTCTTCGGAACTTGCGGACCGTGACTTAGTAATTCAGCAACGGAACGAACAAATTTCTTGTTTGGAGCGCACTATTTCTTCCCTGGAGGCTTCTCTGGCTTCCTCGGGGGAACTTTCACAGAAAAATCAGTACTTATCTGACTTGCTTCAGTCTAAGGATCTTCTTTTGGAAGAACTGTCAACAAAAACCCGTATTCAGGCAGAGTTTCTTGATAGATTTGAAAATGTTTCTGCTTCTATCGATTCTCAGGATACCCAGCTTAGAGCCATTCAACTAAAACTAAATGATTTCTCCGAACAACTAACAGATGTTCTTGTTAAAATAAATCAGCTTCCTGATCCCGTACTTCCCCTGCCACAGGAAGAACTTATTAATAGGTTTGAGAAAGTAACTGCTTCTATCGAATCTCAAGATTCTCAGCTCAAAGTTCTTCAACAGACACAAGACACATTTTTAGCGAAATTATCAGAAGTAAGTGTTACAGCGGATCAGCTTCCTGACCCCGTTCCACCCGTGATTCCCCAAGTGCTCCAGCCTTCTTCATTGTTGCCTTCTACTGTTCCTCCTCTCCTAGCTGAAAAGTTTATCCTTTTAGTGAAACCGGACGTCAACTGCACCTTAACATCTAGTGCTGCTATTTGTTCCGCTGTCAAAGATAAATTAAAGAGTGTCTCCGGTCATGTTAGGTTCATTTCCATTCGGCCTACCCGAGAAGTTGGGCTTGTCATCGAGACTGCTTCTGCCCATGACCGCGACTCCATCAGACACTGTTCCATATTACAGGAACTTTCTCTTAAATGTGATATTCCCAAAAAGTTAAATCCGACCATGATCCTCTACGATATTCCTCGGAACACGGATAATTCCGTGCTTCTTGCTGATATCTACGGGAGGAATTTTAATTCTGACTTTCTTTCTTTTGAAGACTTTACACAGGAATTCACGTACAGATTTTCAATCAAGGCAAAGAACCCGAAGAATTTGCATTGGGTTTTTGAAACTTCTCCTCGTTTGCGTCGTCTTTTCATGGGTATGCGCAATCGCATTTTTATCGAATGGTGTGCGCATACCGTAAAGGACTTCGTTATCACTACTCGTTGTACTAACTGTCTTCAATATGGACACTCAGCTCGCTTTTGTAGGCAAAAATTACCCAGATGCGGCCACTGTGGCTCTGCGGGACATCAGATTTCCTCCTGCAATCTCCTGAATTCTCCACGTTCCTGTTCCAATTGTAAATTTCGGAACTGGACTCACGATCACTCCTTTAAGGACACAAGTTGTCCTGTTTATCAGTTAGCTCTTGACGCTGTGCGGTCTAGGACTGCCTACGCATAGCGTTCTTCTACACTTGTATATATGTTCACACTTAATCCCTATTTAAGTATTTCTTTAGAATTTTAGAAGTGTATGATATCTTATTGTTTGGTTAAGCTCTTTGCTGACCTCTTACGGTGCTAGGAGCACTTATTGATTAGATATAATTGTACTTATAGGTTCTTCATTTAAATTTAATGAGAATTTACTCTACTGTAATGTTATCACTTATGTTCTTTGAGATACTTGCTTGTTATTGCTCTTCGTCTGAAATATTTCAGGACGTGTTGTTTGGGTATACCTATGTTATGCTTACTCTTACTGTAAATGTAATACCTCGGCTTATCTAGTCTCACCAGTATATATATTTGGTGTAACTTTCTTTTGTTTAACGTATTGCTAGGATTACCTTGTTTTTTGTTGGTATATTTATTTGGTGTAAATTTTCCTTGGCTTATGATGTGTGGGGGTTGCAAGTGTCGACTTCCCACATGTCATGGGCTTTGTTGTTTTTGTCTTTCTTAGTATTATTTTGGTGGTGGGGGCCCTGCCAACATTGACGTGTTTTCTATTGCGAATTTGCAGCAGACTTTGCTCGGGGAGCTATATTTTGTTGTAGAGCTTGTCTTTATTACCTAGCCTTGTAGTATAATTACCTTACCGCTTTCTCTTCTCTTGATTGATGTTTCTTGCTTCTGCCGTGTGGTGGGTGGGAGTCCAGTTTGTCTGCTCTCCCATCTACCATAGGCATTAGCTGTTTTTCGCGTAACAGTGCTTTGTCCTTGTAAATAATCCAAATTTATTGCTTTGTTGCTAATATTCTTTTTACTGTATATCCTTCTTTCCACTGTAGTCTTTGGGAATTTCATTCAAATTCCCCTTACCTTCTATTGATAGTAGTTCCTGGCTACCTCCTCGTGGTTAGGGACGGGAGCGGCGGGTTAAGATAACTCTTTTCTTGGCCCCCTGCTGCTAAATGCCAGGTGCCGGCAATACATACAACGCGAACAACATATTACACTGCACTAGTTTACAAACTTTTAAATTATCTATCCCCTTCTTTCTTCTCTTTTTTTTTTTTTTTTTTTTTTTCCTGCCGGCTTTTGGCGCTTTGCCTTACAACTCGCGGAGTATAGGGGACACCCTGGTTCCCGCATGTAACTTACATAAATACTTGTCCATCTGTCCATTAGATGCAAAATTTTTCTTTTTTTTTTTTTTTCCTTCAAAATTCAAAAATTAAAATTTTTTTTTTTTTTTTTTTCCCAAAATTCAAATTTGAACCGACTTTTTTTTTTTTTTTTTTTCAGCCGGCAATTGGCGAAAAAGCCTAACAAACGGCGGATATAGGGGACACCCTGGAAGCCGCCATTAACTTACAAATACACTTTGAACTTTGTCCATATGTCCTGCCAGGTCTGAAGTAGTAGGATGGCAATTTTTTTCTCAGGCAGGAAAAGAAAAAAATTGCCATCCTACTACTTCAGACCTGGCAGGACAGATGGACTGCTACCGACAAGGGCCCAATCACCAAGAAATTTATACCGTATGTGAATGTCGTATTTCCTAAATCTCCAACTTGGTTTTCTCCTGGTCTTTATACCACCTACCTCATTACTGGACACGGATCAATAAACCATAAATTAACATCCATGGGAATCATTGACAACCCCTACTGTGCATGTGGTGAAGTAGAAGACTGGAATCATCTAGTATATACCTGTCAACACTATGAGGACCTCCGCAGCATCCTGTTTACTCGTATACAAGATAACCCTCAAGGAAATGAACACTTATTCATCACAGAAGAAAACTACTACTATGAGTTTACCAAGTTTGCACAAGCCCTCTTCACAAGACGGAGCACCCTATTGCCAACACAAAATAGGAACAACCCAAACATCTGATCCTAACCTAACTGGCCAACCGATCTTAACCTGGATAGGATCAACTCATTCCTCAGTGGCAACTTGCACACGGCTCTCTTGCTGTCTTATTTATCATCCTTCCCGAGTTCCCCTTCCAACTGATGGCGCTTATTGCTCCATTGATAACCTGGAGGATACCTTCGCCTACATCCTCCATATTTCTAGCTATACCCTCCTTTCTTGCGTACACTCTGTACTTCCCTGACTCTACCTTTTTTTTTTTTTTGTCTTCGTCCAGGAAGCTCTGGCGACCCTGGCGGAGACAAGCCAAAGAATAATGGGCAGACTGGCTACCTCCTAGTGGTGTGTGCGGGCAACGTGGAGTCCCACTAGGGGCCCTGCGGCCAAATTCCAGGACACACAACAGAACCTAACGCAATATGTCATATACAAAACACAACACTTTTCTGGCATTTACAGTAGTACTGTATTCCTTCACAGCGAACATATGGCGCAGATGTGGGAAACCACAGGTGGCGCCTGACCCTAATACTATGCACACTATGTCCAGGTGACTGATGCTTCTGGGTAGCCAAGAGGCCAGAACAGAACACACACATAATACACACAAACGACGTCACACACATCTGGCCCATTTGTAGTGATACTGTTCTTCACAGAGATACGAGGCGAAGATGAATTCATGTTCTAGGAGCCGCCCTTTACAAAAACACATGTCCACATGCCCTTTTTTTGCTAGAAGTTCCTTAGGAACTTCTATAGCCCTACTCTACAAGCTCAGATTCTACTAGGGAAGAAATTAAATCAGACTATATATTTCCTGAACAGTTAGGCTACTAGACAGTCTTTACAATTGTATAAAACATAAATACATGTAACTATTGGTAAGTAACAACTAACGTTGCTGTAAAACGACTGTAAATAATTTTCAAATTCTGTTGTTAGAACTGATCAGAGAGAGTGGTAAACCTCGCTAGAATGTAAATAGTGCAATCAATGTTAACAGTTTATTTCCCCGTTAATGCTAAACTTAATAGGGTAACTGATAAATAATGCTATTGAAAACTGCAGGGTTCTTTAAAAATGTTTGTCTTGGCTGTGTGACTTCAATGGGTTTTTGGAGCTCCAGCCTTGGTTGTTTTTTTTTTTGTTTTTTTGGAGGGGGCTCTCAGGCCTCGGCACCCTGGAGCAGGATAGCTGGCACCCACTGGTATTGCACTACCTCCAGTGGGTGCGGAATTTTGTGCACTTGGCATGTAGGAGGATAAAAAAAAAAAAACCAGGCCCGGCTACTCGTGCCTGGGGAAAGGCACCAGCTGCCCACGTGTTGGCTGCTCCTTTGCAGAGGTCCTACATTCAATACAGATCCACTAGGTGGAGATGGGCTATGCCTTGGGGCCACCCTTGATAACATGACACACACATGTGTTTTGTACTGTGTTTCCTCAACTGTATTCTGAACAAAAGATAATATATGACAGGATAATTATATATGAGAATGAAAATGTACATAACACTGTATATAAATAAATTATTGTATATGTTTCTTGAGATTGTACATAATATTTGAGTCTGTAAAAAAATGAAATGCTTTTTTTGCAGGAGTTCTCCCTCTGGACCTACAGATAATTCGCAAAGGCGTGCACTACCGGCTCGCAAAGGGACTCCCTACCACCATTCTGGATTTTACTACAAACCCAGCAAACACCATCAAAGAAGAAAAAAGCGCCTTGCAGTCTACCTTCTTAACGCCTAACAAAACAGATCCACCCTCAAAGGTTCCATCACTAAAAAATTCCTACCTAAAATAGCCCAGATCTACCCAAAAGCTCCAGCATGGTACAGCCCAGGGTTATATACCACTTTCCTGATTACAGACCATGAATCCATAAATTCATGGTCTGGCCTCTATGAACATCTTTGATGACCCTTGCTGTCTTTGTGGTGAAAACGAAGACTGGGATCACCTATTTATGTTTGCCCGCTCTACGACGATCTGGGAACGTTGCTCATATCAAAAATACATGCCTTGCCTCGAGGAAATGAACATTTTCTGATCAATGAGGACGACCAGTACCACGCTTTCTCTGCCTTCGCCAATGATCTCTTCACCAGAGGAGATCATGGGCGAAGATCACTGGTGCAATGTCCTGGAATTGATGCACATTGATCAACCCTTTTCTCATATACTGAACATCTTCACCTAGAATGTGAAAATTTTAGCTACTGAACTTGACACTCAGGTCGCTTGTATTGTTTAATCCATGTCTCTCTTGATACGTGACTGTCTTCCCACCCTCTCGAGGACCCTCTTATTCCACTTAGGTGGGAGAATTCCCACCCAACCTGCGGAGGATGCCTTCCCTTACATCCTTCGTCGCTCTATCTATACCTCCTTTCCTTTACCCTCTCCGGTACATCCTGTACTCTATATCTTTCTTTTTTTTTTTGTCTCTTTCCAGGAAGCTCAGGCGACCTGGAGTAGACTAGCCAGAGAATTATAAGCAGCCTGGCTACCTCCTAGTGGTGTATGCGGGCAACGTGGGATCCCATCAGGGGCCCTGCGGCCAAACGCCAGGACACCCAACAGAAACCAGCACAATAGTTCATTTACAACACAAAAAAATTCTGGCTTTCACAGTGATACTGTTTGTCTCCACAGAGTTCATATGGCGCAGATGTGGGAAACCACCGGAGGCGCCTTTCCACCAACGCTATGCACACTATGCCCTTTTCTGCCCTGCGTCCAAATTCCAGGACATAACAGAACCCAAAAAAATATTGGAACCCTTCCAACAAACACCGATCCCTTTGTAAATAACAAAATTATCTTAAACTATTCACTTTTTCTGGCATTTACAGTAGTACTGTATTTCTTCACAGCGTACATATGGCGCAGATGTGGGAAACCACAGGTAGCGCCTGACGGTATACATATACACTTTTTTTTAGCCTTTATTCCTTTATTTATTCTCTATTTCTTTATTCCTAGAAGAGCGATCTTGCTGGTGCCTGGGTGTATAAGTTAGTAGATTCCATCACGGTTCATGATTAGTTGTGACCCACCTCCTCGTGGTGTAGAGGGGCACTGGGTAGGCTTTCCTAGTGGCCAGAAACATCTAAATAACACACTGCACAAACGTTGCATTCCACAAATTCTGGCTTTTACAGACTTCTGTATCGTCACAATAACTCGTACCATGGCAGACTTATACCAGCGTTTCGGAACTGCCGTACAGATGATACTAAACATGCCTACATCACCATCTCGGCATTTTTTCAGACCTTTGTCCTATATGGTAACATGTATCTACATAACAATGGACTCTTTCAACAAGACAACGCCTCATGTCACTATAGCCTGCATTGTGGTCAAGTGATTCGAGGATCATGTCAAGGCATTTCGTGTGCTCCCCTGGACGTTAAATTCCTCCGACATCAATCCCATTGAACACGGTGGAATACAACATTTGCCATTCCACTGCTCTTTCGTTCCGTTGCCGAACTCAGGGACGCCCTTCTGTCCAGCTGGTCCAGGATACCTCTCGTGGAATCAATGCTATAACGGGAGCAAGCGGTTATCACAGCAAAAGACGGCCCAACACGCTATTTGGTAAGTGGTCAAAGTGTTTTGGCTCAAAGTGCATTACTGTTCGCAGAATTCATGGGAAACTTTGAAGACCACTTGTAATAATGTTAGCCAAGACACTATTGTAATATTATTCGTCAGAATGCCTCATCTATGTAAGGCAGTCGTAATACCTCGTAGAAGCCATTTTGATGAAAAATCAATTTAGTTGTTAATATTAATCATTTCAATATTTTTTGCTGTAAATTTTCAATGATTAATAAAAAAATAAAAAAAATCTCTACACCCTTCTGGAAATATTCTAGATATTTCTTAAATATTATTTCAGTTTTTGATATTTTTATATACACTGTATAACAGAAAATGTTTTAAAAACAAGTGGTAAACCAGTTGTTCTTATTTTAATAAAACCTTTGAAAATTAAGGAAAATAAAACATGATTCCAAACTTTTAGGTGGGAATCTATATATGGCCCGAAGCCTTTGGAGAACAGAGAGATCCTGGATGTTAGACTACATTTGAAATATTGTATTCAGTCCTCGAAATAGCGCCTAATGGCATGAACTTAAGTTGGTTCAAAAAAAAAAAAAAAAAAAAAAGCCAGCAGATTAGTGACGGATGCAAAGCAATGTAGTTATGAAAAACAGCTTAAAATGAGCGCGTGTGTGTGAGTGAATGCAAATCTTGACAACTGGACATGGAAAATCTAATAAAATGTATAAGGTGCTGAATGGATTGAGCCAAATGAAATGAATGTCTGATGATTATCTTCTGGTAATGGGAATAGTATCATTATTCTGTTTTATTTTATTTCTCTCGGCTGATGCAGCAAAAATCCTCTTCCTTGCATTATTTGGCCTCACTAATACCAGTAGTGGTATTCGTTACAAAATATCAATCACATTTTTTCGCTGTGGCTGATTATCCTTTTCTGTTGAATATATTAAATTGAAATGCATAATTACATTAGATATGTATGTAACTATAATCATAAAATAAAAAAGATGGCTTTGGACCAATGCCATCATGCAGGTTGTCATTTTCAGACTCCCTTGTGTGATAATGAAACCCACTAGAGGAACGCGTGAGGATATGACTAATATTTATGATTAAATAATTTAACTCAATTATTGTCGTCATTTAATGATTATCATTGGTTTAATCATCATTACCATTTTACTATAATTATTATTTACAAAAATATTCTCGTTTAACAACAATTATCGTTTAATTAATAGCAGTTATGTAAACTCCTACCACAGATTCAATCGGAAAGCATCGAGGAACGTTTGAAGCAGTAATCCTTTGGATAATTACTTGATCTTATTTAATAAACTTTCTTATGTTGATTTTAAAATGCAGTTCATTAACTAACGGTTTGCTTATGATAAACCTAACATGCATTTTCAACAGATTATCACATAATATTTCTCGTAAGGAGTATAAGAATGATATGAAGTTTTTACCATGGATAAAATTGGCTTTATTACAGAAGAGAAAAAAAAATCCAAAACTCAAATAATATGGAAAGATTTAGCTTACTGTAAGCATCTCCAATAAATACTCAGAAATTCAACGGTTAATAATCTCTATTGAGCAACAGACTGCCATATACAATCATTATGTTGAAAGCATAAAGTGATGAGTTAACATTCTTTGAAAATCGTTAAAATCGTTTAGGCAGGGGGAATTCTTATACGAAGGAATATCGACGTATCTTAAACCCAGACAGAAAAGAAACAGAGAAGAGAAAGAATGATTAATAGATCACAGTTGTCTCATGACTTAGGATAGGAGAACGACGTTAGTGAGAGTGCGAAAGAATAAGGATGAAAAAGAAAAAAAAAACTGAAAGTCAGCTCGTGAAGCAACAGGAAGCAAATGACTCTTAAGAAAAGAGTTAGAGACGAGTTCAGAGGATGAAGAGATGTTTCCATGATAAATGACGCTCTTTTTGATTGAATCGATCGTCCAGACGCAGATGGCGCCAAAGATACTGGAAGGGCATTTTAACTGTTGAATGCAAGCAATGTGGGACATTTAATCATTCTGGGATGATGACCGAAATAACCCTGAGAAATATTGCTCTCGCTCGCTCGCTGTATGAGCGGGCGCTCTGGCATTCTATAAATGAACCGACTAAAAAGAAAATTCCGAACAGGAGGCAATTTTTTACATGGAAACAATTTCCAAAGTCTAAAAATAAGTTAGTTCGATTTATTTCATATATTCAGAAAGAACTCTTTAATACGAGGAATTTTATCTACTAATTCTAAGAAATGAATCATAAATAAAGGTTACTTTTCGTTACGATTCATTTACAATGAATCTGGAAATCAGATGGAAATGAAAACTTAATGTTGTTGTTGTTATGGGGGTTTGATGGGACATAAGCTACTTTGGCTATAATGCGCCATGAAAAAAACTTACATAAATCAATTCATTAGGATAAATATACCCATAGGAAAATATACCTTTAATCAATTTTGTTGGGATAGAATAATATGGCATACAGTTCTTAGGATGAAAGAGCTTCAATCCTGAGGTAAAAGAGAATGTTATTTTGCGTAATTCTGGCCCTAATCAAAGACAGACGGTTGAAAAATTCCATCGTCATTATCCCAGTAGACTGTTACGAGTACAAAAATTTTAATGTGGCGACGTTTTCAAAATGCAGGGAAACCAGAAACATGATGCACGCTATCTTTATACAAAGGAAAGGCTCTCAAGAATTTCAGTCGGCACTGAAGCAATATTGATTACTTTCCAAGATCACAGTAAATCAATAGCAATCGATAAAAATAGATGCAGGCGAAATCGGACATTCAAAGACATCTGTAGGTGATATTAATTACTTCATGATATTTCCCCACAAGGTAAAACTTTACGCAGAATCACATGAGGATGATATCAACAATTTCAGCGTTTTGAATGGTTTAAATTTAAAATAAAAGCAAAAACATAGAAGGGTATACACAAGGAAACACTGCTTTACTTTGGTATTGGAATTCTTTGAAAGAATTGTAAAAATGCCAAATACACTAAGCACTATTAATTTTTAAGCCCCTTTTTCCTAAATGATAATTCAAAATTAACATATATTCTTTGATAATGCATCAAAGTGGTCCCCGACATCTGTTAGTTGACACCGCCCAGTGGATTTCAATATAAACACAGTTCTTAGAATTCTCGCGATATACAGATAATGTCATGTGTCTTTTTTTTTTTTTTTAAAGCACCTGAGATACATTGATTAGGTCATATTGATGACTACGCACATAATACAAAATCTGGAATACAGGTAAATTATATCTCCAGTTTCTGCATGATGTGTGCTGGAACTACTACCGTTGTCTGTGCTCAGCCAGTTATACTTTCAGAAGGAAGGAACATTACTCACTCTATCAGCCTATCTAAAGAACCAAACAGTCACTAAGAGCTCCAGGTTTCCCACCATGAATTTTGTGGATCATCTTAAGTCTGTTGTATTCGATGACGGTTCATGTACTGTTTTAAAGTTTAAAGAAAATACCTCGTTAAAAAAAAAAACATGGATATGGACAGAGATCTTTTGGTGAAAGATCTCTGTGCGCTGAACTACCGCATTTGGTTGTGCACATAACTTTGATCACTGCTTTAGCAGAGTGGTCCTTGCAGGTACAAAGTGCGAACCGGCGCTATTACGCAAACTACAATAGAATTCTAACAAATATATATATATATATATATATATATATTTTTTTTTTTTTTTATTTATTTTATATATTTTAATAACAGAATGTAAATGGATGTGCATGTTTAGCACGTTCAGCTTTATTCAGATGGGCAAAATTTATTTACCATCATCTGTGGATACCGAGATTCAACTGTACAGTCCACTATATAAAAAAAATGATTTCATATAACATTATTTCGAACATTGTCAACAAGAGAATGCACCTTTTCTGGAAAAAAAAATAGGTTAACTGGTAATCAGATAATTAACAAACCGATTTCTCTGTTTTCTGATGATCCAAATTCCATATCACCTCTAGAAGAGCACTTCTGCTTTGTCCTATTACAAAACAATGCTATAAATCCTATAATAATAATAATTAATTAATAATAACGAATCCCATAATAAAGTATAATAATATATAACTAGGGGGCTGCGCTTGCTCCTTTTGATAAAGTAAAATAAAATACTTACAGAAACTTTCGCCACTGTCTCTTCCTCTGCTATGAATTTCGTGCATTATTTTAGCACAATAAAACAAGTTTGTTACGTATTTTAGTATTTATTACGTATTACACGTTACCCGCATCTCTTCTCTCATTGACTGAATAAATATAACTAAGAAGCAAATTTTAATGTATAGAAAGATAATCAATAATAATAAAGAATCTAGAAATCCTAAGTGCAGTTGTTTCCTACTACAAGCAAGTTTTCACAAAACAGCCGTGCCCAGAAAACAAATCTCTGATCAACTCTGTCTGAAGGCTGCATGATACCCTATTCTGTGCGTTTGTATTATGCATACTGTACATACAATAGAATGTCACGAGAGCGCGTAGTATGACAAACTGATCGCATGCCTGTTTAGTAGAGATAGTCACGGATCGATTCCTATTGAGACTTCGTATCATACATACTGGCAAAAAAAGGTATGAATATGAACTTTGTATAGAGTTTCGCTCAACCTACTCTTTGCAGTGCTTTACTTTCAAGGATTGAGATTTTTTCTTTCATTGTTTATTTGGTGCTCCGCAAATAAACAACTCTCGTCTGCTGTGAGGAAGGCTTCTTTTTCAAAATGAAATTGAAACTTTTCTTCCAGTTCTAAGTCATGAAATATAAGTTTTTTTTTCGTTTTTTTTATGGATAACGTGCGCACAAGACGAAAGCATAGTTTTAATTCCTCTCATCTCTTCAGAGTAGTTAAAATCATCACGAATGTAATTGCTGGGTCAACCTGAATATGACCCAAACAAGACATATCCAGCAATCAGCAAAACAATTAAAATAATATCATAGAAAATAAAGATTAACTCAAATTCTGTTACACTTGTATTTCTTATTTAATTGATAATTTATCTTTAAACATATTACTTAAGCTTTGTAAATGGCTACGCTGCACGGAAAATTTTAAACCTGTCAGCCATGTGTCGGGCATAGATTTGGCTCCTGTCCGATTAGCGCACTTAAGCGCATGTGATTGTGAAGAATTGGCTGGAAGACAGATCGCGAAACTAGAGATGAATTCACATGTAAGAAAGTCATCAATCTCCTTAACTGTGGCGAAAATGTTCCGAAGTAAACGATGCTTCTCTTTGAGCACAGGCTTCATAAGTTTTTTTTTTTTTTTTTAATTTGTTCTTTAATCGCTATTAAATTTCTTTTAACCAAGAAAGCTGTTTAGATTGACTTATTCCGATTACTGCAAAAAAAAAAAAAAAAAGTATATCTAGTTTTGTGAGATCATGGATTATCGGTGCTTTAAATACCTATCTTGAAGGATTCGAACCCAAACCTTTTCCACACGGTGGAAGACAGCGATCATAATTCCTGTGTTGAGAGATTGGTGGTGTGTGATAAGCACCAGAACAACTAAGGCTATGAGGTGTCAGTATATTGTGTCTGTAAATTAAGCGTATTCTGTGATCGATATGTCTGTTTTATGGATGAAAAACCCGAGTTTCCGGAAGATAAAACCGTGCAATCCTCACCCGAGACCGACTAACTCAGCCACGTTGTGCTTAAAGTCCATAAAATTCCTCGTGTCATTGACGTGACTCGAACCACAGCATTTGCACCCGGCATGGGGGAGGACTGTGATTATATCACCTGGCTACCCGCGAGGGTATTTAGAGGGCAGAAGGGCTAGAATAGAACCATATAAACGATATTGTTTCTACTGATGCTGAAATATGTAGCGATGAAGTGAATGAAATTAAATATTCATACTATAGTTTAGCTTTACCTTACGGACAAATGACAATGAGAATTATAGACAAAGATAGCGTTCCTTTTGCGCACACACTTCACTTGCAGGAAGAGAGACCAAAAGGTTGGAAGAGAAGAATGAAGAAGAGGGTTATCTCTTGTATGCGGATGGTCTTCGGAGAGCTTATCGTTCAGAAGCCATTCCATTACGAATCTGCTCACTCAGTGACACTTTTTCCTCCTTCTACGCGTTTGCTTGGCGGCTGCGGGAGATAAAGCTGTCATTTTCCTAAAATTGACAGTCAGCTAGCGTTAAGCTTCAGTTACGTAAAAAATACAACCATCAATCAATCATTTTCTATTTATGCAGGGAAGTGGCAGTGATCCATTTCGCTACTACTGCTGCTGACATTACGATAGTGTACGGGTTAGAAAAACAATTTTCATTTGCATTTGAGGCAGTTTCTCGTCACAGTTATTAAAACAATTACCGAGGTCTTGTCATTAAGTTTTTTTTTAGTGTACTTCCATCGTACATTTCGTTTTTACAAGTTTGTTTTAAACTCAATTAAGAATTTCGATACGACTACCGACAAAGAAATTTAAATTTGTTTTCTTAATTTTAATATTTATTAAGCAGAACTTGATTCAGAAAGTTCATTTTATCACCAGTTTTGTGATTATTTTTGTTGAAAGAGAATTTTTGGCTTTTTTATTAAAATTATAAATAAACCTTACAGGCTGGTTAAAATCTAATTGAAAAGCGCGTGATTAAGTTTAAATACTAATAATAGCACGTGTGACCATTTTAAATTGTAAGTATTGTTTGTGTTACATACGTTATGAGTAGATAAACCATAATATGCGTGCAGTTCAATGATAATAAAACTAATTAATTAATAAAAACGTGTAATATCTTAAATTTAATTGCAGTAGTATTTTATTAAGTATTAAAAACTTATCACTCTTAAAATAACTTTAAATTTAATTCCAATATGTAACTGTTATCCTACAATTCGCCAATTATTTTTTTTTTTAATTAATAAATTTATCTGCTGCATTACTTATTCAATTTTATTGCGAATTCGAGTTTTCTGGAATATGCTGTGAAGTTAAATTTGAATTTTTGAAATACTGAACGAAAAATACTTCTTGAACAAGATTTCGGCCTGAAAATCGGACGCTTGTCATTATTTCGTCCATTTTGTGCTCAAAACGTAGTGCTACCTAAGCGATTTGCAGTTATAATCACAAAATCGTGGCAAATCAATTGCTACAGATTCGTCAAACGATAATACAGCAGGATCTCTCGCCAATCATGAGAGATATTGATTGAAGAAATCAGTTTTCAGGGTTGTCAATCTCATGATTCAGTTCAGTTGACATTTTGCTCAACTCAAGCAGAAAGAGTAAAGACATTCTACTTGAGTTATTCATGCTTTTTTCCCCCGATCGGTGACACATTTGTGCAGACATAACACATGGTGAAAGTCATATGAGCTAGCATACTACTGGAACTAGCGCAGTTATGACTAAAATGGCTGATAAACTCTAAAAATGACAACATATTGATTCTGATGTGTACTCAGTTGTGTAAAAATACATAGAGTAAAAATACAGAGCTCAGCTTAAACTTCATACGAGGGCGAGTCAAATGGAAACGGAGGTTATCGAAATAAAAATTAAGTGCCTTCGTATGTATAATTTCGTATATAACTTCGTAGGTACCAATTTATAAATTGGTACTAATGTTTCTATTGAAGAATAAGGCATATTGGTTCCCCTGCTTGTGAAAATATGATGTTCACAGTGACCGCTGCGTCCAAGAAAGCGTGACGCGATGTTATTCCGTTTCTTATCGTGGATGGAGTCTATCCAGCAGAAATTCTTCGAATGAAAAAGGTGCGGGTTGGCAGGTGAATATCACTCCCATGGATGTAAGAATGCGCAAGCCGTTACAAAGGAGGAAACAAACAAACAAACAAAAAAAAAAAAAAAAAAACTCTAGAGGATAACGCTCTCCCAATACAAGAATTGTTACAGTTGTCACATGGAGAAATGTCTTAGCTGGCAGCTTCATCAGTTCTTATTTGTGTACGACAGTTGATGCAACTAGGGAGCTGGATATTACTCATGTGGCCACCTATATAGTGTAGAAAAGTCACGTTTACTATTCTTTGACTCACTGGTGCTGGTCTACTATTTTATGCGTACACGCGAAGTATTCAACTCACAAAATGACTACATTATCTGTTGAGAGGCTTTGTACCTTATGGCAGGATTCAATACAGATTCTAGAATCAGGAAACATCGCATTATTAATTAGTTGTGTTGTGAGGGGAGTTAACGTACTTAAAATAACGTTTTACACAATAAAGTTCACTTAATATGTGGTTTGATTAGTGTTATTCCCTTTTAATTAATTGCATTATGCCATCAAAAAACAGAAGGTATAAAACTAGTGTTACAGGACATTGCACAACCGCACGGTTCAGTGCACTATAGCAACCATCCAGAAACAGCTGAGCATTTTCCGTGCAGTCGACTTGTCGCCTTGCGATTTTTGTGTTTTTGGATGACTGAAAAATGATCTGGCAGGATGTCAATTCCACGCAGACGATAAAGCGAACGAAACTGTCAAACAATGTGCCAACAGAAAAAGAAAAGACTGAACAAATCTCTTGTAAGAAAGGGGGGTGAGGGAAGTTCCTGAATTCTAATGAAAAAATTCTCTTTGAAAAAAAAAATAAAGTAGAATTTATTGGTAAAAAAATAAATTTTCGATTTCGTTTGTATCATTCTCGTACAATAACCAAAACTGATGAATGGAAATTTTTGGAATAGTCAAAGATAAATGCTGTCACTTAACGTGCAACCACTTTGAGGATTTGTTCACAATCAAATCGCTCCACTGCGTTGATTAAATTATGAGCGGCAGCTTAACTCAGCGTGTTTCTCATTCTGAGAAATTACTTCTCTACATCCACATTAATTCTAAAAGGAATTAATGGGATTGCAATTTTAACTCTGGTTTTCGCAGTATCGCGTCAGTTTATTAGAAGACGAGGATATTTTATTCATTGTACTTAGAAAATCTAAACAACTGAATATTATATTTAGCCTTCCATATCTGTTGTACGACTAGGTGTTCAGGCTAAGCACATGGTTATATTTTGTGACAGAAATTCATGATACAGTATAACTGACGATATTGTAAGAAATCTATTGTCAATTCTATAAATAACAGACGAAATCATCGTGAATGAAATTAATTGCACATACAAGTCTGTTGATAAAATAAACCTTTTCTAAGCATATTTTGAAAGTACGGCTTGCTGAAGTCATTTAGCAATGCGAGAATTAAAATCTTGTGATGATTTAACAGTCATCTTGCGAATTAAATTCAAGGTAATTCAACTGGGTTGTCGATGAAGTAACGATCACCGAAATGATTCTGGGAATGGCGCGGCACATTACAAATTAAATTTCTCTAAGAAAAAGTGGTTATTTGTAGTGCATTAGCGAAGCAACTGCTTTGCAGTGTCCTCAGCTACAGAGATATGCATTTTAAAATGCGCTTTTCTTGCAAGTTTTAGTTTGCCTCTTGCTTATTCTGTAAATAAGCAACGCAGACCTTGTGAACAAAATTTATATATATAACGAAATAAATTTTTGTATTTCGTATTTTTTACTCAATTTAAGTTTCAATTAAGCAAGTCGCTTGCAAAGTATAAATAGCACTTATTTATTCTACACTTTTAAAAACCCGATTAAAAGGTTGTCTAAAATCATTTAAGCTGCAGCAAGGAATTAGGCTTCAACCAAGAAATGAAGATAATTATGGAAAATATTAATAAAAATAAAAGAAATTAATTTTCTACAGCGAAATACGATTTCAATCACAATAGTATGTTTCTACTAAACCTAAATACAATGCGTGAAATGGGCAAAAAATTTTAGTTTCAATAAATCGATGAAGCGACATAAAATTCTCATTTTTATACAGTGAAATTTTCACATCGATTTAAATTTCTTCTCTGGAAGAGTTCATCTTGAGATATTTTTTTAGGAATGCCACTTACTGGAGGTAGAGTAACTGAGAGAAGATGATTTATTATTGAAATACTTGTTACGAGACAAGAAAGAAGAATTTGCACAAACATAAACGATACTGCGCGAAACAGCATGAATAAAATTCACTGAAGAAACAGCTTTGGATATTTCGAAATTCCCGAAAGGCTTTCGAAAAACAAGTTACTCTGAATAACTTCAAGAATAGTTAGTATAACGATTTGTAGAACTGAAAGAAAAAAAAAAAAAACTTTATAGGTATACAGAAGATTAATTTAATGTATTTTGTCCAAAAGAACAAAAATTCAGCGAAGTTTAACGGTTTAATAAGAACACTTATGAAAATCGATTAATGGAACATTGCGGGCAAAGCAACAAGTATTCTGTCGTGCCAGAGGGAAAAAAGTACACAACGAAAGAAGTCGACTACTTAAGTTTAACTCCCTTACATTACACAAGTTATTGATTTCAGGTTCATTTAGCCAGGCGCAAATTAAACTTCGGATTTTTATTGGTCCTGAACTGTTTTCTAGAAAGGAGAGCGGAATGGGGTAATATGAAATACTTCTTTCTCTCTCACCACACTTTTCTGAAATGAAGACACTTCAAAACAATGAATATGCGTGCTGTCCGCAAATGAATTTGTTTATTATGGGTGGCGGTACCTTTTTCAATAAATTAATTGGGTTGAGAAGAAAGAAACCCACTACGGAAAAGAATGCCCAGTTGAGGAGCTAAAAAGTATTCCTTCAGAGCTTCCTAGCACCTTCAGTTCACAGAGAAATACAATAGATGAAGTGCCCTGCGTTTCTAAAAAAAATTCGATTTCATGCGTGGTAAATTAAGGAACATCTAGGTTTAAGAGTCGCACAATGCGCCCTCAATATCTGGAACTCTATGCACCTTTGTTCCTTTTATTAACTTTTTTTATTAGCATTTGACATTAAATAAATATATTTATATCGTTTCTAAATGTATTTGTCTCAATTAAAATACAAATATCTCAATTATGAGCTGAAATGATCACACAGCGGGAATAAACGAAGGATCAAAGGAGTGCTTCGTGGTTAAACATTTTGTTGCAACCATAATCACGACTTCGGATGAAAGAGAAGAGCGCACGAACGTTTTAGTGTGCAAAGCCCAGTGTGAGCGAATGCATAAAAGCCCAGGCAGAAACTATCTTCTTTATACATAAGATATTATTAACGCGTACAATTATCAGTTTTAAATATAACTATTTTATTTTAACTTTTTCGATTGTTTTTCGCTGTTTGAAATTACCACCACTGTTGTAAGAATATTTTGTAATTCAGTTTTGTTTTGCAGCAAACGAGAATAAACTTCTTTGAATGTACTGAAAGTATTTTTAAGATGTATCGTGATATTTTCTCCAAATGTACTTTGAAATATATCAGCCAACATCTCGAAAGTCTTTTGGATTAGAATAGTATAATTCAAAATGATAGTTACGAAACAAGCGTTTTGATTTCATTCAATTTTTTTTTTTCAGAGAACTCCACGTCCAACGTTGGATTGGACGTTGCGATTTACAGTTTCATTTTTTTTAAATTTTATATGAAGTCAAAATTGTTTTCTAATTTTTAAAAAAATTACACTTTTCTCCTTTCAGAAGTGCCTATCGACATTTCAGTTTTTGCCATTTCTTGTTAATGTTTCTTTAGATTAGAAGTTTTCTCATTCTGTGACGGAATTTAAATTGCAAAATAGGATTTTTCTTTCGCTTCCTGAAACATTCACATCAACTGATATCTACTGGTAGTAGTTTCAAGCACCACCCCCCCCCCCCAAAAAAAACGAATAAGAAAATTGTAGAGATGAGAAATTTTTCTAATTAATTATAATACAACACAATGAGTTGCTAATATTTCGTAGTTGGCCAATCTCAGGAGGAAGGAGGATTATTTTCCAGCCTGCATAGCATATACATCGGCTTGTATACACATACCCTAATGACAATAAAGGCTATGTGAAGTAGCAAACCAAATGAAAAATTAACGATGCTCCACAAAAGAAACGACCGACAACCAAGTTAATATTTATTCCTACGTTTTCTCGACTTCATGCATCTCATAAAACATCTGTTTCACTGTTTAACAACAGAAAATAACTAAACAGTTTTTTTTTTTTTCTTTTACTGCAGGCAATTTAAAAATAAACACACAAACATATTGATCCAATATACAGAACCCGAATAGGATCTTACAATAGAAAATAAAAAATATACACAGCTGTACGAAAAAAAATAAATAATGACACAAGGAACGCTTTATTCTATTCAAATTTGGCACAAGTACAGGATTATTCTGTTTGCGCCTGAGACGGACTAACTAAGCCCCATTGCGAAAAAAGGCCCATAATTCTTGGCATTATTCATATTTTGCACTATTCTCACATTTATAAACGCATTTACAAATGAAAGAATGCCAAAGTTGTTCCATTAAGGTTTCAGTAATCAATGAGGCAAGTATAAATAATTTTCAGATTCTGGTTATAATAGGATTAAAGTAATGTACTAGTTAATGTACGCTGGATTAGTGCTTCTGATGAATAGGCAGCAAATAAATTTTTACCATCCAAAATAGAACCGGAAAAATTCAGGATGCAAAATTTGCATGCGTAATCTGAACGTGAACTCATTAACACAAATTATAAATACGTATTTTATATATATTTATTTTTATAAATAAATTATTAGAAATGTCCAGTACAAATAAGTCTTAAATAAATACTTTTATGCACACGATGAAGATAGCATGTCAGCAAATGAAACTGATTTGAACTGATTTCAGTACGGCTTTATAAAACGAATGCAGATGAATTACTATATGAAACGTGTCACTTCATTAAGAATTACACGATATATTTGTTAATACAAGCTATAAACCTATTATTTATACAGCAAATTTTACAATGGGGTTATTTTTTCATGTTCTTTAGGATACTCCTGCTTGATCAAAGCGAACATTCTAACACTGGAGCTTCAGCATTTTTCTCTTCCAGTCATGTGGTGCATGTCTATTGATCCATTCTCATACACTCGATCTCTAATTAGGATATAGCTTATAATACATTTTAATGTATTATAAGCTATATCCTAATTAGAGATATCTCGACTAAAAATCGTATATTAGTTAAGAGTAATCGGTGGGTCCACGTTTTCTTGCAACACTGGCATCCAAAACTGCACTAACAGAAACGAAATTGTAGGATCATTCCGATTTTAATAGGCCATTATAGAGAAGTACTTGCTCAGTTTCGAGGAAGAAAGCTCTTCACATGTTTGCGAGCGACGAGTTAGTTGATCTTCGTAGTATAATGATGCAATTTATAACAGAGTTAGGGTTATTCAGACTCCCTTAATGTGACTGTCTGAATATGTCTATTTTAGTTTTAGTGTCTTATTAACGATATTATGGTTCACTTAAACAACAACAATAAAAAAGCCTTAACTTATTTTGGCAGAAATATCTCTTCGTCCTAAACAAAACAGATTTAATCATTGGTTACGCATATCAAAGGCGCAGCAGGTTTTAAATAAAACTAATCGTTAAATACGTTTATCTCCCTTAAACATACTAAATAATATATGTAGACTAAGTAAGACAATCGATCTGTGCTTTCAAATGTGAAAAACTAATAAAATATTCGTGGTAAATTAAGTTACGCCACTTTTATTGGAGACCTTCCAAAAAACACCGATCCCTTTGTAAATAACAAAATTATCTTAAACTATTCACTGATTTAAGCACGCTCTCTCGCCACAGATTGAGTTAAGTGCTTCTCATTGCAGTAAACTCTCCAGATGCTGCTTAGTGTCTTCTCGAGGTTAATTTATAAGCAATAACTATTTTGCCATTTTCACACTATTCTCTGTGAAAGTCTTTTTCTTCACACAGAACAGAAGCAAATCCTATTGATCCTGCATGTCTATTGATCCCGCACACTCCAGAAGAAGTTTTTGTAAACGTTAAAGAGCTAAAACACAAACTGGAATCCTTGGTATGCATTCGTTAAACCCATATGTCGTTGATTTCTTACCACTAATGTTTAAACGGGCATTGCATTTTTTTTTCCCTGATGCACAAACAGGTGATAATGAAGACATGCACAAAAGTAATTACGGAAGGAGAAGTATAAAACTCTCTATATAGGTCAATAGGCAGTTATGGAATCAATGAAATGCAACAGTCTCGAGAACCATAAATTCAGCGAAACGGAAGTGACTTGATCCACTAAGGGAAAAACATACACGTATGTACTGAAAAACGCTATCAGCAAATATTTATCACAAGACTGTCAGAGAAGCGGTTCTAACGAAGGTGTATATGCGCGTGTGTGGACAGACTCAGCAGTCTCTCCTGTCAAGCACGCCACGCTGATTATAGGAAGCGCAGCTGGTGGCGTGTAAGTGTGTAGATAAAGCGCACGAGCTCGCCAGATAAGACAGCTGCTTCATAAATTTTATTGAGGTCGATGCCATAAAGCCCGCGGTATCTCCATGGAAAAGGGAGAACCTATAAGCGGTTCACTGCTTCCGAACTTCTGCGGGCGTCTTCACTCCTGCCAAGATATTTTCTTCAGGCGTCATCTCGAAACGTGCGCGTGCGCAGCCATTTTCTTTTCCTACCGTCGTTTGTCAAGTACCTCACCTTCCGAAAGGCACTTCTCGAGGTGTCTGCGTTAGTTCGTGTGTTTGTTTGTGCCTTCTTGCCACCCCAAGATTGATCGCCTTCCCGTCCGAAAGGGAAAAGTGAGTGGGCGACACATCACACGGCACCTTATTATTCACGCCTGTGACGATACTGTTGAAAGCTCCCCAACGGAGTCAACTACCGAAAGCCGTACGGAATGACCTTTCCTCTTCTCCATCATCAAGAGAAGTAAGAGAGATTGAATGCTACATCATAGCAGAGGAGATGGGTGTGGGTAATAGAGTTCGCACTACCTGAGGCGGGGCAAAAGACGTATTTCAGGCCACTGGTTGGCGAAGTAAACTTACGACACACAGGAGAATACGCTCAGGTAAACAAAATGGGATGCGCAGACTTTCATACTGAGACCACTATTTCCAGAGGCTGTAATCTCGTCAGATTACGTGCGATATTTCGCTATCGGATCTCCAGGATGTGTCTGCATCATTCAGTTATACCCCAAGGCTGAGTTGTGTTTGGGAGAAGAGCAGATTATCGTACCAACGACATCCTGGAAGTGCTTCCCATGAAGTGGTTCAAAGCATAAAGCATCGACCGGAAACACCTTGTTTTGTTGAACCCAAAAAACAAATTTCATTACACGAGGAAATTCTTTAATTTAGTGTTATAAAATATTAATTACCTTTTCTCCGACTTCAAGTAACTATGCTAATAACAAAAGGCAAAATTTATAGATAAGCAGCAGCAGTCCAAATGAAAAATCTGTTGAAATAAGAAATGAAGGAAAATTACCGTTCTCATTTTTTCCAGTTCTTACTGCTCAGGCAATAACAGAAAGGCAGGAACAGCAATATTTATTTTATTTTATACATTATTTACTTCGCCTAATTTTTACCCATCCTCAATGCTGACATTTCCATAATTTCGAACATGACATCTCTAATAGCCACTTCATCTGTAACCCTTTTTCCATTGTATGCTCTCTTTTATTCATCTGCGATCTAATGAAAGACGGCAATACCATCGAAACAGCAGCCAGGGTTATAATACAGTGTTTTTTTTTTTCTTTTTTATTAAACTGTTCACATCTTGGAGATTTGGCTTAGGCTATAATAGAACGAAGGGAAGATGCAAACAAAGTTAATTAAATCAGCAGAAATTTGTATTAAAAAAAAGTCTACCCCCTTAATATTTGAAACTTATCTAAGGATGCCATAAATATTCGATGCAATCTAATATAATTTATTATATCCAAATAAATATGCATTTATAAAGTCTCCCTTCGCTTTGATATTTCTCAAGGTGCAATCTATTGGAATAAATTTAAATATCCAGATTTAATGATTAACCTAAGAATGCGTCTGTCATAATTATTCTGCCTGTGCGTGCTCCAAATGTTTGTTGTTGTAGTGCATTTGTACTCCCGCAAGTGTGTGCAAAATGATCGGTTTCTGAAACCTTTAATTTAAAAATGGTTTATATTCCAAAATTTCATACATTCTGAACCACCACTTGCTCCTCTCCAAATCTGTCAAGAAAACAAACGAAATTCAGTGATCGTTTTCATAATATAGCAAATTAAAACTTCTGCTGTCCTATTGGAAGTTTTCGCATCGCTTCCTTGGGAGTCCCTGAAGTATAACCGAAATCGGTAGTTTTATTATTACTTCCCAATATAGCCTTCGCGTTCAGCATTTATTGTTCTTAAAGTGAACAGTGCTATTTCAAATGACCTTTGCTTATTAAGACACTCCTATTTTAAAAGTTCAGTGAGTAAAAATATTTAGCACTAACTCAAGTTAAGCATGTTCTTCTAACTCCTCTTTACATTTGGACATTATAATAGCAGTAATTTTTTTCGGTTTTGCATTTTAGTATATTTTATCAATTATAATATTTCCATAAGCGAAAATTATTTGTCATTTGTGCAAAAGGATTTGAAAATATTTCCTTCAGTGCAATGAGGATTTTTATATTGCTTAAAATGCCCATATTTGAAAACGGGATTCTGGAAAGAAATGTTCCAGACGTTAATTGACTCGTGGAAGGGGCTATACTGTAAAAATATGAGACAGTCAAAGAAAAAGCACAATGAAAATAACTCAGGATTCAGCCCAACAGATCTTTCAAGTCTTTCCGGCGCAGAATCCCATTTTTTCAGCTTTTCCTTCCCCGTCAACAAGTGTTAGTTTGCAGATCGGGCTGTCTGAGGCTATACTTAATGGCATGGTATCTGCAGAGGAAAACTGTATCCCGAAAGGACTGTTGTCACTTTTCTAAACTAGAGATTTCCTCAGTCGAATATCCAAATGAGGTGACTAAAAAAAAATTGTTTTCCCAAATGTTGCATACTCATAAAAGTTATGGTCTCCTCTTGATGAAACTCAAAAAAGGTTTTAAAATGCCTTAGTACGTAATATTAGCTACGCGTTACTTCAGATTTAACAGAAATTTCGAAATTCCAGAGGATCTTTCAGTCCTCCAGACAACTGCTGAAAAACCAATGAAAAATTTATCTGAGAAATCCCCAGCTCCTATGGCAAAAACATCTTATGCATCAATTTTAATGCAGGCATATCAAAGGAAGGCATTGGAGACAATGGGATATTCATAAGACAGACAAACATCAAAATCCTCCACTCGTTCTGGGAACGGAGTCCTAACTTTACAATCCGAGCAGTTTCTGGAACCAATATTTAAACTAAGGAGTTTGTCTCAAGACTAACCACAACCGAGTCGCAAGCGAAGGGAGCATCATATAAAACTCACGTTCAGACAGAAGTTAAAGTAATAAGAATGACTGCTAAACATAATTCTTAGGGCCCTTTTTATATTCATCGCCAGCTAACAGACTTTGATCAAATATTAAAGGATCACTGTTTGCCTCTGGGAGGGATTTGCTCTTTCTATGAAAGACCTCCTCTTCTTGGATCTAGCTCATCTGCCAGTGAGACAGCTATTGAAAGAAATGGGCATGACTGATAATCTGCATACTCTTCAGAGGTCCTGGAGTTCTCACCAAGAAGAGTGGCTACACGTAATTTATCTTTCTAAATTTCCTATCAGAATCTGAACACCAGTTCTATTAAAAACATCTTGCCTTTCCACTCGTCAACCATTAATCCAAATAACTTACTTCTTAATGCTGCATCAAAAAATGCAATTACTATATTCTTCGTGAATGCTTGTAGCCCGGTGAAACCTTATGATGAAATTCTTGTTTAACTTACAACATGGAATGTTCATCCGGACTTGATGGTTTTCACATAAACCTGGTTTCCACCTGAAGTTTTCATCCCAATTTCTGACTATTCACATTTTTACAATGTAGATTTGCATGCAAAAGTGGTAAATTTGCTATTTATGTTCAGAATGATCTGCATTGCTGTGTCTCTACTTTCTCAAGACAGCAGATCAAGCTTGTGAATTCATTTTTATTGACATTGCTTCATTGGTGGTTGGCTGTGTATTCCTTCCTTCAGCTTTTGTTAACAATTTTCTTGTAACCTTCGATGATATTCTATCTCACTTTTCAAGCAAATCGCTTAACTGATTGGAGACTAAATCCAATCTGAGGAATAATCATTTATTATAACTCTGTCTACTGCCCTAAAGCCATCCATCTAAGGAGTTCCCTGTGATTCCAACCTGTTCCAGCTTATAAAGCAACCGCTCATTTGGGAGCGAAATTTGGATTTCAGCAAAGCTGAACTCCAAATAAACAATGTCAAAATTATTCCCTAAATCCGGCTTACGAGGAACCATGTCAAAATAGCTAGCCAACAAATGGAACAAAGGCGCCAAAAATTAATATAATCATGCATTAAGAAATATAAAAACAAAATTTTGTTTAAAAAGAGATTTTTGGTAGCTACATTTACAAGAATTAAAGTCACATTAAAATTTTCCAGTTACAGCTGCTTAAATATATTTTATCCTCGGAAATACGGATTACTCTTATATACACAGGCTGCATACTATCACAAATTCAAATTATTAATTGCAGCACTTCATGACATCGAACCATAGATTGTTCGAAGTGCATAATGAAAACTTCTAGACAGGTAATAACGTGAACAACTTTACAGTTTTTGAATATTTTTAAAATTTTTAATGTTCTAAAAATTTTTCTAATTTTTTAGATAGTTTTGTTACAAATTTCCATTTTTGTAACATTTTTTATGGAAAGAGTAAATTTGAGAACCCCTAGTTGTTTATTTGCAACCAATCTTAATACAGCTAATATTTCGAAAATCCGGACCGTTCTGGAAACATCTTAATCCCTCCGCTCTACACATATCATCAAGTTTAGCTTAGAAGGCATTTTGACGAAATAAGGTGATACTGTGTCACCATTATAAATGCTATTTTAATCCCGATGGGCTTCATTATTCATACAATAATCTGAGTGGTAGCACAGTTTCATTGCTAATTTGAAAACTGTAAATGCTTTAACCTGATATTAATCAAAGTTCCTTTGCTGTTAAAACTTTAATTACAAGGAGAGTTAATTAAAGAATCTTTCGCGTAAATTGCTTGCATAGAGCAGGAAAAATATTAATAGCAGTGCTAAGGTCGGGCATTTTTCGGGTGAATGCGCAATTGCCTCTAAATCTCACTTACTTTTTAAAACTGAGAAAGTTCAAAATACATCGTGATAACTGTTTTAATTCTCTGAATGGGTTGATTGTCTATGGTGACGATAATACCAGTTTCGGTCTCATTATGAGGAACACTGTTTGGACGTCCTTGTTGGTGTTAGGGATCACACCAATATTGCTGAAATAAGAGGAAAGATCTTCCAGATGTCTGGAGCCATCCTTATGTGATTATGTTTTCATTTGATGTACATTTCCTAAAGTCCTTATATGACAGTTTACTTTTATTCTCCGTCATGTACTGAGATGCATCCCTTGTGCAACTAATGGTTAATACCAGAGTTCATGCGATAGGTAAATGAGAGATCCAGCGAAAATTAGAATATAAAAAGCGATATGCACTCAATAACCGGTACATAGAACTAAATAGGACGAGGATAAATGAAAAGGATAAAGGACCTGAATCTCTCCACAAGGAGGCAGATTGTCACAAATTGAACAATGTATAATTATTCAAGATAGCAGAGATTGTGACACCAGAAATCAACATTTTGAAGGTTCGTGCACAAATGGAAGACAAATTAATGCGAACATTCATTTCCAATTATGTAGAGCACTCTTATTAACTCCTAGAACATGATAGCTGAAACGTATAGTTAGAGGAAACGGCGAAGGTACCTTTAATGAGATTACTTGAGAGTTCATAGGAGTTTATGGATAAGTACAGTGCCGACAATTATCAGAAAGGAGTTTAACGCAGTGGATTATCATAGTCGCGCATTTCCTCTTAAGTCGAAGCTCTCTCTCAGTAATGCCTGCCACCGCCTGTCCTGGCGCTAAGAATGGAAACTTCGGACATTACAGCACTTGCAGATAATGATGTAGAGTGATGAATCCTGGCATCAAAAGTCGTGGTCTGATATATCATCTGATGCTTAGCTGTGTATCCTTGTTACACTGAGGTTCCAGTAAAGGATACAATGAAGTTAGGAGGTGGTAATGCAATCATAAGTGCTTGTTCTATGTGGTTTGGATTTCGCCCTCTGGTTGTTTCCGATAAAACTATGCAAGCGGCTGTCTATTGTTAAAGGTTTTTTATAATTCTGTCTTACCTGCACTGACATTTATCTGAAGGGTCTGAAAAGGATAAACCTCCCATTTCCAGTCCAAGTCCAGATTCACTTAAACAACACCTTCGTATTGTTTAAGAATAATTAAGAACCAGAACAAGACATTCTACTTTGAACCGAAAAATAGCAGCAGCCTTACGAGACGAGTAGAGAAAGAATGCAGTCTTCACATACCAAAAACGTTTAGAATGTATCCGCCACAGGGTTATTGATGGCATAAAAGTTCGCGCGCGAGATGGCAATGAGATCATTGATCCGTTTTATGTTTCTATTTAGAAACATAATATTAAAATTGTTTCTAACCAGTTGTGTTTTTATCATTTAATTAGTGTGCCATACACATTGAAAGAGAGTTTGCTGAAATTATTCTCCCACTAAAAACTGCGTTTAAAATTCTGAGATTTATGTTATATTTATTTCTCTATCTTTAAAATTCAAGCACCGACAATTCATATGTAGGTTTGTCGTTACTAAGTATTGTCTGAGATACGTGCTGTTGTGCAATTTAGCAATATCTATGGCTTTTGTTTTGGAATTCGATCATAAAATGCAAACTATAAGAAGAAATGTCTCCATCGAATTTTTCCAGCACATATTTTATCAAATTTTCTTTCTGTTTACTCTACTTCAAGAAAGTTAATCAGACGTATGTATAAGCATGATAGTGATGTGTGTTATTAAATAAATATGTACTATTATTAAATAAATGACTTACGAATTTTTTTTAAAGACCAGTTTTCAGATATTTAACGAATTTTGTCCTTTTATACAAAATATTACTACAACCCAAATCTACTGACTGCTTTAGAAGTATTCATTCACATTGGTATTCCGCACTCGAGGTAGATGGGCCACCACCCTCTTTCACTGGCAGGTTTGGAAGTAGATGCACTTTTCTTTGTCTTTCCATTACGCCAGTGTTTCTCTCAAGTGTTATCTCCTTTCACACACGCACGGTCATCACCGAAAACATTCAGTTGCATTACAACAGAAAAGGAACCAGGACCATAAATAGTGATACTGAGACTAGTCATTTAGTTGGTGTTGGCGTAGAGTTGCAATATTTTTATTTTAATAGCTACTGCAGCACTGCATACAAACTCCTCTAACTATGAAACAAGCTTTGGTACACTCCTATATCGGAAACTATCAACAAAATCTTATTGCTCTTCTCAAAGAAAAGAAAAGAAGCGTAAGTTGAGATAAGATAAAGTTTAATTTTTTGTTATGAAAGCATACTGTACAAAAGAGCATAATACTAAGTTATAAAAAAGTAAACTACGTATTTTTTTTTATTTTCTTGTGAATTTAATTTTAATCTATGCGAAAAAGAATGTGATATGTATGAAACTAGATTACGTGTGCGGAATAAAGCATGGAAGTTTCATTACGTACGTACCATTTAGAAAATTAAGTTCGTTAAGTGAATCGATCACAGGAACTCCTTTACGAGTAGCCTCGGCACTGCATCACATACTTTAAACAAAAAGAACTGATCCAATAAAAATATTGCTATTCATTTAAAATATGTCATTTTCCACAGATGAAATTTTGAAATGGTTGAAACCCGGGATTAGGGAATTGCATGCATCCATATTAAACACCAACATACTTCCTCACTGGAGGATTTCTTTTTAATTTAGAGTGTGCAATGCAATACCGAAGTAGCTCGTGTTGAAATACCTACACAAAGTGATTAATAAACTTAGTAGAGAATATCGTTTGCTCAATGCTACGCACAGACTTGGTCCTAAATTCGCCAAATTTAGATGAATCCTGGCATTAAAAGTTCTTTTTCCTTTAAGAGAGTAGCAGTGCTTATGTGTTTTAAACGCACATATGTACGTTGCAAATCGCACTTCGGCGATTTTTTCCTTTGAACACCATTAAGATGTTCAACGATCTTCAAGCAGACCCAGAAAGGCTTTGCGCAGAGAAGAGATACAGGACCGAAGTGTTTCAAAAGGCATTACTCCACCTATAAATGTTGAGTGATGCCGACAGAGGGAAACAAAAGAGAATGCAGGAAATGAAGAAAATGAACTGGTCGGGACTGTTTTTGCTCCTGTTATGTTTATATTGGACGTCTTGTCTTTCTGTGAACTCGCTGTAAATAGTGCTGCAGATGTGAACATTCTCTAATTCCTTGTAAAATTGTAAATTATGCTTGTGCTCTCTTTCTATCTGCCTGTAATGTAAAATAAGGCAATGATGTGTATAATATAAATAATTAGACAATGTATGATTTAGAAAATGTATAATTTAGACATTGTATAATTTGTATAATTTATAAAGACTGATTTGTATAAATTATAAATAGATAATTATGTATATAAATTATATTTGTATATATGAATGTGCACCCCCTGGTTAATAGCTGTAAGCGGGTGTCTCTTAGGAGAAAATAAAGATAATAATAATAATAATAATAATAATGTAACACAAGCACTGCTTCTCTCTTAAAGGAAAAAAAAAATTAGGAACAACCAAGTATAATTTTTCATTTTGTAAGAAGTTTTGGAGATGGTCCCTTCTGAAATAATCAAAGCGGACTGAGAAATTTAAAAACAGAATTGCTAGAAGAAAGTATTCTTTTACACATTCGTACAAGATATTATTCTAGAAAGAATCCAAGGGAGGGAACGCCTGAGCCTTGCAATGAACTGACATTTACTAATCAGCATTTTAAGTGTTTAAATGATGACCGAGTTACAAGAATGAGATGCGAAAAATCCAGAAAAAAACTTAATTATCATTACTGATAACGAATAAGAGAGCATAATTTAATCAAAGAGATCACATATAATGAACAAGTAAACCTGTTACAATGTCCGTACATTGAAATTCACTACAAATGCTTTTGCGTTGCAGTAAAATAAATACTCTACTTAAGTATAAAAGTTATGCATTTATAGTAAGTAGAAACGGTCTGTTGTTATTACATCTACTTATCACTTTGTGCCGAAATCGAATTCATCATTATAATTATAAAGATAATTTATTCTTTATAGTAAATGATTTCTTAAGGAACCGTTTCTCAAGGAATTGATGGTTTATAAGGAACCGGATTGTTGAGAAAATTCTTCATATTTTCCTATGTAATTATTGCGGCTTTTTATAGTCTTCCTATCAACCATTTTATTTTTTTCTTTAAACTGTTACTCAACTAACTGGTGAATGTAGATTTCTGCATTTCATTGATAATTTTGTTGAACGGTGCAGATTCTATAACCTTCGCATTTGCATGTGTTTTCATTTTAAATTATTTGAAATCAATGCAACATGCTGGTTAAATATCGTACAAATACGGAATATTTCTAACTCAGAGCATAACAGATGGAAGGAAATGCCTTCTATTTTCGAATCCGGGTATCTGTCGAAGGGCTTCGACAGATACTCGGATGAAATAGTGCATGATAACTTGTTACAGAGAAAGCTGTCAAATTATTCATCTTTTTAAGGATGATATTATAGATGAGCGATCAATAAGCATTTATCCTCAAATAGAAATATTTGAGTTAGGGATTTGAAACTTGATTGGCAATTTATCCTTCTCTATGTAGCTACCTTCTGGCGCTACACTTTTTTTTTTTCCGTCTGTGGATAAGCTCTTTCAGGCCTCTTGAATACAACTCCTTACTTTTAGCAGAAAACCAGGCTTTCACTTCCTTAATTATCTCCTCATCATTGTGAAATCTATCTCGTGATGGGTTTCTTCTCTTTACGGAAGAGAGAAAAGTCTAAAGGTGAGAGGTCGAAAGAATAAGGCTGATACTGCAGATATCAGCATTTTTGTCAGGGAGACAGACACTTTTGCATAGCTTTCCATGTCTCTTCAACTAGATAGCTTCTCTTCACTTTCCAAAAAGGTTCCTGTAATACTCCCCAGTGATGCTGTTGCCTTTTGGGAGGTAATCTGTAAGGATGATACCTTTAAATTCCCAGAAGACTGGCAACATGACCTTTTCTGGTAGACAATTAAGGGTTGGCTTTTTTGGAGATTGGTGAAGACGAATGTTTCTATTGTTGGCGCATCTGTATTGTTTTTGGATCACAGTGAGGTATCGGGCATTAATCCCTCATCATCACAATTTGGTCAAAAATCATCAACATTCTCAAAGCACTAACAGTCAGAACAATCATTTCTCTAGTGCTTTTGAGGGGCTGTTAACAATCTCGGAACCTATCAAGTAGCCACCCACGTTTAGAAACTCATGCATTATGGTGAAAACAGAACTATGACTAATGTTCACTTCATTTGCTCTAAAATATATAGTCACATGTTTGATTTCAAGAACTAACTGGTCCATTTCAGACACAATGACAGTCTATGGTTGAAATGGATCTTCATTCTCTAACGTCATCGTGTACACTGCTTCGCTCACATCTGAACTGTCTTTCGCAATTTTTCACGCAATTTCCTATGATGGACAATCCTTCCCATATACAGTCTTCATCTCACAGATATGATTTGCATCTTCGCCTTGCAAACGAAGAAATTTTATAACGGATCGGCGCTCAACCGCCTCCAGCATATTACCTCTCGCTCTATCCATAGCTCTCGTTCAGTAACCGATGGGTCTTGAAAAACAAAAACAGTAAATATATATTAAATTAAAAGATTTAGTAGAATACGTTTACAAATAATAGCAAATCCCTAACTGGATTATTTCTATGTGAGGATAAATACGCATTGACCGCCCCTCGTACAAGACGAATTTTCTTATCATTTTCCCTGTTCTAATATTAAGCTGCAGCAAAAAATACGGTTTTAATTTTCCTTTTCATTCAGTCCGATGACTTTTTACCCTAAACCAAATTTCCGCTAGGAAGTCTGAACAAGCAGAGGAGCTCATTCAAACCCTCCACTCTTACACCAAAAGTTCAAACTCGTGAAGCCTAACGAATGTTTGACAAATACTATAAATAACCTTTGAGCAGACCTAGCAATAACTATTCACTGAAAAGTGAATTCTATATGATATACTGTGAGAAGCAAGGCAGAAGAGAATTTAAAACCAGTTGGTGACGTGCATGACTAAACAACAGACAAAGGATTTATCTATTTATTATAACAATTTTCTGTGAGCAATATAATATTCCTGTGGTCTTCTTTTAAGGAGTTCAAACGGAGAATTAGACCACAAAAAAAAAAAAAAAAAACTACATAAAATGCGGTGTATGATTTTTTTGAAGAATAAAAAGTGTAGATGAAATGAAAGGAAATCGTTATTTTATTTGTTTCCGTGACAAATCTTAGAAATAATGACAACCAAAGTTTTTCTACAAAATATATTCAAAAATTTTAAACATTTATGAAATCAAATAGAACTGTAAGTCTCCAGATGTCATTGCTTATTCAATGACCAAAGAAATGTTTTTTTGGCATTCCTATAAAACTTGTAGAACTCTGCAATAAAATTTACGTGCGCAGCGTTTTCCAACAGAAATGAGAACGCAGAAGGAATCAGCGAGAAAGAAAAGGGAACGGTTGAATTTAATAAATAATTGCCCCGAGACAGCTGCTAAGTCACAAGAGAAAAGAATAAAACATTGTAATCAATTCCATTGATTCTGAAATGTACCCCGAATAGCTTACGTCATGAGACTGAAAAGCTCACAGGTCTTTTAGACAGACAAAAAACATTAAGGATTTCAAAAGCCTTTCGAGTAATGAGTTTTGAGGCAACTTTATTACTTCTAAGTACGGATATTAAAATCCCTATAGCGTTGCGTAATCTACAAAATAGTTATTTTGAAGAATTATTTAACAGATTTATTTAACAAGGAATGCTACGTCAGATTCTGGTGATCCTCGAACTTTGAAAGATATTAAAACTTAAAAGAAAAAAAACACCAAATTCAGAGGTGAGAGAGTCAAAATATCTTTTCAAGGAAAGCTTTGCAATAGTTTCACGAGTTCAACATTCAATTTTCTTCCCATGCATTGCATTGATTTTCAAAATGTAACAAGTCAAGTTTTTTGTTTAACGCCATAATGATTTAACGCCAAAATCATATTCCTGAGTCGCTTTTGCTCTGACGCTGTGCCATGTTATGGGCACTATGGTTACAATGTCATCATTACAGTACATAATCTGCTATTAATACGAAGACAAAGATATTGAAGGAAGTTACAGCTCTGAGATTTTCCAAATCATGACACAATCAATATCTGTTCAGAACATATGTTGAGAATTAGAAGAAATTCAGCCTGCAAATCCAATGCAATCGAGCAGACAAAAGTCTATTCAAGTAGGAGAAAAGTACAAAGAGCTATCTCAATGCTGTTTGAACTTTACAATTTGCAATTCCCTCATGTTGATGTACGTGTCTCTTCAGGTACAGAGACTGAGGCAAACCATGATTTTCTGTCGTTTGCTCTATGCCATATTAGAGTGTATTGAGAGTTTTTGCAAGGCCTTCAAGAAATTCTACTGCGATTTTCTAGGTTCCGTATCAGATGATACCCATTCTTGGCAGACTTCAGGATCCAGTCTTCACGACGCCAAGGTTTCTTTAGGGTACTGTAGAGATCCGCAGATCACATTTCGGCAGAATAACAAAGCAGAAGTTAAATAATGAAACATGTAGAGTCCTACTCTTATTCAACGGTGTACTTTAAGTCCTTTCCGATCCCAATATTCTTCAAAACGTCAGGACCGGTACTTAATCTGCGACGGTTGAGTTTTTCTTAAAAATTCCTTCGAGAAACAGATGATTGAGTATACGGTTGTGTGGAACTTGTATACAGCGCAAAATGTCACATACATACACGAAGAAAGCAGGAAAGGCATTGATTAGAGGTAAGAAAATTGAAGAGTATGCGAAATTACAGGTCACCCTAAATGATTCTAACTATTTTTTTAATAAGTGATATTACTGTTGTTGCATTGCGGCCAAGTCAGCCTCGTGGTTTTCATGCTCTTTAATGTATTCTACAAATGTGCTATGGTACGGTGTTTCTCTAACAGTAGAAAAGTAGTTCTGCACCTGACTGGCAGCGTTAGTACAATGGCTATAATTACCGTCCTTCTACACTGTTTGCCCTTGTGAGTAGCACAGTTCGTAGAATCGCTGTCCTCCCCACACCGAGTGGAAAAGACCTGAGACTGTCGATGATTTGAGGAATTTTATGGGTCTGTTTCGCAACATGGTTCAGTTAGTCGATCTCAGGCGAGGGTAGCAAGATTTTTTCTCCCGGAAACTCGGGTTTTTCGTCCAGAAAATAGAAATGATCGAACAGAGAAAACATTTACAGACAATATATATGGAGCAACATGGCCTTAGTCACTGAGACTCCTGAAACTCTACTCTTCCTTACCCTACCTACACCGTTTGGAAAAGTTTGTTTGAATTATTCCGGCGCATCAGTAACTATGGCCAATATGGAAAAGACAGGTTCCTCGAAAAAGAGGACTTCTAATATAGTTAGCGAAGGACGTTACGTGGGTGTTTCCATGAAAATTAATTGTTGTAATAACCACTATTCTACCACGTGAGGTTAATACAGTTCATTAAACTTATAGCCCAAACGCCAGTTTAAGCGTATAGTTGTTTGGACTAAGCTTAATAAATTATATTATTAACCTCACGTGGTAGAAGAGTGATCATTACAACAATTAATTTTCAGAGTATGTTGTCATTAAATTCATGAAAAACTGTTATAGGAGACGCTTTTGTAGGCAGATGTGATCTTTGTGTCGGCAGTACATGACTGAGAGAAGTCTGCATGCACAGGAACAACTCTGCTACGCAAGCCACAACCTTGGAATAGCTTCTCCATTGATGCTCTTGCACAACATGGTCAATTCATTGCTGATGAAGCATGTTAAAATTTCTAAGCAGAAAAGTTCCCTGTTTTTTTTTTTTTTTGGTTTTTTTTATTGGATAGGCAGAACTAATGAACTTCTAACGGTTTCTACGAGTTTTGTTTTCTAATAGGAAATTGCAGGAATATCGTGCAATTGCTTCATTCCACGATCATTCTGTTGGACCAGTTTCTCTTACACACCTTAACTACATTTTTACGTGATGCGCTGCGAACTGCAGCTGAGAAAAAGCAGGTGGACAAATAAAATTTTTATGAAATCGATCGCTTATTATTATTATACTGTAAAAGAAGTAAAATCCACCAGTAATCTAAGGCCACTAGGGAAAACACTTAACCATAACGAGTCCAGTGTTGTCAAAAGCAATAAAGTACAGCACTTAGTTTGTCTACACAGAAATACATGGACTGCCGGAAACAAATTAAATGAGTCCGAGTTTATCAAGTCAACTAACGCTGGTATAGCTGAGAATACGATACGAAGATATGGTGCCAGTCAGAAATACGCGATGGATATCATTTTGGTGAATTCTGTATGTTTCAGGGAAATGACGGGGAGTGATGCTTCTCATCAAAAAGCCTGAAGGCGGCAAGACCTGGGTCCCTGGGTCATATTAAGGCAATCCGAATGTTGCGTTAGTGTGGTGTGAAATAACTTACGGTAAATGGAAGATGTATAGGCCAATTGATTTGGAGGATGGAAAATGTCTATTCAGGCAGATATTGAACGAGCTAATAAGTAGAATTGTCGTATTATGGGCCATTTCAACCTACCTTTAACAGGCTGGAATAAGTGGATCGGAAATGCGTTAAAGATGGCTTTATGCTACCAGCCACGTGACGTACAAGAGTTCTGACAGAAAACTGAAAATTTGTTTTCAACAATACCAAAAGAAATGTGCTTCCACCACCTGGAGGAGATTCCAGTCATGTGTTCACAATGATGACGAATAGGTGGAAATTCTTTGAAGTCGTGAACGTACATTTGTTATCCTGTTACAGTGTATTATCGGTTGTTTACATTAAAACCGATAAGCACAAAAAGTTGCTTCAAAAAATTAACATTTTTGAAGCAACCTATATTTATAAATAACACATTATATTAATTATGATATGTATATTATACGAGTATACTATAGTAGGAATTTCTTGAACAAATTGCATGATCACTATTTATCCCAACATGTCAGAGAAAGTGAAAGGGAATCTTAAAGTCCTAGCTCTCACTAAGGAGCTACATAATATCATAAACCTCACTAAGTTTTCTCACTAAGGAACTTAACTATATCATAAGCTTAACAGTGCAATACAGTTAGGACAGCGACCACAATATCACAAAATAGGTTATATCTAAAGAAACCAGTGCAGTGAAAGGTTAAAGAGAGTTTCAATTTCAAGATAGGATACCAGAAGAGAGTGAAATATTTCTTGGGCTCGATTAACTGGAGAGAGAGCAGTATGGTGCCAGATACAAATATGCTATGTGAAATATTAAAAGCATTTATTCTCGAAGCCTTTGTGCAAATGGTTAAGTTCCGTAAAATTAAGATCCAAAATGGATGACAAGCGAACAAAAGAAACAAGAATGGAACAATTAAATACAATAAGCATTCTTATTTGTATGTACATTATAACAGAATACGTAAGAAAGCTACTGACGAGAGAAAACTGAAAGCAATAGCAAAGAGCCAAGAATGGGGATCAGGAATTCTTCTCATATGTGAATACAAAATGCAGAGTAAATTGAATGGGTCCCTTAATTAGTTTCAAAAAAAAAATGGCCGAATAATTGAACAGATATATCTCAGCGTTATTTAGAGTCGAAAGCAAGCTCCATTCTTTGGGGAATGTTAAGTAATCACATTGGGTTACAATTGAAAGGCAACATGTGAATGTATCAGACCTCTTTGAACGAGAGCGTCTTTAGACTCCGGAAAGATTCCCTTGTATTGGAGAAGTGCTAATGTCTCCCGAATCCACAAAGTGGTGCTAAAGAGGAATTGTATAACTGTAGGCCAGTGAGTAAAGAAGATTACGAAATTGAGGATGCGATTCAGGACTAGTTCGACAAGAATGTTATCTTGAATAGATGCGCGCATGGGTCCTTAAGGGGATCATACATGACTAATTTAGTAAATTACTATGATGTAATCATTAAACATTCTGATGTAGATACAATTTTGACATTATAAATAGATTTTAGTAAAGCTACTGACACCAGCCCTCATGGAAGGCTCCTATATCAACTGGAAAGAAGTTGGAGTTACTGGTAAAATCCTACAGCGGATCGCAAGCTAGCTAAAAGATAGAAGACCGTATTGTGATAAATAGTGTTAGGAGTGGACCAGTGTAACAAATTGCTGTAGTACGGTTTTAGGAACCTTTAGCGACTAAGGCTATATTGATTTATATATATTGTCTGTAAATTGTGTGTTCTGTGGTAGTGTTTCTCTTAGCTGGACGAAAACGCCGAATTTTCGAGAGAAAAAAAAATATATTCTACCCTCGCCAGAGAACGACTAACTAAGCCACGTTGTGAAAAAAGCCCATAAAAATTCCACGCGTCATCGAAGGCAATCAAACTCAGGTCTTTTCCACGTGTGTGTGGAGTGCGGCGATTCTACCAACTGTCCTACCCAAGAGTGAGGTGTAACAAGCGTGTCCCGTCAGGACCCCTTAAGTCCCCAGATTTTTCTAAATTTAATGAATATTATTCACGAGGGTATCCAAGAAGCTGTCACATTGAATTCTTCTGACCGCGTGGCCTTCCCGGAGTATAAACAGATTTATTTATTTTATTATTTATGTTTAAATCGCTTTCCAACCTTTCTTTAAGGTATTCGATCACCTCAGTAAATAAAACTAAATAATATTATAACCGATCTTTAGGCATGCTTCTCTTCAGATACAGGTACTAATCTCTGTCTATACATTAAAAATGTCTTCCTCCTAGTGATATTTATTCGAGCGAATTGGAGAAGAGAGGGCGAGGCAATTACGTCACTACAAATACGCAGGTAAATAAATACATTGGCCATTTCCTGATTATGTTTCGATCAGTGCGTTATAACGTTGGTAGAATGTTATTATTATACAAAAATAACATTGTACAATATAAAGCTATAAAAATATTCATACCTCTACTATATTGGGACATCAGATGACATTAATATACAAAAATGTTACAATGGAACATCAAATGATGCCGGGCGTAGTCATGTGTTAGACAGTGAATCACGTGCACGAGGATGGTGAACGCTAAATGAGGCACACACAAAATGGATTATTGGGCAGAATCGGACACTTGCTGTTGACAATGTAAAGCGTGTAAGTGGGACGCATGCCAACATTCGTCGCATTGCAAGACAACGTAACGTTCACCAATCTTGTGTACGTACTTGACTGTCTAATTCATGACCACTCCCAGCATCGCTTGATGTTCCACTGTAACGTTTTTTGTATATTAATGTCAGTTGATGAAGTTTGTATATTTGTAAATAGTTCAGTATTTTGTAAATATTTAAAATATTTGTGTAGTTTGTAAATATTTCATCAATGCTTTTCCGACAATGGAGAAGCCTTGATGGAACGAGCTACAACATTGAAAAGACCGATGTCTTCGAAATCATCCAAAGTAACGAACGAAAACCCGTACGCGATGTTCGAACATCTGGTGAGTATCAAGCTTGGCATACCCAGGGTCCTGAGCTGGATATCATCACTCTTCTCTTTCTTGTTGCTCTCTCTCTCGGAAAAAAAAAAAAAAAAAAAAATTGGGTGGTGCAGCATAAGCCTCAGACTTCCTTCCTTGCACCATATGGCTAATAATAATAATAACCCTTTACGAAGTGTACGAATCTGACGAAGACAAAAGTGAGTTTGATATTAAGAAGGGGTTGGCTCGTCAACCCCCTTCTCAATATCAAACTCACTTTTGTTCCATGAATGCTTCTCCGACGATGGAGAAGCATTGATCGAACAAAGTGTGGATGATCTTCCACTTCTGATTGAAAACAAAGGAAATTTAATGCTTTTAATAAATTAATATCTATACAGTACGTGCGAACACCAGACTAGGACTTGTCCAACAATGTACAAAACGTATTCATGTTTTTACAATTATTTACACCCAAAATTCTATTAAATCATTAAAAAGCCGGAGTTAACATTATGTTCATTTTATCAGTTTACCATTTTGCAACAGATCTTAATGAGCCAAAAGCAGGCATTTCCCGACAGGAAACTAAATATCATAAACCAGCAGCATTTGAAAAACAATGACTATACATTGTAGTTACCATAAACGTAGCAAGATACAAAGTTTATTTTATAATTAAGAAAACTAGTCAAAATACTTTTCGGCCAAATCAATTGCTATTTGACATAACCAGTCTCAGAATGTAGGTGCCAGTAAACACAGTTCCACAGCCAATCACTCTGAGCACAGAACACAAACCCTAAGCGTTGAACAATCAGTTCCTCAAACTCATGTTTGTCACAAATCAAACAAAGTAAAATCACAATTATGATTTGACAATAGCATCACCACCAGACTTATGTATTTTAATTGCATTATTAATCGATGTTACAAATATACCAATCTCAGTACAGTTAAGCTATGCACTACCAAAATCGAGAACAAGCCAACTGCAAAATCTGAAATTTATTATTGTTAAAAATTCTAGTTCTCTTTGGGATCTATGTTCATCTTACAAACCTAGGAAAATAACTATTTTCCAGGGTACAGTCAGGCTGTAGTTTTTATGGTTTTTTTTTAAGAGCATTAGCAACTAAAGCCATATTGCTCCGAGGATATGCGTTGGTCATTCCCTGACCTTTCCGCATCCTCTGTATTTGGTGGTCACGGGCTCGAACCCCGGTCTAATCAAGAAGCGTGTGCTAGGCACTGCTGCTCCTGCCCACAGAGGCGCCTTATAGTCAGGCATTGTGTCGTATAGACACGACAACTAAAAACTCCAACCACATTTTAATTGAAGACCAGAGTTTAAGGCAATTAATACGTCACATAATATTAAGTGAATACATTCCTTTCACCAAGCGCTAGGTATTATTAGCAAAGATTCTCCTTTCTTCTAGCAAAGAAAATATCCGCAAAGCGTTTATGTTAACTACAATGTACAATCAGTGTTTTTCAAATGCTGCTGCTGTTTATGATATTTAGTTTCCTGTTCGGAAATGCCTGCTTTTGGCTCAATTAAGGTCTGTTGCAAAATCTGTTACTGATAAAATGAAAATAATGCTAACTCCGGCTATTTGATGTTTTTAATAGAATTTTGGGTGTAAATAATTGTATAAACATGAATATGTTTTGTATATTGGTGTTGGACAAGTCCTGGTTTGGTGTTCACACGTACTGTGTATAATGTAGAGATATTTATTGATTTCCCTATACTGTCTCTTTAATCCTTCCCTTCCTCTGGGGATTTCTCTTTATCCCCTTTCCTTTTTACTTACTGACTTCTTTTCTCCTCTCTTTAGTTTAATCCGAGAGTCCAAGGAATTTGTAATCTCCCTTGGTACATTTAAGGGACTTCAGAAGCTGCAGCGGCGAATAGGAGAAACCCTGGTGGCCGTATTATAATCCAATTACACTTTGTACCTTCATAAATTTAGTATTTTAAACTATTTGTTTTTAGATGTATCGGAATGTATTGTAATACTTATCCACTGTTCACAGTAATTGAGAATGTATTTGTAGTGTATTTGGATTTAATAAATAATAATAATTATTAGTCCCCACTCGAAGTGGTGGAATGACCTTCTGACTAAGGCCTTCAAGGAAACACAGGCAGCCCATGCCTCCTACAAGAATTCGCCTTCAGAAGATGCATATGCCAAATTTTCCAAAGCAAGGATGGATTTCCAGAATAGCAAACTATCAGCCATTTACTATTTCATATATTTCCGGCTGTCCAGAGGAAAACACGTGTGGTCCACATGTCAAACTAGTGCCCCCATAGCTTGTGATGTCCAGGAATGGTGAGAGCATGTGCTACATTTTAAAAGAGATCACAGCATGTCTGAAGTATATCCATGGAATGAAGCGCTCAACGTTTCTTCAACCACCAGTAATTCCGAAATTTCCGAAGAACAGCTAATAAAAATAAACTCACTACCTGACAAGTTCACTATAGGAACTGACGCAATACCTCTTTTTAGTCTTAGAATTGCTTCTTATGTCTTATTCACCCACCTCTACAACAAATTACTCAAACAGGCACAGGTGCCTGCAAGCTGGTTGACAGTTCCAAAAAAGCCTTAAGCAAAAACACCTGCGGACTTCAGGCCAATATCAATCGCCTCTCCGTTCCTGTAATACCTGGAGAAGTGCATCTATAACGACGTTGCACTCAATTTATGCGCATAGGCCCGAGCATACCCATTATGCAATGCCTAATAGATCTACTATTACCTGTCTACAGTCCTTATCGCAGAAAACAATTCATGCCTGGAAAGACAATGAGATCTTCACACCATATTGCTGGATATGAAATCTGCTTTCGACTCGGTACAAATTACATCCCTTCTTGCCTTACTTAATAGATTCTACGGAATATCCGGCAATATATTCGCACTCTTCAAAAGTTTGCTATCTAGGAGAATGGTCCACTTTACTTGTAATAAGAGTACATTCTGTAAAAGCGCAGATGCAGTCATCCGACAAGGTGGTTCCCTCTTTGCCTTGCTATTGGCTACAATATTCGGGATATTTATGGATCAAGTTCCAGTGTTCTTGTCATATGCTGGTGATATTGTGTTACTTGCCATACCAACGCCAGGTCGTTGATCCCCAAACAAGGCAAGTTGCCTCAGAAACTGTAAACAACTACCTTATTACTTTCTGTCAATATGACAAATTTTTGGGCCTGTCAGTGAATACAGAGAAGTCACGTTATCTAATCTTTTCTCCAAATCGGATGACGTCCACTGACACCTTACTTCCGGAATTAACAGGAAAGGTTCTGGCTCCCACTGAAAATGTGAAATTCCTAGGAGTAATTCTTGATGCGAACCTCACATAAAGAAGAAATACAATCTCAGTATTCCAAAGCCTTGTGATCCTTCTGGGCAATGAACATAGATCTGTGTGGAACTCACAATAAACAAATAATCAGGAAATACCTCGAAACGTTATTCACTAGCGACTCTCCTATGCCGCCAAAATTTGGTCTGCAGCACCTCCACCAGCCTCAAGAAACTATGGGGGTCTAGAATTCTAAGTGCTGAAGTGGGCCAACTTGTGGTCTCACCTTGTAGTCTACACGACATCCAAATCTGCACTATGCTCCAACCTGCAATACACGCCGACAGAGCCCATGTGAAGAAAATAAAGGCATTTCTTCAGCTCTGTTCATCGAAGCATGATTACTTGAACTCCTGGGCTATCCGCCAGGAGCTCGTAGGCTGCCACAACATCAATCTACTTTGTCAATACATTGATCGGCGTCTCACTCCTATATATGCATCTGAAATCTGGTCCTCAGCACCTGCCTCTCTGCGTAACAGATTCTTGGCGATGGAATACTGGATTCTGCGGTGGCTGAACCGTTTAGGAGGGAACCCGTTCACTATATCCAAATCTATTCTTCTAGTCAATCTAGGCATAACCCCATGGAAGCTCACTGTTCTAAAAAAAATCTGTCCACACTCTAAGCTGCTAACCCGTCAGATTGATGCCCCATCGATAAAGGATATTATATCATTTCCCAAAGAAAGTAATAGAAACCACCAGAAGGGCAACGTCCCCTTAGGATGAAGCTCACTATCCTGGACTCCCTGAAAGGAATGTTCCCATGTAACACGATTCAACATTTCAACACCTTCTCCATAGATCCAAATAAGTTTGGAGAAAATAGAAGCGAAATCATCGATGAAATCTTGACCAAATCACCAGAATTACTATAAAACGCGAGCTTTATTTATACGAGAAATGTAAATTATTTAATGCAAAAAAGCAAAACAAATTGTAATGGCAGAAAAAAAACAAAAAAAACAAAAAAAAAAAAAAAAAAAGTAGGACAACCTGTATTTGTAATTGCAATATTAATTTAATATCAATTTTATTTTAAAGTTACTGCTATAAGTTAATTGACTTTTCTAAACACTTTCATTATTTTAAATATCAAAAATTTGTATAAAATTGTACGCTGTATTTAAAAAATATATATTTGTGCACCCTCCTAGCCCACTGGCTGTTCAGAGGGTGAACCTAAGGTTAATAAACAGATGATAATAATAATAATAGAACACAAATGGTTTGCGTTTGCCAGGAAGACACCATCGCAGTACTCCTTTTTGTGTTCAAGACTCAAGAGGTTACAAAGTTTCAAGAGAGACTTTCCAAACTGATTTTGGACACTGAACTCGCTCAACAGTCTTGCGTGTTTTAAGTACGATGATTTTTATATTCTCGTACTTTGTTTGTATTGGTAATTTTGTACCTGAACTTTATATTTCTGTGCTTGGTCACATGTATAGTTAACATTTTTGTATGATTACTCTGATTATCTGTGCATGGATTCACAATTGTATACCGTTTAACTTATTAAAAATATTATTATTATATTCAGAATGTCATATCAAGTGAAGGAAAGAGCATTGAACAATATCTGTAGATTTATAAGTTCTGATATTAAAATCGAATCCTAAGTTAAGTTTACAGTGCCAATTTCTTTCCTGGAGGCGGAAATTTGAACTATTTTTCTTTTCTTCTGCAAAATCGTTTCCCCATACCCTAAATGACATACCCACGAATTTTCAAAGCGCTATTCCTAACCGTTTTGACACTAGGGTCTCCTGAATAGAGAAACTTATTTTACGCCCACCCGGTATATATATATATATTGCTGAGGGTTGGGAAAAATGGTGAATGATCTTTCTACTCTCATAATTAAAATAATTACAATATTTTAATTATCTTAAAGATTATTTGATCATATGGTATTTGATATATCTGCAGTTCTTTAAGCCCTGAGAGACACATTTTACATGCATAAAAATAGATGTTTCCAAGGTATATCTGACAACAACGTTTATCAACAATCTGTGTCAATATTTAGTCTCCTCTAGGTCCAAGGTAGATCATTACTTAGTCAATATTTTTGAAAATTGTAAATCACCTCATATAAATTCTACAATTGCCTGCTATCAAGTAAATATAGTAGGTCTGATTAACAAGCGAATATAGAAATATGTAATTAGTTTTATTCTTCGTCTTCTTATCTGTTTATTTATGAATAAAAAGCGGACCAGCCCAGGAAGGTTTTCTAGATTACAAGTAATCAAAGTATATTTAGTTAAAATGATTTATTATAGAGAGAATTTCCTTAATAAACAATCAAAAAAGAGTTTTACTCTTGTCGTTTCACTGAACTGAAAAACCAACATTTATCCTGAGATGTATTTAATGTTTTTCTTTATAAATAAAATCATAAGCACTTTCCTGCGATACTGCATCTAGTTATAATAATAAATGAAATTTGCAGAAGTCACATTTGTGCCAATGTGTCAACAAAAATTTAGGGTTAGTCGTCTCAGAATACATTTTCCCCTCATGTGACAATGACACTTCAGGGAATTACTTGAAATGATCCAAGATGACAGAATCTTATCCCAGTAAGCATTCAATATACCTTTCATCTTTTGCTCAAGAACTTGAAGACGTTGCACAAAAAGAAAGAATAGTCAAGAATCGCCAGCGCGTCTATGACTTAGAGTTTCTGTTAGCTGAAGTCCCGTGTGGCGCTCGCTTAGAACTAGATTAAAGATAAAAGGTACTAGACATTTGCAGTGACAGTTTCTCGGCCGCGATCGTATCGTTATACCGGCAGCCATCTCAGCTTTTATTTTGTCAGATGATAGTGGGCTGACATGTGACAGATACGATAATAAAAGTACAGCGACTTTCTGTAAAATGAATGTGGTACCACTTTAAGGTGACATTTCCTGTCTGATAGCTTCCTTTGTTCCTCTTCGGTCTTTTCATTATAACGTAAAACATAATGGCAGCTGAAAATAAATGTTGAAAGAGTCATTCCATTCAGGAAGGTAATACAGATACCATTTACCAATCCTGGATAAATTTAATAGTCTCAATTCCAAATCGCATGCGCGTGAATGATCCTTATGTGCGGAAGAATTTTATCACTTTGCGAGTTGTTTGCATTATTTCCTGTAGTTGTTCTCTCTATTTCTCTTACTTAACAGAAAGTTATTCTTTGTCTGTCAATTTCTGTTTTAGTGATGTTACATTTGTGAAACAATCCGTCAGCGAAAAAGAAAAATACTCCCTTCTAGTCAAACACTCACCAAATAATTTATCATTAACTGATGCACAGACGTCCTCTATAATCATCCAAATTCGACGTCCTCTATAATCATCCAAATTCTAAATGTCTAAGTATCATTATTAAATACTTAAAATAAGAAGGTTGTTAAAATATACAACGCGCAAACTTGTGATGATAAAACTTGACGAATCCAAACGGGAAGTTAACAGGGGCCCTTTGGTAGTACAGCAAAGAATCCCCAAGAGAATTTCAACCACTCTTGAAAAAGTCGAGTTAAAGTTTTTGTTCTTTAAATAAAATCTATCGCATCGATTTGTCAGTCTATAAAAATGCTGTTTAACTGCTGAACTAATTGCGGCGACATGACCAGACAAGCTTCTAAACTCCAAATAAAGTAATCCCCAAGAGAGCTGGAAAACTGCGCAATTTAAACATGAAAATTGAATTCAAAATACTATATTCTTCTACCTGAAGAAGATCAAAGAAATGCACTATTTTGGATGCTCTCACAACCACTAAAATCACCGACCCAGTATTCAAACTATACCAAGTACGGAAGTTTATACTTCCGTTTGTTTCAAGATTGGTATTCATGCCCTTGATTACGGTTAAAAGCACTGAATACAGCCAACTGGTAACAAACAGTGACGACTTGGTAGCTAATGTTGCGTTCAATTTTACACGATAACTATTTCCGTAGGGATATTTAAATGAAACCTCTCGTGTATACGAGATGAGATCAAGAAGTTAGGCGACTGAACTAATATTTAGGAAATGATGAAGCTTTCCAGCTATTCGGCAAGTTTCATTTGGCAAGACTTCAATGCCTTTGCAGCTTCTGGAAGCATTCCGGATAGGCTTCTTTTGAAATTGCTAATATATGCAATGTCGCGTTGTGAATAGCTTCTTCAGTCGTTGCTAATTTTGGGGGAGGACTTTAATCTTGGGAGAAAATCACAAAGAGTTAAGTCTGGCGAGTGACAGATTTATCTGCCTGCGATCTCCTCACAGAACGGATTGTAGCCAAAAATTTACAGACAGCATAGTAATCTCGAAGACTGCTGCATGAATCTACTTCTAGTGGCTGACGTAAAAGAAAAAAGATTATCGTTAACTAATGAGTATTATATCATACATGAAATAAGTGCAGTAAAATTGAGAGAGTGATCTATGGACCAAAACAATGAGAAAGTGTTTGGGCCAGGAAATTATTCGATAACAAATTAGGATCATTAAATTTTGTCTCCAACAATAAGACAGGAGAACTTCGTTTAAAGAAATTGGAGTTAAGACGCAAATAATTAATTTCCTTTTATTACTACCACCTTCCCCATTCAACAAACCACATACATGTTAATGGCGACAGTGATTTCACCGTGTGCATTACCATATGACACCAGTCATCGTAAGGACGCGTTCTTTCCAGTGCACTTGCGTACAGCCAAGTGCTGTTCTTTCAGTCGTAGTTAATTTGTAAGTCTGCGTTTAAAATGGGCAACTACACATTCCGAGGTATGCAGATCTGCATCATTTAATTCTAAATGAAGCACGTGATAATGGTGCAGCAGTTGTAAGGTTGAACGCGGAGTTATCCTCGACGTAGACTACCAAATCTTCACACGTTTCACACCGTTAATCGTCGCATCAGAGTCTGGTATTGTTCGCCCTTCTGTGGTAAACAGCGGAGGAAAGAGATGTGTACGAACGGTTGATGTGGAAAATCATGTAGTGAAATTTTCCAATGGCGTTATTCTGCCCAAGCATTTACAGATGTTTATAACACTTTTCATTGTTTTGATCCACCAAATACTGTCCATTTCACAGAATCTCTATAATGCAAGTTTTAATGACATGTACAAATTAATCTAGTCCAAATCCACCTTTGGTCCATACCAATAAGAGCATTGATCTGTCAGGAAACAGCAAAAGTCTTGTTTACAACATCAATACAGTAGTCAGTTCTGCTGTATAAAAGTGGCATACTGACTTTCTCTCTTCCAGGATTTTAGTACATCCCAAAAGTAATATATTTCATTCCAATCTGGTTTTGGACCGGCCCACGCCAGTTGCTGAACTTAGTTTTCTTGAAACCAAGTTTTCTACTGCTGCTTATATGGGATGGCGAATATTGTGCCCTGTAAAAATATAGGCAGCAATAGAAATTGTAGTTTCCAGTTCCATAGACATTCCAGAATATGGACACCGGTGGGTGTGTCGGAATGATAGTTTCTGGCATTATAATCAACGATGCAAACAACGAGAAGCCGTCTCACACCGCTGTCGCGCCTCAATCGAACTTCAGAGAGCTCAACACTGTGGTAAATGATGTTCATCAGACATTCTTCATAGACCAATTCGACCTTCTAATCTGAAGATTGTGACGCGAATAGTTGCCCCACAGAGCTTTTTTCCACGGATAAAGAGCAATTGGACAGGCATCACTGAGGACGATGCTTCGCGTTATATGGTCAAGAGTTTTGCAATCTGTGTTATCAAGCTCCAAAACGGACTGTGGGCACATCTACAGGCACTCAATCACCTATTCCTACTCTTGTTTTGTCTAGTGGTCTTTTCACACATCTATATTGCCCTGGTTCTTCAACTTTCACTACCCTGAATAACTTATATTGCAAATTATTCATATGGCATATAATGATTAAGCTTCTTTGAATTAAGATAGGGAACTCATTCTGCTTGTTTGTAGTATCTCTGGGCTTGGCACACTTTTAAATGCAATCCAGTTTTGCGTATATCTCTTCCGTCGTTAACTACGAGTATCAGGGGGCGATCATTTAATTCGTGGATTGGTGCAAGATTTTCCATTATCGCTACTGAGCAGATGTGTACATGCCAGTAATTGTTGAATTAGTGTTGCGTGAAGAGTGTTTTTAGCAACGCGTCGCTGACGATTGTTTGGAAGCAAAGTATCATGTTGGACATACAGATTGAACAGCGATATATGATTCGTTATTGTATCAGACAGGGCTGAAATTCATTCGAATCGGTTAAAGAGATGAATGAAGCGTATGGTAATGAGCGTCTTGGTAGGCCGGCCATATTCCGGTGTGAAGTGGTTTCTCCATCAAGACGATGCCAGGTCAAATACGGCTAATATTGTTCGGGCAGGCAGTGATCACTGCCATAGGTGCCGAGGTTCTGCTACATCTCTACATCTCCCTTAGTGACCGGACTTAACCCCTTGTGATTTCCTCCTGTTTCTAAGTCTAAAGAAAGCTCGGAAAGGCAAGGGTTTCGCGTCCGACACAAACGATGCTCGCAGAACCACATCGCAATCTTTCTAAAAATGGCTTGCAAGAAACATTTAATGCGTGTGCGACGATTTCGAAAGTGTTTAAAGTTCAAGGGAGAGTATTTCAAGAAGGAGATGTTGTTGTTGTTTGGTCTTTAGGAGCATTAGCAATTAAGGCCATATTGCTCCGGGATATGCGGTGGTCATACCCTGACCTTTCCGCATCCTCCGTATTTGGTGGTGACGGGTTTGAACCCCGGTCTAATCAAGAAGCGTGTGCTACGCACTGCTGCTCCTTCCCACCTGGCTACGGAGGCGCCTCAAGAAGGAGAAATCCATAGCGGATTCAGATGTAACGATTACGATAAGGTCTTGCATCAGTCCGCGAATTAAATGATCGCTCCCTCGTATATTGGTGTTGAATATATTCAGAGGAATCCTAATAATTTTTGCATGGAAGTTTATGGTAGTTCTTGCGTCTCGAAACAAACTGCTGTTTGTTTTGAGAGGCATCAATATCTTAGTCAATATTGCACCAGTGTATTATATTTTTACAAGTGTGTTGTGTTCATGGGTCGACTTTCATGATATGCCGACTAAAAACCTGGCATAACTCGCAGAGTGATTCCTACTCCCACTGCATAAGATGGTCCAACTGCAGCTCCGCATCAAGACCTTTAAGAATTCTTTTGAGTCTGACTAGTTTTAAACCAGATCTCTAAACAATTTACGAAAACGCTGTACCGTCATAAGACGTGCTGCCAATGTCTGACCTGCTATGCACCCTAAATTCGAAAGGTAACATTGTAGACAACTAGCCAGATCTTCACTACCAAATGCCAGGATGTCATTTAAAAAGTTGAAGGAAATTGTCTACTTAGTTGTACGGCAATTCCCAAACATCTTGAGTGTGTGAGAGGAAGAAAATTCATTACAATATTGTAGAGAACGGCAACTGCAAATACCAGTAGATATCTGTGGGGTAAGGGAAAAGTAATGTTCCTTAACAATGGCAAATGCAATAAGGCATGGAGAAGGACATATGAAACAATGTATCTCGAATGTATGGTGATTTTGTGTATGCAGCTACTGGTGGTATCAATAAGGGAGGGCGTTTTGATGGATAGAACTGGCATTTTTGTTATTCCAGAGGGACTCTTTCCGTAGATAGCTTGTCTGAATATCTGTACCGCGGCAATGACGGACTGCCCCAGTGCCATAGCGAAGTTGAATTAGCTTCAGGACTCGCCGTAACTTAAACACATACGTGTTCTAATATCACGTCGTCCATGGTAGCTTAGTTGGTATGATGCATCGTCGCCTGCCATTCGTTTGAAGAGGTCTGAGTTCGAGTCCTGTCGAAAACTGGAAGAATTTATAGAGCCCTTTTCTATCAATGCTGCAGCTGAATAATCACAGGCGGAGATACCAAGCTCTGAAAAGTTTTTTTCAACCGGTATAACATGATAATCGGTCCGTGAACCTATCAACATGTTGTACTAGCTTCTAGACACAAATACAGAGGGATATGAGCAGCGATGCTATTAAAATAATTTGAAACTTTTCCCATACAATACCACATTCTAAAAGGCATAAATCGTGTAGGAATTACAGAACATTCCAACCATATCCAGTATCTAATTGCACAGTCGCCAGACATGAATTGAATACAAAACAGGAGCATATGGAACGGCGTATCCGAGAAGAACATTAATGAACAACCAAGGTTATTCTCGAAGAAGAACGGAACTCTCGAATCTATGTACCGCATGATTTCTGCAAATGGATCTACGTTCTATTTGGGTACGTTCTAATATTTTGGTAGGGTAGTTTACATTTGCATATCTTTTTTGTTGTTGTTGAATATAGATGTGTGAAGTGGCGCGCACAGCTATGTTCAAATCGAGCATAAATTTGATTTAGTCTCAATTCGAATAAGCGAACTTTTAGCAAAATAACAACAACAAAAAAAAAAAAAAAATCTAGGTGTTTTTTGTTTGGGGTTTGGGGACCATTTCAGAGGTAATCCACACATCGATATCATTAACATATGTGGAGAAGGTAATCAAGTTTTGAAGGAAGTTTTCAAGGACCACAAAAATTACCCACCCATATATCTCTCGTTATCTATTTGATTACAGTCGTGTTTACACTAAAGAATCAGCTATCTCAGGGTCTTTCTGTACACTGCATACCATTATTCAAGTAAATGTACAGATATTTCCGTAGATGAACAATTTTGTTCAGTTACTACTTCCTCTAGACCTATTATAAATGTTATCTTCAGAACCGCGCGCTCGAAACGCTAGTGTACCACGCATGCATGCATGAAAGACATAACGATCCTTATCTGATGACTATGTCAGTCAAGAAAGCAATTCAAAGATTAAACGGAGGGTATACTGTTGCAATGAGAGCTACTTTGATGGTAACTCTCTAACAGTATCTTAATTTGGATTCTGTAAGCAACCATTAACTGCACCATAAATGATTCAGAGATATCCCAGATAACGGCTAGGAAATTTCAGCGTGATACGCTTTTATGCGTCCAACCTTTCAAGAAAAACTGTTCTTTTTTTGTTTCTTTTAAGTCAAAGGATGTAACTAGAGATACCAGTAGAAAATTAAAAGGCGAGTGCAGCCCTCAATGACAACAAATATTTAATATAATTCACCTGCAATCAAAGCATCTTTATACCCTGTTAAAACGCAAATCTTTTATATTTTAACTTCACAGTTAGTAGAAATGCTCAGTTAATATTCCACAGTTTATTGCAAAATATTATTAATGTATATTGTTCAAAATTCTTCAGATGGTAACCAATTACCACATGATTAAGATACCTTTTGTTGAGTGTCGAGTTTTATGGTCATTTTATTTAAATGGCTAAATGAAATTCCAAAAAATTGCTGTTAATTTATATCAAAAATGGTTTAACCAAATGAATGCAACTTTTTCAAAACTGCGTAATGAAATTAGATTTTGTTGTAGAAATTTTTTAAAGAAGTCTCCATTTTCGCTTAAAGCTTCTATTGAAAGTTTTCTTCTCTAATAACAGATGTTGAAGGAGCTAAAATTTGGGTTATTTCAAGTCAAGTTGGCACAACAACTTTTGACTTATACTTTGGCATTACTTATTATTAGTGTTTTTATAATCAAAAAAGTTTCCTTTAACTGACTTCTCGGAGAACTGTTCACACCCTTGTTAAAACGAAGTATTTTACCTTTTAAGTCCCCTAAAACTTAGTGTTTTATTATCTTCTCTTATCAGAAGAAAAGCTTAAGTTTCGCAGGTTTCCAAGTTATTTTAACTAGAGTATTAGGAAACAGTTGAGGAAAAATAAATACATACAGCTGTAAATATCAGAAAAAAAATGAATCTTGAAATCCATCTTCACCATTATAAGGTATATTATCATGTGGTCATGGAGGTCTGGGTGAGGCTTCTCTTCTAGGACTTGTTCCTTGCATTGTCCTCTCTCTTTGGGTGCCCGCCCCCCCTCTCTAATCATCTCGACCTTCTTAGATGACTCGATCATCCGTCTTAGTTCTTGTGCTGCTGCTTTACATGCGTGTTTCACCTTTGCAGGGTTTAAGTATCTGCAGGTGGAGGGAACTATGGTTGTTTAGTTAGGGTCGCTATGCGTCACACTGCCAAGTCGACAGATGGGGAAGCTCTATGCTATAGTTCCCACATCAGCTTAGAACTCTTGATCAGTTCTGATTATATACTGAGGGACAGATTATGGATGGTGTTTCCAGATTTTTTACAGTGAGTTGCCAATTTTTGCGAAATTTCTGACATTGATTATGTTACAGGGAATAATTTAATGCCGGAGAACGGCAATCAAGAACGGCCTTAGGAATTGAACTGTACAACTGAGCGTCAACAACCCAAAGATGGATTCATCGATAATGAAAATAAAAGAACAAGGTCCAGGATTGTAGCACCGAACATTCGAAGGAACTGTTGAGCATGTATGGTGGTAACTGCTGTTGAATAGAAATAGTTCAAAGTCTCAAAGAAAAAAAAAATTCTGAAGAAAATAGAGGATTTTCAGTTAATGACTTATCCTTTATAGAACATAATATTTACATATGAGATGAAATAATGAAAAACCGTTATGTGATGGAATTTGATTGTGTGCGAGGGAAAAAAATAGATTTTCTAGGGAGAGTAATAATTAATTAGTAATTCTACTTTGTTTATCGTTAATTGCAATATTTTTCCACGATATACCTTTTGGTAGTCGGGATGCATTTGTTCCTTCATTTTGGTCTGATAGGTACACAGAACACACTAATCCCGCTAGAATAATACTGTTTCCGGTATTTATCGTTCCATATAAAATACAGGAATCGCGGTGTTTGGGTTTGAGAATGCAGTAACATTAATAAAATTATGCCGAGGACCACAGCTTGAACTTCTTTTAAGGATTACAGTAGGAAAATTGTTTGCCCGGTCAGAATATCTAAGCACACTACATAGTCATTATTCATGCCAAATAATGTGTTCCCGACTCGAAAGAGGATAATGTAGTCAAGCAAACAATGTCTTAGCCTGAGGTATTCCGAAACGGGCACTCAAACTGAGTTTGCCATCCAAAGAAGGTTTATCCTTCTTTTCTATTTTCTTGTTTAAAGTATTAAGTGCTGGTAACCGTGTTTCGAAAACATTCCGTACAAAGTTAGGTGAAACAAATTGATTTGAAAGGAGTAATTACGGAACAACATGAGGTTGCATGTTCTCCTTCACTTTGGTCTCATTTAAACTCTGCCACGAAGGAAAAAGAGAAAATAAAACAGCCAGGTTCGTAGCAAATGAACACAACTCTTCCACAAATTTATTGCGTCCTCCTTAAACGATAGCTCGTTTTCAGCAGGATGAAGTCAGCCCCCTTCCTCCGGTCAGACAAAAGAACTTTCCCTTTAATGAACTAATACCGTCGGATGGAGTAATCCGCTGCTCGTAATACAGATTAGTTCCGATAGTATTCTCTTCTCATCTTCAGAATGTAGACAGAGGGGCTTGTAATAGCCCCAGGAGACGTCGCCAGGATTATGAAGAGGATTTGCGTTTGTTCTTTCTTTGTACCTTGTCTTCTTCGAGATGCTGTTATAACAGTAAGCAACTAGCCGATGCAGTCACTTCGCTATTGTATGGAACGACCGATGGTAACATTGTTCTCACGTGACCTGCATGTAGAGCCCAGTATTATGAACCTATTAACATTTTCCAGTTTTGTCATAACAAAGTCCTCATTTTAATGAAGATTTTAGTTAGTGATTAACGTTTAGGTAGATGATAATCAATTAAACTTTAATCATTAAGTATTAAAAACAAAAACAAAGCAGCAAACATGTTTCAGATAGTATTAATCAGAGGAATCAAGAAGTAGACAATTTGCTCGGCGAGATAGTATCTCATTCCTATAGTTTTTAAAACGTTGGGCGCCAATTATTATTTATTTATTTTGTTGGGCAAGGATCATTAACATTAATGGCATCAAGGAAGAACCCCGGGTGTTTCGTAGTGCATATAACATATGATTTATATTTAACTGAAGATTGTCCAAAACAAGTTACTGAAGACGTTGGCCCATCCAATCCTCTTTATTACCGCAGTAACGATGAATAATGACCATACTAAGGTATATGAATGTTTTTGACATTGAACAAGCGAATTATGTATATAGAAAATTTATCCTGGAATTTATTTGGCTTCACAGTTTATTCAGACAACTACCAGAGGATCCATATATCGTATTCAATAAGTACAATTCATTGTATTTATTTATGTAAATATTCTCAACATACTTGTGTATATCCACCAAATTTTATAAAGCAGTAGCAAAATTTAACTTAAAAGGCGTAATGTTTAAAATTATTACAAGTTTTCATTGTTATTAATTAAAGAACAAAACGGTTCCTTGTTATTAAAGATGATTTAATAAACATTGTTTAACAAAAAGTGACTAGTAAAGAAAGTTATTTTCTTACAAGAAGAACATAGTCTTTCTATAATGAAAGTGTCAGAGAAGTAGGGAATATATTATGCAAAAAGGAGAGGTGGAAGAGGACTAGGGTATGACCGTTAGGAGTTGAATTAGATGACGTTGTAGAGAAGCTATCATCTTTTAAGGACAAAAAGATGAGTGTTGTACATTTTAGTATTAATGATATTAAGAGTTGAAGATATGAAGGGTTTAATTAAGAAGTACAGAGCAACCGAGAAAAAGTCGCGAATAAGGACTGAAATTGAAACGTCTGCAATCCTGTCTAAACACGATAGCAGGGAGAAAATGATGAGTTTTGTCAAATCAATTCAATATAAATTAGTCTGCAGTCAAGTCAAAGGAGGTCGGGCAAGCTCAAGGCAGAATAAGAGAATTCTCTGGTAAAGAAGCATAGCAAATACTTCAGTACTAATGCAAACAGGAGGGGGAGGATGGGATTGAATCACATAGGATTACTAAACATGAATGGCTAACTGTTGATGACCCTCGCACATGGGATGGATGGAATCTATCCAGTTACATTAAGGGTGGAAAAAAGAGGCGAGTAAATATTCAGCCATTATTAAGAGAGAACCCTGAATTTAGGGGAGATCTCTTTGGACTGGAGATGTGAAAATGTATCTCCAATTCACAAAGGAATGAAAGGGAGACACGAGTAATTACGGACCAATTTTGCTAGACTTCTGTTCCAGGGAAAATTAATCGAGTCACTGGTTAAAGAAGAAATGCAGGTATATTGCAGTCACAACATGGATTTGCTAAGGGGAAATCTTGTCTGAAAAATCTGATTGGACACTGACAAAGTAGCTGGGTGCAAAAAATATATTTAGAATTTTTTTTTTTTTTTTTTAATTTAAACCCCAAACACAAGAGGTATTAGAAACAATAGTGCTTAGTACCGTGCTTGGGTTGGAGGTTGAGAAGACGAAAGAAGATATTTGTTGACATTGGACTTGAACTTCTGTAGATTGTAATTTTCAGGAAATACGTATGAAGGAAGGTTGTTCCGGAAAACGGCAGTTGAATGAATAAACGAGGAAGATGAAAAGTTGCTTCTGTGAGTTTGAAGTTGGACAGTAAATGGATCTTGGCTGGTGGCGGCACGTGTTCGGACTGTTTTGAAAGAGAGAGCGGGAATTATAGAAGCCAATTCAGAAGAACAGTGCCCATGGAAGTATCTGTAGAAGAGGCATACAGCAGAAACAGTATGTCTATGAGAAAGCGAGTGGAGAGACTCTGTTAGAGATGAATCATTAAATGGAATCAAGCAGACTGAGAGAGGTTTCGGGGACACCACCTCAGATGTGGGAACAACATTCCATTTGAGATTTATACAGAGGGAGCAGCTGTTTGGAAGTAAAGTAACGCCGAGAGCGAAAGAGAAAACCAAGTTTTTTAGATGCAGAGGAAGCAATATTTGTAATGTGCTTGTGCCAAGAGAGATTAGAAGTCAGGGTAATCCCCAAAAGAGATATCATTTTGCCTAAAAATCGGAGTGTCACCAAAGAATCCTTTTTGCGAGATATAAGACAGGACCTAGTTTTAGAAGGGTTGAAATCAACTACGTTGTCTTTACCACACTGGAGAATTACCTGAAGATCGGCATTTAAGGAATTGGTAGCAGATATTCGATAGATGAAGCTGATTAAAGAGGGCAAGGTTTCTCAAAATGGAAAGTGGAATTCAATGTGCTATTATCGGCAAAACTATGGATAGGATTTCCAGTCAATGGAAGAAGGTCATTAATATACAAGAGGAAAAGAGTGGGGGAAAGAACTGAACCTTGGGGGACACCGGCATTAGCGGAGAAGTTAGAAGACAGAGGACCATCTACAATCACCCTCAGTGAGTGATCAGAGAGAAAACTGGATAACCAATTACTAAAAACAGTAGGCAAACCATAAGATGGAAGCTTGTTTAGAAGACCTTTATGCCAAAAACGACCGAAAGCCTTTCAGAAGTCAAGAGCAACTACTTGTGTTTCACCGAACCTTTCCATTGAATTAGTCCATAAATGGGTAACATAAGCCAGAATATCACCAGTGGATCGACACTGACGGAATACATACTGGCGATCGTTGATCAGACGGAAGGTTTCTAGGTAGTTTAAGAGTTGGCAGTTAATTGATTTCTCCATTACCTTAGAAAGAGTAGAAGTAATTGCAATGGGACGATAATTGGATGGGAGGAATTTGTCACCCTTCTTAGGAACTGGCTGGATATGAGCAAATTTCCAAGCAGAAGGAAAAACACCTTTGGAATAAGAAAGGGAAAAAAGGCGGCAAAGAATAGGAGTAAGTTCAGGAGCACAGGTTTTGAGAACAAGTGGAGAAATACTATCGGGACCTGGAGCTTTCATAGCATCTAGATTCGTCAAATTCCTTCTGACATCCTTTTGATGGAAGACCACAGGAGGCATTGAATGGAGCATGTTGGGAATGGTGGGAGATGTTTTATCAAGATCATTAATACATGAGTTGGAAGAAAAATGGGATGCTAGCAGGTCAGCTTTATCCTTGGCTGAAGTGACAACAGAACCATCTAATTTGGACAGAGGTGGGAGCAGAGATGGGCAAAAGTTGCGGCCAACAGCTTTGGCAAGAGACCAGAATGCTCGGCTACCATTAGGGCAAGAAGCAAGTTTTCTAATCTTATCCTGTTCAAACTCTAGTTTGGACTGATTAATAACTGCTTTACAATTGTTGCGAGCTTTGGTGTAGGCAGAAAATGAAACTGAAGAATTAGAAACAAGCCAATTACGATATGCAACATTCTTCTCTTGAACAGCCTTAGCACATTTATTGGAGACCCAAAGTTTAGGTAAAGGATGAGCTTTTAAAGTGGAGTGTGGGATAAAGGATTCCATTCCTGCAAGAATAATTTCACTGACACGATCTGAGGAAACGTTAACATCAGCAGTTTTGAAACAGTAATCCGACCAAGGAAAAGAAGAAAAGAAATCTAGCAGGTCATCCCATTTTGCCTTCTTGTAATGCCAAACAACACGAGGCTGGGAATAGCCATGAGATAAAGGCTCCATTGGAGAAGAGACAATCACCAAGTTGTGATCTGAAGTGCCTAAAGGACTTTTCACTTCGACCGTGTACTTAGGATTGTTTGTGAGAAAAAGATCAAGCGTGTTGGCTGTATGATTAGGATTGTCCGGTATTCTTGTAGGTAAATGAACAATCTGTGCAAGGTCATTAGCAATTGCAAAAGCCTCAGCATCTCGACCTGCTGGGTCGGTGTGACTAGAAAACGGAAGCCAGCTGGAGTTGTGAACGTTAAAATCACCAAGGAAAATTACCTCACTGTTAGGAAAGTTGGACTGGAGAAAGTCAAGTTGCAAAGAGAGGAAGTCAAAGAGCTCCAAGTGATTAGTGGAGTTGGGAGAACGGTAGAGACAACAGATGAATTTGACACAATGAGGTAGAGAGATTTTAAGCCAGAGAAGATCAAAGAGAGGAGATTCCAAATTGCCTTTGTCTTCAAAAAGTCTCTGACAGGGAATATCAGAACGGACATATGCACAAGTACCACCTTTGAGGCGAAAAGGTATCATACAGCGAATAATTTGGGCATCTGAGATGAACAGTAGATGAATCAACCGATAACTGAGATTCTGTCAGAAAAAGCACATGGGGTTTGGCAGACTGCAAGTGGAAATGGACATCATTAAGATTGGAATTGAGACCACGTATATTTGTGAAATGAATTAGGAAGTGCTTGGGAGGTTTAGATCTTTTCGCATATAAGCTTGCTCTATTAGTTTGAAAATTCATGGTGTATTCAATAGTAAGAAAAAGTGAGTGTGACATGCTGTATGAAGTAATGAAATTTTTGGATATGGAGTACACATGGTAAGAATATGCCCAGATTCTTCACATAACGTGGCCTCGACAATGCTCCCCGCGTAGCCAGGTGAGAAGGAGCAGTAGTGCGTAGATTCTTGATTAGCCCGGGGTTCGAGCCCGTCACCACCAAATGCGGAAAGGTCAAGGGAATTACCACCACATATTCCCGGAGCAATATGGCCTTAGTTGCTAATGCTCCTAAAAACCAAATAACAAACAAACAATGCTCCCCGCATACATAGTACTCAGACTCCCTCCAGTCACTATATGGCACCGTAGAAGTAGCAAGATTATACACTAGCTGATCCGGAAGCCTCCTAGAGAGTTACCAATAGGTTCGGTCCGGTGTACTAACTAGCGGCCCGCCTGCGAACACCGGTTTAGAGCTGTACCCTCGAAATGTAAGGAATATTGGATCTTGTCATGATGTTCATCCTAACCCAAAATTCATCAATCATACTGCATGATGGAAGAGATAGGGAAGGGTTGACTGGAACTTAGCTCTAGAGACTAAACATGGCACCACTTGAAGCCTCCAATAAGCGAAGTGGTGGTATTGCGCCGGTTGATGAGTCATCTACCACCTAGTACTGCCTGGTAACATAGAGGGGCGGCATTCCTCCATGTGGTGTGGGCGCCACACCTCGACCTCTGCTTACGTTGGTTCACGCCTCGGTGGTCACCCACCATGTACTTGTGCATGGAGGTTATACCCAAGATTACTAACAGTCCCACCATCGTGAAGGTGCAAGCAGAGGGTTTGGCTGTCACAGACCGTCCGAACGTCGCCGAAATTGGGTCTACTTGACTTGAGTGTCACCCGAATATTAGTTCCATCAGCGTTTTAGATTCCCAGGTAGCAAGTACAGCTTGTCTGGTCTATCTGAGAGAATGTCTGTGACAACCTCAAGGACCTGAGATATACTTAGATTTCAGAAAAGGTTTTCATTCCGTTGTACGTAAGAGACTGCTATACGAACATGAGCAATGTGGCATTAAGGGCAACGTTGTGCTATGGATATAGGTGTGGTTGAGTGGGAAAACACAGGGTGTGATTATCATTGGACATTGCTCTTCCTGGACTAATGTTATTAGTCCAGGATTCCCCAGGGTTCCGTGCCTGGTATATTCTTGTTTTTTACATTTATTAACGATATCAGTGAAGGAATATCATGCTTAATATCTAAGTTTATAGATGATAAAAAGGTTAGCATATTAATTAATCACAGTGATCACGGCATGCTACTGCAACAAGATCTAGACAAATTAGGCAGATGGACTGAAAAATGGCAATTGATTAATATTGAAAAACGCAGGGTTTTTCATATGGTGAGCAGTAATTACAGATAATGACTGTACCAACTGTGTGGTACCGCAATCAAGGCAGTAGAGAAGGAAAAAGACCTGGGGTTAATTGTGCTGTCATATACGAAGTTCAAAGAACTTCATATCTGAAAAATCTACAGGAGATAACAGGAGTTTTTGTTAATGATATTCAGTAATTTTGCCAGACAGGATGAGGACATGATTATCCCATTGTACAAGGCAATAGTTAGTCCATATATTAGTACTCCATATAGGTCTGAAAGGTTTTTTTTAGGAATGATTGGATGTGACGTAACTGGTGTAGAGCAATCAGACTACACACATGAGTATGCAAAAATTCAAATTGAGGAGGGATGGTTACAGGTTGGGTCTGTGGAATTTGCCTTCAGTCAGAGGATGGTTGATTGTTGGAACAAACTGGCATATTATGCTGTAGAGGTGGGTAGTTTGAATAAAGGAAAAACTACACAAACTATTAGAGGGGAGGACAAGGTGTTTTTTTTTTTTTTTTTTATTGATGCTGCATGCTTCTTGCAAAGTTAAATCACTTCTGCATGCGACTCACCAAGCTTAATCAATATAATAGCTGTTTCCAACAGGGAAAATTCAAGAAACCAGCGATTTAAATCCAACCTCTCCAGACTCAAACAAATGGACAGAATATTCCCCAATGCATCCCTTCACCTCATAAATCATCACAACATTGATTGCAACAGATTAATCAACTGTGAAGCCTACAGGAGTCAGATATCCGATAAAATGAAGAAAAATAATCCAACCCAGTAATTACAACTGAAAGCCAAATGTCCTGTTTTGTAAATTCCTTTTTAACTCTTAACTATAATTCCTAGTCATTGTTAACGTCTGTATGAAATCTGCTATGTACATATATTCGATTATTTTATGTCATTTCCTTTGTACTATTATCCGCCCCTAGCCATGTGCTGTGATGGGCTTTCTGCTGTATTAGCAATAAATTAATATTTATTTATAAGATTGCTTTCTTGCATCGTTTTCCACTATTGCTACTACTAGTAATAATACTATCGATTTTAGAATTGACAGAAACTAGTTGTGATAAATGTTACGTTGTGTTAAAAAAAAAATGTTACTGGGAAAATTTACAAATTTAATCGGGGTGTACTCTGTTGTTTTAAAAAAATACGGGATTTGTAGACGTACACACAAACGGATGAACATTGTGCAGACGACAGACCTTTTACGCATACGAGAACGTGACTGAGAGGGGCTCAAATCTAGTGCATCCCAAGAGCTCACATATGGTGAGTATGGGCTTGGCACACCCAGGGTCCTGAGCTGGATATCATGATACTTCTTTCTTGGTGATTCCCCTTCTACTTCTGACTCTTGTTTTCTCTCTCAGGATGTTACTCAATATTTTTTTTTGTGGCTGGTGTAGCAAAAGCCTGAGGCTTTCTTGCACCATATGGCTAATAATAATAACAGGAAAACGCATTGTAGATAAGATGGAAAAGATAGGTGAATTCAAATATTAAACAATTGGAAACTCAGGCAAATAAGCAGAGGAAGATCAAGATATGGAAAGATGATGGGTTCGCGAACAAGTCCGTGTGTTGAATTAAACGGTGAACTCTTATCATGCGCTCAAATTATAAGTTTGTTTCCTAATAAATGAATACACGGTTACCTGTCGCATTAATTTTGAGAGGCAATTTGTTGGAGTATTTATTCTTTTTTTCTCGAGCATTGGCGTACGGAGCAGGCAGAATGCCAACAGACTTGAGATTTCTAATTAATTATTTTTTAAATCTACATATTTTGAAATGACGAAGGACAAATTTTTAGCGACTTAGAAATATTTTATTATTTAAAACAAACAACCAAAAAAAAATTTTTTTAAGGGTTGCACCGGTAAAGACAGGAACTAAACGTCATCCGGGAATGGACATTTTTGCGTGACACTCATTTAAACAGTGTTTCAGTGTTTTGAACAGAACTGTAACTAGGTACTCCATGGCAGGGGTAAAATAATTTTTCGCCCCTCCTCTTCCATAAACTAACAATTGAATAAATAATGAAATCTAGAAAAATGTATATAGCGTTAACTGATTTTGTGACATTGCAAAGTTTCAAAAAATAAATAATTTTGCATATTTGTTTTTTTTTTTTTTTTTTTTTTTTGATGTACCTGTTGAAAGAGTCGTTTTCTCCGCGTTACTAATTTTGGTTTTGAAAATTCCATAAAAGTAAGATACCAAAATGAATTGCAAATGAAGTTATGCTTTCGAATGAGCAACAGAAATGATCATGAGGCAGTTACAGAATAACTTGATTCAGATTTGTATCGGAATTATACGAGAATATGCAACAAACCGCTTACGTGGTATCCTGGCAAAAGATGAATACGAGAAAGTATTAGCAAAGAGCTAAGAAGCTCTTCTCATACATAAATAACAGAAAGAGCAGAATAAATCCAACATGTCCTTTAAATGGACAGAAAGGAAGAACCATACAAATCCCAGCAGAAATCGCAGGCGTGTTGAACAGATACTGGAACAATATTTACAATAGAAAGCAAACTCGAAAAACTCTGGGGAATGCTAAGACATTCCCAAGACGGCTATAAAATTAGTTGCGTATTGATTTTGGAGAAATGTTATGTGGAAAAAAGTTAGATTAAAGGAAAGGGAATCTGCACAGTAAGATAGTTTATATTCAGTTATAATTAAAATTGCTGCATATGAGTATATCAAACCATTGTAAATGGTAATGAGAGCATCATAATACTCCAGAAAGAACTCTTTGGAGTGGAGAAGTGCTAATCTCCCGTGTAGTATTTTCTTTATGTTGTCTTCCTGCAACCATGATAGTGAGCATCCTATAATGATGTGGAGTGGTTCACTCATTCTTTTCTTCATGCCATTACACATGATTTACCGTGATGCAATGGTTCAAGCTGGCCTGTTATTTCCTCTTTCTGTATGATACAAAGTATTGATCACAAAGCAACCCATTGAGATGCAAGAATTTTAATGCAACTAGTATACGTATCAGGAATGTACATATCAGAACACTTATTTCTTTTTGAGTATTATCAGTACGCAGATAACAAGTCCATGGTCAGCCTCTAAGGCGTCAGGGATTTTAATCAGCTAGGGGCAGTATGTGGCATAATATTTAGGGTTAAAAACTGTGCCACATACTGCCACTAGCTGATTAAACTCCCTGACGCGAAGAGCCGGACCTAGTGGCAGTATGTATTAAATTATTGTATTACATAAATTAATTGCACGGCATTGTATATAGAGTGTAGAGTGTATTTAGTGTCAAGCGGCACCAGGGGTTTCCCCCATCTCCGCGTTGCTTTCATTGTAGGTGTGCCAGTTCACTGGAAAGACCAGAAATATAAAAGTGTGTGGATATTGTATACGTATAGTGTTATGTACCGTTGTTCTTCTGGCCATTTAGCCGCTGGACGCCTGTTGAGGCCCAAGTTGTCCGCACTCAGCCCCGTGGAGGGCAGGCCAAGTATACCAGCATTATAATTATTTACTCTGGCAGGTCCTGCCACCTAATTTTCTGAGATTTCAGTGGCTAGGACCTAAAAAAAAAAAAAAATTTAAATGATCTTTCGCGTGGGGGGGTAAGAGCGCTAGGATTTGAAAGGCCGAAACTATTGGCAAACAGTAATTTAGACATGATTACATTTGGACGTGTAGCGCAATCGCTTGTGTACAGATAGAGTAGCGGAAGGAGACTAAAGACTGGAGGGGGAGAGACAGAAATATGGAGTCAATAAGTGTCAGTGGGACATGCCCCTGCCCCACCAGAAGGAAAAATGGGGTTGGCGGGGAAGGGAGGAGACAAGAGGACAGGCACCCCTCCCCCTGCCAGGGAAGTGGAGTGGAAAGAAAGCCAGGAAACAGTGGCCAGCTCGGTCGCCAATTGGCGCACTGGCAGCAAATCTGCTGTTCAAGGTGGGGAAAAAGATATGGGTCCAACGAAGCAGTCGGAACCAGTGCTACGATGTCATTCATGGGCTATGTGTCCATCCAGGTAGGTTGAGGTTAGTCACGTTTATGGGTTATATACCCGACCAGAGTAGCGTCTCGTGAGTGTCTGTTTTGCATCCCGGATGGGTCTGGTCCATTGATCCTGTTTCCATCATCAGGGAGAGCGGTCCAGTGCCTTTTCCATCCAGTGAGCCCATCGTTTCGGTGGTGTGCGTCCTATTCAAGTGGATTGGTAGGGTCAGACCATTTGGGTTTCAGTGCTGGTGAATTTTCTCATAGTCCGGTGTTATCGAAGTTTAATGTCTGCTACAAGGCATACTGTACCCTTAGTTCCTGATCGCAGAACAGGTTCTTCTGGTGAGGTTCTTATATTCTTCGCTTGTGTCCAAGAAATGACGGCATTGTATATAGGTGGGTAGAGTGGTTACTAGGAAAGTTTACTGAGACAGCCAATTTTAATAAATAAAAAAAAAATTCCCGAATTCACAACGGTGACGCTAAAGAGGAGTTGAGTAACCATATGCCAGTTAGTTAAATTTCTATGGTGGGAAAAATCAGAGTATGTGGTTAAGGATTAAATTCAAGGCCACCTCGAGAAGAGTGGTATCTTGAATAGATCCCATCATGAGTTCGTTAATGGGAAGTCGTGTCTAATCAATCTGGTAAATTTATATAAAGTCACAAAAAATTGGATGCATGTAAGAAATTTGACATTATGTATCTAGACTTTGACAGGTTTGACAGATCGGCAGCTAAAATTTATTGCCTTGAACAGAAAAAGAAGCTTCAAATGTAATAATCCCGGACGTGACACAGCTGATCTTATTGGTGGTATCTGTGACGGCAACAAGCCTGATGACGATATATAATAAACTAGCCACACTCAATATTATGACATTGTTAGGAAACATTGATGAGTGTGTGGACATTAAAGGACAGAAAAATATACGCACTTGGATTGAGTGAATCAAAATGGAAAGGAAATGGGTGTATAGAGTTACAAGGAGCCTGTTACCTATATTGGCCTGGGGGTGATGTAGCGAGGAAGGGTGTAGTCATCATTACAGATCACAGGTTTAAGGAAATCCTACTGGAGGTGAGTAACATCAGTGACAGACATCTCAATTAAATTGCAAATGAATGACAGCGAAACATTGAAGATAGTACAATGCTACGTACCGCAAACCGGTTGCGAAGAAATGGAGAAGCTGGAGTTTGAGGACAAGCTCGAAAAGAACACTACAGATGGAGATAATCATCTTGGGTGACCTGAACGAAAAGGTCGGAGTGGAGAGACAAAGAATACAATACGTTTTGGGTCCGCATGGTTGGAAGACCTAGGAATGACGATGGTGACAAGCAATTGGATTTCTGTTTACGGAACAGCTTGGTCATAGGAAACACCTGGATCAAGAAGAGAAAGAGTCAAAGTGACAGGGTACGGTTGGGACGGTCAAAAGGAATCCCTCCTTGACTCGTGGATAAAAAGCCATACAAAAGACTAGTGGACATAGAGGTCATTCCGAAGGTCTCCCTGGGTAGTGATTACAGGTTATATGGCGTTTTAAGATTCCCAAAATTGAAGAGGATCAAAATAACAAGAAAGAAAACTACGGGTGTGGAAGTTGAAAGAAGAGGAAAAAGGGACGATACTCAGAAGAGTTGAGGAAGGTTGTACTTTAAATAGTGGTGAACAGCATGGAACCAGAACGGGATGCATTCAAAGACTGCATAGCAGGACTGACAGAGCAGGTATGCAGAAGGGCAAGCAATAGAAGGGAGACTGAAAGAAACCCCATGGTGGAAGGACGATAGAGGCTGTGAAAAACAAGAATGCATTCTGGGGATACTTCCAGAACAGTAATTACGAGGATAAGGGAGATATGAAACCATGAAGAGTAAGGCCATGAGGATAGTCAACGTGGAGAGAAGACTATGGTTGGAAGAATGGAGTGAAACTCTACAAGATAGCAATGGCAATAAAAGGATGCTGTACGGTATGGTGAAAAAAATAGAAGAATGGTGATCAGAGCAAATACTTGATGGATCAGAATGAGAACCTAATAACCAAGGATGAGGATATAAGAGAAACATGGAAGTATTTTGAAAATCTTCTGTTGAACGCGTAGGACAACCAGCAATAGGAACAAAGGCAAGTTGATCATAAAAGAGGGGATGAAAGAGAAGATATGAAGAGAGACCAGACAAACATTACGTGAAATGGTGTAATGCAGGCACGGAAATACATCAAGGCAGTTAATTCACGGAATACACCAAGACAGGTATAGATGAGACGGAGAGATGCTAAAATGTCACAGGCGAGGCAGGTATAGCGTGGAAGTAGACTGTTCCACAAGATCTGGGATGAGAGACGGGTGCCGAGGGACTGGAAAGAAGGTTTGATCATCCCGTTGTTCAAGAACGGGAACAGGAAGAAATGTTCCAATTATAGAGATATGACATGTGAGTAAGCTGTAAGAGAGAGCGTTAGAGCGGAAGATAAGAGGAACGATTGAAAATAGGATGGTCGAGCCTGGCAGATCGACGGTTGACCCAAATTTATTTATCGGGGAACTGATGGAAAAATGTTATTAATACAAAAAAGAACAATCGATGGAATTTTTGGATAAGGAGAAAGGGTTTGATGCAGTCAAGAGAGTGTGCGAGGTTGAGAAATTTCGGCATAGAGGAACATCTTGTGGAGAGAAATGAGAATATGTACACCGGCACAGTGAGAAAAGTAAGAACAGTGATGAGGTTGACGAAAAGCTTCGAAATAACACCAGGTTTGAGGCAAGGAGGCGTCCTGTCACCACTTCTCTTCATAGCTGTCATGAATGGCGTGTAATGGCGGAAGAACTTGGGCAAGACCAGATAAAAGTCATGCTCTTCGCAGAGGACCTCTGTATATGGGGACAGAGCAAGTCCCCATATACAGAGCAGGGAACAAGTGTAACTGAAAGTTGATATGTGGGCTAGTATGGCCAATGAATTTGGACTGGTTTTCAGTCAGGAGAACAGTGAAGTAATGGTTCTAAAGAGGAGTGGCGAGCTTGATAGTACATTACGTTGGAAGGGAAAGTGAGTGCTAAAAATGGCTAACAACTTCAAGTATATGGGAAGCACCGTCACAAACACTGGAGTGAGAGGTTATCTCTTTTTCTCTCTCTTTTTTTTCTTTTTTTGGCTTTTTTCTTCTGTTTCCTTCCATCTGTCCTTTTACCCCCCCCCCCCCCCATTTTTATCTTACACAATGATTTTTTTTTTTTTTTTTTTTTGTGGTGAGATGGTTTTTTTTTTTTTTTTTCCACCCCACTCCTTCTCTCTGGTGAGGCACTGGGCATGCCACACTGTCATCAGGGGCCATCTCCCCTGTCGGCCCCCTTCTTCTATTTCCTACCCTCCAGTCTTCTGCCTACCTCCCTTACTTTTCTTTTGCACAACGTTTTTTTTTGTTTATATATATATATATATATATATATATATATATATATATATATATTAGTAAATAAATAAGAGGAGTTAACCTCAATATAGTACGTGGAACACTTCCGTATGATACCCTCCAGAAATTAAAACGGAAAAAATGAAAAAATCGACAACTTACCGGAACATTAAAGTAAAATATAAATAATTAAATAATCAATTAACACAATTCAAAATCAATTTAAAACAATTAAAATTCAAATTAACGCAATTAAAAGAATCTAACGAAAATATTCAAAACGATTTTTTGGACTGGTTTTAAGGAAGGAAAATCGTTTTGAATATTTTCGTTAGATTCTTTTAATTGCGTTAATTTTAATTTTAATTGTTTTAAATTGATTTGAATTGTGTTAAATTGATTATTTAATTATTTATATTTTACTTTAATGTTCCGGTAAGTTGTCGATTTTTTCGTTTTTTCCGTTTTAATTTCTGGAGGGTATCATACGGAAGTGTTCCACGTACTATATTGAGGTTAACTCCTCTTATTTATTTACTAATATTATTATCAACGTAGAACATATTGAGTTATTACAGCTCTGATTCATACTATATATATATATAAAAACAAAAAAAAACGAAATAGAAGGGGATGAAAATAAAAACATAAGCCAGTAGTATGGCAAAAAAATAGAGCAAAAATTAACATAAAAATAACGTAAAATAAATAAACCAAATGGGAAAGGGAAAGTAAAGGTAATAAGACAAACAGTACTCGATTATACCCTATATAATTTAGCACTTTAAATCCAATTAATAAAAACGATGTCAAATTTAAAATAATGCCAATTATAATATGATTTAGCGGTAACCCCCTCGAAGGTACCAGTTCCGAAAAACGTGAAATATCACCAAAAAGGGTTAAAAGAACTACTAAAAGCAAAACAAAATATCAAAATAGACTGACCATTATGCCCCATATCGACAGAGGACCACGAGGCCAATAATGGTCATGGAATCGCTGCATTTCATATATATATATATATATATATATATATATATATATATATACACACACACACACACACACACACCCCACAGGTCTAAATCTAAATACATCAAAATTATTGCCCGACCTTTTTGGCCCTAGAACAAGTTATCAGCGAATAACCCTACACTCTGTTAAAATTACAACCATTGCCCAAGAAACAGCGATCGTCTCATTCTCAAATCTGGTCCTAGCCACTGAAATCCCAGGAAAGTAGGTGGCAGGACCCGCCAGAGTACTCTAGCATCAGTGGTGCACCCGGTCAGCCTCAACGTGGCACGGTGTGGTAACGTCGGGTCCCACTAGGGGCTCGGCGGCTAATAGACCGGAGGAACAAAGGGCACAACACAATATACAGCACATGACCCCCACATACTTCAAATCTCTGGCCCGATACAATGTATACCCGCGGAGATGGGAGAAATCCCAGGAGCCGTTAGACACTAACATACCTTACACTGGAGTGAGAGACGAAGAAATAAGTAGAAGGATCGAAGCGGCCGGGAATTTTTATAGGCAAACAAGAGCTGATCTGGACTAGGAACATACCACTGAAATATAAGAAAGCTATATACCACACCAATTACGTACCAATTGTCACGTATGCATCTGTAATGAAAGAAAGCAGGGGGCAGAAATGAGATTTGCCAGGATCATAGCCAGAAAGACAAGACGCGATAAAATCAGGAATGATGTGATTAGGGAGAGCATTCAGGTTGAAAAACTACAGAATAGGATTAAAAGGTCCCGTTATAAATAGTTTGGACATGTCAAGAGGATGAACGAGAGGCGTTTGCCAAGAAGAATGTTTGATTTACAATTATGGAATAAAGATCAAGGGGGAGACCAATAATAAGGTGGCAGGACATGATAAAGACCGATGTCATTAAGAGAGGAGGAAACTGGAGTGAAATCAACGACGGAGAGAAGTACACAGACAGGGCATGGTGGCAAGGCTTCATACGTCGACTCGTGGAATAGCGGAACGATGACAGATGCTATCTAGACTTCAGTAAAGATTTGGATATTCTACCTCATGGAACCCTATTATATAAACTGGAAGAAGTTGGAGTTATTGATAAGATCCTACACTGAATTGCAAACTGGTTAGAGATAGGAGACAGTTGTCATAAATGGTCGGTTCCCAGAGTATACCGGGGAACTAATGGTTTACTTCATGTATCGGTGCCAGCTCCCATTCTAATTTTTATATATTATATGGACGCGGGTATCTAAGGGAAACTGTCAAAATTTACTGATTACTTTAAGGTGGGAAGGGTGGTTAATGATTCGTGCCTTGTCACGTTGCTTCAAAAAAAAAAAAAAAAAAAAAAAAAAAGTGTTGTATCGGTTGCATATATAGTTCGAAAAATGGCAACTTCAGCTCAATGCTTCTAAATGTAAAATAATGCATTTGGAGACTAGAAAAACCTTCAGTAAAGGTTTTACTGATCTAGGGGAAGAGGCGATAAAAGTGGTTCAAGACAAAAAGACAGGTCTTATGATTCAACCTAACATGAAATATTTTCTTTCCATACGGTGTAAAGAAGCATCTTGGAAGTTTGCTATTAGGGAGAAGACGTAATTATTCTATTTAAAACAGGATGGTTGAACTGCATTTAGAATGCAGTATTCAGTTCTGGAGGCAGCACCTAGAAAGACAACTTCTGGGAATTCATAAAATGATGACCGGACTGGCGATGAGTAGAAAGCGACACACATATGAAGAACGGCACATATGAAGAAAGAAAGTGCTAACTGTAAAGTTGGACAACTAAGTGGAGATCTCATTTATAAGGCAGTGAATGCTAGTTGTTTTTGCAGACTTAGTCTCGTTAGCAGCTTAAGCCATATTTCGTCGTATATAATGTTTGTAAATTGTGTGTTCTGTAGTCAATTTGCTGTTTGCTGGAAGAAAAATCATGCTAGTTCACTTGAGGCTGACCAACTCGGCTACGTTGCGAAAAGGGGCCATACATTCCTCGCGGCCCTGACAGGATTTTGAAAGCAACTCAAGTGTTGCCACCCGGTGTGGGAAGGAAATAAATTGCCTTACAATATGGCGGAGGAAGTGAGTCTGGTTAAGTTAAAAGCAGCATTAGATAATGAGTATGGGAATTGCATGAATATTCTGTTTTATTATTTCGCTTTTTCATTTATTTATATATTTTTTTCTTGGTTGATGCAGAAAAAGTTTGCTTCCTTGCATCATTTGGTCTTAGTACTGTTCACTTGTGGTTCCAGACAAATTCAGCACGCCCTTATTTATGCATTATTACTATTTTTATAGGGTGCTGATTTTCCCCAACTATTAAAGATGAAGAACGGAATGAATACAATTCGCTCAAACATGTACTGACTTCGCATTAGTCTCCATTATAGAGCACTATAATCTCCTTTACTGAAATCCATTAGGACAATGATCAAACCTTGACATAAGTAAAATGAGTAGATTTTTCAAGGCAAGTAATTCTGGTTATTTACTATTTTTAAGTAGTTTATGAAACAGCTCTCATTTACGATCATTTCATTCACAAACTTTTCGAAGCTTCTTTTAAAATTTTTCACTTAAAAAAATCGAAAAAAATTCAATTCCAAACTTGCCATATATAGCAAAAGCGTAACAAAACATAAACCGGAATAATAGAAATGATTTTTTTCTTTTATCTGTGCAAAGGAAAAGTGCCGTATCTGTACTCAGATTTTCTTGTGATTGGTAGCTTGTCAGATATATCGAGGTAAAAAACGGGCGAAACCAAACGCAGCGATTCAAATTCATTGAGAAATCAATTCTTTTTGCGAACTTTCAGGAACTCTAAACTGCATCTCAATTTAACATACGGATATCTTGAGTCCGGACTTCATATCGAATCTACAGAAGACGGGGGAAATAGTTTAGATTCCACCTCTGTTTATTATAATATAATGGTATATACGAGTCGAAATGGCGATATTAGAGGAACAAGCAGATTATATTACTTACCAATATCGAGAAACGCACATGTTCCGAGACATAGCAATGCAGACTGCTCTCCAAAGCTTTCGAGAGCAGAGCTTAAATCAATTCTATTCATTTTGTTCAGTAAAGGAAAATCATAAAATCGAATACTGAGGTACAGAAAATATCATATCATATATTCTTACGTCTTAGTTTTCTTCATCTGTTTTTATTCCATTCTGATTTTCCGTATAGACGTTCTTTTGCTCCTTTCGATAAAAAAAGGGCACATTTGCCATTCCATTCGATTCTTGAGGAGCATTATGAATTCAAGCAATGTGACAGACTTCCTGTAGTATAAACAGGATGCACTCTAAAATTACCTTTTAGTGCTTACTGCATTCAATTTTAATTATGTATAAATGATTGAAAATGAAATTAATTTCTTTGTTATCATTAAAAGTATTTTTTATATAGTTTGTCATATTTTATATCTGCGATGAGAAAATTAATCCGGATTAACCATTATTTAGTTGCTAATTAGTCTTTCCATAGACAGAAAGCAACATTGAAATCTATATTTGCTTTGAATGAATCCTGTTGTATATTTTTTTTTTTTTTTTTTGCAGATGCAAGAATATTCCCCTTCCTTGCACCATTTCCATCTTTGTGCTAATTGCCATTTCATATCCAACGTCTTCAATAAATTATCTAAGCTTGAATACAAGTTATGTGAATACAACGTATATTTTTTATATACGTTCTTAACACAAGTTTCAAAATAGAAGAACAAAAACTGACTTCCATTGTAAATGGCGTTTCTGTCACTCAGTGGTTACCAGCATCCATGGTGGAAACATAACGGTTACTTGTTATTCATCATACTATTTCTTTTCGTTGCAATTTTGGAAGTTTCAAATATTTCGTACTGTGAAGAGAAAGATTTGGAGGTTTAGGTGGCAACACACACCGAATACTCTTTAGCTGACATGAGAAAATGAGAAATGGAGCTCAAAGTGATGATTCAGCGTGCGCCATGGACCATCAAACGAAACAGTGTTGAGGTTAGAGGATTGATTTGAGAGAGTAGTGTTATAGAGAAGGGAAAGTTCGTGCAGGCCAACCGCCATTAAGAATGCCAGCGAGCCCGCAAACCTTGTTGCGAAGCCAAAGGGAAAATCTGCATATATTTTCACAACAGATGAAGATGTCTTAGAGTACAGAAAGAACGGAGTGTTCAGTCTGCCGGAATTCCCTGTATTCTCAGAGAGACCTTGGCACAAACAACGAAGTTAGGTTTTCTGTTGAAGCCCACTTTAATTTGGATTAATATGTTTAATGAGTAAATTGCAATATTTTGGGCTATGGAGAACCCACATGTTATTGGTCACAATCCATTGCATGCACAAACTGTTAGTTTGTGGGGCAGTCTCTGCATTTGGCAATTTTGGGTCGGTGTTTGTGGACGGAAACATCACGAATAACGTGTAGTCTATTCCAGTGTTATTACGGATAAATTTAGAAACATTGACGTGATGACAACTTCTTTCAGCAGGACGGTGGGAGGTTCTGTGCTGCAGAAGCTGTCATGGAGTTGCTAGGTGAAATTTTTTTAAAAGTCAGGCTTCCGACTGCTACCCTGACGAGTGCTGCAAAAGAATGGCATGTCCTCTAATATCACATGATTTGAATCCATGTGATTTTTATCACTAGGGTTCTCAAAGACAGTGTTTCAGGCGAATCCACGAACCAATCTTCAGCCGAAGAAGGCAATTTAAGATTAAATATATTCTGTGTCAGAGGAACGCTGGATGTAAGTTCTTCGCAATTTCACACATGTTATATGTTAGCGATTAACGTTTCGTAAATTCTGAAAATATTGTGGAATGAACTTCTAACACTAAAGAAGAAGCCACTAATACACCTTTAGTTCTGTAATGATACCGAAATTTCATGAAAGAAGAAAATTTCGTTGGTAAATTCCATCAATTATTTTTGCAATTTTGACGCCATCTACTGCAGCACACATATTTTCGGGTTGGTGAATAAAATTGGAAGATATTCTCTATCACAGGGAAATAGTTTTTTAATGTAATAAAGAAATTACTACAGCATTAGATTACAAATCTAATTAATTCATTTATGAAAGAGTGGAAATTTCATTGCACGTGTATTCAGTATTGCTTTAAACCGTAAGTAAATTTTAATGGGACTAGACGACGACCAGTGCGAATAACAGAGCCTGAAGTAAACACTACATTTGTTGCTCCTCCTCGCACATTGACTTTGTCTTTAGAAAAATAATCCTCTAAGAGTTCCTACTAAGGCGCTGCACGTCGCATATCTTTGCCTCCAGGCAGATTAATCAAAAAGAGCAACTTAAATGGTTAGTACGAGTGCATGCACGATCACCAAATTCAAGTTAAAATTAACTTCGGTTTCGTTCGCTTTTGTACCGCCCTGGTGGCTAGCAAACTGGCTATGACTGTTACAATTTAGCACTATGTGGATAATCTCTGCGTTCGAATCAGCCTGGAATTTTTGTTTATTCATTTTTACAGCGTGGCTGAGTCAGACAGTCTGTGATACGAGTGTATTTTTTTTTTTTCCGCTTCAGGAAAATCGGGATTTTTCTGACGCGAAAAAAAATATCAGGATTTTCCTAGTGCAAAAAAAAAAAAAAAATAAATAAATAAATAAAAATAAATAAATAAGATTACCACACCACACGATAAACCCGATTTAAAGACAATATGCCGAAATCTAATGGACTAAGTTGTCTCTGTGAAAACTAAACACTCCATCCATCATGTTTGCCTAAAAAGTGATGCGCTTCTTAATTTACGCAAATAAATGATCATTATTTTTAAATACGGTATATCGATTTGGATATGCAACTTAACCGCTGTGCAACGTAACCCCTGTGCACGCTACTGTACTAAGGTAATCCTTCCCCAGTGCATCTGTTCCGTTATCCATAAACACGAACTCGGTGCCATTGGCCCCGAGTTCGTGTTTATGGATAACGGAACACCCCATCATACTGCAGCTGTGGATATGCTTTTGGAAAGTGAGGACATTGTTCGTATGGATTGGCCTGCCCGTTTCATCGACCTAAATCCCATCGAACACATATGGGACGCTATGTGGAGACGACTTGCGGCACGTGCACACCCACCAGAAAATGTTCACTAGCTGAAGATGGAGCTGACAGAGGAATGGACGATGTTACCGCAAGAACTTATCAACAACATTGTTCTAAGTATGGACAGGCGGTGCAAAGCCTGCATCGACATTAGAAGTGGCCATATCTCCTATTCCCTTTGTTCCATCTTTGGCAGTGATGCATCTGTATCATGGCAGCCAGTGCTATGTTGCCATTTTTGAATAAAGCCCCTCTGTACCGTTTTGTTTCCGTTGTTGTATCCTTCATTTCAGTATCTCACGTAGTTCCTTTGGTATGCTTTTCCCATATCCGGGCCGCTCCTATGAGAAGCGGCAAGTGAAAACCTGACTGGCCCTTAAGTTTTGCACACCCGTGTAAAACTCGTGCAGAACGGATGATCACCATCAGTAGGATGCTACTATGGTGCGTGGACCTCATTAATTTGCTTGACCGAATTGAGTTTCTCATTCCAGTATGAAAAACTGGCAATTGGTATTGTTTTCAAGTAGGTTCTGGAGTGTGAAGGATTGAACGTACGTGTATAAGTCAGTAATGGATAGTACGAATGTTAATAATAGGGTAAATCCAAAGCAATGTTTTCGATTTAAGGGTTAGCACTCAAATCCAAAGTAATATACTTGATAGCTTATACGACTTTGTTAGACTTGAATATTTTATTGTTAATTTAACTCGTTGTAAATACCTAGTATGTGAATGAAGGAATAAAAATTGCAAATATTTCTCCCATGTTGATATGTTCTAATTGAGATTTATTTAAAAAAGTGAAAAACTTCTCAATCTAATATTCATTCAGCGTTTTAAATATATTGCTGTGATTAATATAGGCAAATGGTAATAATGCATTATGTATAAATATAAAAAATAATAATAAAATAAGACTTTCAAAGAGCAACTTTTACCCACGAACAGAGAACATTTCGTATAATAATAGAATAAAATTATTTCTGTATAACCTTATATGTATCTTGTGTCTAAAAAAATAACAATACATATTTATCATTACTGCCAATCATTTCAGTAAGTAATTATAAAATGTTTTACAGTCCATTTTCGAATTATAAGTGACCAACAAATACTATTGACTATTTTTTTCCATTTTATTTCTAATGTTGTTCCATTGATTGCTAATTAATGAAAATACACGCTCTACGTTCCCATTGTGGGCAAATAGAAAATGTACATTTAGCAATTTTTAAAAACTCTGAACATACCTATGAACTCTTGCATTAATTCAAATATTCAGCCCGTTATATGGGCTAACAAGTTTTCTGAATTATAATCTTTCTTTTCCTCAGAAACAAATTCCTTAAAATTCACAAATTGGTCAAATCTATTATCATCGATTTTCAGCTAGACAAATGACGATACAGTCCACATGTGTAATTTTGTGATAATACAGCCCACTTACTGCAAACCGCTCATTGCTTTTATTTATTCTGTTTTATTGACTGAAGGTGCAACGCACAGAATATTTAATGAAAATTCATTTTATGATGAGATGATTTTTTTAAATTACAAAAAAATAGGAAGCAAGTGCAAAAATCGAAAGGATGTCCGAGGACGCCCTGAAAACTAGGATATGTTCTTGAAAATGAGGACGTCTGGCAACCTTAACCCTTTCAAGTAGCCCAATGTTTTTTTTTTTTCAGATTAGGTCTTCATACTTCGACACGATATTCCAAATGCGTTCTTACAATCGCTTTACACAATTGGATTATGATCGCCCCTATTTCTACAGGATGTTGTTCAATAAATTAACGATAAGACGCCAGGAGTTTTCCCTCCTGTTTACACTGTTCAGAAAACGCCATATCTGCCTATATAGTAACTCTCGGATCCCTTCCTTCCTCTACTGTGTTTAATTGACCCCCACTAAGTGTATAAATTATTTGGGGGATGCTATTCCCCAAGTGTAAGCCCTTGCATATAACTGCATTAAAACATAGCTGCCACTTTTCTGACCATTCTTGTGGTCTATTCACGTCATTCTGAAGGAGCACTGCTTGGTACTGATCATCAAAGACTGTTCCAATCTTTATATCGTCTGCAAATTCTGGCATCATGACCTCTATCCAATCTTCAATGCAGTTTACAAAAATCAGGAGCAGTGGTCCAAGAAGCGGACCCACCCGCTGATGTTACATCATTCTGAAGAATATATATTAAACAACCCTATTCTTTCTGCGCTGCAGCCACATTATGATCTTAGAATCTTTAAAGTAATATCAATACATTTCGGCTAATACGGTAATGTCTTATGAGGGATTGAGTTAAATGCCTTACTTAAATCCAAATGAACTATGTAAATTGCTCTCTACATCCAGCTTACGAGTAACTGTGCCAAAATAGCTTAGGTTAATAAACATGATTTTCCCTCAACAAAACCGTGTCGTATATCCTTCATAATACCATTTCTATCTAAATGTCCCTGGATTGCACTCTATCATTGCCTCAAAGACTTCCAAAAAAAATAATAATAAACTCAAACTAGCCTGTCGGTAATTTTCTATTTTAGCTGTGGAACTGCCTTTATGTATTAGCGATACGTTGGCACTTCTCCAATCCAAAGCGATATCTGTTGAGTCCTCATAATTAACCTCAATGCGCTCTCTGGCCTCTAAATTATTGGATATAGGCTGTCAACTCCAAGAACCTTATTTGCTTTTAGGTTCAAAATATATTTTCTAATGAACAGTCATTTCGAATTCACTAATTTCATGTCTCGGTCTCACTTTCACAGCCTTTTCTGCGTGAATAATCAGTAAAACGTTAGTAAAACTGACGTGAAGTACCTATTCAATTCATCAACATCAGCGGGATTATCTAAGTCTTTCCTACACCCAATTCACAAGAGTTTGATCTGATTTATTTTCTTCTTATTTGTATTCACCTATATAAAAACTTTATCCCCATTCCTTGCTCTCTCAGCCAGTGCTTTCAAATACTCGGCCTTGGCCTCCGTAAACTTTCCTACTATTAAAAGTAAACAATTCAACTTTTCGGAACGTGACGAATGGGTTAAAAGAATCAACAGTTCCGGATGAGCAAATAGCATCTCCTATACACTTAAGAGCCAAACCCCGCATTAACTAACTATCTTAATAAAACGGCATTATATCCATTGATAGTCTATACTGCAGAAATATGGGTTTGGCTATCCTAACCTAAATTAAAGCAGCAAATTTTAGTGACAATTATGGACACTTAAATGGGCGAATAAACACTACTTGAGTTGGACCCGTCTCTTCACTATGCTTCTATGCATGTGTCATATGCCTCCTGCCCTCACCTCCTTTGCTGAGATCTGTTATGTAACAGTTAACCTATCACAGAAGTTTCATCCTGGTGAACCCCTCCCCCCACTGATTCAAATAATTCTCAGTCTTGATCTGGCTACTGACACTGGTTACAAAAGACCTACTGCTGAATGATTTACAAAAAAAATATAGGATGCGTAATGGTATATTCGAGTACCAATTTTTATTATCAAGCGTGAAATTCATGTTACGCCCAATTCCCAGCAAAATGCATCGAAAGCTTGACAATTTCTGTACATGCGGAATGCAAGATACCACTGTCCTCAATGGTTTCCTCGAAATATTTAAGCTGGGCGAGCGATGTAATTATGGTAAACTGCATCCATCAGACATGTGATCGTTATTCATAGCAATCGCAATCCACAGTAGATTGATTGCTAGCATTTGATATGATGAAGTCATTGAAAAAGTGACATGTCAAAGTATCTTCATGAGTAACTATTTATGCTCAACTAATATCTGATAAATATAATTCACTACTTCGTTGAACGTCAATCAACATGCAAACAGATGTAAAATTACCGTGATGGGTAATATACAAATAAAGTTTTATTTATTTTATTATATATAATTTTAATATATCTTATTTGAAACCTTTCTGCTAAGAATACTCTAGTTCAAGACATGACATTCCAATTTAACAACCGCCCGCTACGGTTTGTTAAACTGGAATCGGTTAAGGTGTGGAGTCTGGGACTGGTCAGTTAAATCTTCAGCATATAAATTGTTATGAAGTAACACTAGCCATTCTAAGCTAAGGAAAACTATCTTCTAAAAGAAGACTTAAAAAGAGGCTCTTAAATCTCGTCGCTTCCCATATAACGAAACATCAAGGCGAAATAAATTAGGAATCCATTCCTAAACTATCACAGTTATAAGTCGTGCGCTGCAAGTACTCTCATGAAACAAACAAGTGTACAGAATTTAATCCAAATACGCTCCAAAAAGGTAACACGCAACACATTACTTTTTTCGATAAACGTCAATAACACTGTTAAATTTAAATTATTTCTCCCATATATTCGATTTATATATATATACAGATGCGTTCCGGGATTTCTTTTGTTTGTTTGCATTACATGACGCAATATAAAACACACTAAAATTAGCTTATATGAATTAGATACTTTTCATTTATGACATTATTTTGGGCAGTTTTAACTTTAAATATCCGATACGTTGTTGTTGTTGTTATTTGGTTTTTAGGCGCATTAGCAACTGAGGCCATATTGCTCCGGGGATATGCGGTGGTCATTCCCTGGCCTTTCCGCATCCTCCGTATTTGGTGGTCACGGGCTCGAACCCCAGTCTAATCAAGACGCGTGCACTACACACTGCTGCTCCTGCCCACCTGGCTACGGAGGCGCCATCCGATATGTAAAGGTTATGTTATGTAAGCGTAGCCTTTATATCTTTATTTAAAAAGGTTATTTTAGGTTAGATTATCTTTAATGTTAATTTTTATACACTGACGTAAGTAATAATAACCCAAAATATTCGTAAATAGAAACTTAAGATGCACAGCTGTGTCCAATTTATTAAATAAGGTTCTGAGAGATGTTTAATTAAATTAATTAAATTTAAAAAAAAAGTCTTTATGCCGAGCACACATGGCGGAAGTTAAGTGAAACTTCTTTAGTCCAACATTTATCACTTGACTGTAGATTCCATGTTGACCGTATGAATGCCGCAGGCAACGAATCTGCATGAATGGGAGCCTCGTAGATATGAGATTTTCCGTTACCAAATCTAGTTTCGGCAAGCGCTGTGGCATCAGATGATATTCAAAAACATTTGGTTTCGATAGAGCCAGAATCACTTTGTTCTTGAGAGAGCCACGACAGCTGTTACAGGCTGACATTTGACTTCCATCCTCATTTGGAAATGCGTGATCTCGAACTGCTACAGTCTTCATAGTTCTTGCACCAAAGCCGACCACACATGGAATACACTCAACTGAAATCATTATCTAGGAATGTACGTTTAAACTGTGCGTCGATGTTTCTTAAAATCCTGTTGCTGCTCTTGCTGTGCATTAACGCCCGCTACGTGTTGAACGATTTGATGGGATCTTTTCATCATTTTTTTGGTTCTGTGCTGTTTGATTCTGCGTTGTTCCTCCTGGGGATCGCCTCGTGCTGCTTAGGAATCGCCTTCTCTGCTGCTGTAACACAAGAGGATAATGGCCTTGACAATGACCAATCCAACTCTGCTGAATAAGCAAACTCTGAGGAAATATCTGAGCCTTCTTCAGCCAGAGAACCAGGTTCAGTGCATGTATATCTGGATAGATGGTACTGGTGAAGCAATGCGAGGTAAGACATGAACCGTGAACTTTGCATTCAAACATGGAGATGAACTTCCTATATGGAATTTTGATGGATCTAGTACATCTCAGGCTGAAGGCTCTAATTCAGATATGTTTCTTCATCCAGTAGCTTTATATAGGGACCCATTTCGTAGTGGAAACAAGTTGGTACTTTGTGAGACGTATAAGTACAACCACAAACCAACAGAATCAAACAAAAGGAGGAGCTGTGTAGAAGCAATGGATAAAGCCAAAGATCAGCATCCTTGGTTTGGAATTAAAGAAGAATATACTCTTTTGGATTCTGACAAGCATCCATTTGGGTGGCCTAAAAATGGCTTTCCAGGACCTCATTACTGTGGAGTGGGTGCCAACAAGATATATGGTAGAGATATTGTTGAAGCCCATTACAGAGCATGCATGTATGCTGGAATTAGCATTGCGGGTACTAATGCTGAAGTAATGCCTGCTCAATGGAATTCCAAGTTGGGACATGTGATGGTGTGAATTTTAGAGATGACCTCTGGATGGCCAAGTTTCTGCTTCATAGGGTAGCTGACGATTTTGGTGTGGTTGTGTCTGGTAGTCGGTTTTGGCTTTTCATTTATGACTGCGCTTCGAGGACTCTTCATTATTTTCATTTACAGTGTCAACTCCATGACTCCTTCTTCCAAATTCACTTCTAACGTTTCTGGGGAGATCTAAAGCTCTGAAAATGTGGATGGACCTTCTCCAGCCTCCTTGTTCAACTCCATCGCACGCTGTAAGTTTTCTGCTATCGAATAGCTTATATTTCTCCTTTGTACTCAATGGAGGTGATTTCGGTGGTTGCATTGCACGTACATGTGCTCTATACGCCTTACAACGCTCACTATTAGTCTTCGACAAGTTGAATTATAATTTTTTTTTTCCATCGAAATTTTGTATTAAATACGTTGGAGAATGACGAAAGAAATAGCATGACGCAATCAGTAGAGGTACTGATTGGGTCACGCACCGTTCGTACCTAGTACAAAGTGGTACGACGGTGGGTGGCAGGGGACGAATCATTTCAGTCGCATTTTCTTGCCGATTCTTGTCAATCCACGGACACATTGCATGTGTATGTGCGCTATACGTCTTACAACGCTCACTACAGCGGACCCCCGCTTTACGATTGGTTCACTGTACGATCAAATCACTTTACGATGAACACTCCACAACAAGGCGCCTCCGTAGCCAGGTGGGAAGGAGCAGCAGTGCGTAGGCACACGCTTCTTGATTAGACCGGGATTCGAACCCGTCACCACCAAATACTGGAGGATGCGGAAAGGTCAGGGAATGACCACCGCATATTCCTGGAGCAATATGGCCATAGTTGCTAATGCTCCTAAAAACCAAATAACAAACAACTTCACAACAAAATAATGTTCACCATACGATATGTAATAAGCGCCGGTCATTGTGATCCCGTTTACGAATTGAAATCTAATTCTCTTAACGGCGATTCTAATAAGCAAAAATAGGAGGAATATTATCCACGGGCTATCTTTACTTTTATAGAATTACACTTTATTACCTTACCAATTAACAAAATTAAAAATGATACGTAAAAATCGGAAGAATATTTCACAGGTTAACAAAAGAAAAAAAAAAAAGAATGCAAAAAGTAAACTACATGCTATATTGTGAATCCGGGTGGTCATTCCCCCCCCCCTCCCATTACTAACACCATTAACTTCAGCGATCGCACAAGAATAAGAAAATGCATCTTAGTATGATAGTTGACTGTCTGTTCAGAGTACCTCTAATGCGTTTACTTATGGTAACGGTCGCATTTTCGTTGCGTTTTTTGTCAATCCACAAATGTAAGTTACTCCCATCTGAAAAGTGCCTGGAGCGCGCCTAAAGAAGTTTCACTTAAAAAAAAAAAAAAAAAAAACAAGGCGGATATCTGTTTTTGGCTCTCCTTTACAAAATCGATAACGGAACACCTCTTTCGTGTATATATATAACGAAAACTAAACCAGCACAATGGGTTTTTCTCCCCTCTGAACTGGGTCTCAGAGGATTCTAGCCCACCTTCGAGAAACTATGAAGCTCAGAGTCTCTTCTGAGAAAGTATATGCTCTACTCGGACTGGTCCGCCTTCCTATGGTGTGGAAGAGTACCAGAATCATCTCTCCAGAGGTGGCTGATGCTTCTGGGTAGACAAGAGGCCAGAAAATAATAGAACATACACATTACTCCCACAAGCCTAAACTAATCACATTTCCGGCCCTTTTACAGTTAATTATTTTCCTCACAGAGACACGAGGTGGAGTTAAACAGACGTTCCAGGTGTCGCCCTACACAAAGACATGTCCACATACATAAACTGGCATAAATTCAAATTGAAGGAGGATGGTTTTTGCAGGATAAATGTGCGGAAATTTACATTCAGCCAGAAGGCGGTCGATTGTTCGAACAAACTTCCATCTGGTTTTGTACAGGGTGGGGATAGTTTGAATAAATTCATTTAAAAACTGCACGGAAGGGATGAACAGGTAATATGAGAAGTGTTGGCTTTTTTTTTTTTTTTTTTAACTAATGCTATATAATCTTACTTTCTTGCATAATTTCCCACTGTTGATACTATACAATCGGTACCACGCGGATAACCTTAGATACTGTACTGAACGACAAGAGAATTAACGAATGTGAGAATCTGTGCTAGATAGCAATCCAAGTATTTCTGATGCTTATGTGACGGTTCACAAATATCTGTATGGGCTTGTCAACAAGTCCAGGTCTTCCAAGATGAACTAAGTACCAGAATGCAGTGGAAAAGCAATTTATTCCCTTTTATATACTTTAAACTGTGAAAAAACTTATACTGTGCTACTTATTCATTCAGTACGCCCAATAGGCGTACTGAACTATATGGCAATTATAGTTTGCATGTTTTATGGTATTAACAGAGAACCATCGATAATATTTATATATAAAACTGAATACTTACTTCGAGGAGCTTGAAAACATGGTAAGCAAGTCAAAGTAACTTGGAACTTGAAGAAAGAACTAATGTCTTGATATGACGAATTTAGTCTGCTGAAAACAATGCTTTGTGCAAACTGGAATTTCCCCTCCTCTCAGAAATCTGCATAATTACTAAAAATGAAATTTTTGTTGAATCGTGATACTACCTTTCGTTGTAAAGGGCCAATAGGTGAATGGATACCGTTCTATTAATATATTTTTAAAAATTTTCAATGTTTTTGAGTAAGTATACTAAAAGCATACCTAATATCTGTTCATCTTCAAAATTTTAAGCCTAGCTATCGTCCTTTAATGATATGTTCCTTTCTATAAACTTTCCAACTAATGATGGTTCTTTTAATAGGCTTACTCCCCTGATGAAAATGGTCTTTTTTATCTCTTTCATCTCATGGAGAATATTACGCTTGCAACATTTCGTTGTAGAGATAAGCTGCATTCTTGCAGTTTAAACACGATCCTGGCTGCTGGTGGTTCATTATATAATACACGTTACATAAGCGATAGTGTTTCAAAAAGCTTTCAGTAAAGAGGAGACAAAAAAGCTTCCTGATACCACTTTTAATTCCATCTACTATGTTAATAGTTCTCCATCAATGTTATTCACTATGGGATCTTCTGATTTTTTTCTTTGCCCGTTTGTTTAGCCTTAATTATTAAGTTTTTTTCCTTGTGATGTTATCTCAGGAGTTGAGGGAAAGTGCACTTGGCTATTTCTTCAAATCTTATAGTCACATACTTCTGAAAGAGTTTTTTCAAGCAGGTACATTTTGCCGGAAATTAAATATCCGAATGCTGTACTGTACCAGTAGTAGGCTCTCTTTACATAAGAATTAATAAGGTGAACTATAATACTGAAAGTTCAGCTTTCATTGCAGTTTAATACTTGCCGCGATTCGTTAAGAATGCCTACATGAAACATGATGTAATATTATCTTTGAAAGTTGCTTTCCTTTAATGTTAAAACTGTTATTAATGTCCAAAATTATACATTTTTTTCGGGTTTAAGCAGAATCAACGTGCCAGCTAACATCTAATCTGTGAATTTCAAGTTTATATTGAGTGAATGAATGGAACAAATAGACCCGAGTTCTTTTGATTCTAATCGTATAAAACTTTTACTTCTGCAGACTTATTTTTCCTTGTAAATACCTTCATAATAAAATCAAAAATAACAAGTTTATTTTAGGGGCTCAATTTTAGTACACTATTCCTTTCAGAGACTATTTCTATTCCTCCAGATGTGATGCTTTCGGGTTATATCTGGCGGTAAACGGAATTGAAATTTAACATCGATCCTGTGTGTTCGTAGAAAGTAACCACGGTTCCCCAAACAGATCGAATATCCATATATTGATCCTAAAACAGATTATCATCTGATCAAGGACGTTTCTTTTCTCGGCTTAACACGAAAAATAAAATTGAATTTTTTGAAAGAAACGCTATATTTGCATGCAGATCCCCGACATGCAATGTTTCTCTATTTTACGGCTATTCTGATTAATGCAGTTTGGAGTCAAGTTCCGAGATATTTCATAACGGCGCTTTTATGATTGGCATTATTACAAACTTAGCATTCTCCTTCAGGCTTCCATTACTGGACTGAAGATCAATGATTTTGAACCTATTTAGCTGACCACAAGAAAGAAAACAGGTCACTAACCGTAATTAAGAAATGGACGATACAAGAAGTTACTTTTATTAGAAAGTTGATTTTAAAAGCTAATTTTATTCATTTTTCTTTTTTATAGTTTAAAACTGTAATGTTAGGAGGATACGTACAAATATTGTGCGTAAATAATATAAATAAAGAATTCTGCTTCGGTTATTGGCAAAGCAGATGATAAAGAACAGAAACACCAGCGAAAATCAGGAAACGTCTCACTGATTTTGAAAATAAAAACCATAACTCAACACCCTTCAAGTTGCAAAAACCATTACTCGGAAATTTCAAAATTTTACGGAAGATTAAACATGGCGTGAACTCTTATACAATTCAACTTTTATAGTCACTAAAAAATAAGTCAGTTCATTGGTAATAGGAAAGTACGAAGCAATCCACCCCACAAATGCCCACCCAACGCGGTCGAGGCCTTAGGGAATCATATCGTACAGCTAAAACAAAATTAAAGATGAATTCATACCCAAAAGAAAAGCATACATCCAGTTTCATTTCGTTAGCGTTCAGTGTAGTTTATTTTATGTACATTTAAAATTCATTTACTATATACATATTCATGATGGTAAAGGAAGAACAGCTGAGCGAAACGGAGATAATTTTTAAAGATGTAAATGGCTAAAGAAAAAAATGTTTGGCAAATTATTTTATTGTATTTTTGGTTAATACTTAAATAATGAGCAACGAGCTCTGAGCGTTTTAACAACTGATGGATGGATAAGGAAAGATAGATTTAATAATAAGCAGTCGGAACGCAATAAGTGCGCGATTTTTTAAAAATGTATTCTCTTCTAGTTTGGGATAAGATATACTGAAAAATCATTGTCAGACAAGTTCAGTTCGTGTAACTTATAGAAACTGTTCTTGTATGTTCATTAGTAAAAGAACACCTTAGGTTGTTTTTTCCCTAGGCTCAAGTATCAAAGATTTCCAACACCTAAGTTATGTAATATATTTATTTATTTATTTATGGGGTGCAAGTGTTTGGCATAAGTTTTATAGGCTCAGCAGCGACTAAGGCCATATTTAGTATATACATTGTTAGCATCTTACGTGTGTTACGGGATCGATTTTCTGTTTTTCTGGACGACAAACCCGAGTTTCCGGGAGAAAAACGATGCTACCAGCGCCTGAGACTGACTAACTCATCCACGTTGTGAAAAAGGCCCATAAAAATTCTTTGCGTCATCGACGGGTATTTTCCACCAGCTGTGGGGAAGAATACGATTACCAATGTGCTACCCTCCATGGCAGCATGGGGTGCCTTTGAAAAAACATTTCCCTTATCATAGAATTGCTAGTGACACTTCATTACTATAATTTTGTTTATCTGCTGGATATTTGATAAACTGACAAAATAAGATTCCAATTCAACAAACTGTACACACAATTGTACACAAATAATTCGCTAGGTGATTATCTGAATGTATTGCGACACACTTAATCCTCATTGAGTTCGACCAGTGAAGATCAACTTTAAGGTTGCAATATATTTTTGTTTTGGAGATGGCGTGGAATAAGTCGCATTTTAAATTATTTCACCTCAATATCAGGTATTCACCAGCTAGAAGACATTTGACATTGCAATCACTGAATAAAATTCAACGACGTACGGCATGGAGGACTTCAGCACGGAGCACATACATATCATGGAGAACGCTGTATGGTTAAATATTCCAGTTGGGTGACAGTATCCGAAGCATGCAAATTATGTTAGACAAAACTTTTAATGGACTTACGTTTTAGTTGCTTTAAATGACGCGAAAACAGCAGCATGCAATCGAATAATCTTAAATCCATATGAAAATCAGTTTGAATGAATTGCATATGCTGATCGGAAGAGCTAAGTGGAATTATTTTCATAGTTATAACCATGTGAACAGAATATTTTTTATTCGTTTCATTAAACGTTCCTATTTCCATACTTGATAGAAATACTACACTGAGTGGACAGAAATCATGGGATACCTATCTAGTAACGGGTAGGCCCACCATTCGTCTGGATAACGGCAGTCACACGGCAAGGCACCGAGTTCACTAGTTCAAGAAAGCGTTCCACGGGAATTTCCATCCATGCTTGCTGCAACAGCTTTCCGTAAATCCGGTTGCATTCCTGGGTGGAGGATCCAAAGCTCTAACAGACCTTTGCACAGCATCTCAAAGATGCTCCACAGGGTTTATTTCCGGTGAACGGGGGGGGGGGCATTCCATGATGGTAAAAATCTGCAGAATGTTCTTCTAACCATGTTCTGGTCACCACAGCTCTGTGGGGAGGCGCATTGTCCTGCTGAAAGAGTCCATTGCCCTCTGGTCGCACGATGACCATTATGGGATGCATATGGTCTGCAAGGATGGACACGTAACCTGGACCGTTCCGAAATGCGTCTAGGCGTACCAGAGGTCTCAACGTGTGATACTTTCCGGAATAAGAGGGGGAAGGGGACATATAGCTTGTACCCAATGGCTTGTAGCACTGAATTAGTATAGCTGTGCAATATTTATTGTCGCCTTTTCAATCCTATAACAGTGCCTGATCTGAATCAGCATTCTTTTAATCAAATTTGCAGAGATGAACTCAATATTTTAACTATTTAATAATAGTATGTATGAGAGAAAGAAATCTACTGAAGTTCGAAATAAACACGCGGTAATAGTATAGTATATAATAGTATTGATAACAAATGGATTGAGTTTGTCTCTACAAATTTAAATGCAATATAAGTAACATTTTACATGTAGCAAAGAATTAATGCCATTTTCTGGATGTAATGAAACCACACAGTTATTGATTTTCCTTTTAATGAAATTGCCCGTTAACTCAAAGCAAAGATTAATTTTGTTAGTTCATATTGTAGTAGATGTGGGCGAATTTCTTCAAGAAGCGCAATAAATATAAGCTTCATTTCTGAACTGGAATGAAGCTACCGAAGTTCCCTAATTTCTTCCATTCTCTTTCGAATAAATATTTTTTATTCTGTAATAACTTTAAGCAAATAAATGAATATTTTCTTAGAAATATGCCTACTTCATAAATATTTTACTCATTAAATTTAAAACTATTCTCCTGGTACTGCTAATTCTTGATAACCAAGAAAAAAAGGCTTAAAATCATCTCATTTTATGACAGATTAGTAAAAGAAAATGTCAATTATATAAAAAAAAACTAATTAAAATATTGAATAACAGGTTTAATTTCGAAATTAATATTTCATAAGAAAGTTCATCGAATCTCCTGATGTATCAAAATTAATTTTGGAAAGCGAATTTATTTTATCGTGTATCTCCTTATTACAGAAAGTTGAAATGTGGAATTTGTTGTATTTGATCACGATGTGTTTGAAGATGGCCATGATGAATCCATTCTAACTAGGACAATGACTGCAGATATTCCACGTTTCACAGAACGATTTACTCTATACTGAGCCACAGCATAAAACAGATAAAGCTCATTCCCAGGAAAGTATCATTTCTAGTGCAGAGCAGACCATTCTTGTGGGAAATGGGATAATAACCATCATTCTCCCACTTCATGTGTTCATCCAATTTTCTACATTCAGTGTGCAGATCTAGTAAAAAAGATATAGAACATGACTATAAAGTAAAGGAAACAGAAAACGGACAGAACAATTAAATAAAGAACAAAGCAATCTAATAAATGAAAAGTGTTACAGACAGAGTTAAAGCGATAGTAGTTAACTACCTTCAAAGGACGGAACAAGGGCATAACTGCTGTTATATCGTTGGTGTAAAGAAACAATCATAACCAGCCAATTCGAGCAAATAATGGAAGGAACGGGAGAATATTTGAGTTGGCACGTTACAAACAAATAGGATATCTTGATGTATTCTTCTACAACAATATTTGAGTTGGCACGTCAAAGAAAAAGGATACCACGATATAATTTTCTATAATCCCGATTCACTCGCGACAATGACAGTTAAATAAAGTGAACATATTAAAATTAAAAAACTTCAATATGAATATAGGCTGCACTATGAGGGAGTGAAATTTGTAATAGTGACCAAATCGCTTGACGTTAATGAAAAAAAAAGTGGAAGTAAATAATCATCTATAGAGGATAATAATCACTTAAAAGTTGCTGTTAATAACTGGTTTCAGGATTACTTAAATTCTGTGTTTACCATGGTAAACACAGCATTTTAACAGCATGGTAAACACTTATCCATTCCCAGAAATCGAGAATTGAGAAAATGGATTCAAGAGGCGTAGGCGGATTAAGATCAGAACGAATGTTTAAATCGAACACTTTCGAAAATGGTTCAACCGTAAGTTAAAAAAAAGTGCCATTATTTACATTTAAAAGGATTCAGGAGAATATCTTTACAACCAAAGAGCAAAAATTAAGGTACCATTCTCCCGCCTACCGTTTTCACTTAATTTCTGAAATACTGTATATTTTTATGTTCTATAAAACAGCCGAGTCGTAGTGTTACAGTAAAAAGCCTTCTCACACCTAGAGAAAGCCTAGTGAAACGTAGGGTTTCTGCTTTAAATCCTTCAAACTTATATCCCTTCAAAATCTACTATGGGGGAGGTGGAATGTACGTCTTTCGAGTACTTCATGACAATCACGTAGTCAACGAAATCGTGGGGGTGTCACTTAAATTAATAATTTAATGACTGCACAGTTTATCACATAGTTTAGATCGCTTCCCCCATGGAGAAATATTGCTTCGTGAGAGAGCATCCGCAATTATCTTAATTGATCGATCAAAAACATACTCATGGACTAAGGTTAATTGTACGCCCATGTTAAATTCACTACAGAAAAAATCGACATATTTCTGGTGAGGAATTTGGAGGGAGGATGACAGCAAAAAGATGATATGGCCGCTTTTCAACATTTCACTTCTGAACAAGCTGGTAGTAAGCATTAAAGCACTATGTTGCTGTTTCTTGGTGCTCCCATCTCTTGTTTTATTTCTAGTCATAAGTGTTGCGAAGAAATCGTCTCCGAACACATCACTCTGGAGAAAAAGAATGAATGCGAATATTTATGGCATATTTTCCTGGTTGGTTCCACTGACTAAATCTGTCTTCAGGAGAATATCTTTACAACCAAAGAGCAAAAATTAAGGTACCATTCTCCCGCCTACCGTTTTTAACAGCATGGTAAACACTTGTTGTAGACAGCTGCTGCAGATGGTATCGTGATTTGAGTGTCATTGCCCGTTTCACAGTTAGATTGAATAAACGTTTGCAGACGTTGGAAGAGTATTACAAATCCAAATATATTACCTATGATAATAATCAACATTACGCTTAAGGCCACATCCATATCGGTTTTAATGGAAATTGGAGTTAGTAGGCTGCAAATGGTTACTTGGGTAGGAAACATTTATTGCTCTACCTCACGAAGAAATAATGCATTGACCTTTGAAACCGAATTAAAAAGGTTCATTATCATATCAGAGACTAAATGAGTATAACTAATTTTTATTTCAGTGAGTTGTTGTTGCAGCAACTGAATGTAACAATTGTTGAATTCGATCCCCCGCTCCTTTCAGCACAAATGAAATTATTCAGGACCAGAAATCAATTGTTTGCAATGCAGAAACCTCCATTATCTTCATATCAAAATGCACAAACACTTTAAAATACAATTAATTGTAAAATACTCAAATTTTCTAGATCTTTGTTGTTCTTTGTTTTAACTTAGATTTTTGAAGTTAAAACTGACTACATACTTCCACATCACGTAAAAGATAGAGGCCTAATTTGACACGATGCTGAACGACTAATAATTCGTTCCTCTTACAAGGAGGATTACAGCGCTGCTTAACCGCAAATATTGATCGGTTGGCATTCGTAATTAAAATTAACGTGTTTAAAAATGTTGTGGTATCGTCTTTTCGATTAAATGCTGTATGTTATAAAACTCGTTTGGATTTATGGTTATTACTTATATAAATATTAATTTAGCAAGTGAAACACGCCGCTGAAGCTAAAGTGGATGACGCATTTTGAATGTTCAGTAAAACAATAAAAAAATAAAGATTCGTAAATTTAATGGGAAAAATTGAAAACAAAAATCCGAATTGGAAGTCTTAATTATAAAAATCTTTCTAACATGACATGTGTATAAGATAGAGAAGGCAGGGATACGTCGCATGATATTATTATACTAGATATTAATCCTTCATTATTCGTCTAATTAACGGAATGGACGTATCTTAATTTTAATCTTTGTAACAGGAGGTCTGCCAGCGTTTTCTCCTTTTTTGCGTTGGGAGCACTCCAGGAAGCCATTTCTTGATGAGTCTGTGGGTGGTGGTTGTAAACAGATCCTCAACCTTCTTTAAATGTTCCTGTGCCATGCAAACTGAAGTGGTCTTCAGACACTGCCCTTCGTATACGTTTGATACTTAATTTAGTCTCCACAGCATCCAAATAATATCGATCATAACAGCGTATAATCTTTGATGTTAAAATGTATAGTCACAAAATGTTGCTCAGCTTTCAAACCTTCTGTTACACTTACAGCACGAAATTCAAGGCAACTTTGCAACTACCAGGCATTTCAGAACTTGCAATATGTCAACGTATTCTTGAGCCATACACTCTGCCATCTACCGGAAGCTCGCCCAAATTTGTATGGTTGTACATTAGCGCTGCCATTCCGTGATCAGCTTGTGTATGACAAGTTAAAGGAAGAATTGAAGCTTTGTTTGCACAGATTTAGCTGATAGTTACGAGCTTCTTTTTTTTAAAGACAATAGTCCTAGTGGATGTTCTTCACATGCACTACTGCATTTTGTCTTAGTTGCTACGTGGATCTGAGAAAATGTATAGATATTCTGAATATTAAAGATAATTAAAAGTGTTATAATAAAAAAATGCGCTTTAGTCTCTCTCCAAAGTTTTAATTGAGCTCTGCCAGTGAGGAAGAGCTCAATTAAATCTGGTAAAACTGGAAATTTACCAGAAAGATAACATTGGAAGTAATATTTGGAACTGTGCTACAGGAAACAGCTACAGAATTTGGCATTTTGTTTTCGTTATTCAAAAGCAGTTACTATTAAATATAACATCTATTCTTCATATTTCTGCGAACTTCAACGGTGCAGTCATTCCATTTTGATAATTTTTAACACAGGAAAAAATATCACTTAAATTGCTTAAGCAGTTCATCGGAAATGCTAATCACATATAGAATGAAATGTTCATAAATGCGTAGTAGACATGAGTGAAACTAAGTCATGTATGGGGGGAGAACAAGCAATCGAGTGAAAGCTATCCCAATCCAATTACTCTCCCTGTTCGCTTGAATCGACTTGCTCTTGAGATCCAGTACTCTCCTTGTTAATAAAGGTCACTAAAATGTAGGTTTACACTGTTCCAATTGCTAAATAATAGCAACTCCCTCCAGTGACAAGCCTATCAATTAAATCCCCGTAAACAAGGTTTAATGAACACAATTTTCCACTTGATTCAACAGTGAATAATAGAACCAGTTTTAGTCCCGTTTAAGATAAGAAAACTATGTTGCCACAGAGAAGAGGAAAACACTTTGATAAGGACACATTAAGACGCAACACAAATGGTTTAAGATCTCATCAAGACACTTCGGAATTCCCGGCCATGCATTGTAAGTTTATTTAGTACCGGAATGCAAATACAGTTCTAAACTCAGTATGTGTCATCTTGTTTCAGAACAATGGTACTGTGAGAGTATTTTGGGAAACCAAAATAATCTGATGCATGTACTGCAGATTTAGCTTGAATCTCAGTACAAACAGAAGTTATTGGAGAAAAACACAAGAAATGTGATCGCAAAATCTCGCAGTCTATTTTTGAACGTAAGCCTATTTCGATACATTATTTTGAATTCAGAACTTAACCATCCCAATACACTTACAAATCAATAAACATAATGGATTTGCATTAGGATAAACTAGTTTATTCTCATTTTAGGGCTATAGGCAGTTGTTTTCCAAAGCTCATGATTTAAATCGTTTATTTCCACACCTTGGAAATAAATTATTAAAGTGGTATTAAACTGATAGTAGTTTCATATCCAAACTGCATATGTACTGCAGATTTAGCTTGAATCTCAGTACAAACAGAAGTTATTGGAGAAAAACACAAGAAATGTGATCGCAAAATCTCGCAGTCTATTTTTGAACGTAAGCCTATTTCGATACATTATTTTGAATTCAGAACTTAACCATCCCAATACACTTACAAATCAATAAACATAATGGATTTGCATTAGGATAAACTAGTTTATTCTCATTTTAGGGCTATAGGCAGTTGTTTTCCAAAGCTCATGATTTAAATCGTTTATTTCCACACCTTGGAAATAAATTATTAAAGTGGTATTAAACTGATAGTAGTTTCATATCCAAACTTCTGGAATGTCGAGCCCAGAATATAGTTCCACATTTAAATAAAATTGAAACAAAGCACATTCTACTTTGAAGAGCTCGTATGTCTCATTCGCATAAAATTTTGGGGCATCGACTTTTTAATGTTAAAAAGTACTGGAACTGCAAATTGCCTGAACGTGAAATGCGATTTCTCTAACTTCAAACTCTAAAAATGTTTCCTGGATGTTTCGAACGTATATTTCTCCCTTTGAAGCTATCGCTGCTGTGTATAATTTCACTCTCGCCGGTAACTGAAGTGTAAAAATCTAATACTTTTGCTGGTGATGCTTCAACGTTAGCTTAAATTTAAAGTGAGATTCTTTGAACAAACAAAAATATATCTTCATAAAAAGGATTTCTTGCTGATTTAGAGTTGATAAAAAGAAATAAGAACATCCATTAAGATTTGGTACAAAAAGGAGCAATTCATTGCCTTCTCCCAAGAGGAAGGAACGGCATTATGGTCTTGGAGAGAAATCTGAATGTCAAGCGCTAACTCATTTCTCATAAGAGCGCCACCCTTGTTTGATTTCTATTCGAATGAAACAGAGAAATTTTTAAATTAAAACTTTCCAACACTAATAAAAAGATTTTCTGATTTATCATTGAGGAAAATTGAGTTCTAAGTTCTTCAACGTTGGCAAATGTTGTTACGAATTATATTCAAGCCAAAAAATTCGAATTCTTAAAATCGTAACCTGGATGTATGATATTCTTTTGATACAAAATGCGATTTTTACAACCCGAAATGACTAACGCGCATAAAAAAAAAAAAAAAATATATATATATATATATATATATATATATATATAATAGATTTATTGCAAGTAAGAATTTCCGTTGTTACCTCTAAAAATGTAGTTCAGAGAAGAAATCAGATACTTGAAATACTCATTCATGATGTCAGGCACCTATACAACTTACTGTGATAAGAATCTTTAAAATGTAGGGCGTATATTAGGAAAAAGAATTTATATTATTATATAATTTTTATACGCCAAAACTAGTGTCAGGAGTTCACAAGAACATTACTGTATTTAGTCGTCACGCGGGCTTGAACCACGGTCACTTAAAGTGCGTGCACTTTTTGTTGAATCGCGCTCTGACAACTTGGCTACAGCAGTTTGCATTTATAGATAACAAAATTGAAGTTTAATGGTGAAAAACTAAAGAAATAAACTTAATTTTCTGCAAGTGAATAGCTCTAGTTTTTGGTCTAATGCCACGCTCACTGTTAGGTGCAGAGCGTGTTCGGAATGCAAGACAACACACAAATACGGAGCTTATCGTAACTGAATGCCGTTGTGCGGCTACAGTAAATTTACATTTAAATCCTGCTACCACATGGTTCTCTTGGAGTCAACTTCTGGCATTTTTTTAAGAAATCTATAAATTGCAGTGCGTTTCTTTTTTTTAATGCTGCCACTGATATAGCAACACAATGATAGACTGACTGCCAATAAAAACCCGTTTCAAAAGGCTAATATGCAATTTTATTACAAATTTAACATCAGTAAAATAAACTACGAGCATACTTTCATTGCTCGTCACTGTCAACTATCTTGTCATGTGACTAAACGTTACGCAGATAATCATTTTAAAACATTTTACAAATAATAAGCGGGCAGACACCATATGACAGTAAAGACGCTCGCGTTTGATATTTAAATTCGAGAGAAAGAAGAAAATTGATAAATAAGGGAAAGATACCTTCACCTCGTTTATCTAAACTTTCAGTTTACTTTCTTCATTCAATATGATACTTTTACTTGTAATATATTTCGGTTGAAAGCGAAATCTTCCGACACCCTGCAAAGAGAAGAATGACAGCCAAGTTATTGAGTAATAACTGTCAGTGCGCGGAAGCTAATTCCACGCGGCCATAATACCCGCGCTAAAACAGGGCACACTAAGGGAAAAATAATATTACATTTCTCACTCACGTCTTGGAGATTTTTGCTTTCATTTCTTCAAAGGGATATATATGACAAAAGTCTCCTGGATAGGTGCAGGCCTTAAAGGAAATGACTTACATATTACAATCACCGACGTAATTGAACCGTCTCCTATCTGGCGTTTCCCTCCCAGACAATCTTCTCCGACTTTCGCAATGACACTTTTGCCGCATATCGCCCTGTCCGAGGTTATCACGTTTTGTTTCTAGTGCCTATATTTAAATCAGTTATTACATGCAGACAAAAGAACTTCTTTTACTACAAATTATACTGGGTACACTTTGAAAAATAGAAATTTGGAATGAAAGTATTAAGCGTATAGAATATTTTTCATTTTATACATTTTTTTTATGATTCGTGCATTTTTATGTGTAATTTAACTTCATCTTTTGTTCATCCGGTTGAAACCTTAGCAAAAGACAACATCGGTTCTGATAATGTGTGTTTTAATCAAATTTGGCAACTTTTTTTTTTTTTTTTTATAAAAACCCGAAGCACGATAAGTATTAGAACCTATAGTACTTAATACCACGCTTGAGTTGGAGGTTGAGAAGTCGAAAGAAGGTATTTGTTAACATTAGACTTTGAACTTCTGTAGACTAATTTTCACGAAATGCTTATAAAAGATAGGTTCATCCAGAAAACGGCAATTGATGAAAAGTTTGTTCTGTGAGTTTGAAGTTGGACAGTAAATGAATGTTGGCTGGTGGCTGCACGTTTTCTGACTGTTCTGAAAAAGAGAGCGGGAATTATAGAAGCCAATTCAGAAGAACAGTGTCCATGGAAGTATCTGTAGAAAAGGCAAATAGCAGAAACAGTAGTCTATGAGACAGAGTGAACAGACTGTTAGAGATCAGTCATTTATTAACCTAACTGTCCTCTTCTGAATGGAATCAAGAAGCCTGAGAGAGGTTTGGGGGGCACCACCCCAGATGGGAGAACAATATTCCACGGTAGGGCGGATTTGCGATTTGTACAGAGTGAGCAGCTGTTTGGAAGAAAGGTAACGCCGAGAGCGAAAGAGAAAACCAAGTTTTTTAGATGCACAGGAAGCAATATTTGTAGTGTGTTTGTGCCAAGAGCTTAGAAGTCAGTTTGGATAATCGCCAAAAGAGAAATCATTTTGCCTAGAAATCGAAGTGTCACCAAAGATAAGCACAGGAGCAGAAGAATCCTTTTTGCAAGATATAAGACAAGACTGAGGTTTAGAAGGATTGAAATCAACTAAGTTATCTTTGCCCCACTGGAGATCGGCATTTAAAGAATTGGTAGCGGATATTCGATAGGTGAAGCTGATTGAAGAGGGCAAGGTTTCTCAGAATGGAAAGTGGAATGCAATGTGCTATCATCGGCAAAACTATGGTTATGATTTCCAGTCAATCAAAGGTCATTAATATATAAGAGAAAAAGAGTGGGAGAAAGAACTGAACCTTGGGGGACACCGGCATTAGTGGAGAAGTTAGAAGACAGAGAGCCATCTACCATCATCTTCAGTGAGGGATCAGAGAGAAAACTGGATAACCAATTACAAAAAACAGTTGGTAAACCATAAGATGGAAGCTTGTTTAGAAGACCTTTATGTCAAACACGATCAAAAGCCTTTGAGATGTCGAGAGCAACTGCTTGGGTTTCACTTAACTTTTCCATTGAATTTGTCCATAAATGAGTAACATAAGCCCGAATATCACCAGTGGACACTGACGGAATCCATACTGGCGATCGTTGATCATACGCAAGGTTTCTAGGTAGTTTAAGAGTTGGCGATTAATTGATTTCTCCATTACTTTAAAAAGAGTCGAAGTAATTGCAATGGGACGATAATTGGATCGGAGGGACTTGTCACCCTTTTTAGGGACTGGCTGGATATGAGCAAATTTTCAATCAGAAGGAAAAACACCTTTGGAATAAGAAAATAAAAAAAGGCGACAAAGAATAGAAGTTCAAGAGCACAGGATTTGAAAACAAAGCTGCCGTAGCCTAGTGGTCAGGCGCGCGGGTGTATAAGTACACGTGACTTGAGGGACCGGGGTTCAAGCCCGTGACTGCTGAATACGGTGATCTTTCTTGTATTCTGTGTATCTTGTAAACTCCTCTGACCGTTTGGTCGTCCCGGAGTATAAACAGAAAATTTATTTTATTTTAAGTGGAGAAATACAATCAGGACCTGGAGCATTCTTAGCATCGAGATTCGTCAAAATCCTTCTGACATCCATTTGACGGAAGACCACAACAAGCATTGAATGGAGCGTGTTGGGAATGGTGGAAGGTGTTTTACCAAGATCATTAATACATGAGTTGGAAGAAAAATGGGATGCTAGGCAGATCAGCTATATCCTTGGCTAAAGTGACACCAGAACCATCTGGTTTGGACAGAGGTGGGAGCAGAGATGGGCAAAAGTTGTGGCCAATAGCTTTGACAAGAGACCAGAATGATCGGCTACCATTAGGGCAAGAAGCAAGTTTACCATTCTCGGCCTGATTAATGACTGCTTTACAATTGTTGCGAGCTTTGGTGTAGGCAGAAAATCAATGAATACTGAATGAAAATAGATACTGAAGAATTGGAAACAAGCCAATTACGATATGCAACGTTCTTCCCTTGAACAGCCTTAGCACATTTATTGGAAAATCAAGGTTTAGATAAAGGACGAGAATTTAAAGTGTAATGTGGAATAAAGGATTCCATTCCTACAAGAATAATTGCACTAACACAATGTGAGCAAACGTTGACTGAGGTTTTAAAACAGTAATCCGACTAAGGAAAAGAAGAAAATAAATCTAGCAGGTCATCCCATTCTGCATTTTTGTAATACCAAACAATACGAGGTTGGGAATACCATGAGATAAAGTTTTGATCTGAGGTGCCTAAAGGACCACTTACTTCGACCTTGTGTCCTTAGAAGGGTTGTTTGTGAGAGAAAGATCAAGCGTGTTGGCTGTATGGTTAGGATTGTCCCGGTATTCTTGTAGGTAAATAAACAATTTGTGCAAGGTCATTAGTAATTGCAAAAGCCTCAGCATCTCGACCAGCGCTGGGTCGGTTTGACAAGAAAACGGAAGCCAGCTGTGGTTGTGACCATTAAAATCACCAAGGAAAAATTACCTCACTGTTAGGAAATTTGGACTGGAGAAAGTCAAGTTGCAAAGAATTGAAGTCAAAGAGCTCCAAATGATTAGTGGAGTTGGGAGAACGGTAGAGACAACAGATGAAATTGACACAATGAGGTAGAGAGATTTTGAGCCAGAGAAGAGCGAAAAGAGGAGATTCCAAATTACCAAGTCTCTCTCTCTGACAGGGAATATGGGAACGGACAATAGTATAAGCACCACCTTTGAGGCGAAAGGAATCATACAGCGAATAATTTGGGCAACTGAGATAAGCAGCAGTTTAATGAACTGATAACTGGGATTCTATCAGAAAACGCACACGGGGTTTTGCGGACTGCAAGTGGAAATGGACATCGCTGAGATTATAATTGCGACTACGTATATTTGCAAAATGAACTAGGAAGTCTTTGGGAGGTTTAAATAAATCTTTATTTGTCCTACCAAATTTAGATCTTTTCGCAGATAAGCTTACTCTATTAGTTTGCCAATTCATGCTGTATTCAATAGTAAGAAAAAGTGTGTGGGGGGGACATGTTGTATGAAGTAATGACATTTTTGAGTATGTCGTACACATGGTAAGAATATATCCAGATCCTTGACATAACGTGGCCTCAACAATGCCCCCCCCCCCCCGCATACACACTACTCGGACTCCCTCCAGTCACTATCTAGCAGAGTAGAACGGAAGCCAGCTTCCGTTCTACTCTGCCAGATGGTGACCTTAGAGGTAGCAAGATTATATACTAGCTGATCCGGAAGCCTCCTATAGAGTTACCAATAGGCGCAGTCTAACTAGCGGCCGGCCTGCGAACACCGTTTTAGAGCTATACCCTCGAAATGTAAGGAAGATTAGATCTCGCCATGATGTTCATCATAACCTCGAAAGTCAGTCATACTGCATGATGGAAGGGTTGGCCGGAACTTAGCTCTGGAGACTAAACTTGGGTTCCACCACTTCAAGTCTCCAATAAGCAAAGTGGTGGTATTGCACCGGTTGATGAGTCATCTACCACCTAGTATTGTCTGGTAACAAAGAGGGGCGGCATTCCTCCATGTGGTGTGGGACGCCACACCTCGACCCCAGCTTACGTTGGTTTACACCTGGGTGGTCACCCACAGTGTGCTTGTGCATGGAGGTTATACACAGGATTACTAAGAGTTCTACCATGGTGAAGGTGCAAACAGAGGATTTGGCTGTCACAGACCGTCTGGACTTGGCCGAAATTGGGTCCACTTGACTTGAATGTCACTCGAATATCAGTTCCACCTGCGTTTTAGTCTCCCAGGTAGTAAGTACAGCTTGTCTGGAATATCTGAGAGAATGTCTGTGACAACATCAAGGACATATGAAGTTGTAATATGTCTAATTGATTAATCTTATAATTTCAGCATAATTAAATTTTTTTTTTTTTTTTTACCAAGTCCACCACAAAGTCATTAGAGGAACAAACAATCCCCCGAATATCTACGACCGTTTGGATATAACAATTTATATTAATTAATTTATTTTTAAGAATGATGGTTTCGTTTTTTAGCGAGTTTTAAATATTTGAAATAGTGTATAAATTATTAATACTAATTCTTCCTTATTTATATATTCCTGCTCTTCTGTACTTCCCCATAAATGAAAAATTATAATGTTGACCCTTTATTCTGCATCATTTAAGCCCCCATCATAAACACTCAGCAAGTAGGCATTACGTTTATCGGTAATTTATTTTCCAGCGATCATGTGATAAAATTATTGGGAGGATTAAGTATCGTTAAAAGAATGATCTGATGCAACGCTTTAGTATTAAATAGCACGACATTTAAAAAAAAAGGTAGTTATCAGCCATGCCCATCTCCGCTTTGGAGAATTTTAACTGTCAATTAACACACCAAGCACTTAAAATCAATACTTGAATTAAGTTAAAAAAAAGTAACATAGAATGGTATAACCATTATATGTTGGAAAGGAAAAACCATTGCCCTCTCCGACAACGCAACGTTTACTTTTTTCTTACCTTCTCTATGAAAAAGCATCGGTGGGATTCCTATCGAAAGAAAAAAAAATCAGAAAATGTTTCTTTTCAGAACAGAAGAAACTTTAATCACTTTTTCGACTTAACCAGGCTGGGACGAGAGGTTTTTTTTTTTTTTTTTTGTTTTGTTGGAAACTCTGATTTTTCAGCCCTCAGAATCATCAGAGCATAGACAAAATTATGAGTACAAAACCCATTCGGGAGAGTAACGCTGTCCCAGTAATAAAGTGGCGTAGTTATGTGGAGAGGTTTGTCTTAATTCCATCCACCAGCCGCAGACAGCAAGGAATTAATGAATTTTAACTTATAATACGATTTTTTTTTTTTTTTTTTTTTTGATTTGGTAGTTGTTGGCGCATCGGCTTCTGTGGCCATATTGCACCTCCCAAGGTTTTTGCAGTACTTTGATCCAAGCCCGAGGCGAGAATCGAACCCGCGACCTTTGGGTTGCCGGGCAGGTACTTTACCCACTCGGCTAGCCCGGTCGGCAACTTATAATACGTATAAATGCACCTTATAAAAATTTAATATTTCATATATCGCCTCTACTAATTGAAATAATTGTTTTATTATTCAGTGTAGTAATAACTTCGACCATTTTCATATTTCTTACAGTCCATTTGGGCTTTTCAATTTTTAGGGTCCGTAGTCTAACGAAGGACCTTTATGTCACTCGCTTGTCTTGTCTGTCCAACTGTCACATAATTGTATCTCTGGAACCACTCGACCTGTTGACTTAATTTTTCTTGGGTTTGTACATTATGTGGGCCAACATAACGCTATATTGATCGTTGTTGACAAAACTGTCTGAGAAATGGGGGGAAATGTAGGGGGACAATATGTTGTCTGTAATATAGCTTATAATTTTACAATATTTTTAAAATAAAATTTGCGGCGCCAGACAGGAAAATGTGAGTAATTTGTGTTTCCCCCTTTATTTCCGTTGCTAAACATTTAAAAATCATATTAGCTATGCGTTATTCGATGCCTGTCAAGGGGAAACAAAATTGATTGAAATCTATCATTTACTTTTTTTGTTAAAATTAAGAAACTAAACTTTTTTTATTGCACTTCGATATCGCTCTTCTTTGTACTAGGTAACTCTCCTTTTGGTGGCAAAAAGATTACTAAATAGTTATTTAATAATTCTATAAAGGTCATTTATAACTTTTGCGACGAGAAGTATTTTTTTTTTTTTAACAATTTTCAAAGCTGGAGTTGTCCCAGCAAGGAGATACTCAGAGAGCCAGTGTTGAGGAGGCGCCTGTGCGGAGTTTTGTATGGCCGTCACCTGCCAGTCGTTTCTCCCCAAAGATTTTAATCGCTTCTCCAGTAAGACGTCAGAGTAGTTTCTCCCATCGTTGTCATTCACAACTGGAAAGACTGAAATAGACAATGTTTTCGTTAGTTCCTCAGTTTTAGGCCAATGAGGGGTACTAGAAACTTTTTTCAGTTACCACAGTAACTGAAAGTTTTTGTTCAGTAAACTTTACAGTGAAAATGATACCAAGACAGCCAGTCAATACAAATGGGGAACGGCCGCCAGATATTACGCTCAACATTAATCATTATCTTTCAGTTCTTGAGAGTGAAAGATCTGTTCAACTTGTAGACTAATAAATATGCTACTCTTCACTTTTGCATCAGACAGACAATCTTAAAAACACAGACTGCATTTATTTAAAGGATCACCATATAGCTCCAAATGCTTTAAGAATGTGTTTGACCAGTTCCAGCTTGGTATGAAATGGCAGAAGCAAGACCTTTCATGGTTTCAAGAAACCAAGACATTTTTTGGAAAGCAAAGGATTGTTTGTTAGATTGCTTACCCCACGCTGCAACTCAATTTTGCAGACCTGCTACTCCTTAGTGCTGATCTACTGTCGTGTTATCGCAGAAGTAGAGAAAGCAAGGGAACTCACTTTGCAACCCCGGCAGGGGTTGCAAAGTACGGCCAATACAAATGTGGAATCTTGAAGTTTCTACATTTGTATTGGCCGTACTTGATCTGCTCAGGCACATTCTTTACCTATCCATAGTCCTTTACCTATCCAATGTGTTATGCTTTAGCTTGAATTGTGTTATGAAAAGATGCTACTCTTCTGGATGATTAATTCTACTTTTTTAGTTAAGATCAATGAAATCAAAACACAGGGATTCTGCAGTGTGAAAATGCGCATAAGTAACATGCCATATCAGGAGCTCTTCATTGTATTTGGTTAGACACAAGGCCTCCGTAGCTGAGTGGTCAGGAGAGGGAGTGCAGTAGCAGACGCTCCTTGAGTAGACCGGGATTCACGCCCCTGACTGCTAAATACGGCCGATCCGCCAACTCGCACTCGACCAGCGTGGCAGATTATGGTCCATTTCCCTCAGCACGAGCTGTTGAGGAGGCTTCCATCCTGCAGTTCACCAGAATCATCATCCAATTTTGAAGATTCTTGCCTTGAACACTCTGTGAGATAGATTGAGTTTCATTGTGGAAGGTAGCAGATTATCGTTGTGTGCTGTCGGAGCAACAGCAGAGTGAATGTATACTACGACTTTTCGATTAGCAGACTTTAAAATTTGATATATTCACTATTCGAAAGTCAGTCTTGATGGTTTGTGGACTCTCTCCATTATTTGAGATATAGCGAAAGGCTTTACCTTTAATATGGAGAGAGTCCACGCTTATAGTTACAACCATAAAACCAAAACCATCCTTCTGATATTTACCTGCATGAAATTAGCTGTCCACAACTTGCCTTGATCATGCATCCCAATATAGACTTCATATGTACCGCAAAACTTGATAACGCCAACGACCTTATGTTTCACCTGCTTCGGGCCAATATCATATTCACAAATATAGCAAAACGACTCTGGAATTTATTCAGTTGGTTTGCCTGTTTCGCTGGAGAAACAAAGTCCCCTCTCTAGATAGACTGATTAATTTGTCTATATTGTGAAAAAATTCCATGAAAGGATCCCTTCTTGATTCCTTATAGAATTTTGTGAACATCGGTCGACGTTGGAATTGGAACCCAGCTATTTTCTGTATAGTACGAACAGCGCATACTATACAGAAAGTCCACAATGTGTATGTGAGAGATTGTGCTGGGAGGAGGTCTTCTCTTGCATTTATTTACTGTGAATTATAAGCGACTGTGCGGTAGCACAATGGTATCGTCACCGCCCTCCCCACACTAGGTGGAAAAGGCCCGGGTTCGAATCCCGTCGATGACGCGAAGAACTTTAGTGGGCTTTTTTCACTCCGTGGCTGAGTTAGTCTGTCTCAGGCGTAGATAGCAAGGTTTTTCCCAGAAACCTTTTTTTTTCTGGCCAGCACACAAGCAAATCGACCAGAGAACACACGCAATTTACAGAAAAAATAAATATGAGTAGATGTAATCATTTACGGGGGGGGGAACCTAATATCATAATTTGGTTTGTGAATTATATGCGACTGGTAAAAATCCATAACAAGAGAACCTCCACACCAGAATGTATCTTTCCCGACTGCACTGTTCATGAAGGATTTATCTCCTTCTTTGTGATATCACGAGGACAACTTGAAACTAGTAAAGCAGTGCGAGGAGGAACTCATCCGAAAACTGCAATTATTCTCACCGCATTTCAGTTTCAGCGATATTGTTTCTGATTAAATTATTGAGAAACTTAGATTTTGATGTGTACATATCCAATCAAGCGAATGCCAGAGGAAAGTCTACAACACACAAAATTGAAATGTTAAGTGTATTAAGTTACCTGCACGTCATCTTGAAAAATAAACCAATTTTTATTATTATTTGTTTTGAGGCGTAGTTCTCTAAGTTACAGAATAAAATATTGAGTATGATCGTTACGAATAGCGTGGTAATTATAAACACTAAGTTAAGTAACGACCTAAGAAGGATAGCAAGGTAAGTTGTAGATGGAACTAAAGTTTCTTCGTTGTGGAACACTTACGAATTACTTTTTCGTGATTAAATAAAATTAAGAAAAGGAAGAATACCACTGATCGCATCCTAAAATATGCTGTTAGGTTAATAAATTAATGGGTCTGTTTCTATCGTTATTTTCATACTATCATCTAACTTTGTTCGAACTACTCTTGTATGAGATATAAAGGCAACTAAGAAAGCACTTAATCTACACCAATAAGAATTCAGTACCGCCTCACTTAAGAAAGTTCATGAATTTGTTACTATCAGGTTTACCCAAGGCCTGATACAAATTGGACTTCACAGACTGAGCTCACAGAGATAAAACTCCCTACATCTGGTTAATGAGTCGAGAACAACATGGCTAGTCAGCTGAATCTGCGGAATGCAACATACACTAGTAACACAAGTTTTTGTGTGGGGAAATGGAAACTACGAATTACTTTTCGTAGTTTCTATTTCCCCACACAAATTGTAGATAACAGTGGATGTGTAGAATTCTTTGGTTGATATCTTTACTTGACATTTCTGGCCATTCGCCAGTGATTGTCAATCACCGAACCAGTAATGCTTTGTTTTATATAGTATAGTAAAACATACAAATAAATTTATCAAGTTAAATATTTAGTTAATATATTTAAAATACAGTAAAATAATTTTCAGTATAACCAAATTAAAGACGCTGAAATTTAACAATTTTCCTACGAGGTTCTTTATATAGACGTTTTGAAATTTTACTCAGTTAAATTAAACTTTATCTAGGCCTTAATAGTATACCAGTCATGCACTGTGTGCTTATGAACTTATAAAACTGATAGCAGTCATAAAAAGATTATATAAATCAAATTAATAATTCTGAGATTTATTAACTGATATCAACCTTTACAATTTTAAGTGTGAATTTAATGGAGTATTCTATGGATATTTATTACACACAAAATAGATATAAATGAAAAAAACATAATAACCTAAGCGACTGATACCAGGCTGACTAATCATACACGCTTGAAAAAAAGTCGGCAGAAGTTTAGTATACAGGGTGTCTCAAAAGTACACGGCATAACTTCAGGAATGAGTTCCTCATATGTAGACAAAAATATTTTCTTCCTTCATCCCAAGGTACTGACATAATCTGGTGATTTTCCATTCCGACCATGTACTCAAATCAGGAGCAAGCGGATGTGCACTTTATGTATGGTTTGGCGGATGGCAATGCTCTGGACGCTCGTCGTTTGTACCACGAAAGGTTCCCAAAACGAAGATGTCCAGATAGGAAAACGTTTGAAGGTATACATCGCCGCCTTTGTGAACATGGGACTCGACACTTCATGCTGCCGACCGACAGAGGACGACCAAGATCTACGACTCGTGAAGTAGAGGAAGAGATTTTGGATGTTGTGCGTGCCACTCCTGGAATCAGCACACGCAGAATAGAAATGCAACTGACTGTTCGACGTTCGATCATTTGGAGAGTGTTGCAAGAACACCAACTGTATCCTTACCATCTGCAACGGGTGCAGCACTTGTCACCAGCAGATTACCCTGCGCTTGTAATATTCTGGAGTGGTTCTTGCAGCAGTTGGGTACAACTCCTCACTTTCCTGCCTTAGTGATATTCACAGATGAAGCACAGTTCACACGAGACGAAATCCAAAACTTTCACAATCAGCATGTATGGGCTGAGGAAACCCCACATGCAATTCTTCCATCACATCACCAACAGCGGTTCAGCCTCAGCATCTGGGCGGGTGTTTTTGGTGATAAGTTATTTGGGCCCCATGTACTTCCAAACAACCTCACAGGACAGGCTTAAAGAAACTTTCTGGAAAACAACATTCCTGATTTCTTGGACGACATGCCACTGATCATTCGTCAACAAGCACACTTCATGCACGATGGCGCTCCTCCACAGTTCAGCCACCTAGCCCGCAATTACCTGAATCGAAGGTTTCCTGGTCGGTGGGACCAACTGCCTGGCCTCCACGCTCACTGATTTAAACCCACTAGATTTCTTTTTGTGGGACCATTTAAAGTCATTGGTGTATTCGACTCCGGTAGCTGATGTGGAAACTCTTCGCAATCGAATTGTGGCAGGTTGTGAGACAATACGAAACATGCCAGGATTTTGGCATAGTCTTTGCGAGTCCGTGAGACGTCGATGTGAAGCCTGTATTCAGGCAGAAGGTGGACATTGACCAATTACTATAAGGTGATATGAACAGTTAAGTGTCATATACAGACCTTCAGAACTCGGAAACCAAGCATTTCCGGAACTATGTTGGTATAAAATATTTTTATTGTCTACATATGAGGAACTCATTCCTGAAGTTATGCCGTGTATTTTTGAGACACCCTGTTTAGCTAAGAAGCCGCAGTTTTTTTGCTGCGCAGTAAAAAAAAAAAAAAATGCGCTTTCCTCCTCACGCAGGGACCTTATCCACTTGACCTTTGAATTTTTCAAAAATTCAGCATTAACTATCTGGGAAGGCAACTTATTCCAGCAATCAACAACTCGCTGGCTAAACAAAAACTTCTAATAATAGTCTAAAGTTCTTCCCCTGTAATTTGAATTTATGGCACATACCTAGTAGTATATGGCCTCCGTAGCCGAGTGGTCAGGAGCGGGAGTGCAGTAGCACACGCTCTTTGAGTAGACCGGGGTTCAAGCCCCTGACTGCTGAATGCGGTGGATCTGCCAACCCTCACTGGACCAGCGTGGCAGATTATGGTAGACTTCCCTCAGCATGAATTGTTAAGGAGGCTTCCATCCTGCAGTGGGTTGATAATGGCTGCACTTTACCTTACCTAGTGTTCTGGAATTTCTGCCTTCATTCATTTTACTATTCCCTCTCATAACCTTATAACATTGGTGCATTGTTACCAAGCTCTGTAGCCCACATAATCGAAGTCTTTCCTTGTTCGGTCGCCCTTTTGCCGATCTCACCATGCGAGTTATCCTTTCAAGAAGCTCAATGTCTTTTTTCAGATGAGATCTCCATAGATGAGAGGTGAAAGTGATTCCTGCACTGCTTCCATTGGAACGAGCAGCAGCTAGGAAAGTAGAGCGTTGGGGATTTCAAGAACTGCTGGGAATAATTCAACATGGAACAAGTAAATACGTGGGATGTGTTTGGGTAACTATAGTTAAGAATAGGTGCATATATACTTGCATGTGTAAGATTCCAAATCTTACATGTATAAATAAAGGGAATGAGTTTAATTAATTATTTAGAAAATGTTTTATAACAGTTTTCCAAATCCTTCTTTGTGGTTAATTACAAATAATCAAAAATAGGGCAAGTTAAGTGCTCGAACATCTAAATACACGCACATTCAATTGAAGCAGGTTGCTAATTAGTCATGCAAAAGTGAGTAGACAGAACAATAATGGTTCTGAATGCAAGTGTAGAGTAATGGAAATTAACTTAAGCCGAGTACATACAATTAAATTGCACCTAGAAAGCATTTTGGGAAGCAGACGGGCGTCTGTTTCAGACTACGTGCGGAACTAACCGGATAAAGGGAAGGTATGATTAGTATAAAGTTCGAGAAGGAGTGGGGTCCGCAACCTTGTACTCAAAGGGGAAGGGGGAGATGCCCAGCCATACTGAACCAGGAGAAAACAGATTTGTCCAAGGAAATGCTCGGTTCTATGGACACATCTGTTTGAGTTGCAGCTGAGCGGCTGGTTCTGGTAACAGGTGCGTATGATCGGCTAGGCATGGTTAGTGACTATGTTCAACTTTATATTTCTGGATTTTTTTGCCTGTTTTCCAAAGGTCACATGCTTTAGAAAATGCAGGGTGGTTTTCCTTACAGTTTGGACAAATAGGAGTGGAAGCTGTACAGTCTTCTTGAGAATGCTCATTGGAACCACAAAGAGGACACACAGCATCGCCTCGGCATGCTCTTTGAGAATGACAGACTTCTGACATTTAAAGCAGCGAATGGGGTTTGGGATGTAAGGACGAATCTTGCAATTTAGGTAACCTGCTTTAACAGAAGATGGAAGAGTCGGAGTACTGAATGTTAAAATGATGGACCTGGTTGGTAATAAGGTTGCCATCTTTTTTAGTCATGATTCTCCGTGCATGAGTCACTTTTTGTTCTCTAATCTCTTGTACTATTTCTTGTTCAGAGACAATTAATAAGTCCCATTCGCTGATGACGCCTTTAGAGGTGTTGAGAGTGTTATGTGGCGTAACTGACACTGGAATGCTGTTAAAAGTTGTCAATTTTAACAATTTTGCTGAATGGCTTGGCTTGAAAGCTTCAATTAGGTCTCCAGATCGGAGCCGCTCCACCATTTTAGGAGATCCAGCAACCGATTCTAAACATTTCTGTATTAGAAATGGCGATAACTTGCCGACAGGTTGTGTGGATAATGAGTGCATTATTAGAAATGCTGGCATTTCTGCACCCTCTTTTTCAGTCCGCTGTCTTTTCGGACGATTCAAGTCATGCTCTGAATCAGAGTTGACAGGTCTGCAGCCAGTGGGCTCTAGCGGTGGATATGCATCACAATCAATTGTTGCTCCTTTTCGCCCCGGGAGAGAAGCTTCCTTCTCCTAGGTTACCGACCCCGCCACGTGGAGGCAGGAGCGGTGCCAACCAGTGACCAAGCGATCAGAAGAATAGGAGAGCAGTACGTTGCTAGCGTTGAAGCAGTGACATTGCGAGCGGTGGAGGGTTTATGAAAGCACTAGTACTCGCCCTAGGAAAAACGCTAGAAAACGCACTAGAAAGATCGCTTGGCACTCGGGGCCGAACAACAACGGTACATAGCATCACACGTATACTCGTACATAGCCCATACACTTTTAAATCTCTGGCCTTAACAGTGAACTGTGTCACACAATATACAAAACACGGAGATGGGGGGGGGGAAGCCCTGGTGCCATTAGAACGAAAACACTACACTTTATTGAAGAGAATGGATGTGTGAATTTTTTTTTTTTTTGGCCGATGTTGTTTAAGCTGTTTTCTTGCGCCATTTGCCACTGCTAATGTATGACGCACATCTGTAGGATAAAAAAATGAAGAGCAAAATATTTAAACAAAAAAGCACGGTATATTGACAAGAATATATACTCATTAATCAGTAAATTGTGACCACCCCATCCTTAATCGATTATGCCGCATAGTTCGCAGTATAAAAAATTCGAACACCTTTGTACACTAAAGCAGTGGTAAATCGAATATAGTTGCGCAAGTCCAAGTGATAAAGTAGGTAGCGGATTTCGGATGTAGTAAATATATCATTGAGTTTCAGAAGGGCATCATTGTATGAACTCGTGCATCGGGTTTTTCCATATCGGGAACGATATGTCTTGTCCGTTGCTGACGGCCTACTGTGATTAAGTTGTACAAAGAGTGGTGTCGAACTGGCCAAACCACTTCCCGCCGACAGAACAGCAAAGGAATACATAAAGCGAATGGTGGTTGTAAGTGAAGGGTGCAGCACGTTGTAAGGGCTTAGCAGCAGGTCACTGTGTGACAGTTGACGTTGCAATACAATGAGGAATGCAAAAACAATATCCCAAATGACGATGGGCCACACGGTCAGATGTATGGGTTCTACAGCAAACGACCCAAGAGTCACTTCTCACTCACCGCTGATCATTATCGACGGCGAATGGTCTGGTGACAACAATACAGTGTGTGTGTGTGTGTGTGTGTGTAGCGTACAAGCAACACGAGTCCATGGACCCATCGTGCATGACATTCACTATTCAGGCAAGTGATGGTGGTTGCCTACTATGAGGTATGTTTTGGTGGCAAGAACTTGATGCGTATGGATGAATGTTTCATTGGTGAGGTCTACCGGCAGTCCTTAGGAGAAATCCACACCCTACCATTTTACATTTTTCCCCGACAGAAGCGTAATCTAAGACGATAATGAGGGGTGCCATCGGGCTCGCACTGTGCACGAGTGGTTTGAGGAACACAGTAAAGATATTACTCATCTTGACTGGCCTCCAGATTTGCCTGTCCTCAATCCAATTGAACACCTGTGGGAAACTTTATAACGGGAGTGGGGCGTACGGATATGCAACCGCTCAACCATCATCTGTTCGAAACTATGAAAAGCCTTGTAGGCAGAATGGTTAGAGATCCCTACGGATGTCTTCAACTATCTGGTGGAGTCGATGCCTAGGCGAACAGCAGCTGTTATCCCTACGAACGGTAGACCAACACTATGTTATCATAATTCAGTGATCATAGTGAAGGAATCTGAGTCAGAGATTAGAGAGAGAGAACAGGCAAATCCTTTTTCGCTATATGCTTATCAGGTCATAAAGTCATAATCACGCCTTGACTCTTCTTGTATATTTTAGATCCCTCCTTAATCACGTCTAATTAAGAAATTCATATAAGAGGTCTTACTTCGGCTAAGATCCTGTAATTGCCAATGATTAAATTCTTATGAGAAACTTTACATAAAAATTATTTAATCTGCATTCTGCACTTGGATCGTATAGTCATTAAGTATTATATTAAATTCCTAGGTGTTCTTAGAGTTACCCGGAAATACTCCTGACAGCGGATATTTTGAAGCGCTTAATTTCCGCATGAACTTACGGAATGCAAAGAAAAGTCAATTGGGCCCTTGACATCATAATACAAATAACTGAATGGAGGTATGTTACGAAACATTAGACAGTGTCCAAACAAACAGATTAGTTGCTTTTCAGATAAATAATTTGGGCATTCAGCGTCCGAATAACAGTGCAATTAGACAACGGTAACACCGCACGAATATTTGAGCAGCAAAGAAAGCGTGAAATACGCATTCTCGTGCATTTGACTCGTGCATGACGACACGGTCGTTATAATTACACGGTGTACTTCTCATCGGACCGAAAGGTAATTAATATGTTGGCACGCCTTGCTGCAGTGGTGAGAAGCGGTTGTTAGTAGTGATTAGAGAATCGATGGTAATATCACCAAGTACAAACGTTCTTGGATAATCATTTTGGCGCCTGAAATCATTAAAACTGTTTATCACACTAATACCGTAGGAAAGCAAGAAAGATTAGAATTATGTGGTGAATAGTAAATCGTTCAACGATACAGATGTATTTATTTAATTACGTTATTAATATGTTGTGAACGCGTGTGTGGAAAGAAATCAATCATAATTATCGTTGCAATATTAGACGCGCTGTTTGATGGTAAGAGTATTAGAGTAAGACGAGTTCTGAGGTTTCCACTGATCACAGTAATTAACAAATATTGTAATTTTCAATGAGATTATTCAAATGTTAGAATCGTGTAATTTTGTTCCTTTATTATATTAGTAAATTTTCATCCCGGCTATTCCAAATATCGAATTAACTAACAAACTACGCGGGATATACAAGCGATGTTCATATAGCAAAGGTACACAAAGATACAAGGAAAACGTAATGCGCGTACAGTAGAGAGTTCGTCATTTAACATATTTTAAGTGTTGTTTTTTTTTTTTTTTTTAAAACAAGTTGCCCTTAGAATCCAGGCATGCGTCATAATGCATCAACAAACTATATATTCCTTCTCCATAAATTAGTTTTGTCTGTTGATAAACCATTCTTCAAAAGCTTTCTTTTTTTTCAGTTCAGCGTCTGAATTGGCTCTGGGATCTGATTTCACCTAGCTACATTGAAGCGCAATGTAGGCTATTCAGCGGCCTGCTACACGGCAGTTCTGCGACCTTCCAGATCCTTGCGGGAGTCTTTCCGCTCGATCTAGAGGTCATCCGTCGAGGACTCTATTACTACCTGTTCATAGGCTTACCAAACTCCATTTTTGGGTATATCATCGACACCCTCAATGAGAGCAAGACTGAGAAGAAAATAATTGCAGCCAATCGTCTAAAGACCTGGCAGGCCAGATGGACATACACTGACAACGGTCTAATTGCCAAAAAATTCCTTCCCGACGTTTCATTTGTTTTCCCCGAAGCTCCACCCTGGTTCTTCCCAGGTCTTTAGACAACATATCTAATAACTAGGCATGGTTCCAATAATCAAATATTGACTTCCATGAGCATAATAGATAACATTTATTGTTGTGGAGAAATCGAGGATTGGAAAAATATTCCCAGTCCTTTAATAAAAGGACTATAGAAACAGCGATCTATTTACTAACGACTCATGGTACAGTGAAAGTTAATTTTTTATTTATTTATAACAAGCATAGAAATTAAAATTCCTGTGTTTTGATTCGCAGAGGAATTCTTAGTTAGCATCACTAGTTTGTTTTTTTATGAACGTTTATTAACTTCGTTGCTGATATCCTTTCCATTAAGCTCCGAACACCTATTAATTCATTCATCACGTTATCCATACTTTGTCATTGTATAAAAATAAGCAAAGAAGCTGAAAATATCCTCCCGGTAACAATACACTACATCAAGTTCTCGCAGCCCCATCGTTATAGCTTTTCGTAACTTGCTGGGTTCATTATAAGAACTTCTCAAAGGTCTATCAGTGCAGCTCGCTATCAGCGGACTTCCTTGGGCTCCTCAGAGGAAATAATTATCGTTTAACCAGGCGCACACTTTCCCACCATTATTGGGGAAATGCTGTACCTCAAGGCACCGTTGCAGCCTAATAATAACGGATACGATCGCGCGAATTGTCTTGGATCTCACAATACCTTCCAGAGTGAAGCATTTACGTGCATAATATTTTTTTTCTAGACTGATAAGCATAAAAAAAGCAAAGAAAATTAGAAAGGAACAGCTGCCTTATTTAACAATTGGATATGTTATTATTAGAAGCCATATTTGTTTAAAAAAGGATCACATTGTTTTTAATTAAAGAGATGTTTTAATTAGATGAGATGATCTCAATCTAACTTTCGAAACTCTGGTAAGTTATATCAGAAAATATTTTTTTTTATATTTCTTCCTTATTATCTAAAAGAAATTGAGAGATCCCAATATGCAGCCTTTATTATTCGTTTTTTTTTTTAACTCCAACATTGAATTAATGCAATTCTTCAAAGAGAACAAAAGAATACATTAATCTTGCTGCTGCTCTAGGATTTTCCCCCTTTACAAAAAAATAAAGCAAGAGGACGGAGATATTTTTTCCTAGATAAACATTCATAATAACGCTGTTCTTTGACAAAGGTATTTATTTATTTATTTGTAGTTTGGTATTTTTCCTCTATTTCAAGAATGCAGTAATTGATTTTTTGACTGTAAACTATTGTATTCTTGCGACATGAATAAATAAAACATTTCTCTCCAGTAGACCTTAAATATGTATCTCACTGTGCTACCTAATCTGTTATAAATAAGAGATAGTATTCCACACAAAAGTGTAATCGAAAAAAAAAAAAAAATCGATGCTGCCTAACATTTGCAAAATATTAGCATTAGTAGAGGCATATGATGCAAGAAAGCAAGCTTATGCAGCATCCATGCAGCAAGCTTATCCAGAAAAAAAAAAAAAAAAACCCTTCCATTTCACCCCTCCGTTCGTTCGAAATACCTGTCCAGCTGAGCCTTAAATCTATTTAGGCTATCAACTTCCATAACAAGGGATGGAAGTCTGTTCCACAACAAACCAACTACCCGCTGGCTAAACGCAAATTTCCGCACATCTGTCTTTCCTCAATCTGAATTTATATCCTCTCAGGTGATTATTCTGAGCAAGAGGAAGAATCCCATCGGCATTGAGCATGTTCAAACCATTCAAGGCTTTATACATCTCTGTCAGATCACCTCACCGGTGCCTAGTCTCCAGACACTGTAATTTGCAAAATTTAAGCCTTTCTTCGTAAGAGCAACCCTTTGTTCCATTCACTAATCTTGTTGCCATTCTCTGTACTCGTTCCAGTAGTTCTACATCCTTCTTGAAATGAGGCCTCCAGACCTGTATACAGTACTCAAGGTGTGGCACAACCATTGCCTTATACAAGGGAATAATCACCTTATCCCTGCTAGAAAAATTCCTGTATATCATTGACAAGACACCATGAGCTACTCTTGCAGCCCGTCTGCACTGCTCAGAAAACTTCATATCTGCCTGCACAATTACCCCCAGGTCCTTTTCATTCTCTACTACTGTCAGTGTAGTACCACAGAGTTGATACGTTGCTCTGGGGTTGCTGTTTCCTACATGTAGTATTTTACATTTGTCAATGTTAAACTTCATTTTCCACCTCTCAGTCCATCTGCTCAACCTTTCCAGATCCTGTTGCAGCAGCATAGCGTCAGTAGTGTCCTTAAAAATCCTGCCAACCTTTGTATTGTCTGCAAACCTGGACATTAAGCTTGATATACCATCATCAATATCATTTATAAATACAGAAAACAAAAACAATAATGGACTCAACGCTGAACCCTGAGGAACTCCACTAATAACTTTAGTCCACGATGAGAAGACTTCAGTTGATTAGATATTATATATTAGAAGATTCAGTTGTCTTGCGAGATCTCTAAAAGGAAGGCTTTTACGATACATGATCCTTATATTTTGTGCTTTAGAAAGTACTTTAATACAGAGAAATTAATCCAAATAGTGTTTCATATGCTTTATGAACTCATTATGATGATCATCATAAGATCATCATAAGAAGGCCTTATGATGATTTAGAGCAAAGAAAGAGGAAAGAAATTAGTAAAATTTCTTTATATAGCTTCACTACACTTTTCCTTTATTTGTTTAAAACTACAGTATACACCGAAGAGTAAAAAATCGCAGTTACCAAGTACATACATACATACATTGAAACGTATATAATATAAACAAGTGTCACAAAACTTAAATGCATCATGAATCCCGATTATTGTTGTAATATGGATTTTAGGAGCATCAGTGGCTAAGACCATATCGCTCCGTATATACTATCATTAAATTCCATGCGTTGTGTGGTCGATTTTCTGTTTTACTGCAAGAAAAACCACGCTACCCGCGCCTGACACTACTAATTCAGCGACGATGTGAAGAAGGCCCATGAAAATTCCTCAAGTCATCGACGGGACTCTAATTCGTATTTTCCACCCGCCGTGGTGAGGACAGCGATTCTACCGACTGCACTATCCACAAATATCGAAGTTATTTACATGTTTTGGAAGGTGTTTAATAAAACCACGAAAATCAAGTACAGTATACGTGCGTTTGCACCAAAGCAACTAGAGCTATAAAGTATCTTCATCATATTATGGCTGTAAATTGTGCCTATTCTGTGGTCAGTTTGTCAATTTAAAAACAAGAATTTCCGGAAAATTAAGCCATGCAACCCCTGCCCGTGACCGACTACGTTAGATAAGTTGTGAAAAAAAAAAAAAAAAAGCTATTTAAAGTTTCTCGCTCATTGACAGGATTCTAACCTAGGCATTTTTTCACGGGGTGTAGAAAGACAGTTTTTATCACCATCCCGAACCCTTTCCCCCCCCTCCCCTCCGACTGTTTTTGTACAGGTTACTGGATTTGAAGAATACAGGGAAAACAGCCACAGTCGTTTTCTAATTCAAAAAACTAAATTTCGGACTTCGCTGCTGCTTGAAAACTAATGCACATAAAGTAGATTATTTTTCCCTTTTTTAATCGTAGGCTATTTGTTAACTATTGCAGATAACAACATTCTGATTAGAAAAATCATATTATGCGAATCACGTAATTTTTTTTTTCAAAATTCAGGGCAGGTTACTGTTCCTACAAGCAGAAGAGATTAAGTTATTAAAATCACTTTATTGGCTAAAAATATGATAAATATAATAAACTGACACAAGTGATAAATGTTTAATTTAACATGGTAAATTTAATTGTTATAATTGCTTACACTGCTCCTCTCGCTATAGATTTTCTATGCCAACTGGACAATTATTAGAGGGGATGGACAGACGATGTGGAAGATATTTTTTTTCTTTTTGGTTGATGCTTTATAAGCTTGACTTCTTGCATCACATGCACTGTTGATAATTGCTTTTGTTTGTCAATTTTTCTTGTAAATAGCTTAAATATTTCACAGTACACAGCTTAAATTCCTGGAATAGAGTAAATATTTCCTTGAAAACGTAATGTTCCTGTCACTACCTTTGTCCTTTCAACTTTATTTTTAAAAGTATTTTTACCCTTTCTTTCTTTTACTAAAGAAATTCCCTGTTGCGTATAATTTTCTGAAATAAAATAACGAACTTAAAAATATTATACTAATGCACTACTTCAATATTATTTTTACCCATACGATTAATACTCCTGAAATATCACATATGAAAATACAGAGAGAAATGTGGTCTAATAAAAAAAAAATTAAAATAAAATACACTGAACTCAACACAGAAAACTTCAAATAAACATTAATGTCTCAGTCAATGTCTTCAATATTTCCACTATTATTCTCATTATTTCTCACTCAAGACCAATTTGATAATACTGCTCTATCCATTTACGTTTCTAACTTGGAATTTATCTGAAAACATATTCCATTCCGCAGAGATATCTGCTTTATATTCTTCCACTCATTCGTGTTCGTTTCTTTTTCTTTTCAGGTTTTATTTCAATTCATTTGACTGCAGTTTATTGGGCAATTAGTTGCCCCCCCCCTCCGTGGCAGAGGCAGTGAGTCTGGCAAAGTTCAAAACGGAATTAGGTAGTTAACTTGCAGGAAAGAAACAGTACGAATATTTCAGATTTATTTATGTACTTATTTTTTGGTTGATGTATAAATATGTAGTTCTATTCATTTCATGATTTGACCCTGTTGATACTGCATCATACCTTTTACATCATACCTAATACCGCATCATACCTTTTACGTTCACACGTGGTTACAACACTGTCTCGTGGATAGCACAATTGCTGTAATCACTATCCTCCACTACACCGGGTGGAAAAGCCCTGCAATCGAACCATCAATGACACGAGGATTTTTTATGGTTTATTCACTATGTGGTTTTATTCGGTGTAAATCAAGGAAAAAAACATGCCTAAAACCGACCAACTCAGCAATGGCTTTTCTCCAAAAAAAAAAAAAAAAAAAAAAATGTTTTCCGTACAGAAAACAGGCAAATCGACCACAGAATGCACGCTATTTACAGATGCAAATATAACGCCTCACAGCCTTAGTTTCTTTGATGCTTAACATACATTACAACCTTCGTTCGCCACAGTGCTATTGTGTCACACAAGCACGTGATTCTTAGCAAGCGTTTGGCTGGGCTGCATCCTACTCCATTCGTGCAGAAGTTAGAAAATTAACTCACAAATAAAGCCTGAAAAGAAATCTTGTAGATAAAGAGAGCATTAGGAGTTTCTGCGTACAGATGGTAGCTGATGTTAGCATACTTACTCCATAAATAACTAACCTTAGGTTTTTGTATAGGCCCTTATTCTATTCAACTCTTCATCTGATGACCATAAATAGTGATGACTTCTTTCTGTTGGTTCGTATTACTTCTCTCAAATCCTCTGGAAATTCTCAACAATGAACAGTAAGGTTTACATAAATAATCGACCCTGATCGTTCTCATTGTGGCGAGCGTGGACTATGATCTTCCTTCGGCGTCACGCTGACATTGCTCAGGTGTTTGGTTGGGCTTCTTATAGTCTGATGAAACCCTTCTTAATATATGATTAGGAGTTATCGACCAAATTTTGGCACTAATCGTTCTTCCCCTATGCCCTTCATTTGACATTTCTAATCTTTAATTTAAATATCATCTGACCAATTGCTAAATCTATTTCTGAATGTCCTCCTAATTGTTTAATATCGGAATTCGTATAATGCTTACTCAAAATTGTATTCGTCGATTCAGTAATAATTCATGATCCTTCATGAACTTAAAGTATTCACTGCCATAAGATTCAGGATTAAAAAGGAACAATGACAGACTTACGGAAAATTGATTATTTCAGTGTTTTTTAGAAAATGTAATGTACGCATTTTTTTTTTTTTTAGGAGCATTAGCAACTAAGGCCATATTGCTCAGGGATATGCGGTGGTCATTCCTTGACCTTTCCGCATCTGGTGGTGACGGGCTCGAACCCCGGTCTAATCAAGAAGCGTGTGCTACGTACTGCTGCTCCTTCCCACCTGGCTACGGAGGCGCAATGTAATGTAATGTAACGTTACATTCATGTTATATAAAACTATTGTTACATTTGTAGGTTTAGAGAACAAATGAACTTTGGTTCTCGATATTCGGAATTGTAAAAAAAATAGTATTAAGTATAAAGTATTTTGCATTAAATTAGCATTAGTATCTGGGCAAGTATGTCTGTCTCTACTCAGTTTCTGACACGAAATTGATCACAGTTCCACCTGGCGCTTACTAATTAGTTCGCAGGAAACATTTGACCTGTCGGACTGACAGGATGAACATCTCGGAAACTCGGGGCGTAATGCGGCGTTCTGCTACGGATCATCGGTTATTTGTCCATCACAATTGTTTCAACATGCCGTAGCAGTAAAGTTTCTCTCTTGAGAAGCATTAGAGATGTCTTAGACATCTCTTTCAGGTTACCGAACTAGTGGAATGAAGTTTATAATTAAAAACGTGTTTCTGTTTTTACTTTTATTACTAGACCTCATTGGCATGTTGAGATAAAATTCAATTTTGCTTTTTTTTAATTCCATAAATAAATATTTTGTTAACTTCAGAAAAATTAAAATAATCACTACATTTGTAACATCGCAATGCCGATGAAACTATGTTGTATTGATAATATCATATATACAAAAATAAACTAGAAGTAGAATACTTTCAGATGGTCATAATAATAAAATAATCACAATAATAATAAAGGAAGAATATGTAAAACAAAATTAATATTAGAAATTCTTTAGGCAAAGCTTAATTGGTGTGGAGAAATCATTTTTACTGAGTTAAAATGGTTAAGTAAGATTCAGTGCAATTAATCAGTAAGGTGAGCAAGCGCTACTACTAGTTGGTAGTACCACATAGTTATAAATGAAAATTTAATTCAAAATTCAACTAAATGAAGTAAATTAGTTGAGTTTTGAATTAAACTTAAAGTGGTGCCGAGCAACTAAAGGGAATGTCCAGCTGGAATCCATTAGTAAAGGAATGAATTCTGGATTTTTTTTCTGAATAGTTCGATGTTTTCTGATCCCATTTTCTCCAAGGTTTGGAGGAGCAGTACTAAATGGTACACAGCCCTGCGATTTAAAGATACTCTAGTTCGAAGTGGTTACAAAGTTTCTCGTAGAATGTCCTGCAAAGAACACTGTCTCTTCTATGGTAAAGTAATTGATGAAGTGACTTAAAACTTGTTCAAATTGGTGTTTTATGTGTCTCTTGTATAGATTTCAGAGCCGTGAAAAAAAAATTCATAATAGACAGCGCAAGATTTTTAAAAAAAGGAACTGAAATCCTACACATGTGTATGTCTCTTAATTAAACCTATTGGTTTCTTTGCTTGGTGAATTATATTGCCGATGTGGTGATCAAGCTTTCAGTTGTTTAAAAACAAAACCCCGAGATCTGACCTCTGCAACCATGGCAATGCCTTAGCCGTCAATTGTTCACTTGAAGGCGAAGTGATCTTCCTTCTTAGGACCGGCAAATGAGAAGGAGCAGCATTTTCTCTCATTTACTGTGAACCCATTGTCAGTGACCCAGCAAACAAAGGAATTTATTGCTTTCTGAAGGCAACAGAAACACTGTTTGTTCTCTTTAGTATAATCGAAGCTTCTAGAGAAGCCTTCGTGTTTGAGTAGTGATTCTACTCAAATGAGAGAACAGTACTCTATCCTTGCATTCTAATTTTCCTCTTGATATCTGTAACATCTCAGCGCAAAAAGTCACAAGAATACTTACAAAACGTATGTTGAAGATACAATTAAAACAGCCACCTGTAGTAGTTGCATATAGTCCGGAAAGAAACGAGTAAAGGCAAAACGAGTTGCTAATCTTGTTTTTTGATCATAAAGTTATCATATACTTTGAATTCATATCATAAGACCGAACTGTATTTAGTTATCTTATATTTACACCCTTACAACTAAGATCATGAGGTGTCAGTATGTTTTTCAGTAAAATACGTTTATTCTATGATAGATTTGTTTTCTTGGATGCAAATGCCGTCATCCTTAGAGGAACACTGCCTTTAGGCCAAGAAAACAAATCTCAGAGAATAACTAACTGGGTAAGGATCATCTTCAAGAATAACTAACTGGGCTAAGGTGTGGATAAAAGCCAATAACATTTAATTTCACCTAGATGCATATCTTTACTATACACTGTGAAAGGACAGCGATCATAGCCACTTTGCTAAGCTCCATAAAGAACTGGACTGTGACTACGTGTTGAAGTGCTCTTCGTCGTCTGAGAGAGGGAATCTAAAACAAAAAAATCCAGAATGTTGGGCTAACTGAACTGGATTCAGCCTAATGAAACTCCTGATACACAGGTCTAATTTGATTAACAGCACTTCACTAAACGTAGAATAACAATACTAGGGGATTCATCTTAGTGACCAGATGCAGTCTCTCTTCGGGAATTAAGCAATTGTTATTTATAATGTAGTTTTTAACCGAAATGTATGCAACAGCAACGAAAACACCAAATACGTTGGCACGAAAGCTTTACAATACAAACAAAGTGTCGCTATTCATTGCATCACTTTCATGGAAATATTTTTTTTTAGGGACAAGAGCATTCACTAAATTTCAAATCAAAATTCCTCCCGGAAATCTATTGAGCGCGCGTCATTTAAATATGCGTATTTGCTTAAACAGGCAAATGTATTTAAATAATGCAATAACACCGCGGAATGATTCGAGATAAATAAATAAAAAAAACTGCAACAAACAGAAATTAAGAGTTTAAAATATTTTATTAATCGCAAACTTGTTAGCATCTGAGCGCAGTTCTACAAAAGATCTCCATTTACGCTTCTGTTGTTCTCACAGAAAGTTTGTTGTAATAATTGCTCGTAACTACAGCTTCCCTGACGGAAGTCAATATTAACAAATCTTAATGCACGTTCCAGATTAAATAACACAGAAAATGCATTTCAGTTGCTTGTTATGTACCGTGAAACCGAGATGGCCATAAACCTGTAGACAGAGGAAAAGTTTACGCAGCAAGATTCTGATGGAAAATGAGAGATGTGGACGCTGATGCAATAACTTCGCAATAGACTGGGAATGGAATGAAAACGAGAATTTGTAGAGTGGCAACACAAACAAGCGGCAGTTACTCGCATTTATACGTAATTAAATGCGTGTTTCAGCGTGTCGAAAGAATGTCCCTCCAAAAAAGTACAATAAAAAGTTTATTAATGATACCCCGCGTGTGCATGAAGAAATTTAATAATGTTAAACATATAACCACTTAAAATGTAATGACATCCACTGGCATAAAGTCTCTCAGAGGAACTGTAATAGGCAGTGACCTAAAAGCTTCGCGAAGCAGAAATTCCAGATGTATGGGGGTAATTTCGTTCTTCTTGGTAACGGGTTGTGCAGCGATTTTAAGAGTTGAAATCCAGTTCCATCATTAGAACAACGAAATGGTACACACTGGCTATGCTATACTCAACTGGTGATAAATCGCTCAATGTGCATTTCGCTATCCGTGATTAAATATTTTATTGCTGTTTGTGAAAATAACGTATATATTAAAAACAAGTACGCGGCTTATGCCTATTAACCAATGAACGAGACAGGGTTTGCCTGTTTTAATTTAAACCCTCAGGAGATTGAAGGGACCGTTTCCTACTGTTGTAAGAGGAGTCTTCCTCTAAGGCCTGTCTCTAAGGCTTGTCTATACCAGGTTTTGGCTCATGAGTATATATTTTACTTGCTTTGTGAAGATCCTAGAATACACATTCATTTTAAACACTGAGGATTTATCTTCGCCTTAATTTGCATTTTCTGCCAAGATTAATTTTAGTACAGCAAATAGTCGATGTTCTTAAGCCTTTTGAAAAAAAAAAATAAATAAAAGATTTAGACTTACTTTCTGACGTGGCGTATTTATAAGAAACAATATTATAAATTGCAATCTGGAATATAACGTTCTTTTCAGAAATGAGTCTATTGCACTAATCAAATTTCCAGCCTGTACCTTTTTGTGACCAGAATAACAAGACTGCACTGAGATCGAAAAGTAAACGTATTACGCATACATTTGGAAGCGAAACTAAGAATATTCCTTCGGTTACCTTCAGAAACATTTTGTTAAAAAAACTTCGAAAGATCAGAGAAAAAAAATTAACTTGTAAGTAAAGTGATTTCTAACAAACTGATTATTAATGCCAGTGCAGGTGCAAAAGAGTCATGTGGTTAAGTCGCGCCACCTTTAGGAACTCGTTAACCACCCGTTATTCTAATCATCTCACTTGTTATATTTACCACAAAAATGCACGGGTAGATTGCAGGCTGTAAATTTGATGGCTGCCAAAACCTCACTTGTCCTGAGAGGTCTGGGTTCGAATCTTATTAGAGATGGAGCCAATTCTTGAGGGCATCTCCACTCGGGGCTGTAATTAGCCAATCTAAGGTGGGGGGGGGGGGGGGGAGAGAGAGAGAGAGAGAGAGAGAGAGAGAGAGAGAGAGAGAGAGAGAGAAAAAGAGAGAGAGAGAAGTAGGATTTCCATCGGTGTTATTCGAGCTTTATTTTTCAGACTGCCCAACATGAAATCAACTGGTGAACACACAGGCATAATACACAAAGAATAATATAGTCAGATGTTAATACGCTATTTAAACTAAGAAAAAGAACAATAATACAAATGCGTACGACATTACTAATAAAAATTCTGTGGAAGAGCCGTCTAGTTGCTGAGGGCAGCATTTATGATGGACTACGAGTGTAAGAGCATAGAATTGATGATATAACTGATAACAGAATGGGCTGCCTTTGCCGCAGTTGAAAGTTGGGTATCATTTGAGAAAACAACCATGTTATAAACTAGAACAAGTTATATCGTGAATTATGCTCTGTTTATTCTTTCCAAATCATATAATTGTTTGAATGGTTGTAAATTTAACAGCATCGTCTTTCACAACTGCGATTAATTTCTGACATGTTTTTAGTCATTTCTTCAGCACAAACTAACTTCCATAACACTCATTCCAGGCGCGCTAATTCCAAGTGAGATACATTCATTTCATTACTTGAAGCCATTGCCTTATTAGAACTCTATTGTACATATATAAAGCGCACACTGCTAAGTACAACTCCCTTCAGGGCAACAGGCCAGGGGTTTACGCAAAGAAAATTTAAAGCTTAAAGGGGCACCAGAACTTTCATAGTGACTGGAGAAGATATGCTGAAATGTTATCCGAAACTGTTTGACCCGAATATGGTCAGGAGAGTTCCAAATAGAACAAATAGCTCTGAATCGTTCCAAATAGTTCTAGCAGAACGAGACCACTTCATTTCCATTCGTCTTTTCAAGGATACATGCGGTCCTGTTTCTCTCTTTGTCGGTTTTGATAATAAATTGTCCACGCAAAGCTGTGATTAAAAACACCGAGGGCTCTGGCTGTCAGGCTTCTTGAAAGTTGGTGTTTTCATAAAACCAGGCTGACGAATTATTATAATCGATACATGCATTTTGAAGTTGTTTTAATTATTAAGCCTGACATTAATACCTACGAGTAATTTCGTTACTCGACTAGTCGCAACAGTTGAAAATAAGGAGATCCTATTGAACACTTGCAATGTGGTCATAGATGCTTCTCCAAATAGAGATTTTACAATAATATGTATTTTGTTGAGCTTATAAATATCCGTTTATAAAATTTACTTTCATCATGGGAAGTTATTTTATCTCATTCTGTATAAGGCAAACGAATTGATGATGGTAAATTTTTTTTCTATAGAAAAAACGATAACCAGAAAGGCTTCTAGAATACAATTTCCATAATTAGGAAACATTAAAAAACATTACTGAAAACATTTTCAGTAATGTTTCCTTTTTATTTTAAACAAAATTTCTTCTCAGAAAAAAAACACGAAGAATTTGTAAAAAATTAAGATACAAGGATGTAGTCTATTTTATGTTAATAGTAACTACTAAGTGTGAGTTACATCTCTGTGGTTATTGTTAGATTAGACAAACGTTAAGGAACTGAGCTTAGATCATTCGAAAGAATCAGAAAATCCAACTGAAAATGATACATTTCAAATCTGTTTAATATGCTTATTTTTCTGGCAATTTCATATCACCGTTTGAAACTTTATATGTTCTTTTATTAATTAAGTGTCTAGACGCATGCTATAAAATTAAATCTTACGAAAGTAATTAAAATGTAGCAAAGGGTTAGCAATACTTTTGATTATTTTCTTGAATGTATAATAGCTGATATCGAAATTAGTTTTTGATAATGCAATAAGGCGTTTTCTGTTTTCGAGAAACAGCCTTTGGATATTAAAATCAACATTCGGTTTTAGCAGTATCCAATTTATCCGTCTGTCTCTCGATAAAAAAAAGTTCTTTGATGTTATATTATTACGTGTAAGAATCTTATTTTTGCAAGGTATAGAAATTCCGCAGAGAAAACGTCTTAAGAAAATTTCGGAAAACTTCACCCGGATTATTAATTTTTCTTTTTTGTAATCATGAAAACATCCTAAAGTTATATTGAACTACGCTGAGAGATTAAAAAAGATGGAAGTCTCTTTGCTAGTTAATCAATTTGATTTCGAAAAAAAAAATGCTTTATTTTACACCAATCCCATATTTATTCTTTTTGAGTTAGGACGAAAAGAAACTTTTATGCAATAATTAGTATTTTAGAAATTACGTTTCTATTTTTCTAAACCTTTTTCATATATAATGATGTGCATGACTACGCCGAAAAAAAATATCTACTGTAGTTCGGTACAAAACATGAATAGAACACAAAGAAATATTCAGAATAATTACTTTCTGATTTCCATGTTTGAATAGCACGCGAACAAAAAGCGCATTTGTCAAAATTCATTTCTAGTCCTCCTGTAGCTTTCATAATCTATATATTTTTATCTTAAAATAAAATATTATCCAGGTTATATTCTTATACTAGCTCAAGTCTATGAAACGTTTAGAGCAACGACTGCATTCGATAATAACATGAGAAAGCACTTCGCTGCACTAACTTCAGTTTATCACAGAATTGGCTTAATTGAATTTTAAACAAAATAAAGATGACTGATTTATTCGCACCAGAGCAGGTAAAACTGTGAAGCATCTGTTTGTTACGCCTGTAAACAGATTTGTAAACTTTATATTGCATGGTGCTAACACGTGACGCAGTTACCAAATGTCCCGAAAATGATGAATGTATCCAACAAAGTGGCCATTAAGTGTGTATGGTAAGTATTGGTGTTGATTATAAAAGTTTCAGCAGTTGCGCAGAACTTTGCAGTTGCGAAGAAAGGCAACTGTATGCTTTGATAAAAGAGCGCAATGTCTTTTTGATACAAGTTCGGGAAGTTAACTACACTTCAGCGAATTTAACTCAATGTCTGAGGCACACTGTCAATACAGAAAATTGCCATTCTTCTTTTTTCTTTTCTTACTGCTAGAACTATAATGGAAGACAGACCCATCGTTTGACTACAAATGACTATCCTCCAGATTTCGAATGTTGCGTGTCCTGGAAATCGCGTGCTGTCGTTATTCTTTGCGTTCGTTCCTCTCCAGCACTATCTTCGTCATTCAAATTTGCGATCGTGTAAGAGACTAGAAAGCGTGAAAAGATTCGCCACAGGATCCATTACCTCTTCGACTCCCTAATTGAAGGTAAAAAGGGGTCTTTCAATGCCCGTGAAGACCACAATCAATGTCGATCTGGCTCGTGCTATTAGACCAAATGAGTCGATTGTAACTTTTAAATGTTTTTTCCCTATGTATAGATTGATATAAATATACAAATATCTTCATCTGAATAAAAATTTTGCACCTAAGAGATGATCACCCTCACCTCTGTCAATAACTTCGTCGTCAGGTAAAGCATAAGTTACATGACACTGCAAAAACACAATCATATTAGTGTCACACGAGAAACACTTCCTCTACCCTCAAATATTATGTCTGTAAGTTGTGGTCTGTCCCCGGTTTGCTAGTTTTTCTGGAGTAAAAAAAAAAAAAAAAAAGGAGTTTTCTATTTAAGTAACCAAGTCCATAAAAGTGAGTTTTAAAATGTTTCCCATGGCACTTTTAATTAAATATCATTACAAGAATAACGATAGTTTTATTGTGGCCTTCTGAAAGTATCAAAGACAGGAAATGTCTCGAGACGTCATTATTAAAGAACTGTATTATACATTGTAAAGTGTTCGAAGAAGGCTCCCTAACTTCCGAACCAAGAAGTGGCCCGTCGTCATCACAGGAAGTGATTCGAAGAACTGATGAGATACAACTCTTTCAGATGCGATTCGTCCGGAGGTGGTAAACATTTCTACAGACATTTTGAAGGCAGCTGTGGAGAACAATGCTTCGTCTTTATTTCTCATTAGAAGAAAATGGGAACGTGGAGATAAAATAACGACTGCTGTCAGCAAAAAATAAGTGAGTAGGATTACATTATACTCAGGAACAAATGTAATCCTACGTCACTCAAGAGGAACCGGTTCTTGTTGTTCAAGCTAATGGTAGGACCACTATATGTCGAAAAATAAATAAAAATCAATAGAAATCAGTGAAAATTTTACCTTTTGCGTTATTTTTGTAAAGTAATTTCGTGCACCCTGGTGGCCAGACTTCGAACAAACTTGTTTTACTCTTAAAAAAAATTTAAAAAAACTCGCATGAAGAATTGAAATGCAAAAAATGATTTCAATATGACTAATATTTTAGTTGTGATCAAGTTACAATTTAACCATAGGCAAGATTTCTTTGTCGGCTACACATTGTAATCAGGAGAATGGGAGTGATTCATGTTTTATTAATAATCAAGCTTTTATCTTTATTAAGATAAAAGCACAACTTACTAATATTACATGCAATTTCCATTATAAAAAGCCATTTGAATATCAAACTTTGAAAATGTTTCATGATGCCCAAATAGCGAGTTCTTCTATAGGCCGATGATTAAAAATAGAATATCAATTGCATGCATATTTTACCGTAACAGCTGCTTATACGCTATAAGTAATACTTACGAAAGAATTTATCCCTGAGGTCTGTCAAAGGCATTAAGTCTAATTTTGCGAGCACCACTGGACTCGGGAGTGATTCAGTTGGATTGGAAAAGTGCCAATGTGTCTCTAATACATAATGGCCGTTCTAAGAGTGAAGTGGGAAATGACCGGCCGGTTAGTCTAACTTCAGTAGTAGGGAAAATCATGGAGACAATAATCAAAGTTGGAATTCAGAATCATTTAGATAGAAATGAATTCTGAAGGATACTCACAGCATGGTTTTGTAAATGGAAAATCATGTTTGACTAATCTGGTTAGCTATTTTGGCAGGGTCACTCAAGAGCTGGACTTCGACATTGTTTATTTGGATTTCAGCAAAGCACTTGACTCAGTCCCACATGAGCGGTTACTTTATAAGCTGGAACAAGTTGGAATAAACTTGTTCCATCAATCCAATCTGAGGAATTATTCCTCAGATAGGGTTGATGTGATGTTTTCTGACCTTCAGGGATGGTCAGAAAAATGGCAGCTATGCTTTAATTTAGCAAAGTGCAAGGTATTTCACATGGGGGAACAGTAACCCCAAAATAACTTATACACTTCGCGGAGTTGAACTAAAGCCGATGGTGAAGGAAAGGGACTTGGGTGTTACGATGCGGTCAGAATTTGAGATCTCTGCGCATTGTAGACAGGTTGCAAGAAAGGTCCATGGTGTCCTATCGATGATGTATCGAACAATTGCTAGTAGATATAAGGACGTCATAATTCCATTGTATAAGGCTATTATTAGACTACAATTGGAATACTGCACCTAAAGAAAGACTTTACTTCTTGAAAGGGTCCAGAGACGGGTAACTCACCTGGTGAGATCGGCAAAAGGGCGTCATTATGAAGAAAAACTTCGAATATGTGGGTTGCAGAGCTTGGAAACTAGGCACCTTAGAGAAGACTTGACTGAGGTGTTTAAGGCTCTCAGACGCATAAGCAAAATGAATGAGGACGAAATTTTCACGGTTACATATGATTCTAGAACTAGGGGTTACATATGATTCTAGAACTATAATTTCAAGTTACGGGGGAATTATTTAGATTGGATTGCAGGAAGTTTTATTTTAGTCAGAGAGTTATAAATTACGGGAATAAGTTACCTACATAGGTGGTAGAGGCTGACAATTTGGGGAAATTCAAAGGTCACCTGAATTTACCTACGGGAAGAGTAAAACGCTTATGTTGTCCATTTCCTTTCCTCTTAATTATTATTATTTCTTATTATTATTTTGTTCTTAGTTTATTTTATTGTTATTTTATTATTATATTTTTATTTATTTATTATTATTTTTTGGCTGTTGCAGCGTAAGCCATAGGCTTCCTTGCACCATGTGACCATTGCTAATACTAATTCTTCTAGGTAAAACAGGCTAACGGCTATCAAGAGTTAACTCAGAATTTAGATGAAGTCCAGTTTTTCTACTATAACCAGATCCCGTGCTTGGACCTTTACGATGGTTTCACTGTTATTAATTTTAGTTATATCTTCCATGTGAAACGTCAGAAACAAACAAACACTGTACTAGTACACTGCAGGTGGAAACGCAAGTATGAACCAACGTAAGCGAAATCCATGGTGTTGGCGACCACACCACACAGAAGAATGTCGCCCTTCTTCTAGGCAATACGAGAGAGTATACGATGTTTCACATCATCTGGTGCAATACCACCACCTGATTTTTTGGAGGTTTGAAGTGGTAAACCTATTGGTCTACATAACAAAGCTGTAGCATGAGTGATAACTTTTGAGGTTCTGATGGGGATCGGGCTGAGATCGAATATTCTTCATATTTCGAGGTTACAGCTTTAAAACGGTTTTTGACCGGACCACTACACAGCCCGCCCGAACATGACTATTGGCAAGTCTAGAGGAAGTCTGATTACTATGTTTACGGAAAACATTGTCAAAGCCAATATAAACTTTTGTGATTTTTTTTTTTTTTTTTTTTTGATTTGGTAGTTGTTGGCGCATCGGCTTCTGTGGCCATATTGCACCTCCTAAGGTTTTTGCAGTACTTTGATCCAAGCCCGAGGCGAGAATCGAACCCGCGACCTTTGGGTTGCCGGGCAGGTACTTTACCCACTCGGCTAGCCCGGTCGGCAAACTTTTGTGAAGGAAATCAGTATATTTTGCAGTGTGCGCGCCATCGCCAACAATTTCATAAACTCTTACAACTAATTCCTACAAGTACTTTTACCATCTACAAAAATGCATAATGAATAGTCTAGGAAAAAATATATATGGCTGCACAAAAGACCTAAACCCCCAAGAAATTCATCATAAATTTTGCACATATACGTGGTCTCATTCCAATCTTAATGATACGCATTCATGTCTACAATATTTCCACCAAATCCCACTTTACTTTATCTGACAGAATCTCAATTATCGGTAGCCTCAATCACTACTCACCTTACTTGCCCTAATTATCCCTTCTATGATTGCTTTCACTTTAAAAGCGGTACTTTGACGTTCGTCTACTCTGATATTCTATGTCAAAGACTTCATAATTTGGCATTTTATTTTTCGACCTCCTCTGGCTCAATCATTCTACCCTCTAACAGCAACTAATTTCCTTGGTGGTTTTATGTTCGCGACTCCATCTGGGAGTTGAGTGCTTTAGCTACACAAACCCAAAAATGGTAGAGATGCTGATGATTTTGAGATTAAAGATTTAAAACGATCTAACACTACTTTTGCAGTTAGCTAGAAAACACCAGACAATCCTAGCAATGCACGCAACCCTTTTGACCCTTTTCTCCTTAACAACTCTTAAAAGCACAAGAACACTGTTAATAATTCGCCCCAGATGGGCTCACTTCATGGACTCTTTGCCAAAGTAATCTCTCTCTCTCTCTCGCTCATGGCTATTATCCGCTTTTTGTATTTTGGAATGGAAAAATTGAAAGATAGAATGATATGCGTGATTTAAATTCCTCCTTTACTGTTTAAATCTTCTGCTCATATTAGTTGCTAAGATCGTGATAGTGAAATTATTCTTTTTTTCAGATTCCAATCAAAAACCTGGTACTTCGTGTAAGCTTTTTTTTTAATAAATGTGCTAAGACTGTTCAAGATAAGAGTGTAGCATATCACAATTGCTTTATGTTTAAATATCCAGCTTCATTTTATCCAAAACTCGCAACAATTATAAAACACTTATTGTATACTGAAAGTATTCCGCTGGTTTGGAATGAAATCAGCGCCCAATTCAAAACTCAGAGAGCAACTTTTTCTCTTGCTCATGTATCCTTTCTACTTCAGTTTTGTAGAATAAACATTCCTTCACATGACTTGCTCGAAAATTGCAATCTACGGCATTCAAGTTAATTTTCTGTCTGCTCAAGCTTCGGCTCACGAGAGGTATTAAGTAGCTCCTTTAAACAGGGAACTATAGGATTTGTCTGTACATTTTCTAATGTGTATTAAAATTGAAAGGAGCCACAACTGCAACTTATAGCTCTTTTCAATAGCTATAGTGTGTATGGATAGCGCCACCTACTATTATACTTTTCAACAGGAAGGTACAGTTCACTTATAGTGAAATATCAAGGCAACTTCTCTGGATGACCTAGTATTATGGGAGCCATTGTAAGTGAGGATATTGTAGCGAGGATTGTAGTCACCTTTTACATTTCTAGGAATGTTCTGGCTTTTCTTTAGCAATTTTAGGAGTTTTAGCCTTGGAAAAAAAATATGGGTTCGGATGCTTTGAATTTCTGATACAAAAGGGCCTTCAACCACTGCATTTCGAATGTGGAAAATGCACCTTTTTATTGGAAGTTTGGCTGTTAACCCTTTGAAAGCCCTTTCTTCATTTTCAGAAACTCAGATTTCTGAAGATGTAGGAATCGTAACCAGCTGCATGCTAAATCGGCATCTTACGAGTAAAAGCAGAAATTCCTCCGGTTGGTATGGGATCTGAGTCCGTTCTTTTCCACACCGTGGTGAAAAAAAATTATACTCACTGCAAGAATTGTGAAAAAACAGGTACCTTTAATTATTTGACTTTTGTAGTAGAAATGATAAAGTTAATTGATTTTAACTTGAGAGAACGCGTTGCAAATCTAAATACCGTTGACAGATTTTTCAACTTTATATCTAATTTGTTAAGAAATACCATCATTGAAAATAATTAAGGGAAACAAGAGGCACTCAAAGAAGTTTAATACCAATTTCACTAATAAAATACAGCTCTGGAGGTTATCGAAGTTAAAACTTAGCTATATGCAACTGATACCACAGACTTTTTTTCCAGTTGGTTGTGGTGTAAGGTTTTTTTTATTCTGCACTAATAGATTTCATCATCTTTACTTTCAACTGAAGAGTCCAGGCTTTTCAAATATTACTTAGTTTATAAATGTATTTTGTGTTTACCAACTTTTTATAGAATTCTTTCTTAATTTGAGATGCTACATTTTTGGTACCACTTTTTTATTCTTTTAATAGGCTTATGTCTTAATGGGATGGTTAAGTCTTTTCCTTCGATGTTTACCAAGCATTTTCTTTAAGCTTTATAATCCCTTTCCAGGTAAGTAATCCATCATCTGCTTTGGTCGGGTATCAAAATATAATAGTTTTTAGGACTAAGTGCGCTATCCTTAAAGTACCGACAAGCCGTGTCGCCCGCTCTTCTTTTATCATTACAAGAATATCCTCTTTGGTAATGCCTTAAAAGTCATGTATTTTTAGTTAAAAGTAGCTCACAATTTTAAAGCTTGAAATTAATTTCATTTTGCTTTTTTTTTCGTCGTTTTTTTTTTGTATATACTATTTTCCTATTTGATATATACTTTAAACTACAAAATTTATATGAACATCCGATTACAACGAAAGGTGTGAATAAGATGCACACAAAACAAGAACGGATTTAAAAGTGTAAGCAACGGAATCACAAACTAATGAGTTTCCATCTTAATAGTCGATTGTGATATCATCAGGATCACTAAGTGTGACAATCACATGTATGAATTTTGGTAAGTCGTCAGTTAATAAAGAGAAATCTCCAATGAAAGTGGATAGACTCATCCATGGAAAATGTTAACGCTGGAGCACCAAATGTCCAACAGTTATTCCACCAAGGAAAAATATTTCCACTTTATTAATGTGTTCATTAAACTTGTTTTTCCAAACGTAATGCTATCCACTAGTGTAATACTTAAGCTTATATATTCTTCTAAATTCAGGAAATATAGAATACGCAGAGCAGTGTGGATAATTTAATTTATTATAAATCACAGACATGCGAAATCTATGCAAGTGCGTGGTGAAATCATATGTCAGCATGACAACAGTAAGTTAGAGATTCAAGGCATTTAATTTTTGGAAATATATAGGTGCAATGGTTGAATGATTTTCCTTCTCTACAAAAATTTATTCATCTACTTCACTTAGTGTTACTCTGTTCATTAATGCCACTAAATGATATTGCTTATCTACTTATAATGGTTACCTTTCAGCTTTTAATCACTTGGTTCACTGGCTTTGATTTTAATACCATACTTTAAATCGTTTTCTTCATTTTGATGAGAATACCATCTAAATGCGCATTTGTTTTCAAAAGTGTACGATGTCTCGAAAGTCTACGAGTTTGAGTACTTTGCTTTCAAGACAATTTACATCTGCATACGACAGAAAGGAAAAAAATAACAGCTGAAAGAAATAAAGATGGATGTTTATGCTCTTAGTGGAATTCGACTAAGTTTAATGATTTCGGACTGTGACAGAATAACAGAAGGGAATATAAAATAAGAGTAACTTTAATTCATCAGCGCACGCTTAAACAGAAGGAGTGAATGAAATGTTTAATTAATTTTCGAACACTTCTCACTATGTATTCCATATTCCTGTAAAGTAATTAATGCCACAAATAATATTAACTATAATACAAACCATATTCTACAACAGTATTTAAAGAATATGATTTAAATTTTATTTAAATGCGAAAACACATAATTTGTTTGAAAAATGTTTTCTGCCCACTTGAAATTCATGAAACAATCCGTGCCGTGATCTGTTATGAGATAAAACGACACGTTTCTTTTAGAAAGTGATCACTATCTAACACACAAACTGCGTATAATAAGAACTATATGGAGGTTTCTTTTGCTGCAAATCATTTGAATCATAGACATGTAAAAAGTTTCAAGTACACTGGGACTGTACCCTCCACATTTAAGCACAATCAGACAATATCAGATAAAGATGGGAATTTTTCTTTTCTTGTACACATTCAATACAAAATGGTTTTGAAGTTCTTTAAAGGAATTTGAACATCTTTAAATGAAAGTTACTGGTTCGCAAAACTCCCATTCACAGCGGAATAGTATACTTTAAACGAAATGAGCCGTACTGCCTAGAATTTCTGTAACTATAGTAACGATATATCGACAGAAAAATCACGGAATGCATTCTATAAGTGAAGATGAAACCGATGGAATGGCATAAATGCTCCTTGAAAAGTACTTTTATCGGTCGGTGATAAGTGAGGCGAAGGGATGAAACGTAGTCTCTCTCAAATAGCTGCTTTTCTCGAAAAACTGAAATAACGTTCTTAATTTAGGATATGTCATCCGTGGTGTTCTATAATATCAATGAAAAAGCCTTGGTCACTGTCAAGCCCAAGGTATATTTCCTTTTTTAAAGATGACATTAGGTGGAATAAAGACTTCATATTGCTACACAATGTTCAATTAAGCTGCAAGTTGGTAGCCAGACACCAGCATTACTTACATAGAATCAAGTTTGTCTATGACAACAGATTTTGAACTACACCAACATGTGCCCAACTGTAATGTATCGCTTTCTTTCATCTCCTTAAGTTCCATGAGTAAATGATACAAGTTCTCCTACAAGCTTTATACATGGCATCATCTATTTTGCTCCTTAACTACCCTTTCAGTCTAAGGTGCTAGATCTAAACGCCATTAATTTTCCCCTTACATATTTTCTTGGCATCTGGACAGTGTCGAGTTGCTTTATTTCCGTTATGGCTTCACGTTTTCTTTTCTTTACTGCTTGTAGAACAAAGTTACTTAAACTCTGATCTTTAAGAATGTTTCTTTAAGAAAACTATAACATACGTAAGTGATGTAACTATCGAATAGCCGAAGCGATTTAAGAAACCAGAAAGGGTACATATACTTCAATGGAGAATTTTTATAAATTTAAAAGAAGAGTGCTAGAGAATACAGAGAACACCAAGTTGCACGAGAAATTCTTTCATTATAATTATGCCACTGCATTTCTTATCGGTTATAATTTATAATAAATATGAAAGTAAATAACAATCTTAATCATGAGTATATACAGGAAATTAAAACAATTAAGTATAGAAAGAAAATTTATAAAGATATCTGACGATGATGTTGAGCAAAGAAGACTGAAGTTCTAGTAGATTTAGCAATATGAAAATAAGAGATATTTATTTTATATTGCCATTCAATGAAGATTATTCAAGGACACTATTTTTTCCAAAGATGTTTGTCTTAAAAGGACAAAACGATTCAAACATTTCAGATTATGTTTAACTCGAGGAAATGCACATATGCATGAGTATGTTTATTTATATCTGTAAATTGGGTGTGTCGATTTGCTTGTTCGCTTAAAGGTAAAAAAAGAAAAAAATAATAATAAACCGGGATTCCAAGAGAATAAAACTTTGATAATAAAACTCCTGAGACTAGCAAACTTAACCATAGTATAAAGAGCCATAACAGCTCTTTGCATTACGAACGGAATTCGAAACCAAGCCTTTTCCACGCTACGCGAGAAGGTGGTCATAACCACACTATGCTACGGCTAGGATTCTAAAGAAGAATCATGGTTAAAACTCTAGGTCAACTAAGTACTTATAACGTAAGGTCAACTCTGCCGTAGCTGTACATTGTGATATTACAGAACTGTAAAATAGTGAGAAGTGAGTCCGTCAGTCATTTATAGAAGTAATATACTTTGCTCAAATTTATACCCACAAAATACATCGGGACGTTGCCCAAAACTGACACCACCTTGCCAGATCAGCCCTTCTCACGCATAGTATCTACGCTGACGGATCACGGTTATGAGTTCTCCAGTGCGGGTATCACAATCAATATTCTAAAGGAAAATGCAGAACGAACAAGTGATTCTGAACCGTACTCCACACGCGCACAATACAATCATTAATTTGAATAGTTCAGTGGCTCTTAATGGCTCTTTCGCAGGAACCACTAAGGGTCACACTATGGTGTATATAAATTGCATACATTATAGGGTCTCGCATTAGTAAAATTGCAAAATAATAGACATTTTTTTTTTTTAGAGTACTGTATATGATAAAATCGACTTTTAAGATGATCTCGAAAGACGGCTGTGAGGGGGAATTTTGCTGCCCAAGGTCTTTTAAGTTAAAGTGCCAAATGCATTGCCAACGAAGTGGAAATCCTGGTAATTGCATTAAATATAATCATTTGAAATTCAGGCCGGAAAGTTTATGAAGATATTGGTGTCAGGTATGAGTGCACGACGGCTAGACAATTCCTGTCTTGATATGAGAATACCAACTCACATTTTTCAGCTCTCTGCTACTCCTGATGATATATCTCAATCCCAATATGAGTATAAATTTCTTAAATCAAGTAAGAAAAATAAGTGAATGGGCTACTGTGAAAACCGAAATAGCAACGAATAATACTCATGGTAATTATTACCATTCTCAAAACCTTTTTTGAAAGAAAAAGGAAAAAAAAAACTACAAAAAAAAAAAAAAGGTCATTTGAATGTATTGCACTTTTCTTCCATAGTTGCAGAGGTTTTTTTTTTTTTTTTTTTGTTCCCCATTCAATTTAGATAGTCTTTAAATTAATGCCTAACATTAAGATTCGGCACCCTTTCATTTTGACGTGTGTGGAATCATATGTAGCATAGTTCTGCAAACAGCTTTCTTTGTTTGTTTCGGGATTTCTTAGGCGCATCGGCATCTGTGCCCATTGTGCGCCAGCTCTCTGCAAACAGCACAACTAGCCAAATGTCGAGAAGTGATTTTAGATAGGTATTTAATTTTTTACTCGAGAAATTCATACTTTAAATTAGAGCACGAAAGTGATATACATTTCGGGAAAAAAAACTGCAAAATTTAAAATTACGAGCTAAACTTTATCAACTTTCTTGAAACAAAGAACCAGCAATTTTATTACACCTGATGTTACAAATCCATGGATAACTACACTGAAAGGATATTGACATAGGGCCACTCACCAGAATGAGAAGTGGACTGCACCATGGGAATAACAGCTCGGCCAAGCTGTAGCCTAGTGGTCAGGCGCGGGTGCAAAAGTATACGTGCCTTGAGTGACGGGGTTCAAACTCGTGACTGCTGAATACGGTGCTGTTTCTTGTATTCAATCTATCTTGCGAACTCCTCTGACCGTTTGGTCGTCCCGGAGTATAAACAGAAAAATTATTTATTTATTTAAGCGTAAGCAGTCAACAGTCAATGCATGGAAATGCATTCAACTGGAACAAAGAGGTTATGATTTAATCGCTTTCAACAAGACATGATTGTTGGTGCAAGATGGGGACATGTGTTCGTACCCAAGGCAGCATATCTAGTCAGCTGTTTCAACTCACCTTAAGGTAAACTTACTAGGCATAGTAAACGCGAGTCAAAACAAGACTAATCGAAGTTGTCAGGGCAGTCAGTTAATTCGACATTCTCTCCTGATTGCAGTTGCATACACCTTTGTCTCGCGAACATCGTGGATGGGCAACAGATGACAGTAAGAAGAGGTGGTAGACAACTCTCATTTCTAAAACTGAAGGATAACATTCTTGCAGACAACGTAGGCTGGTAGTAGCAGTCTGGTGGTGGAAACATTCTGCTGCGATACCGTTAGCATCTGGAACGAGTAGCAGGACATATGACGATGACTCCTGGTACTCCAGAATCAAGGCTCCTGATTTAAATTTATTTAAATTTTAGTGCAACTTTCATACGCACACTGATATTCATCGGGTCACCTCTCGACTTCGGAGCGTAAATTTTGAACAAATTTTCCGAGACCTGTTTCATTTTTAACCACTTATTTATACTCTTGGAAAGAATTTCAAACTCATGATCAGAGTAAACTACGTACACGTGCCTAATATACAAATAAAATATACATATTTTTTTTGTTTATAAATATACACACAACAGAGCAAATCAAATTAATCTTAATTTGATTAACAGCATCTGAACACGCATTTCGTTGTCATTATTTATTAAATCGGTTTTTCAATTGAATTTTCACTACTGAACAATCCAAGAGGCCAGGCTAATACATATAAGCACCAATACAAGTTATATGCCAATTGCATGGCAAAAGAAGATGGCAAAAATACAAATAAAAATTCTTATGATGTATTTAAAACTATAGTAGTCTGTTGGTAGTCCGAATTTGAATTTTATCCTCCAATTTTTGTACTATGGAAATAATTTTATCCATTGGGTCTCTTATGGACATCACTCATTCCACCAATTAAAAAAAATCATCCACTGATAATCTAGTACTAATAATCATGAAAACAGTAACATTGAAAAATAAAGGGATAATCACGGAGGATTATAATAAGATGACATTAATTTTAAATATTTATGTGCAAAGTACATATATAAAGAAAAAACCTTCACTAAATATAACGCTAAATATTGATCGCAATTTTCGTGTAACCTTAATAAAACTTAGCCAAAGAAAAATGTGTTTCCCCGATTTCAGCTGTGCATAAAATGTTGGTTGACCACGGTGGCCATTGTTCACAATTCTCATATGACAGGTAAATAATTGAGTTTTCTCAGAAAACACGCAATCCACACTAACAGTGCAAATGAGATAAAAATTTCTCATTTACTTCTTGAAGATCGTGTGGCTTGTTTTCCGCAAATGCTCATGCTTACCACTAAAACTTCGAAAGAAATTTCAGATTTCAATTCGTTTATCTTTTAAATTCAGAATACCCAAGAAACTTTTCCTTAAGTTGGTGATTGGTTTCATGAAAGAATACATACGTAAGTAAGAACTTTGAAGAAAAATACACTTGCGTTATGTAAAATATGACTGACGTAAGCAAGTCTGACACTTTAAAAAGCTTTTCGACAAATTTAGAAGCAGGTGTCGCTGTTGAAGTCGATGGTCAACAAGAGAACTTTATTGCCAAAAATCAAATCCACTTTCATTGCAGTATGTTACTAAAGTCCATAAAATTCCTAAACTATGCTCCATGTATTTAGAATTATGTTCAGAAAACATAATTCAGAAAGAAATAATCCGAATCGTAAGAATTCCACACTGCAATAAATCGTGGGTTACGAATTTGCACCCCGTATGTAGCTTTATTGAAGTTTGCGTTTCAGTTGACAGACTTCAATATGTTATTCAGTTGCCGCAGTTTTATTCCATCATATCAATATATCTAAAATAAATATGTAAAATTGCAAAATATTTTTATTAAATCGATATAAATAGAGCACTCGCATATCGATCTCTGTTAGAAAGCGGCTGAACTGGATACTTACTTTTTTCAACAGCAATTTAAGATTATAAGTATCGCTTGTGAGTTTAGAAGGGGATTACGCTATTAATTATGCACTAGTGTCCACACTTCGATACTCAACAATAAAATTGTCAGATATCAGGAAAAGTTTGTGCTTGAATTATATCAATCCATCGTGAAATTATTATTATTAGACTGAATTATTTTAAGTTTAAAAAGAAATGTACCACAAACCATTACTATGAGATCATAACTGTCCAAGCTAAGGGACTAGACTTGCATAATTCAGGAATCTACTCCGACCCTCTCAGGATTAACTCTGAAGATTCACAAGGAAATAAAGAAGATACTGAACAATACTCTCCTATAAAGAAATTTTAATGCTTGATGGTTTCAGATGGAAGTGTGCCGAGATTTATCTCCCTAAAGTATCTAAAATTTGTGTTGAAAAATCTGGCTGGTCTTTACATCTGAAGAATATCCTAATTTTAATAAAATTCGTCAAAGACCTAAGTATTATGTAGAGGAGCATTACTGTCTCTCATAATGAATGCAACCTCCATAGCATCTTTTAAAAACATCACATGAGGATCATGGATCTTATTTCCTTTACCTCTGGGCAGTCGATGCCGCCCACTAAGGTCGTGGAGTTCAGTGTGACCATTCATGATGATGCTTTCCTAAATCATTATGCCACCGCCACAATAGTCGTCCGTTTTCCCCCTGTTAGAGGGAAAAGAGTGTACAATATTTTCTCCAGATAAGAAAAAGTCAAGAATCACTTTCAAGATTTAATGTATACTCAACTATACAGAGAAAGCTGATCCATTGTTCTTGGCTGCTGAGATTGTGTTCTTTTCATTAAGTAAGACATTCCTTGGGGAAGGTGACGAGAGAAACGCAAACTACAGAACTAGAATTCCCTTTTCGATGAGTTCTGTTATTCAATTTGCATTGAAACTGTCGTTACTTAGTGTACTCAAAGCACGAGTGGGAACTGTCTAGCTGTTATTTTCTAACTGCATCCAACTGTTAGAATCAAGCAGTCATCCTGGGACGTTGCAATTCTTGACCAACTTAAATTTGCTTTCAAGTCCCCCTATTACCTACAGATTGTCATGACCTCGAAGTTACTATCATCTTATTTCAGCTTGAGACGGTCTTTTTAGTCATGCTGTCAGATACTTTAAACCTCGGAAGGTCTGCACTAATTCTACAAAACCAAAAAAAAAAAAAAAAATAATAATAATCAGTTGAGTTCTGTAGGATAGTAAAAATGAAATTAGTGGTGGTGGTGTTTTAGCGTGTACTTTTATAGCCCTCTTGTTTTGCAAGTTCCGAAATTAAAAAAAAGTGTATTGTGCTATCATTCCGGATTATCACGTTAGATTAAAATACAGTAGGATGTCAAATATAATAAAACAAAAAATTAAGAAACCAAAAATTAAAAAAATGCAATTAAAGCAGTGCGATACAAGAAGATTTTCACTAAACTCTGCCGCATTCAAATTCAGCACACACATTAATAACAGTCCAATTATCAAATATCATAACACCAGTGCACTTCTTTATAAGCATGTCAAACTAAAAAATTTCACCAGAAAAGGAAAAATCCCTGGAAAGCATGGTTATTTTTGATTTATACATGGAATTTGATATATTGTATTCATTTAAGTGGACTAAATTCCAACTGAAATCTGATACCGGCCAAAAGTTTTGAACAGTTTCAGCGTGGTAATTTGAATAGTATACCAGGGGTTAACCATTTATGTGCTAAGACTCACAACGGGAAGTGTCAATTTAAAACAATGATTGCTTCCGTCCAGAAAATTTATATTGCTGTCTCATTAGACTAGCTCCTGAAAAGCTTTGGTGAACCAGCCGCTGTGGCCGAAACGCACCAATTCTAATGTAATTTCGATTCACATGGTTTGAACAATTTACGAGAGAAGGAAAGCCTACTCCCTGCTGTTTGAGATCAGCCCCAACTGAAGAGACCTTAATAATTCCTCCCGTCTTGGAAGGATTCTACTTCCAGACTCCAAACTGTGACAAAACAGTTATACTCTCATGGAAGTCAATCGGCAAAATCATTTCATCCATTTCTTGCGTAAGGAGAAATTTTAAGACCACCTTAAAATTAAGCACAAGGGACAGGGAATATTATGAAGCAGCTGCTGTCTTATCAACACATTGTGTTTTCTCGTCTGCCTCTTTTATCAAAGATGCAGACGCGAACTCATCCCGTATTGCTCCAGTGTTTTCAAGCCTGTGGAACCATTTTTGGGACCTTCGATTTTACTGTGTGCTGGAGAACGAATGCAATTTCATATCTATTATTAATTACAAATCGTGATCGATTGTTTCAATTCAAATAAACTAAGCTGAAAACCAAATTGTTTTTCACTCCCAAAATAGGAGCTTCCCGTAATCACTTCGCATTCAAATCGGAAATTGCATTCTGCACGCGTCTTTAGATACAGTCAGGTTTTTGGATGATAAGTCACACATTTGACGTTGTGTTACCGATACAAATACAGTAAATACAATTTAGTTGTGAGCTTATTGAATATCACCTTAAGATAAATAACAACAGAAGTAACAACAAATACGTTTTGTTCACTTCAGTAAGAGATAAAAAAAAAATGTTTAAAACTTAAATATTATTAAGCAGAAAATCAAAATTCACTCAAAAACGTTATTAATAATTCTATCACGTCCAAATACTGCGCTTACTTTGGAATTACTAATAATAAAATAAAAATTAATATAAATGCTCCTTCTCTAAAGAAGTCTAATATTTTGTCATATGAACATGACATATCTGATGAGTAGTATTAACTGTTCCAATTCTTGAAAGTCTCATTAGTGAAAAGATCAAAATATCAATAGCTAATGAGCTTGTTAACAGTGAATAAGCAGTCCGTTCACTGGCGCATTTCACAACAAGCTCGGCCATTAAAACTCTTTAAACTCCAACAATAATTTACTTCGGTTTGAGCATTAAACTGATATTAGCCAAGAGTGTCATTAAAAAAAAAAAAAGAAACTGATCTGGAATCAGATTAGAAATGAAAGGTCAAAATTCCTGAAATAACCGAAAACTAACAAAAATAAAATGAAAAACCTTACCATTTTCATAAGGTAACTCGAAATAGGAAAGGTGGTTGGAATTTATATAACTTGAGTATTGTGAATGGGATTAAGAAGCTAGAACAAAATTATTTACTATTTACATTGAACTCGAACAAGTTTTTAGGATGTACACGTACTTAAAGATGAAGGCGTTCCAGAGAACAGAATTAGAGTGAATAAACGAAGAACTGCTAGTTTCGTAACTTTAGAATTAAACTGTAAATGAATATTGGCTAGTTGATACATTAAGTTGTTTTGGTAGAGAGAAATTTTAGATGCCAAATCAGAAGAACAGTTTACGAAAGCGTCTTTTGACTGTTCTTCTGATAAGCTCAATATAAGATAAGAGAATACGTTTGGAAGAGTACATTTGCGAAAGAGGCATAATTAAATAATCCAACATCCCTATTTTGGATAGGTTCACCCAAAAGTTAACACTTTCGGGTGATACTATTTTGGTTCCTGCAACTTCCTCAGATGCAGAAAGTAATACAGTATTAGAAGAAAAAGATAAAGCATAGCTCTTTCTGGATGCAAAGGAAGTAACAGTTATACTTATGCTAGAAGAGAACAAAACAGAACTGAGGTTAATCTATATGAAGCAAACTTGTTCTTGTCTTGATGTCTGAGTGTTGTTGAGCAAAAACAGAAGAAGTTCAGTAAATACGTAGAAATAAAACAAGACTAATTTTATGAATATTGAAATTAGTTAAATGATAAACCTTCACTGAGATCTAGCAGAAAAGCACAAAAATACCGGAGGAATTAAAATGTGACTCAGCAGAAATTAATATTGAAACAAATGATTTAAGAACACGTTTATGACATAAAAACCTAATATATTATGTTCTTTATGGAAGGAAGTGGCTTACCAAAAAAACCCAATGCAAGAATTAGAGGAAACTGCGCCAGCTGTTGCTAGTTTTATGGTACATTGACAACTTAGGCTGTATTTGGCCAGCGCTTTTTTTTTTTTTTTTTTTTTGTACACGTGCGAGTTCACGAGCAGAAGTAAATATGAAGAGAAGTGATGTGGACTGTAAAACATAGAATACAACCTGAAAGAACTATGTAAAAATACCGACGCGATTCGAGCCTTGACATCTCCACATGATTGGCAAATTACGAAATTACTATACTGTCAAGGACTAGGTGCCAAAAAGCTCTCTTGGGATGAAAATGCATCTTAACTAACAAAATATAATAAAGAAGTGGTATTACAGGAGGTAGTCAATGGCTTTAGCAAGGAACCGGCAACTCGTGCTATTTATACACGAGACAAGTCTGCAATTCAAGTTTTTTGAAAGCTGTGCCAGACCTTTTGCTGGTATTGTGGGCTTTAACGTTCTGTTTCGAAACCAAGGTTTAGATAAATAATGGGGGTGCAATGAAAGTTTGTCCTTACAAGAATAATTCTAGTAATTCATTCAAGGAGGGAAGAGTAGAAATCACGCTTTTGGTGCCTTCTACCAAACGATATGAATTACCATGAGAAAAAAACCCTCTAGAGAAAAATCACCACCGCGGTGTAGAACCAGTCTCAGGACAGCAGCTGGGTTTCCAGAAAAAAATATTAACGCACGCTAGAGAAAATATACACATCTCGAACACGTTTAGTTGGAATTGTACACCTGTAATTACAGTTTTCATATAATACAATAATTTGCCTCAGTTGCTATCCTCTATTTTTGTTTTATTAAAAATTTAGAATTAACTCCAATTCTTGGAATTAATCAATTCTTCATTAAGAATTGATCAACTCAGTATGTGATCTCAATTTTTTTACATTTGATTCTTCATTAACAGTGTATACAATTATTTTTTAATATTACCTTCTCCAGAATAAGTGTTTATTTGAATGGTATCAACAGGGTACCAAAAATGGTAAACGGACTGAAGCTATCAAAGGCATGTTTGGAATTTCTTTTTAAATATATTTGCGGCCTTTTTCATTCTAGTTTATCGTCATGAGTGAGACATAGGTTCATTTGATCTTTAAACAGTGTGCCGTAAGAGACATCCTTTTCGTTTCTAAAAAAAAAAAGTTCATTTTACTCTCTCTACAAGTGAAGTAATGGGAACTGCCTTGGACTAAACGTTTCTTCTTGATTTCCTCAAGAGAGCCCTTTCACCACAGACAATTAGTACGTGCAGAAAACTGGAACGCTGCTTGAAGCTATGCTACTCAGTAGCATCTTCTTGAACGACCATTTATTTATTAATCCAATTAGTAATGATTGTTTTAATTAAAGCGCTGTTTTTTTTATAAATGCCAGTTTAAAAATTGAATAACCAGAAACTGTAAAACACACACCTGCTTTCTTGATTTTGAACAGGATTTCTCCCAGATTTAAGAAACAAGAATATCATGAACTGATTTGTTTGTTCATATTTCCTGAAATAAAACAAGTTGTATACTGTATATATATAAGTTAAACAAAAAGAGTGAAAGATCTATGTACACCTTAAAAGGTTTGAAATATCTTCAGGAAATGACAGCAGACGCTCCATTTTGTTCGTCTGCAATCGACGTGAGCAGACGCCATTCGGTAGTGTGAACCATAATTTCCGAAGAAAAGAAAGAAGAAACAAAACACATTTCCTGTAAAACAATAAAACAGGTGTGCTATGAAAACAATGTTATTACCTCCCCGCACGTGCACGTCTCGGCTGCAAATTACCCCTACGGAATTGGAAGCAAGGCACTTGTACACCCCATCGTGAATATCCTGTCTATACTCCTCCGCTCGGAAAGGCAAGAACACCAAGGAACCGTCAGGGCGAACGTGCCGTAAACCAGGAATGTCTGTCACAGGTCTTCCGTCTCGAGCAGTCCAGGAGATGCTGGGAACAGGATTACCGTGTGCAGCACAGAGTATGATTGCCCCAGTTGTATTTGAAAAATCGACCCGATTTGGAGGCTCCTGCACGAAGATAGGGCCATGCTGGTCTAATGCCATCGTCAATTCTGTTGGGAAAAACGAAATACAAAACAAGAGTGATCAGAACAGACAGAAAGTTGTATAGACAGTTTTTTCCTGTAAAATGCATAAATCGTTGCCAACATTATATGTCCTTTATGTTGGCAACCATTTGCAAATATTTCAAGTACTTTTATAGTTAAGTGTTACACAGAGTAGATTCAAATATCCTTTAACAAGCAATGCTAAAAACATCGTGCTGCAATCTCTTAATTTTTCTGCAAATATTTGCGTTTGACAGATTAGCTAAATAAAAAAGCATTTGTTTTTAATGCTACATCTTTAAATAAAGAGATTTAAAGATTTCAGACTAACTTATTCAAAATTACTACTCTAAGTCGATCAATAAAGAGATTGGCTGTTGAGAAAACCTTAAAAAAAATTACAGGATTCCTAATCAGTTCAATCAAACTTTACGTATACTAATACATTATAATACTTTATATTTTAAGGGTTTTTGGACACTTATTTTAGAGACTGCGAATCGAATTAAGTTGGGATACATTCATGTTTTGAATCTCGTTATTTCGGACACCGCAACTTGAAAATAGGCTTAGGAATGCATATTCCTAAGCCGATTTTCACTCGCGCTTTATGGCGTGATATGGTGGGGAGCCGTAAAATTGAACTGTTGCGAAATGGTTCTCTACACTTAGATAAATTAATTTTATGTGTATACTCAGGGATGGTTACATAGGCGCAGAGGGATTTACAAGACAGAGCATAAAAAAATAATAATAAATACCACATTAGGCAATTGTTTGCTAGAACCAGTCAGTTCGAACGAGTGTACTACGTGGTGCCCCCAGTACACAGCGAAAACAGTGGCGTGAAAAGAGAATCTCGACTGGGTACAAGATTATGTTTCATCTATAATAAATATGCAATTAGAATCATTTCAGTTATTACACTTTAACTTCCAATCCTGCAGTAGTGAATGAATTAAAATTTCACTGCCACATGCATTAATATAAATTAATAAGCCCTGCAAACTACGGACAAAAGTATTTGCCTCGGTTAACGTATGCAAAAAGAGTACCATTCTAATTCAAGTCACATGTCTATTAGAAAACATTTGGGACATAAAGGCAAGTAAGGTTCCTGGAGTTGAGAGATGTACCCTGAAGTTTTGAGGGAAAGTGTATTAAACCATTGAGGTTAATTTAAGTGCATCTTTGGACCCAGGGAGTGATTACTTTGGATTGGAAAAGTGCCAATACATAAAAGCGGTCCTAAGAGTGAAGCTGATAACTACAGACCGGTTAGTCTGACTTCAGTGGTAGGGAAAATTCTCGAGTATGAATAAGTGTAATCCAGGGACATTTAGATAGATATAGCTTTCTGAAAGACACACAACATAACTTTGTTAAGGGGAAAATCACGTTTAACTAACTCAGTTTGCTATTTTAACACAATTACTCATGAGCTGGATTTAGGGAACAATTTCGAGATAGTCAAATGCTTTGCTAACCTCCAAATAAACGATGTCCCTCATGGCAGGTTACTATATAAGCTTGAACAGGTTGGGACTGATGACAAGATTCTAAGATGGATTGCTGGGTGGCTGCAGGCAGAGGGTTGTGATTAATTGATATTCTTCAGATCGGTCTAACGCAAGAAGTGGGGTCCCTCAAGGATCTGTTCTTGCATGGCTGTTGTTCCTCATTCTCAAATATGACATCGACAAAGGGATAGAAGGCGTGATGTCACAATTTGCAGAGTCGTTAAAGGTCAGTGCTAAAGATGACTTGAACAGACTTCAAAGTTGGTCGAAGAAGTGGCGGCTATGTTTTAATGCTACTGAATGCAAGGTCTTTCACTCGTGGAATGGCAATCCACAAATAAATTATGCATTTGGTGGGGTAGAATTGAAAACAGTATAAGAGGAAAGAGGTCTGAAAGTGACAATACGGACAGATGAAGTTTTCTGAATGAAAAGTGCAAACAGGCAGCTAGGAAAGCTCATGGTGTCCTATCGATGATTTATCGAACCTTATCATGTAGAGATAGGAAAGTCATAATTCCACTGTACAAAACCACATTTGTAATACTATGTTCAAGTATGAAGACTATCTGAAAAAAAGACATTGGGCTTCTTGAAAGGGTGTAAATACGAGCAACTCGAATGGCGAGATCAGCAGAACGAACATACGAGAATACTCTGGTTATGCGGGCTCCTGAGCTTGCCAACTCAGAGGTGATCTGATTGAGGCTTATAAGGCGAACAGAGGGATTAGAAAAATGAATTAAGGTGGAATTCTCATCGTTAAAGAATTCCAGAAGTAGAGGTCAAATTCCAATTACAGGAGTTGAGGTTTAGATCAGATTGCCGAAAGTTTTCTTTAAGCCAGCGAGTCGTTGATAATTGGAATAAGTTGCCTTCACAGCTAGCTGAAGCTGACAGTTTGAATAAATTCAAAATCAACAAGTTACCTGTGTGAGAAGGGAAGCATATAATTTGTATTTTCTTGGGTTTTTGTTTTACCAGTGCAGCCAAAGCCTGTTGCTTCTTTACTCTATATGGCGAATATCATTATTATATCGTTTTTATTCACTTAATCCGGTACTAAGATGTAATTGCAGGCACTTTTAATGTAATTTCAACTAATCTTAAATAGAGATGCTGGGGGGGGGGGGGGGGGAAATGGGGAGGTCAGTGAAAAAGGCAACAACTCTAGTACAGGATATTTTTGCCTTTTAGGTTCGCATTTTTTAATCTAAAAATTATTTTAACTCATGGGGTGGGAAGTCAACTTGAAAAGTTGTTTTTGATTAAGGGTTAAAAAGCGATTGCGTCGGGACCAGCTAAGAATTCAACCACTCACGATTACCACACGCAATACTAAATTAATATGTAATAAGCAGATTGACGAATATGAAACAAAAGTATTATTATGGCAAAATAACTTTTAATTTTATAACTTGTACATTTTTACCAAACCTCCTCTTCAGGCAGCAGCCGAGTTTAGGCCAAGTAACTGTGTCTACTAATGTACTGGAACAATGTAAACACCCTCTCGACCGAGTAATGCGGGTGGAGGGCCACTAGTAAACCCAGTGAATGACGCGCCCCAGCGGAGAACACCGGAAAGTCCACCAATTCCTGCCATATTATCTATTGATGATGGCTGTTTTTAAAGTTGCAGCTGTCTGCGCGGATCACCCTGTCTCGAACTGTAAAGTAGAATACATTGTAGTCTCATCAGCAAAACTATGGAGGATTTGCTCAAAATGGCAGGATGTCATTAATATGCAGTATGAAAATAATGGATGAAAGGACATTAACCTTAAAGAACTTTACCATTTTTTTTATTTTCCAGGTGAGAAATTAGAAGATAAACTCATTACTATCACATATAATGAACAGTGAAAGAATAAACCACCAACCCAATTCAAAATTTGAACGCCCAAAATAAGATGGCGACTTGCACGACATTTCTATGGCAGTTGAAAGCCTTCAAAATATTGAAGCTTATGCTTCACAACCTTTGAACGGTTTCATGAAAATTTCCCAACTTTTGTAAGAGAAACCCAGGTTCTCTTACGAAGAAAGGCTTAAGTTTTGCAAATTACAGTGTCTGGAAACTAGGCACCAGCGGGGTGATCTGATAGAGGTGTACACAGCCTTGAATGGTTTGAGCATGCTCAATGCTGATGGGATTCTTCCTCTAGCTCAGAAAAATCACCTGAGAGGGCATAAATTCAAATTGAGGAAAGACAGATGTAGGATAGATGTGCGGAAATTTGCCTTTAGCCAGCGGGTGGTTGGTGGGTGGAACAGACTTCCATCCCTTGTCGTGGAAGTTGATAGCCTAAATAAGTTTAAGGCTCAGCTGGACAGGTATTTCGAACGAACAGAGGGGTGAAGTGGAAGTGGTTATTTTTATTTATTTATGTTACTTTTTTTTTTTTTTTTTTTTTCTTTTTTTTTTTTTTGGCTGATGCTGCATAAGCTTGCTTTCTTGCATCAAATGCCTCTACTAATGCTAATGCTAATGCTAATATCACCAATGGATCGACACTTATGGAATCGACACACACTGGAGATCGTTAATCTGTTGAAAGATTTCAATACAGTGAAAGTGGCGGTTGATGCATTTTTTCATTACTTTGGAAAAGAGTTAAGGTGATGTATTGCGATGATAATTGGACGGGATGGATTCGTTATCTTTTTTTTGAATCCGCTCGGTAAAAGCTAGTTTCCACGCAGAAATGGAAACTATCAGTGAAAGTAGGTAACATAACCTTCCTTCTTAAATAACCAAAATCAGTACAAAAAATACCTTTTTAGCTTTGTAAGTACCGGCAGCGTATCGAGAATGGCACCATAAACATTATTGCTGAAAACCGAACGAACAAGCAAAAAATACGATAGCATTTTTAATACACAGTCCTTGTCTGATTCCGTAGAGAAAGCAGTCTCAACGGCAGAACCTAACAACCGTTTGCAGATCCTCTGCATTTGCGATATATGAGAAATACTGACGTCCCGAAACTATTCACCAAGCAAATATTGCTATTCAGGCGCTACGTTTGTAACTTCAAATAAACTAAATACAAAATCCATGTAAAATTCACAAAAAAACTCCACTTGGGACGATGCTTTGAGGTGGAAAGTTATGACTTTCCTATTACGAGAATGGAGACAGGACAGAATAAAGCCGAAATAGCCAGTGCAAATGCTATTCGTCGCGTTTTAAGCGGAGTATGGAATTAGTTCCAAAACAGTGTTTCTACAAAACTTGTCTGAGGCTGCTCTCGTGTCACTTAAGGAAGGCCTCAGAGATTTTAGAACTCGGCAACTTGCTTCAGAGCTTGTGGGATCTACGGGATTGCTTGTAACTGTCATACCGGTCTACAAAATAGATTCGTCAGAGATTTTTATGAAGGATTCTTGTTTCCTCTTCCTCTCAATGCTGAAAAAAAGGCAGTTTCAATTAATACTAATAAGTTGCCTGAATTCTGGAGCAATGGGCCACCATGCTCTTCACTGAGGTGGTACAGATATATACTACGTTAAGTGTAGCGTGCGTGTTACGCGCCAAATCAACTAATCGTTCGATGTGTTGTGTGTCTGTAAATGGCATGTTCTGTGTAGTCGATTTGCCTGTTTTCTGGCGAAAATCCCAAATTTTCGAGTTCGGAACCATGCAACCATCCTGAAACCGATTAGCTCAGCCACGTTGTGAAAAAACTCCATAAAAGTTCCACACATCATTGAAGGGATCCGAACCCAGGCCTTTCCCCGTCGGGTGAATGGTGACCACAGTGTGAGAGAGAGAGGGAGATTAGTTTGAATATAAAAACTAACAAACTGCTGGATTCAGATAGTAGGATGATGAAAATCGTTACAAATGGCCCAGAATCCAATTTGCGTTATTAAAGTTTAAGCAAAAAAATAAAATCAAACAACGCTGCAGTGAAACTTATGGAAGGATGGAACAAACTTCAGTAAGTATATGGTTTCAGAAATATTATCTGCAACTCTGTCGAGGATTTGGAAACCGTGTGCATAAAACGTGCCACTGAAATATTGCAAGCTCATGAAGGAATGCGGAAGCATCATTTATCGAAATGCTCTTTCATACAGCAGAAAAAAAGAATTCTTGGGTCCTGAAGTTTTAGAGAAAGACGCCAACATCTTTAGTGTGGCAGACGAAGCAATGCTGTCAACTTTTCTTCGGATTTCTGAAACCAGATAAGGAAGCGGCTGAACATTTATGGAACTAATGTTTCTTGAGGGCAATCTTCCGTAAACCGGTAATGCAAGAGAATTAAGAAATTCTTAGACGAACGTGAAAAGAAAGGACACGCCTCGACGAATCATCTCATCAAACAGATGAAATAAATAACCCGAGTGTCACTTTTTTTTTTTGTGACAATAGTATCCCACATAATTGCTGTAATACAACTAGCAACTGGTTTACTTTTAAGGGTCTCTTTCCTAATGAGAAATTGTAGATTTTTTTTTTTCTTTTAAATAGAAATATTTTCGAAGAGCCAACTGACAAGACTGAACTAACCCTTTTATTTTATTGTGAAGGAATAAACGCATATTATAATTTTTAGATGATTGCATTCCCTACGACCTTAACACATTTTATGTGTTAAGGTGACGACACCCAAGGGGTTCACTTATAAAAGCCATTAAAATAAGAATTTATCTTGAGCTATTCTGGTGGATGGGCAGTGTTTAACCAATATCAGTGATCCGAAGGCTCCAGCTTTATTATCAACATGGATTTATTACTATGCAATATAAATTTCAGTATTTTATTGAAAAGAATGGCTTTTCAGTAGATGTATTAATATGCCTTGGGCTCGCTGTTTGACTTTTCCTTATATAAAGGACAGTTCTACAGATATTTCATCTAAACTAAATTTTGTTGCTAAATAATGTATATTTCTATTCGTTGATTATTAGCGAAGTTCAATCAAGTCTTCATACTGAATGCACTTAAATCAGTGAATATAATTATTTTTGAAGCGATCAAGGAGAAACTTAGCTGGTGAACCTTTGAAAGTCAGTCTTAATTGACCCACGAGATTCATTTTGAATTATGTCTCCTTTCCCTTGAAAGGATATTCAAAGTATTCAAAGTATTTTATTATTATCTGCGGGCTCCAGGGTTTCCCCTATCCGCCGCTGAAGAGTAACTGTACATTATTTACAATTTGTGGTTTTACAAAACATCTTGATCCAGCATCTTCACAGGAATGATTACAAACATATTATATAACCTTAACACTTGAAACTAAGTTATTACAATTTGTTGAAGGCACCAATTTCTGTATTAACCTTCACAACTTATACAACTATACAGATAGTTAGGACCTACCAGTTGGGTTACAATGAGGTCCGGTATATCTTACAATTTATACAATTTATGATTTACAATTTATACAATGTAAGATTTACAATTTATACAATTTTAGATTTACAATTTATGTACCTTTTTTTTTACAAGCCGAAGTCCCAGGACACCGTCCACCCAACAGTGATCCTGGCACATCGACTGATATATTCTGAATGCTAATAATGCCTTCCGGCAATAAATACAAATACATTTCCTCATCAGAGGTCTTGTAACAATGCGATTAATACCAAGGAGGCAACTATATACAGTGGTAGTACACTTATTACATTACATATTTATTCTCAGCCGGCAAGTCCTTTCCTTCTGCGGAAGGCCTTGTCTGCAAAGTTAGCCAGTGCCTCATAATTTTCTTTACATTCTAAAAACTTGGTGAAGTTATTTACATCGTAAACTTCGGTCAATGCCTGAAATTCAAATCGAATGTCTACATAATATCGACATTCTAAGATTATATGTTGGACTGTCTCCTCTGAGCCACATTTACAGAGAGGAGACGCAGCCAAACCCAGAGTAAATAACTTTGAGTTTAAGCTACCATGCCCGGATAAAAGGAAAGTTAGGTGAAGACCCGGGTTAAACCAGGGCCAATGTTTTTTGTCAATTTCGGAAACTTGAGGTATAAAAAGGGTAGTAATTCTTCCAGTGTTGGCATTAGTCCATTCGTTTTGCCATTCCTGGAGGAACTGGTTTCTTAATCTAGTGTTGTCTTCTTTCACTGGCACATCCAGGTTAACAGAAAACTGGTTGAACTGTGCCGCAATACCCTTCCTTCTACAATACTGAAAGTAATTGTACAACACTTCGTATTTAATTGGTAGTTTGCCGTTGATTACCTGTAATGCCGACGTTGAAATTGTGCGACAAGCTCTTGAAGTTGCAAGCAGGAAGAAGCGCTGGGCTTGAGTCAAGATTTTTTCCACCATGACTCTGCGTATACTGGGGCCCCAGGCGCCCGCAGCATAACAGACAATAGGAATAAATATACATTTGTAGTACAGCTTGAGAGTAGAGGGTTTCAGACCCCAAGAACCTTTGGTAATTCTGATTATTTTGCCTGTCAAAGTCTTGATTTTGCTTAGTACGTATTTAGCATGGGTAATGAATTGAAGTTTGTTATCTAACATAATTCCTAGGTATTTGTACGAGTTAACTAATTTTATTGATTGTTCTTTAATCTTAATACATGGAGGTCTATTTGGGTCTAATTTTCCTTTGAGAAGAATTTGTTTTGTTTTGGGAACAGAAATAGTTAATTTATGTGTACTACACCACTCATCTAGGTCTGATAGGACTTCATTGGCACGGATTTCAAGTTGTAGTCTGGAGTTTCCAGAAACAAGGATAATTAAATCGTCTGCGTAAGCCATCTTAGTAGTGCAATTATGTTCGGTAGCCAGCCACCCATCAAGGACCACATTCCAGCATACTGGTCCGAGAACTGATCCCTGAGGGCAACCGCGAGTCACAGGTCTCGCAACAGAGCAGGATCCACTGGAGACCACAAGTGAGCGATTCTGGAAATAATCCGTGATGAGACGGTAAATAGGCACGGAGACCCCGGCCTCTCGGAACCTCTCCAGGACACTTTGCCACCAAACAGTGTCAAAGGCCCCTTTGAAGTCCACAAGGAGGCCGAGGACATACTTTTCATTGGAGGCTGAGACGTTATTAATAACTAGGTTAATGGCATCCACTGTAGACATCCCAGCAGTGAAGCCAAACTGATATTTGTAGTTTAGATTTCTTTCTCTATAGTGCTTTTGGAATCTCGCTACAATCAACTTCTCTAGTATTTTTCCGAAGACCGGAAGTAGAGCAATTGGGCGGTATGAATTTGCCAGATTTGCTGTTTTGTTGGGATTCTTAATGAGTAATTTAAGATTTGCTTTTTTCCAAGGAGAGGGGAAGGATCCATATTGTAGGCAGGCATTAAAGAGGTTCATCATCAGTTGGGGACAGGTGCTCCAGATTCTTTTTATTATGGTAACTTCTAATAGGTCCAGTCCAGGGCATTTTCCATCACGCAAAGTCTCAACAGCAAGGCCTACTTCGTTTCTGTCAAAATCATCTTCGTGGCTTTGGCCTATGTAGGAAAGATGTTCTAAACGAATGCCTGTTTGTACCGGACTTTCTGGTACAGTTTCATCCTGCATGATCAATTCATCCAAAATTGTTTCCATAGTCTCGGCCCATGTCAGGGTTTCGGAGTTATCAGGTCTAAGTACAGAGGAGAATATTTCCCCCGGATGAATTTTGTCTAGAGTCAGCTTGTAAATCAAGCCCCAGGGCTCCTGGTCCATAGTTTGTTTAACTAAGCGTTCCCAAGCGGAGCGTTTTTCTTTGTAAATATTGTTGAAATATGTCCTTCTCGCGTTTTTGTATATTTCATTCAATCGGTTTATCTCGTCTTCAGGTCTACCATCTCTCCTAGCTCTCTGAACATCTCGTCTTGCGCTCTTTGTATGATTCCTTAGAGTAGAAAGGTTCTGGGACCACCAAGGAACCGAATTTTGCCTTCTCTGTTTCTTCTTAATCGTCTCGTCGCATATTTCGGTGATGATTGCCATCAATTCTTTTAGATGCTGGTCCAAAGTAAGGTCTGTCAGATTTGTCAGTTTTTCCTCCGTAAATTTTTCCTTAAGTAGTTTTTCAAAAGGATTCCAATTGATTTGTCGAGTTTTGTATCTGGGGAAGTCATGAGTTCCCCTCAAAGCTGCTGCGTTTTCATTAGATATTATGTCAAAGGTTATTACATTGTGGTCGCTTACCGACCAAGAGGAGTGAACAGTCCAGTTTTCTATGGATCTCCCGAATGCTGCATTCGACAGAGTGACATCTATGTAAGACTGACCAGAAGGGGATGAATAAGTGGGCAAATGCCCAGGGGTGTTCCAGACAATCAATCCGTTGGTTATTATTAATTCTTCCAGTAATTCACCTTTATTATTCGTTATGGGGCTGTTCCACATGGTGGAAGAAGCATTTGCGTCGGTCATTATAACTATCTTTTTGCCTGATAACCTAATTAAAGCTGTCTCAAGGAAGTTTAGATAAGGCTCAATTTGTTGAGAATGCTGTGAGCACTGCATGTAGATTGAGATGAAGAATATTTGTCCAAAACTGCCTTCCAAGCATGCACATGCCGCATGCTCGGAGCAGAGACCATTTACCCTCGTGACCGTGATCCGCTTGTCCGCTATAACGAGAGCTGCCCACACCCTTGACACAGCATTTGCACCCTGTCCTGTAACAGATACATTAGATTGAACCACCCTACAGCCGTTTGGTAATCCTTTAACTTTGCCTTTGTAGGAGTATAATTCCTGAAGTCCTAGAATGTCGATTTTGTGATCCGTAATTAATTTGGAGATATCACTCATTGCAGATGCAGAACGCTGGCAGTTTAACTGTAATATTTTTAATCTCTCACCATGCTGTACATTTTTTATCTTACTGAATGTAATTTGTGCGAGATTTGGTGACCTCCTGAGCTCGCAAGAACTCGGGACACTTCGAGTCACGATATGAGTGATCTGATTTCCTCTTTTTTATTTTGCAGTTTGGGCATGTAACGGGTGATTCAGGAGTGGGACACGATTGCGACTGGTGACCTTGCAGTCCACAATGCCCACATGTGTAGTCCTGCTGTCTACAATATCTAGCCGAATGCCCATAGGCCAGACACTTAAAACAACGTGAAGCGATAATAAAATCCTTCACGTTGTGAACCGACCAGCCCAGGTAGACGCGAGCATTTTTTAATATTATTCGCCTGATATAGGCAGGAACTTCAATTATCCAGTGTTTGTTGTTTTTGTTTTTAGCGTTAATCTTAAATCTCACCTTAACCCCCTTTTTGAAATCTTCCTCACTAACATTGTGCTCGCACAGGTTTTTGACATACAGATCCTCCAAGAACTCTTGGTCTGACATATATTTTTGTACGTCATAGATTATCACAGTCGGGTTTAGTTTTCGGGGCGAGTCTACAATTAATTTGTGTTCCCCAAATTTCGGGCAGTTCTTTAATTTAGTAATGTCTTCGTCAGTGGCAGTTTCAATTGCAACGCCTTTTTCTCTAACTTTTGTGATAGATTTTATTTTAATCCGTTTAAGTTCGGATTTAAAATTCGTTGCAATCACCTGTTTAACTTCTTCACTCGTTTTTAATTCACACTTTTCACTAGCTTTAATCAACACTACATGCTTTGACCGAGTTCCCGAGGGAATCAGTTCAGCAGCAGTCTTTATGCCTGGGCTCGCTGCAGCCACCTTAGCATAAGTGGCCACAGGGGTGGACGTAGGCAAAACTCTTAAGTCTAAATTTGTTTTTAACCTCTCATTGTCGATGGTGAGATCAATCACCAATCGTTCCATACTGTTCCAGATTTTACCAGCTTCCACCACCATGAGGGGGGTAACGGTGGATCCTGACTTAAAAATATCTAGAAAATTATTTTTCAGAACACTTAAGTAATCTAAATTACCCGGGTTATTTACCGACTGAGAGTCAGCTGCACATTCAGGTGATCCCAGTTGGGGTAATTCCTTCCCTAGCATTTCTATAAATTCGTCTATAGGTTCTTTCAACCCAGTATTTAAAAAGTCTGGAGCTAATATTAGATCTCCAGGCATGTCCGATAAAGAATAATCATCAGACATCATTACACTGGTTAACGGTTTTCCTGTGACTAAAACTAAACCACACCTGGAAGAAACACCTGACTTTAATTTAGTTCAGTAAGCCTTGAGATTTCGTTCACACCAGGAGCAGTCCACAAGAAGAATTAGGATTAAGCGATTTCTGGCCGCGCTGTATAGCAGTCACAGTCTTTGTCCTTGCAATCAGTCCAGCAAGGTAAGATCAGTTGGAGTAAGGCTACTTGGCCCACATGCAGAATGGCATGTTAATCCGGACATGGTTCGTTTTACAGTAGGAATGTACTACAATTGTCTTTCCCATACTGTTTCAAATTCCTTATTTATGTGAAGGCAGTGAAGAAGCTTCAGGCAAGGATTAACCTGCAGGGGTCACTTCCAAGCCTTCTTGCGAGGCTCGCGACCTTGACGGCGTACCTTGAACAGTCTGACTATGCGAATATAGTCATTTATTAACATAATTTTCGAAAGCAATTATTAAAGATTTTACCTGTTATATCTGTCCTAGAGGATGGAGATTAACACTGTATGAAGTGTACATTGCGTCCTCACGATAGGCAATCTTTCAACACCGTTGGCGATTTAGATCCGACAAGAAAACTATGTTGAACACAGAGCACAGTAAAATGCGACCGCACTGAACATTTCGAGCAGCCTCTCCCGCACTCCCATAATGGGTACTCTTGAAACCTTGAAAGGATATCTGCTATTTGATTTATTAAGACTGTCTTAGACTTCGTATTCTACTTAATCAAAATTACAGCGATAAATTAAATAAAATCACTCAGCCAAAGCGATTGAAACATGCCGGCATAAACATTTCGCTTCATTAAGATCATTAATACGCTAATAAAATCATCGGTATAGGCTTCTCTAAATACGTGAAATCCTTACCATACATAAAACGACTGACTTTATAACCTAATTCGTTAGATTTTTATTCGCAACATGGTCGTTGTCATTGCATTGCATTGATTAAACAATGGGGTTGATATTTACTTATTGGATTCTTACCCATGGGTCTTTGCGACAAGGAGTGAAGAGCTGCCCAGCTCCACTCATTGGTTAGTAGAAATTTTAAACCATCTATTCCTGTGCGTAACTTTGTTTCCCAATTTAAAAGAGCACCAAAGGGTAGAAAATCATCAGAAACTGTCCCCATTTCGCTCTGGTTTAAAATCAGGAAATATATTCCGATTTTGGCCATGGTTTAAAATCAGAAAATGAACCACCCCTGCCGTTGATTTTAAATCGGTGGTAATAACTTATTTCTCTATTTTACGTTACACTTTTGGTTATTGTTATTCGTTTTTTTTTGTATGAGCATTAGCAACTAAGGCCATATTGCTCCGAGGATATGCGGTGGTCATTCCCTGACCTTTCCGTATTTGGTGGTCACGGGCTCAAACCCTGGTCTCATCAAGAAGCGTGTGCTACGCACTGCCGCTCCTGCCCACCTCACTACGGAGGCGCCTTACACTTTTGGGTGTGTTCCCTTTGAAATATATATGAATAACAATAAGGATATTCAGTTCTGAATTGTACAGGCATTATCCAACGGAAAAATCGGATATATTTTGACATTTCACTATAGAGACCTTCGAGAACGAACCACATGTGTTACGTGGTTAACAACAGTACCTATAAGAACATTGTAAACACATTTAGAATTAGAATTATGAAAAAATGTCAGTGTTAAATCTTTTTTTTTGACAACTATTCCTTTCCTTTAACTTATTTACATAGTTTACAAATTGGTAATGCATTTCCTCTACGTTTTTAAAGTTCAGGAGTTGAGCGAAAGGCGATTTGAATCGGACATCCCAGGTGATTTGCACCGGTTTAGTTCTACAAACCACGGGATCTGTCGTGCTGTGTCAGAATTGAACCACGGAGAAGATTTCAGCCAGGATTTGCTTTCTGTATTTCTTTTCAAAACATTTTTCTTAAGTGTTTCAAGGATGTTGCAGAAATTAATCGTATTGGATGGGAACAAGTATGAAATACATGTTAGGCTTTTAAGTGCATTATTGTAGATAGCAAAGTTGTAATTTTGGTCTCTTCTCTTCCTGCTGCATAGGATGTTGTCAATGTCGGTGGCATCCAAAGTATGTGAAAACAGCTGACTAAGGGTTATAATATTCCGTTTAACGATGGAATGTTTCCATGGTGGAATGTTCAGGTTTGAGAACAGTACCGCCTTGGAGATTGTGAAAGTCTGCCTGGTGGCCCAGTTCAACCATCGCAGGTACTAGTATTCTAAACCGAGATGCGTTTCAGGTAGTAGGATGGGGCAGATGACCAAACAACTGATGCGGACATAATAACTGGAACGATACATCTCTGGATATACTGAACGATTAGATTTGCATTAAAAACCGGCGAGATCTTGCCGAATGGCCCCATTTGTCAGAGAAGTACTTGCATATGGAGTCCATGAAATGAGGGTGGAAAGTTATGTTTTGGTCCCAGGTTAACCCGAGATCTTTGTGATCAGAAAACTTCGTGATTTCGGAAAGATTAATGATGGCAGGAATGTGGTTCTTTAGTGAAAGTGACTTGCGCCGATTTTTTTTTTTCATATCTGGCATGAAGGTAAGTTTAATTTGTAGGTTTTGGTGTGCTAAACACGGAATAACGTTTAAAATGGAAGATCTTATCAGAGGCCTAAATGTAAAATTTCATGAACCGTCCACTAGGTGTCGTGTTGTTACATGCGTAGACAGACCGACGATTGGCGAAGATATTAGAAACACATGTATATGCTAGCACGCATAAGAACACAGAACAATCATTATTTTAGAGTCGGACAGAAGTCCTACATCATTCACCAACTGGTAATAATAATAAAAAGTCAGTTAATGTACGCAGTGCGTTAACATTTCGCTTCGATTTTCTCTTAATTTTTTTTATTTTCTATGATTAATAGAAGTTAAATATTCACGACTCCATCTGGCTTCCATTTTCTAGTCATACGAACCCAGCTGGTCGAGATGTTGAGGCTTTTGCAAGTACTAATGGCCTTGCAGAGATTGTTAGTTTACCTACAATAATGCCAAAGAAAACAGCAGATAAATTTGATATTTTTTTTCACAAACAACCCTTCTAATTACACGGTCGAGGTGATTGGTTCTCAAGGTACCTAAGATTACAAATTGGTGATGGTCCCTTCTCCAAATGAGCCTTACTCACGTGGTCATTCCTAAATTCGTGTTGTTTGGCTTTACAAGAACGCAAATGGGATGATCGGCGAGTTTTCTTTCCCTTGGTCCGATTACGTGAAAGTATTGATGTCTAACGCCACCAGGGGTTTCTCCCATCTCCGCGTTGCTTTCATTGTGGGTGTACCAGTTCATTGGGAAATGCCAGAGATTTAAAAAAAGTGTGTGGGCTTTGTATTTGTGTGGTGTCGTGTACCGTTGTCCATCCTTCTCTATCGGTCCCTTTCTTCTTTTTCTACCCTCCAGCCTTCCTTCCCAGCCCCACATATCAAAATTGGAACTACACCAAAATTGCTTGCCCGACCCTTTTCGGCCAAAAATAACACATCCAGCGTACAATCCCTTCTCGCTCTTAAAGCAAATCTCTATGACCTAACAAAAGCATCAACAGCGATTAAAGCAATGTCTTTTTTTATTTCTTTATTTTTTTTTTAGATAGTATGAATCAGAGCTGTAATACTCAATACGTTCTACGTTGAAATTAATATTTGTAAAATAATAAGAAGAGTTTACCTCAATATAGTACGTAGAACACTTCCGTATGATACACTCCAGAAATTAAAACGAAAAAATCGACAACTTACATTAGAGTAAAATATAAATAATTATAAACCAATTTACAAAATTGTTTTATTATTTTACAAATATTATTTTTTTATAGGGTCCTAACCACTGAAATCTGAGGAAACTAGGTGGTAGGACCTGCCAGAGTACCGATTCCTTATTGGTAACACTTGGCTAGCCTCCACGTGGCGCGGTATGCGCAACGTCGGGTCTCATCAGGGTCCCGATGGCCAATAAGAAAGATGAACAATGGGCACAACGGACTACACTATACACGATCCACACACTTTAAATCTCTGGCTTGACAGGGTACTGTCACTCGATACAGAGAACACCGCGGAGATGGGAGAAATCCCAGGAGCCGCTAGACCCTCAACATACCAAATACCGTTGTTCATCTGGTCGTTTAGCCGCTCCTTGGTCCGATTACTGTTTCAAAACTTCTGATGCCAATGTTTGCTCAGATCGTATCAGTGAAATTATCCTTGTAGGGATGGAGTCGTTTATACTACACGCCACCTTAAAATCTTGTCTTAACTAAACCTTGGTTTTACAATAAATGTGCTAAGGCTGTTCAAGAGAACAATGTTGCACATCATAATTGGCTCGTATTCAAATCTCCAGGTTCATTTTTTTCCTTTACCAAAATTCACAACAGTTGTAAAGCAGTTGTTAATCAGTCCAAACTAGCTTTTGAACTGGCTACGAGTAGAAAACGTGCTTAGTGTCCAAATAGCAGTAGAGCATTCTAGTCTCTTGCCAAAACTATTAGCCGCAACTTTTGCCCATCTCTGTTCATGTATCTGTCAAAACCAGACGGTTCTAGTGCCTCTTCAGCCAAGGATAAAGTTGACCTGCTAGCATTCTATTTTCCTTCTAACTCGCGTATTAATGACCTTGGTAAACAACCTTCCACCTTTCTTAGTACGCTCCAGTCAATGCCTCCTGTGGTCCTTCGTCAAAAGCATGGCAGGAGATTTTTAACGAATATTGATGTTAAGAAAGCTCCAGGTCCTGATGGTATTTCTCCAAATTTTCTCAAAACCTGTTTTCCTGAACATAATTCTGTTCTGTGTTTTTTTTTTTTTTTAACTTTCTTATTACAAAAGTGTTTTCCCCCTTCTTGTAAATTTGCTCATTACCCAGCGAGTTACTAAAAAGGTGACAAATCCCTCCTATCCAATTATCGTCCCATTGCAATTACTTCTACTCTTTCTAAAGTAATGAGGAATTCAAGTAACGGCCAACTCTTAAACTATCTAGAAACCTTCCATTTGACCAACGATCGCCACTATGAAATCAATGAGTGTCATCGCACTGGTAATATTCTGGCTTATTTTATCCATCTATTGAAAAATTCTATGAAAATGTTTGGGGAAACTCAAACAGCTGCTATTTACATTTCAAAGAATTTTGATAGTGTTTGACATAAAGATCTAAACAAGCTTCCAGCTTATGGTTTGCCAACTGTTTTTGCAATTGGGTATACAGTTTCTATCTGACCGTTCACTTTGACGGTAGATGGCTGTCTTCTAATTTCTTCACTAATGCCAGTGTTCTCAAAGGTTCAGTTCTTAAAAAAAAAAAAAAAAAAAGGAAAAAAAAGTTTTTATATTAATGACCTTCTTCATTGACCGAAAATCCTATCCGTAGTTTCGCTGATGATAGCACATTGCATCCCACCTACTATTTTGAGAAACCTTTCCCTGCTGAAACTGCAAAGTTTAACATCTCGAATACACATTAACAATTCCTTAAATAGCGTTTTCCAGATAATTCTTCAGTGGGGCAAAGATAACTTATTTGATCTCAATCCTTCTAAAACTCAGTCCTCTATTATATCTAGCAAAGAGGATTTTTCTGCTCCTACGCTCATCTTCGATGACACTCCGATTTCTAGGAAAGATCAAAAATCTCGATTGGGGATTGCTCTGACTTCTAATTTTCCTTGGCATAAGCACATGACAAATATTGCTTCCTCTGCACCAAAAACACTGGGTTTTCTTTTCGCTCTCAGCGGTACCTTTATTACAAAAGGTACAATGTTCAGTCTACACAAATCACAAATTTTACCGATCATGGAATATTGTTCCCACATCTGGGGCGGTGTCCCCAAGATCTTTCTCTCTCATGCTTCTAGATTCCATTCGAAAGAGGAGAGTTAGGCTAATTAATGACTCATCTCTAACAGATGTCTCTGCACTGTCTAATAGATGTTTTGTTTCTGCTGCATTCCTTTTCTATAGATATTTCCATGGGCACGGTTCTTCTGAATTGGCTTATATATAATTCCCGCTCTCTCTCTTTCAAAGTAGTCCAAACATGTGATGCAACCAAGCAACATCCTTTTACTGTCCAACTTCAAACTCACATAATCAACTTTGCTTCTTTCTCCTTTATTCATTCAACTTCCGTTTTCTTGAGCACCCGTCCTTCATACACATTTCCTGGAAATTACCGTTTTCACAGGTTAGAGTCTAATGTTAATAAATATCTTTTTTCATCTTGTCAACCTCCTATCCATTCATGGTAACAAGTACTATAGGTTCTAATACCTTTCGTATTTGGGGGTGTTATAAAAAGAAAGTTGTAAAACATTTACCATGTTAAATCAAATAATCTCAGTTGATAATAAACATTCGTTGGGGTATGGCCGATCTGTTAATTCAACACTTCGGTATTAATTGAAATTGAGTTAATTACCTTTAAAAGTAAGATAAAGGTTATAAAAAATCGTTTCCTATAAAAATAATTAAAATATTTTATTAATTAGTCGAGCAAAATCTTAGCAAAGTTCATTTATTTCACAATAAAGTTGTTTTTTTTACAGGATTTCATTTTTTAATCAAATATTTTTTTTAAAATATTTTAATGTGAAGGAGGTCCATAATCGAAAATAAACAAATAAGACAACGTAATTCTTTTTGTGAACGTTGAGCATATTTAAATAATCCCTAGTCCACACTGGCAAATCAAATTTTAGAAAATTTTCATACAAACAAAAGCCAACGTACAAGTTTTTCCTTCGTTTATCTGACAGAAAACGTTGTGGGGAAAGAAAAGGTTAAACCGCTAACCAATAACCTTCCTTTTTTGTTTATCCACAATTACTGAAAATTGTCTACGTGAATTCTCTTACTTCTTTTAGAAAAGGCAGAGAACGAAGTGGAAGTTTGTGCCAAGTTTTATGCAAATATTAGCTCCCTTGATCGTATAAAAAAAAAAAAGAAATTTACGAAGAATCCAATGACATGCGTAATTAAATTTTAACAAAAGGTAAAAGCCCGATAAACTGAAATTAGCGAATGAGTTGTTCCGTCTGTATTAAACTTAAGCTGCTTGTCCTGAAAGATAGGTTAAAGGACAAAAAAAAAAAAAAAATGTTTTTTACCTAAACACTGAAGCGAAAGAACTGAACCTCTTTTCTTTCTTTATAACCTAATTATTTAACCACTGTGGCAGTTTTACATTATAAGACTTTCTTTTAAAAGGAGCAGAGAAACTTATTCTCGACAACAATCGGTCTGACTTGAATTGGATGAATTCACTCTTCTACAACTCAAAGCTCTTTACAGATAATTCTAGATTTATACGTGTGTATGAAATTAGATAACACCAGGTAAATTTAGTTGAGAATGAAGTGGAAGACGAGGTTGGTGGAATCATACAATAAAAGTTTTACTATGGATATTGTAAAAATTAATAAAATTATATGAATTAAACATTGGATTAGTTTGAGCTTGGATATGGGGAGGAAAGTAAAATAACTGAGCCACTTTTACAGGAGGCCACTACACCTTCTTCAGTGTAAACAATTCCCCAGCTGGTCATGTTTCGCGATTCCGAGTATTCAGATGTCCAGCAACAGGTATGTATTGTGTCTTTGATCATATATATCAGTCGAAAATATTAATATACCTCCAACCTCCATAATAATGAATGTTTCCCTCTGTTATCGGTAACGTTCAAAAATAAACGAACTGCTTCAACTAATTAGTTCAATAAATACGCTTTCATACGTTTCGTTGATTGCCATTTTTTAAACAATCAACTTATTTAATCGGATATGAATTTTCGCTCAAGTCATGGCAATATAAAATGGTGCGTTTTACATATCTCACGAAAAAGCTCATATTTTGAGGAAAAAGGCCAGGAGATAACTACCAAGAGGAATCTTTACTGCTTAAATGTGTTCAAAAATGTGCAGACTTAACCGTTTAAGGAAAAATACACCTAAATATTTGTTTGGGGAATATAAATATCGAAGTTATGCTTTTGCCTATTGCATAAAACTTACTAGCAAGTAAAGCTACGGCCATCTGATGGTAAGTTTCAAATGTTGTTGTTTGGTTTTTAGGAGCATTAGCAACTAAGGCCATATTGCTCCGGGATAGGCAATGGTCATTCCCTGACCTTTCTGCATCCTCCGTATTTGGTGGTGACGGGCTCAAACCCCGGTCTAATCAAGAAGCGTGTGCTACGCACTGCTGCTTCTTCCCACCTGGCTATGGAGGCGCCAGGTAAGTTTCAAAAGCAGCTCAGTTTCTCTAAGAATGAAAACGGGTATAAAAGTTCCTTTGTGAACTCATCACCTGTTTGATAACGTATAGAACAAAGTCAATGAGCTGGACTCTGCTCCGACAGAGAATGCGCCTCTGGTGATGTTCAAAATATAAATTGGCTAACTTACAGCAACTGAACAGGTATGGAAAGAATAATTTCAGCTGTCATTTCAAATGACGAGTGCACGAAAGCAACGGAACTGATAATTCGTATGTGATAAAGTGAAAACGCCTTATATTTATGGAAAAAACGAAGTTCCTCAACACTTAATGTTGAGAAAATTGTGAAAAGCTGGAGTAGTGTTCCACCTGCTAAATTTACTGAAGGAGCCCAGAACTCTAGATTTAAAATTTATTACATTTTGATTACTGCGCGCTATTCCATATACTACCAGTAAAAATAGTGTTGTTCAATTTTACCTCACTCAAATGAAAACACCATCCTTTCTGTAACGTTTAGTAACCATTGCTTTTAAAAACTATCCCCATTGTCAAGACAAAAAAAAAAAAAGCAAAATCAACTTTTAGACCCTCGCTTCCATTAACACTGCCCGTACTCCTTGTTTACGCAATTTGTGATTGACCCCTGACAAAAGCGTCCAATTGAAAATCACATGCCTACTGTGATTTTCAATTGGAAACTGATGGAATTCATACTGGCCGTTTCACAGAATGACAGCTAAACTTATGAAGGTTGCTAATTGAGTAGGGAATTTTCGCTTGAAAATATTGTATGAACAAACATCGCTTCGCAATATTATTACCGATAAATGGACAAATGAAAAGGAAATCACAGGAATATGATCATTAAACGGCATTATATGAGAGCTTGCAAATGTTTTAAATAGACATTTAATTCAAAATTTGACAATAAATCAAAAATTAAAAAAAGAAACAGGTGAACAAAATCCACTTAGAAAAGCTTATTTTCCATATTTCACAATAGAAATTATTCTTTCAGGATTTTATTCAATTTCTGCTATTAGTTCACACTCTTCCTATATACATTTATATATCTTGTTCAAATTTTCAATCGTTAATAAAATACTTTTTATTCATCCACTCAAGTTCAAATACATTTTTTTAAACTTGTAGTGGATGACACTTGATGTTAATACAGTTTTTTGAAATATTAATTCATTAATTAAATTTAATTAATTTTAGTTTTATATGGGAGAAAAAAAATTTCTCTTATATAAGATATTTAGCAGGATATAAATTTAGGAATAAATACCGTCAGTGGCGAAGCGTGTAGATCGCTGGAAAAAAATTTCTTTTTCAGATTCTTTTTTCATTCTGGGTTCTAGTCTGAGTCAAGGAGGGAACAAAATGGAAAATGAATTATGTGAATAAAAATAATAGTCCAACACCATATATAGAAAGGAAGATGGAAAATTGCAAGGAAATTCTCTTTCTATTTTGCCACTTAATATTGTGATTTCGTCATATGTATATACATATTTATATTAATTGTAATTATTTAATAAAAACTAAAATAAAATTTCTTTGTTGACCTAAGTAGGAATTGACTTTAATTTTTTTTTTTTTTTTTTTATATTACTTGTTTTGTAATCAAATGAAATTTAAATGTTTTGAAGCCCACGAAATAAATACAGAAAAATAGTGCTGTGGATTAGGTTATTTTTTATGTAAACCCCAAACACTAGAAATAGTAGAACCTATAGAACTTAGTACCGTGCTTGGGTTGGAGGTTCAGAAGACGAAAGAAGATATTTGTTGATGTTGGACTCTAGCTTCTGTAGATTGTAATTTTTAGGAAATACGTATGAAGGAAGGTTGTTCCAGAAAACGGCAGTTGAATGAATAAACGAAGAAGATGAAAAGTTGGTTCCTTTAGTTTGAAGTTGGACAGTAAATGGATGTTGGTGGCACGTATTCGGACTGTTTTGAAAGAGGGCGGGAATTATTGAAGCCAATTCAGAAGAACAGTGCCCATGGAAGTATCTGTAGAAGAGGCATGCAGAAGAAACAGTAAGTCTATGAAACAGTGAGTGGAGAAACTCTGTTAGAGATGAATCATTAATTAACCTAACTGCCCTATTCTGAACAGAATCAAGAAGCCTGAAAGAGGTTTTGGGGACACCACCCCAGATGTGGGAACAGTATTCCATGGTAGGGCGAATTTGCGATTTGCAAAGAGTGAACAGCTGTTTAGAAGAAAAGTAAAGCCAAGAACAACAGAGAGAACCAAGTTTTTCAGATGCAGAGGAAGCATTATTTGCAATGTGATTGTGCCAAGAGAGATTAGAAGTCAGGGCAATCCCCAAAAGAAATATCATTTGGCCTAGAAATCGGAGTGTCACCAAAGATAAGCATAAGAATCTTTTTTGCGAGATATAAGTCAAGACTGAGTTTTAGAAGGATTGAAATCAACTAAGTTGTCTTTGCCCCGCTGGAGAATTACCTGGAGATGGGAATTTAAGGAATTGGTAGCAGATTTTCAAGAAGTTGAAGCTGATTGAGCAGGACAAGATTTCTCAAAATGGAAAGTGGAATGCAATGTGCTATCATCGGCAAAACTATGGAACTATGGATAGGATTTCCAGTCAATGGAAGGTCATTAATATACAAGAAGAAAAGTGAGGGAAAGAACTGAACCTTGGGGAACACCGGCATTAGTGGAGAACTCAGAAGACAGAGAGCCATCTACCATCATCCTCAGTGAGCGATCGGAGAGAAAATTGGATAACCAATTACAAAAAACAGTTGGCAAACCATAAGATGGAAGCATGTTTAGAAGACCTTTATGCCAAACGCGATCGACAGCCTTTGACAACTGCTTTTGTTTCGCCGAACTTTTCCATTAAATTAGTCCATAAATGGGTAACATTTATATCACCAGTGGATCGAAACTGATGGAATTCATACTGGCGATCGTTGATCACACGTAAGGTTTCAGGTAGTTTAAGAGTTGGCGGTTAATTGATTTCTCCATTACTTTAGAAAGAGTAGAAGTAATTTCAATCTGACGATAGTTGGATGGGAGGGATTTGTCACCGTTTTCAGGAACTCGTTGGATATGAGCTAATTTCGAAGCAGAAGGAAAAACACCTTTGGAATAAGAAAGTGAAAAAAGCGGCAAAGAACAGGAATAAGTTCAGGAGCACAGGTTTTGAGAATAAGTGGAGAAATACCATCGGGACCTGGAACTTTCTTGACATCAGGATTCGTCAAAATCCTTCTGACATCCTTTTGACGAAAGACCACAGGAGGCATTGAATGGACCGTGTTGGGAATAGTGGGAGGTGTTTCAGCAAGATCATTAATACATGAGTTGGAAGAAAAATTGGATGCTAGCAGGTCAGCTTTATCCTTGGCTGAAGTGACAACAGAACCAACTGGTTTGGACAGAAGTGGGAGCTGAGATGGGCAAAAGTTGCGGACAATAACAAGGCAAGCGATCAGAATGCTCGGCTACCATTAGGGCAAGCAAGTTTTCTACTCGTAGCCTGTTCAAACTCTAGTTTATACAATAATGATAAGACAAGGTGTTATTTTACTGTATAAGTAGCTTATAATGAAAGCGTGTGACGATAATAATACTTATATGGTATCATTATCAATATGCACATTTTGACCCCTTTATCCTAGAATTAAGCAATGTGTCAGCCAACATGTGATAAATGTTAGAGAGAACACAAGTTTCTTTTCTTTTTTTTTTAATGAAACCGCCAAACACTAAAAGCAATGCAAACAAAAGATATGGGTTAGGAGACATTCATTGACATCAGATTTGAATTTCTAAGTTTGTAATTTTCGGGAAATATGTGGAAAACCAGGAATTTATGATGTTCTTATTCTGAGAGAGAGAGAGATCAAAATAATCTGTAACAGAGATATGTGATCTTGTTTAGAAATCTAAATGTCAACGAAGACAAGGATAGGAGCGGAAGACTGATTTGTGAGAGAAATAAGACAGGCCTAAGTTAAAGACATTAAATTTAACTATGATTTGATTGCGAGTATTTGAAAAACATCGACTGTTCCTTGTAACTGTATTTTATTATCTTAGCATATGATTAAGGAACCAGTATAGGCTTTAGAACAAATTAGTTTATCGAGCAGTAGCTGCGTACATATGAATATCTTCACGGCTTTCAAATTGTTGTTGAATTCAAACATCTGTTTTTACGTATCAGAAGACCAGTTCCTATGATGAAATGAACAATAAGTTAAATTTTCAGTACAAGTTTAATGCATTGTCAGTATTAATATATATATATATATATATATATATATATATATATATATATATATATATTTTTTTTTTTTTTTTTTTTAAATTTAGTGGATTAATATAAAGATTTTACCGAGGAGTTGGTAAGATTGTCAATATAAAAACTTCGACGATTTTACTTTTCACGAAGCACCATAACAGTACCGAACATTTTCATTCTGATTTCTTTTCCACGAATCGCTTTTGACTCTCGTTAAACCCCTGAAGCTCAGTGAACCTATTTCTTTTGTTATTTGACTGCGTCAATATACAAAGTGTTATAAAATACGTGGGCTGTACTCTTAGGATCGATTCAGAACCTGGAAACAACTGAAAAAAAAAAAAAAGTTAATGTAAACGTGTCCGATTTTGAACAGTTGTGGAGCCATGGTTGTTTGAATTTTGAAAAAAATATGAAGTTCTCGGACATAATAAATAAGAACAAAGACTATTTTTCAAATTTTAAAATTGAAATAGCCAGGACCGCAACCATTTAGAATCGGCCACATTTTATATAAAAACTTCTTCATTGTTCTCAGATCCAAAAGTAACTCACATGTCACGAAACATCCAATATAAATTGAAAAGTACTGAATTTAATTTTGTATCTGCAAAGTTATCTAATGTTTACTCTTTTTATCACAAGCAAAAGCAACGGTTTTAGATCTTAAGCTCTTCGTAGTGGGTTCTGACAGCACAAGTTTTTCTGTTAGAAGTTTCGTACTAAAAAGGTACCACAATCTCACAGTGAAGTAGATTCCATCATTCAAGTGGACCAAATGTAGAATGTCGAAGAAGAAAGCACGTAAAATCGCAGCTAAGTAAATGTTTCTCATGGCACGGCTAAAGACATCTAATGCTTCAAGTGACTAAAAAATATGCCTTTTACTTTTATTTTTAAGTTATTTACTCTTATAATTAGTAAGAAGAAATCATCGTACAAAAAGGAGAAAGGTGTTTACATAGAGGGGTGGCTGCCGATCCTGACTTTTCTCTCGAAAGTACCATCACTTGTGCTCTTTTATAAAACATAGCAAATATCAGGCCCCAATATCCTCGACGGCCCGCACCAGTTGTCGAAGTCTCTGTGATATGATAGTTTCGCCACTGTCTTAATAAATTTAAGTTTATAAACTATTATTTATTAGTAGCTTAAAACTAAGATGACGTTCTATAACAATTATTCCAAAAAAATAAAAAATAAATACATAAAAGCCATTGCTTTTTAAAAACGAAATATGCACTCTGAATATATGAAGTCTGAGCCAAACTACACCTATGAACTGGTGTAGTTTACTTTAAGCGATTTTCTATAAAAGTATGCTTTTTTTTGTTTATAAAAATACTGATGTCATGTGCGACGCACGATCCATCTTCTTCAAGAGTTGTCTCAGTACTGTACTACGCCTCTTGTTTTTCTAGTGAAATCAATTAAATTGGAAAGTGTTGGTAATTTTAGGTATTGCATTACTCAAGCAAACCGTTGGCCAAGAGCTCATAAAGCATTCTCCATCTTAACTGCTAGTATTTCACTACAAATGAATAACCAGTTCTCAAAGGAATAAGCCGAACTACTCCTACTGAAATATATGTAGGTGTTTCACTACTTCAAGTAATACAATATCTTAAACAACTGGTTGTGAAAGTGGAGGATGCACGAGAAGAAAGAAGAGTGCCAACGCAGTAAAAAAATCCTTTTTACTTGAAACGCAAACTATTGTACGTCTGGAAGAGGAAAAGATAAGGCCGGACGAGCAGCAAAAATCAATTACGGGATTAACATTAAAATACTAATTTATTTGAACATCTTTGGTGAGAACTGCTTTTAAATGAAAATGACTCAAAACGGTGAAAAGATTTTTTTGCTGGTATTAATCAAAATAAATATCGCAGCTTAGGAGTTAATCTGCTGTTTCTTTAATTAATTTCCACACTCCCTCCTGGACTAAAGAATCTCAACAGTAAATAAGCAGATCAATATTCAGAGTTATATTCTTAACCTTTGATCTATACTCTAAACATAAGTTATAAAAATTTTAAACAGAAAACCAGTGATTAACATGATTTACATCCTTACATGATTAACTTGTGCGGATGTTATGATATACAAAATCACCCGTTTTATTAATAAACGAAAATTTATGGGATGTTTTTAACGCGGCCTTTGTGAATTTCTCATGTTTATTGTTTTTACAATACAGATACAAGAATAATCCAAAATAGCATTCATGAGCCAATCAAAATGTTTCTCATGTATTACAAAGAAGGTCATAAATGAAGCAATATAGAAATACAGTATCACAGAAACGCAGTCAGAATTCGTATGTAGCATCTTTTGCAAAAGAAAATTGAGCTTCCGATATGAAGCAATAAATTTTTCGATCATTTTCGGAAAAACGATTATGGTACAAGAATTGGCAAATTAATCCTTCGGAAAGACATTCGGGCAAACGATATATCGGAGCTTTCCCTCCAGTTAGTGTTAGTAAGGCCAGATGGTGTATTGGAGCAAACGTTTTCTGCATCAACCAAAAATATAATTTTCAAACTAAAAAAAAAAAAAAAAATTCATACTATTTCTATTACTAGAAGTTAATCCAGCAAAGTACAAAAGCGCTCTCCACCATTTATTTACACTAGCTTCTATATTTATATCGCTTATATACTGCAATTTGGTGAAATAAATACAAAAAATTGCAATATAAAAATTCCAAGAACAAAATTCCAAAAAAAAAAAAAAAAAAGTTCTCAAACCAGGTGAAACAGGTCCATACTGCCACAATCTGGCTCTGGCAAAACCGTTTTGCCAGATTGTGGCAATTTTATTTATTAAAATTATTTTTAATAAATAAAAAAAAAATTATTAAAAAAACTTATTTTACATACTACAAAACCACTGTGGCCAGAGTAACTCTTTTTTTGTTTTTGTATTCCAACTCATTTTCTTGAGTCCAATTAAAACCAGCAAATTTAGTACTTCAAAAAATTGCATAGATCGATGACCAAATGCTTTTAGTCATTGAACACTCCCTATTTTTTCTGGAAAGTCCTGCCAATAATATTGTGAATAGTTAGTGCTCTTCTTCCGTTTTTGATAAAAAAAAACTTACTATCTCCTCTGACAAGACTGAACTTTTATCTTAAAATCAACCTAAAGATTTTCAGCTCTCGCTCTCTCTCTCTGGGGTTAAATTTTTTTATTCTTCCTTTCACTTTTTGTGGCTATGCTTTCCTCGTTTCTTTGTTCTTTCTGGTATCAATCCTCTACTGCAGCATTTGGTGACAGTTTTACTATCAACTTTTTGAATGGTTTGAGATCAATTTGGACATTCAGTACGTGACACTCAAAATTGACTGCGGTTTGTACTTGGTCGTGGCCCACCTTGTCATGGCTTGCACGGGTATCAGGATGTACCTTCCGGGTAGCTAATGGCAAGAAACAAACACACCCATATACTGTGCATAAACACAGCACCACACACGCTTCTGGATTTTCTGCAGAGTTCTGCTTTCGCTATCACAGTGTAACATGATGGAGCTGATATGGCATTCTGAAGCCGTTCTAAACTAGATACAATAGGTGTCTTCATTCCATCGTGTAGATTTCCTAATGTTCGAGTCATTGTCAGGAGTTACAGCCAGCCCAAACATAAGAAATAAAAATTAACTGGAGAAATCCAATTGAAATCGTAACTTATAATTCGAAGATAACTCGAAGTTTTCTTCTTGACTAGAAAAATCGAGTGTCAGATTCTAAAACTGAAGATAATACAGAAGATTATACAGACTATTAACAAATCAAAAAATCTCCATTGTGAATTGCAGCATTACTTACAAAGTGGACTAAATGAACTGGTGAGGGATTTAACTCTCCTTATTTGTGATTCAAAACGTCAAGCAATCCTTCTCTAGATACACTCATCTTATTTATAGGAGAATTACAATGTCCTGGTGTAATTTCAAAGGATAAATCTCATATCAAAATACTATTTTAGCTCTGAACAGTTCAGATATGATATACCGATACAGAATTCATCTGATTATATTTCTTTCTTAGATCAAAGTAGACGATTTGAAGATGTGGACTGGAGAATCACTATTGACCAGATACTAAAAGTTCAAAATGAAATTCAGTTTTTAAACTAAAGTTAAAGTTATTTTTAACGGTACTACAGCTAGACTCGTGCCCCCCCCCCCCATTTGCCTGTAGAAATACTAGCTCATAATGCTATTTGAGTCCTGTGCTGGACTAAAAACCCATTAAGAAAATCTACTCCCTCCTTCTGAGTTCAACTAATTTTCGTCTAGGTTTGTGTCAGGATTTTAGGAATTGCTACTAAAGTCGACGACTGGAATCAAACCAATACGTTGCCAGGAAGTGGTAGGTGTCGTTTACCCTGCCGAATAAGCTACTATGGAGGACATCGGAAGATAAATTCAAACCAAAATAGTTTTGTTAGCACCTGAGCTTTTCACTCATATCCGTATTTGAATGGTTTGTAGAAGTGTCAGACTGCAGGTTGTGCTGGCTGAATAACACGGAGCAACCCCCACCCTCTTGCTTGAAATAATTGCCGAATTACGTCCTCAGTTGAACGAATCTCTTGAAGTTCTCTAGTCATCGACAGGAATCTAACCTCTCCAAATGGAAATGGTTATGAATGGTCTCCACTAACCTGAAAAACGGAAGACTGATATCACAGGTAGGAGTAATGTGTACAGGGAAGGTTTAAGGTTAGCCAAGAGTTATGACATCTCACGATGATCACTATCTGGTCCTAACAGCGACATGCAGAGACTTTACTTTTCTATTTACATATGAGTTTAGATTCAGTATTTAAACTTATTTTCTATGTGTTTTCGTCCGAGAGCCACAGCCGAATGGTCTAGCATGAATATACAGAAGTATACATGTTTTTGTGGTTTTCGGTACGTGACTAAATATGGTAGTGCCGTTGAAAAATAGAAATCTCCACCAATAACAAACTAATAAATATCTATAACAAAACAGATGCATTTCATTTCAATGTAGTCAGTCTTACACACTGGGAATCCAATATCTACAAATCTGCACGTGCTAATATCATGCTATCCCAATGCCTCAGGATTGCTTCCATCTGCATTAAGTGTTCAACCTGTATAATTAACATCAAAGCCTTGTATAATTAACAGGCTTATAAAAATTTCCCTGTCCCTTATCTGAAGTATCACGTCAGAAGGTTGATAAATATTCTAAATTTCAAACACTTTTCACAGAACCTATTGCACCAATTTAGTAATTATAAACTAAAATGTTTTAGATTTATAACAAGTACCACAGCTATGTACTTAACTTATATAGTATACACTATGCTTTATTAGTGCATTACAGTCTGAAAAATTTGTAGCCACCGGCTAGCAACCTATGGTGTATTTCTTATAACTTTTATTTATTAGACATTCCATCTCACTTTTTTTTTTTTTTTCAGTATCGCTGTACATAGACATCACCCCATCTAAGTTCACGCATAATGACTCACAAATCAGCTTAGGGTCCTACTACAGTAACGGGATTGCGATTCCGAGGTTAATCGTATATCTTGCATCAGATTTTCAGCTAACCTATACTCTTCGCTCTTATTTCAATGAAATTATTAGCTCAGTCCAAGCATGGAGAAGAAACTGAGCATTCTATTGTCACTTCTACTCCATTAGCCATTTACACCATCTATCTATCGCCAAGTTTCATTATGCGTGAACTCTTTGGCTAATTACCTGCATATCAACACATTTATTACCACGTCCAAAACAACAGGGGTCGCCACCTTCCAGTTCTCACTAGAGGACCACACATTATACACAATTCCATTTTTTTTTTGACAACATTAAAGTCTACACATGGTAAGTCTGCTGTATTCTTTAGTTTTTAATTTTATATCCTTCGTTCTCTGTCGGGTCAACGTGTACTATGCATTACATAATTCGAAAATTTTGTTATATAATTCAAAAAATATAACCTCACGTTCTTAATTTTTATTATATTATCTTAAATTCTCTTATTTGTTATATAACTTCAAAATTGAATTTGACATAGTGCATAAAGATCATTACAGAAACAGGAAAAACTTTTTATCGTTGGTTTTTTCTTTTTTTACTTTCAGTTTGCGTAGTTTATTCCGGAAGAAGTCGCTCATATCGAAGGTTTACAGCGATAAGTTTTTCTATCTATGTAACATACTTCACTTGTGCGTTCTTCATAGATTTATCTAGATGTTTCTTATGATAATCTTCTCCATATACTGTATTTAACAAAGTATTATGGTGTATATACATTACATTAATGATTAACGGCCTACCATATTACTCAATAATATATTTATGTAGGTTTTTGTTTTTTCAGACTCGCCTCCCTCAACTATAAAACAAATAAATTAGTTCGTGTAGGGTGCAATCTTTGACTTATTGAGATTTCATTCGCACTCTTGGATTGCCTGCTAAGTTTTATGCATTCCTTAAATTCTTCGTTTCTGTATGTATTACTTTATTTGAAATGCAGTTTTGATAATTCGTTTATTGTGTATTGAATATAAAAATTTCATTACTGAAATTTTTATAGGCACGTTTATGCTAGAATGAATTTTTTACCAATCTGAATTACCACCTGTCGCACCCTTTGGCCAAGTAGAATAAATATAGGTCTGGTACTGAAATATGCGCAACCACATGATGCACCTAAGTCTCTAATTTTGGACAATCAGATAAACACACCAAGAAGCAATTGTCTTTTTTTTTTTTTCTCTGTTTGTTGAATGCAATACGCTCCTTTGGGACCGCCATTTAAATCTACCACTTGCAAACCATAGAAAGAGCAACTGCACAGTTGTCCCAGTGTCTTACCTTAATCCATCCGGTTCCCAACTTTTGGCCTCAATCGTCTTGGGAATGAATGGTTATTTGTTATTAGTCATAGCTTAAAAAAAAAAAAAAAAAAAGCTTAGTAGCAAATTATGCTAATGCACCTTGAGTAATTTTTTGTTTACTCATTTTTTTTTTTTTAATTCAGCACAGATTTCTCATAAATACAAGTTTATGAGAGGATATTTATATTGTATGTGTTTTTCGTTTACTCATGCACGTACCTATTATTGGTTAGTCCATTCTGAAGTGATCGCACACATTTATAGAGAATGAAAGAATTTAAGATGTGATTAGTATAAAAATTTGTGGATTGCTTCCTCTATACAGTCAAGAAAGATCAGGGGAGGGAGTTTTTATTTACTGCTTTCAAGTGTTCCTACACCTGCAATATACTTCGCTAGTACGTTTTCAGTCTTATCATCTTAGCGAAGTTTTCGTCTTTTGAGTAAGTTTCGCATTTTCCTTCTGCTATTACTCCTCCCCATTTCAAGGTTATTTGAGATCTAAAGAGTATATTAACAACGAACATTATATTGTAATGAAGTTGAATTGGTCCCCCCACCTCATTACCTTTTCTTTTCTTCCAGCACTTCATTTCCTGAGGGTGATTTTCGGTGGATTTATGAGCGCGTTCCTATGGACCAGAGTAATGTCAAAAATTCCAATTACGGAATTCATTTCCTATATTTTATCTGCTCTTACATATGAAAGAGAAAGTATTCAAACAATTTCAATTATCAGAGACCTGACATCAGAAAATTTTGAAATATATTAAAAAACGTATAGCCTCTAAATAATACTAAGTATTTTTATCACAAAGCGTGGAAAGTTTTAAACATGCTTTTCTCGTCTACACGAACTAGTTTAATCAACCCTAATATAATAAAAAATACAATTGCAAATAATGCAACCATTTTTTGAACTTAAGAGAAAAATCAAGATATGCGCTTCTAATACTTCGTTAAGGTATATACCACAGTTCGTTGCTGTATATTCAACAAATGTGAAAGGGCCTCTTTGGCTCTTTTAATAGATCAGCAATATCACCGAAAGGTGCATAACTTAGAAGAGAAATTATCCATCTTTATGGTTACATTCCGTAATTTGTCTTTTCATAATAAATTTGAAAAGAAAAATTAAGAAATTTGCCATCAATATTAAAAATAATTAAAACAGAATAGTAATATATTATTTATTTCTTGTCTCACAATTCATACATTAAAGTTCTGCAATATTGCTTGTTTCTGGATATCCCTATTGCCATACTGTCGGAACTTCAGATAAAAATAGGTAAACTGTAGCTATTATCATTCCACTGCAGGATGGAAGCCTCCTCAATGATTCACGGGGAGGGAATGGACCATAATTTGCCACGCTTGTCCAGGCGGGTTGAAAGATCGACCGTATTTAGCAGCTAGGGACTTGAACCCAGGTCTACTCAAAGAGCAGCGTACTACTGCACTCCTGCCCCCTTACCACTCGGCTACGGAGGGAGTCAGATAATAAAAGGGATTTCTGATAGAAAGTGGGTTATCAAATTTTTATGCCACCAAAATGCACACCAAAGTTACAATATTTATAAATTTGAGAATGAGACGGCTTTCGATTTTAAAATAATTATAGCAATAAACTTGAATGAAACTATTTTGCATAAAAATTATCATTATTCCCTTCATATTATGAAACTCCATAATAATATAAAATTTCTTCTAGAAACGTACATTTCGATCACACTGGATAAAAAAATAATTGAAGTTAACCGTAGAATGATCTGATCTACAACAGAAGTTAAACTCACTGGCCTATATTTCTCATAAATTTATCCAACTTCTCTTTAGTACCACCTCTGTGGATTGGGGAGAAATTAACACAATTCTAGTCCTAAGGAATCTTCGCAGATGCTAATGAGTTTCTCATTAATATTCTCATCAATTGATATACTCACAGGAAGCCTATCTAATTTTAACTGAATATATATCATCCTCCCCGGGAGCTTTGCTCTCCTTAAACATCAATAGATTTTCTATCAAACGCCTCTCTGAGAGATCATTATATTACAGCAATCTAAATCCTTAGCATTCCTCAGAGATTCGAGCTTGCTTTATTATCTAACTATCGTTGAGAAATATCTATTCAACTCTTCTATCATTTCTGCTGGGACGTTCTATGTACATTTCATTGTAACCAGTTAAGGTCCCTATATGAATTTTATTTTTTGAACTTGCATTTGAGAATTCCCTATCGTCTGTTTTACCAAAGAAGTGACTTTGCTACATGTTCTCTTATAATGCTCATACAAATTGGAGAACTACGTATAACTGTCTAATGCTCGTTTCTTTTTCTAAATTAAGATTTAGACTCGCCTGTTATCCATTCAACTAACCTTAATTACGGGATTTGACCGTGGTACGAATAAGCTTGTGAATTCGATGATAAATCTCATTTCCAATCGTAAATTTGTAACTTTTAGTTACAGCATACAGCAATGTCAATCTCTCCAGTTATTCGAGCCATTTATACAGTCTTGAAATTGAAGCTTTCGCTACTACCTTTGATCACAAAGGTTTCTCTATAAATAATACAATTTATGGTTTAGTGATCACTGCCTGCTTATCTTCCTTCTCCCGCGATTGATACACTACCAATTTGTTCAAGGAACTTGCCATATTTCCTGCCCGCGTGTTATATTCAGTAATATTTACGTTGAAATCGCCCATAATGAGAATCGTAGTTACTAGCCCATTCAATATTTCTATAGAGATTTGTAGTATATTCTTCAGAGTCACTTGGTCTTTAACATATACCCATTGTCGCCTTCCTTTTACTGCAAGTCATTTCACATCACAAAGATCCGGTATCCTCATTGCCTTAGTGTGATTTAAAAAATATCCCTGCCACCTTCAACAGGTGCTTCCGTAGCCAGGTGGGAAGGAGCAGCAGTGCGTAGCACACGCTTCTTGATTAGACCGGGGTTCAAACCCGTCACCACCAAATACGAAGGATGCGGAAAGGTCAGGGAATGACCACCGCATATTCTCGGAGTAATATGGCCTTAGTTGCTAATGCTCCTAAAAAATAAACCAAGCAAGCAGCAAGCCACCTTCAAGGACAGTTTTTCTTTTTCTTTTTTTATAAATCAGAAACATCGTTCGCCCAAACCTTCTACAGCTATCGCTCATGAACAATTTTGAAATGAAAATTTTCATATCCCTGAAGATCACCAATATCTCAGTAAACCCAGCTACATCAGCATTATATAACACATAAGAAAGGGAGGGAGAGAGCGTAAATCCGTTCTTCTTGATAGGTAACAGTGTATATACGATTTATTCAAGCAAAGATTAACAGGTGAGGAATTCATTATCGGCGTGATTACATTTCTCGCCCAGTAGCTTAACATTCTATATACGAAATTTGAAACGCAGCAGCATTAAGCCAACTGACTCATCATAACGCTATTCTGACTACAAATCGAGGACTTATTTTTAATTTCCCCAGATTTGGAAGGCTTTCAGTGTGCTACTAAATATTTGAGCATTTCCACAAATATAAATAACAGCATCCCATCCATCGGTTTCATATTAAGAGACTGAACAAGAAATTCTTTCTTATTCCGTGATTAAGAAATTCTTTCATTTGACAGAAACTGCACTTTGGGATATAAATTGTACTTCTTTTTATAAAATTTCATCAATCAGTACAGACTATCGCTTTTCATTTTTCTGGAAGATAAAAAATGAAGTCTCATTATTTTTTTTTTTTTTTGCGTCAGAAGCTACACTAAAAGAAACAGAACAACGATTTAACACAAAAGAAGAGACTTCGGGCGTCAGGTATACTTCATATTGATAAGAATATTGTAACCACCGAGATGAACTTTAAGCAATCGTTTAAAAATAAAATACACGGGTATTAAAAATAACTAAAAAAAACTAATTCAAATAATTGGTTATCGTTAAGGTCAGTGGTTACAAATTCTTATCGATTTAACACAAATTTCATATTGGCATAAATTAAAAATGTGCCATTTCTTCACTTACCATCTATTAATCTTTGCGTTTATTACCTAATAGTTTGTAATCCAACATTTCAATTACGAAAATACTGCTTCAGTTAATCAAGCGCATTCTGATAAAAAAAAAAGCATTTCCTTAAAAAAAAAACAAAGCCTCTAATCCTAATGCTTCAGGATTTAACAACAAATTCGTTTCACCTTAACAAAAGTAAATAAATGCTATTAAAAATGTTAAAGCATTGTCATTGGAACATCATGGCCTAAGGGAATGGAAGCACAAAAAGTTGAGAACAAATTGAAAAGAAAAATATCACAGTAGACCTAAATCATATATGAAAGTTGATATAAAAACTAAGTAATTTCATTTCTGAATAAAAGTTAAACACGATTAGGATCAATGGGTCAGGAAACATTTTTGGATTTTTCTTAAGCAAAATCCATCCGTTCGCCTGGCCACATATAATCAAATCCCAATGAAAGGATATTCAAGGAATTATATTTATCCCTATAAGAAACCAATTTTAAATACTTCATTTAGTCAAAAATTGTAAAAACGGAAGTCTGACATTTTAATACTTACTTTACGTTATTTTTAAAACGTAACTTGAGGTATATTCAGCAGATTTTCAATAAATTTCACAATGCACCTATTTTTAGAAGAAGACAAATTTATTAAAAGGAAAATAAAAACGCTTCCGAAATACAACAGTATTACATCACCTGTCTTGTAACTTCTCTTACGTTCGTCTTAATGTATTAGTACTAATAGACAAATTGTGATCATATTTTCGATTATAACGTTCATAGCTAAAAATAATTTGTTTGCTTTTTACGATCAAACCACTTGCTATTTCCAACAAGTTTTGTTGGAAATAGCAAGTGGTTTGATCATAAGCTTTTTGTTAGGCGACTTTCCATTATTTCACATCTCTTATAACCAGCTTTAATTTGATACAGGAATTTAAATAGTTCCTGTTTTGTAAATAAGCGTTCGAGATTATTTCCAAGGTCGATAAATCGCTTCCACGAACACGATGGGGATAAGGCCTGACGATAAATTCGATTCCCTGCTGAATTTGATAGAAATATTTATAGTTGCTGAAGTTCCCAAAACCTTAAAATGTTATACCATGAAATGAAAAACGAAAGAAATTTTGCATTTTATTGCATTTATTGTAAGCAGTAAAACAGATTGACATTTTCTGAGTAGCATGGTGGCAGTTATGACTGAAGGTTATAAGTCTGTAAGGCTCTAGACCTCCCTCGCTTGAATTTCAAGATGACTCCTTACTGATGTCTGACATGTTCAGCGGACTGATTGAAGATAAAGGTAGGAAATTCCTGGCTTTTCTAGAAAAAGAATTTTGATACCTCCAGAATAAGGTGAACCCCATACTGCGAAAAGCATTGTTCAGTGGACGCTCTCCGCTAATTTTTGAAGTCCTTATATTACTGTATTTCGTAACAAATTTTCTCCAAAACATGTAATTCAGCTATACATTCATCATCAGCCATTTTCAATCCACTGCAGGATGACGGCCTCTCCAGAAACTTTCCAGTTCCTTTTGTTTTGAGCACTGGCCATCCATTTATTACCCACAAACTCATGAATTTCATCTATCCATCTCCACCTTTGTCTTCCAGGTTTTCTTCTAGCTTCTCTTGAGTACCATTCTGTTATTTTCTTAGTCCATCTGCCATCATGTCTTCGAGCTATGTGTCATGCCCAAGACCATTTTAGTTCTTTAGTTTTGATAAGAACGTCCTTTACTTGAGTTTGCTGCTTAATCCATGTGTTTCTCTTCTTATCTAACAGTCTGATTCCCAATATAATTCGTTGCCTTCTTCGCTGTGTAGTTCTCAGCTTCTCTTCCATTCTTTTGGTGAGTGCCCAAGTTTCACTTCCATAAGTCATGGTGGGGAGTATACATTGGTTCATTATTTTACGTTTCAGTGTGTGACTATATTTCCTGAATGCTATCCATCCAAAATTTATTCTTCTCTTGACTTCCAGCCATTTATCATTATTACAGCTAATAACTTGTCCCAGATAGGTATATGACTCCACCTTTTCAATTACTGCTCCTTCAATCATTATTTCCCTTTCTGTGGCATACTTGTTCATCATTACATTTGTTTTAGCCATATTCGTCTGTAGTCCAAAACTTTTACTAACTCTGCATCACTGATTAAGATTTTCCTCTAATTCTTTGGAATCGTGGCTTATGACCACAATGTCATCTGCAAATCGTAAATGGTTTAGGTACTCTTCGTTCACATTGACTCCTTTCTGCGACCAGTCTAATCTTCGGAAAGCTTCCTCAAGGGCAGCAGTAAACAGCTTCGGGGATATTGTGTCTCCTTGTCGAACTCCTTTCTCGATTTTAAATTTGCTACTGTCTTTGTCTAGTCTAATAAAGGATGTAGCACTCTCATATATTTTCTTCAATATCATAATATATGGAGTATCTATGCCTTGTCTTTCCAGTGCCCGAAACATTGCCTTATGCTGTATGGAGTCAAATGCCTTTTCATAATCCACAAATGCCAGGCATAATGGTGTTTTATATTCATTTGCTTTCTCCATTAGTTGTGATATTACGTGAAGGTGATCCATAGTTGAGAATCCTGTCCTAAAGCCAGCTTGCTCTTTCGGTTGATTCTCATCAAGTATTCTTTCTAATCTGTTAGTAATGACCCTTGTGAACAACTTGTAGATGTGGGATAACAAGCTAATTGTTTTATAATTTCCAATTTATCTCCTTTCTTATGCATCAAAACTATGATTGCATTATTCCACTGCTTAGGCGTCACACCTTTTCTAATGCACTTTGTGAAGACCCTTGCCAGTTTTTGTGTTATGTAACTTCGTCTTCCCCCGGGGCTTTCTGATTCTTCATTGCATGTTCTACCGCATCAGGAAGAATATCGGGTATGTCGTATGTGTTGCTAATTTGCAATCCACCTTCCCCACTGCTGACATCATTCCCTCGCTCCTTGTATAATTCTCTACAATTTCTTCTGCTATTTGAATTTTGTCTTCTCTGCTGTTTATAAGTACACCATCGCTATTCTTAGCGATGGTGTACTTACACATACATTACCCCCCCCCCCCCCAAGCATAAGGGAACATTTCCAATTTCTTTCGAAGTGGTGACACCACTCTGAGAAATGCTACATCTATGTAGCTCAAATGACAGGGTATTTTTGACTCTTTATTTACGTCTTTCATTTGAAGTGAAACTTCTTTAGGCGCATCCCAGGCAGTTTTCACATGGGAGCGACTTGCGTCCGCTGATTGACAAAAATCGCCACGAAACTGCGACACGAAATGATTCATCTCCCCACCACTGAATTCTCTGTACCAGGCACGGACGACGAATGGCACAATGAGTACCTCTACAGCGCGGTGACGGTGTAACTCGCACGCGTGTCGCGTTTACGTTTTAAATTGCTATATCCCAGCTTATAGCAGTCCAATTTTAAAAATTAAAATTTCTTTCGTCATTCTGTGCCGTATTTCAAAAATTTCGATGTAAAAAAAAATACACAAGTCAACATGCCGAAGACTACTTGTGAACGTTGTAAGGCGTAGAGGGCACGTATACGTCAATGCGACCCCCGAAACCACCTCCATTGAAGACAAAGGAGAGATCTGAAAAAAGTTTGCAATAAACTTGTAAAACAATTGAAAAATATTAAATTACTGCAACGTTGAAATGAACGTTGCAAAAGATTCTAAAGAAGTTCCACTTAACTTCCGCTATGCGTGCTCGTCACACTTTTTTTTAATTTTATTAGTTATAACGATTAATTCAGTTGTAAATATCTTCTGTTGCTTTCACGTCGTTGAGTTGAGCGTTGCAGAATGACCGTAAAAATTTTGCTGGTGTTAATAATTTGAGAACTAATGGATGTCAGGATAGATCAGCATGTTTTATCCGACTGGTTAACGCCTAAAGTTTTATTAGCATTTTGCTTTTACTCACTGGGTAACGCTACCGAACTAATTTCGTAGTGTAGAAGATGACTACGTCTCTAGAAAATGCCGTTTGCGCATGTCAGATTGTTAAATCGGATGCACTGACTAATCAAGAACGGCACAATAAGTTTAAGAGAACAGTGTATGGCAGCGGAAAACTTAAAGTAGTCACGCTATTCAAGAGAAAACAGGTGCCTCAAGGCCACTAACATTGCTTTTCTTCCATAGTGTTGGTTCGGAGCTTGAAGTCAAGTCTTGTGGCACCTGTTTTTCTTCTCACTCTAATAGTAGTAGTAATGACAAGTGGGAAGCGTGTATGCCACGTTTTTTTCAGTGTTGGACGAGAAAATCAATTCGTGTGGCGCCACAGCAGATGAAGTGACGTCACAAGGATTAGGCTGCATGCTTACAAAGATGCAGATGGTATAGAAGCTGGAGTCTGCTGATAAACGCAAAGACACTGATGTGAAGATGCTGCACTTCGGCTTCCTTTGACCGTTTTTTTCCATAGATCCAACCATTCTTTTACAGCTGGGGAAAAGTTAACAGGCTTTTTCTTTTTTTAATACAATAAAATTAGTTTTAAATGTGACAGCCGATCGGATAAATGCCACTGTCCGCTAAACACATGTTTCCAAAGTTCCGAGCAATGTTGTGGAAAAGTGCTTTAACGGGGTGGATAAAAAATTAAATGTTAATACCATTTTTTTTCTTCATTTACCACCCATGTAAATTAGAAAAATCAAGGTTTTGTTTTGGTCAGAGTTAGACTGGCAATTCAAAAGATTATTCAGAGTTAGAAGAGCTCTCGACTACACTCTAGTTTGACCTGCTGATGTTCGACATACGAATCAGACTGATCAAACTCTGAAAATGTGTTAACTGTTGGAAAATACCATCCGTTTGAAGCAGTTACGTCACCACGTCCGTAACAGACGTAAATCCTTGTTTAGTATACGATTCTGCTATTTCTCAAGTCCATTAAAGCTAGGCTTCCGAAAACCCTGAGATATCTAAGAAATTCAAGATTAACAAGCCACATTTGGCATAGGCTGTTTTACACCGTGTCATCACTCGTTTTCTTTTAAGGAAAAGACAGTTCCTTTTATTAATTACAAAGATCTTGAAAACTTTTAAGGCATTTACAGTCATAAGAGAAAATAAATGCGCACCAACGCAACACAACAGTTTCCATCGTGGTTTAATTCCTGAACATTTAATTGGACGTAATGATCAAAACTTTGGCTGCCTCTTAAACCTGAAGTAACTTTCCTGATTTATTTTTAGTGGAAAAGAAAACTTGTAATACCTTCGTTTAACTAATGTAATGTATATCGAAGTATTTTGAAAGTAATTCTTAAGGCCAATTACTGGAGCTGTTGAATCTTACATGTATTAGTTCGCACATTGTCAATTGTAGTTCAGGACTTAAATATATTCGCTTCCAGTCCTACTTTTCTTAATTACTTTATTTTTAAATAAAGAACCACTAAAATTGATACATTTCCTTTTTACCTAGAATTAACATGTGTGATCGTGGGTATTCTGCACTGAACGCTTTAAAAATAATAATAAAAAATGGAACAGTTATCAGATTCTGTAAATACATGATCTGTTCCCAAATGAATAAAACAAAAATATATATTTTGATAAAAGGCAAAGTATTTTCACCCCCTTATAATAAAGGAAGAATATAAATTAATACAAGAGTTTGCTAAAACAAGGAAACTGAAGTAATATCCGAAACAGTTCCTTTCTGACGATATTACATTCAGAGACAACAGCGTTATAAACTTCACTAATATCGAGTTCTGAAACAAATTGTGAATTTATTATTAATCCGTTCATTATTGCGATGCTCAATTATTCATCTGTGACTCCCATATGCAATACACATTTCCTAGTATTCAAGTTAGTAAACTGGGAGTAAACTCGCATTGCATTCGTAGCATGTGCAGTGCCCTGTAAACTAGATGAAGACGGAGAGCAATTTGAAGGGCCTAAAGGATTTATGCAAGCAATCTAAAACAAGCCTATTAAAGCTCGAACCCCCCCTCTCTCTATATATATATATCTCTGAAACGTATCACAAGAGCTAGATTTATCATCATTTCGAAATGAAGCGATATACAGTATTCAGCACATCGTGCCATTAATATAAAGAATATCTTGATCAGATTACCTCCACCTTTCAAATATGATCTTTCATTTCCATCATTATTTTAAAGTAAAAATAGTTAAATCTTAATGACCGTTACTAATAACAACCGATCAAATTTTACTACAAATGAAAATAATTTGCCTTCGTCTTAACAAAAAGGAATACAATTTCATTGGCCGAAGCGAGGAATTTCAGTTCGCGCACATATTCATTTGTCTTTATTCTCGTCTGCTTGTAAGAATTATTAGACTTCTTTGAATGGATTTCGATGATATTTTATATGGGTCCAATAGAAAGATTTTTATATTTTCCAGCCCTTCCAGATTTCAAAATTCTCACCAGTACAAAGTCGTAATTTCTTTGTTTGAATAAAATTTCTAGTTCTTTATATATAAATGGAAGCGAATTTGATGATTAAACATCAGTCAGTAGGATATAGATCGATACCAGATTAGTGTCCTGTATCAGGTCGGGTTACCCAAAATACAATTGGTTTGTAGAGTTAGGGTAATTGGCCCATAACGACCAATGACAGTGTTCGGTCGTCTACAATAATCAAAAATTAATGTATTAACTGATTTAAGTATCAGTTTCATTATTTTTTTCCCCCTAAAATATCATTATTATTTGTATGATTGTCAGGTGTGTATCGAATTTTATTGGAGCAATTACAATCACACGCAGAGATCATATTGAGCTTCCATGGAATTGAATTAGAAAATTAAATCTGCACTAAAAATGAAATCATTCAGCACAGAATTAAGAGAAGAATCATTAAATGATTCCTTAAATTTCAGATTTAAAGAACACTTTACTTTTCAGGATTGCATTCATCGCGCGAAATCGCTATATTACATTTTAATAATTTAAGTAGTTTGACTAGATGTACAAAAATTGTCTGCATTTTCATTTTTTACGGTTTATTAAAATTTATTTAGGAATATATCGATGTCCAGACCCTTACTAGTATTTACAATATAACGATTTAATTTTAAAAATTTAATAGCGCACCAACAACGTAGGCCACGATGCTCCAAGTATAAAAGTGTGAGGTATATGAAGTATAAAAATATTGCAGTATATAATTATGCAAAAATGATTAGTATTTAGAGTTTGAAATCAGGACCGGAAATTTGAGGAGGAGGAAGATAGATGTGGTGAACGCAACTCGCTCATTTTGAAGGGCGTTTGTAGTTTTGGCCGTTAAGCGCTCATCGTTAATTATACAGTATCAATCCTGGTTGATGTGACAGGTTATATTTTAGGGTATACAATTTTGTCCGTTCTTTGTCAATTACATTCGTTCCCTCTGTTGGCGAACAGCAGGCGGTTTATTCTTTCCATCAATGTAGCAAGCGAAAGAGTTATGCACCTTGATTTCTAATACAAAGAAAGATTAATAGAGCTGAACCCGGAAACTGTTCATGTCTTTTTTCTGCGCAGCAACTAAGTAAAAAAACTCTTGTAAAATTAATTACTTTATGATTACAATTCCTTAATTTTGTATTAAGTGTAATAAAACATTAATATTGGTTAAGTTTAAAGCTAACTATTGCATTAGTTCTGACTTGTAGAAATTTAATACAATTTTTTTTAAGTACGTAATTTTCTCTAAATTTTTTCTTTGGGAAGGTAAAAAGAGTGAGGGTCAGTGTGCTGTTCCAGTTACTGTCGGTCTGAGTATAATACAGATCTACACCATATTTTTAGCGTATCTTCTTTTATTCCTTTTGAAGTTTTAGGATCACTCCAGAAAGAAACGGCAGGCGGGGGGGAAAAAAGTTTCTTTTGTTCTTCCATTTTTAATACCAATTACGATTTGGTATCTATCCTGCTTTCCTTTCCTACTACACTCATCTGTGAACACTACGCGTCGATTTGGCTGAGATTTTATGGGCCATTCACTTCCATTATTTATACACACGTGAACGATTAGCATGTCGAGCTGACCGATACAGATAAAAAAAAAGTATGTGAAAACGTTAACAAAACGGTAAATGAATAAGAGTGTGCAATGCTTTAACTTCAGTAAGGCGACGTTGCGAACATCTGACGGACTTTTAAACGAGCCGAATCATTAGGTGGCCAGAAGCTGGATGGTCAAAGCTGCAAATCTCCAGTTCGTAAAGCCAGTGTTCTGGAATTGTTGACCTTTGAGAGTATTTCAGAAAAATTCTGGTGCCATTCCCCTTCTTCCTTATAGTGTGTTGCGATAAACTTGGGACGTAAACTCCGGTCCCTTTAAACATTCCAATACTTATTTTTCAATAGGTTGCTACGTTTCTGTTATAAACTATACCCATATACCTTCTCCCTTACAATTGCTGCATAAATCCCTCCTCAAAGGCACGTAATGTTTTGGCTCATACCATTTAAGTACAGTAAAGAAGTTGTTAAACCGTGAAGTACATTTGATAAACGTTCCAACTTTAATTTGCTTTTTCATTCCATGATTAGGAGAAGCACGTATAATTGTTTTTTTTTTTTTTCCTATGGTTGTATGTTTACAAAACAATTTTAATTTAGAAACTTAAACCCTTCGTCAATGGAAATTCTTTAGAAACATTGAGTGTAGAAATACTTCATTACAATATAGAAATGTATGATTATTTCTAAAAATATACAGACTACTTGAATTCAGCTACGTCGGATGTCCTCAATACAATTCTCTCCAAATGTATTCGACAAAAACGTAATTATCACCGACTTAAATGATTTTAATGTATTTTTCACTCATAGCTCGCGTTGGAAAATGACGCGAGGTTATTGGTTTTGTCATGTGCCAAAACAAATCTCTTATAATTAACTTAGCTTGCGCATACCTCGCGCCATTTTCCAACATTAGTCAAAAAAGCGTAGTCCGCTTAAGGGAAGGACATCATTCGGATATTAGTTTCATCTCATCTTCGCGGTTTTATAAATTTTAAAACTTACTATTGAATTTATTCTTACGCTATAATGCAATTGACAATGTCTTCTGTCACTCGCGGTTCCATGGGGGTTTGATATGTTTCGAGGTCGGGTTGAGGCCTTCATCTACGATCACGGTATGTTGGATCTTTCGTGGACTATAAGTGAGGAATATATTAAAATCATTTAAGTCAGTGGTAGGTGGGTTTTAGTGGAATACTTTTGGAGAGAATTATATTGAAGACATCATTCGTAGCTGAATTCAGATAATCTTATATATTTTTAAATATCGATAACGTAGGATTCATTTAACCATTACAGCTCTTTTTTATATATATAATATTGGGGGAAAAACACCATAGACAACTCTTAAAGGAAAAAACTAAGTTAGTAGTATAAAGGCCATCATTTAAATAAATCGAATTATTTGATCCTTCACAACGAGTTACCATGTATCGCCTATCTCGAATAAGTAACGCTTCAATAGTAGTGAAGGTTATTGTTACTTATTCTCAATGGGCGGCACCACCCATACGGCACCGTTTTGAAATATGGTACGGGATAAAGTTCTCGGTTATCCTCATACTATCCCTATTAGACTTAGAAAAGAGATAAAGATGTAGGAAGGTGATAGTAGGAGAGGTAAAGGAAGGAAATGCCGTAGAAGGAAGAAAGTGATTGCTCCTTCAACTCGCACTCAAAGCTCATATATTCCTCAAATAGGCAACGCTTCCCCAGTAGAGAAGACTGTTGTTACCTATTCTCGGAAACTCCGTGAATACAGTATCAGGCTCCCCCGGCAACCGTTTCAAGGCTTTTGGCCTATCATCAGTTGGCCTTTCATCGGTGGGTAGGCAGGCACCCTGGTATTGCAAACATGACAACCCAGTTAAAGATAACCCCACAATATGAGAGGTGCAAACGGTGTACGTGATAATGTACAAGTAAGACAATGCAACTGGGCATAATATTTCAATCGGAGGGTGGGCCTGCCCACTCACTGATGAAATGCCAAATGGCCTTGAAACGGTGCCGTCTGGGTGGATGGTGCCCATTGAAAATAAGTAACAATAGTTTTCTCTATTAGTGAAGCGTTACTTATTCGAGGTAGTGCAATATCATGGTAACTCGTTGTGTAGGATGAGCACAATATGAGATACAGTTGAAATGACGCCCTTTACACTACTATCGTAGTTTTTTTCGTTAAGAGTTGTCAATGGTTTATAACTCTTAAAAATATTATGCCCAGTTGCATTTGGTGTTAAGCGCTTTTTTTTTTTATATATTAATCATGCATATATGATTTGATTTCAGCATATCAAAAATGCTAAACATGATAAATTCCATGATATCAAAATGGTCGACTCAAATTTAAAAAAAAAAAAAAAAAAAAAACCTCCTTTTGCGGAAATTAAAAGTATTTATATAGACTAAAATTTTCAGAAAACAATAGATGCTAGTTTCAAGATCAGATTAACTTGCCTTAATCAAATATTCCTACAAAGTTTAAAAATCTGACTTTCCGCTTTAACTGACGTGATTACGCGAATTCTGCCAACGAATGTAGTGTAAAAATTCATAGTTAACATATGGACAAGTTTAAATCATGTTCACATCTCAAAGGAGGAAACATTAAAAAATAAAAAAAAAAAAAAACTACTAGACTAAAAGCGAGCTGAAATTGTCAGCTCGCTTTTAGGTCACCTCAGACATAATGCAGTTTGATGGGCATGGGGTCTGCATCTTCTCATCATTTGTGTTACCATAAAATTCGTCTCGACCACCAAAATCCCGTGTTGGCAATTTAGGTTGATGGCAATACCAAATTTAGAAAATTTCACCTTATAAAAAGGCATTATCAGATTAAAAGTTAATTCTTGATTAATAAATTAACAACAATAAGAAATAAGATCTAAAAATCAATGAATTCCTCAAATAAAATAAACTAGCATAATTGAAAAAATGGAATTAACTTTGATAACATACATAAAGGTCAAATTGTAGAATGTAGCGTATACGTTCCTAAACTGTCCGCCGCGGGATATTAAATTTTCGGGGGAAACACAGCGATACTCGACATCTGTCGGACAACCTGCGAACTACTAGCTCGAGGTGGTTCAGTTTCAACATTACTTAAATTGTTGGACCTAATTACTTAATAAACGGAACTGTAAGGTATTTATATAGGACTAGGGGCGCCGTAAAAAAAATTACTGAGACACTAAGGGTGCCGTGAACAGAGAAAGTTTGGGAACCTCTGGTATACAGGTTAATTAAACGGCGCCTATATTCGATGCAATAATAAAACCGAACTAGATGTGCCAGTCGTTAATAACTTTCACAAATACTTATATAAAATTGAAATGGCATGTCCTGCTTAAAACTGAAATGGTGTTGCCATTCCCCAGTCCTTTAGAGAAGCCTGTATTCTAATGCTGTCGGATACTGGAGATATTCTGACTTTTGAATAGATTCTGCACTTATCCGCTCACAAGCGATGGGAGTACGCTATTTTTAGAAAACTATTCCGGTTTTTCAGCCCTCACAAAATGCAAATCGATAGCACACTCAAAGAACTGAGTATTAACCTTACGAATTGGTGCACAAATGTAATAACCTATAGGATATCACCTGTTCATGCCATCGACGTGAGCAGGTGATATTCTGCACATTTATCATCTCCATCTGTATGATGTCCAAAAATTGCACGTGTTGTCAAGTCAGTTAGTCTGTTTTGCTGGACAAAGATCCGAATTTCTGCCGGGAACCTTGCTCTCCTCGCCTGAGATTGACTCAGTCACGGTGTGAAAAGGGATACAAAAGATCTTCACGCTATTGACGGTATTAGAACAGACCTTTTCCATATGGTGCAGCCAGGAAGGCGATTATAGCCACTGTGGTACCTGCGAGGATAAGGAGCAGTGTCATCAGTGGCGTAGCTACCATGTAATAAGGCAAGGCAATTGCCTCCGGGCCCTTTAGAGGGGCCCGGCGTCTTTGGCTGTCTTCTGTTTTTGCAATTTTCATTAATTAAGTAGGGGCCCGAACATGTTCTTTACCTCCGGACCCGAAAAAGGGTAGCTACGCTACTGAGTGTTATGTGGGAAAGGAACTTGGTGGACGGATTTGTCAATAAAGACCAAGTTCTTTCCGAAATAAAAATACTAGCAAAGAATAAAGCAAGGAATTCCTCGGGATATAATGTAGTGGTGGAGGTTTCCCCACGCATACGAAGATACTTGTTGAAATATTCTAGAGTATTTTTAAATTGGAGTTCGCACCGTGTTTGGGAGTTGTGGACCCCGACACAATGTTATAAATGTATGGCGTATGGCCATGTGGCCCGGTACTGTGACGCGGGCGAGTTCTGCAGTCACTGTGCTGGGAGTCATACATTCAAGTCTTGTACACAAAGAGCAGAGGCTCCAAAATGTGTAAATTGCTGGAGGAGGAGGATGATGCCTTCTGATCATGATGCTAATAATCGAATATGTCCAGAATATCTAAGGGCGGTCGATACCTTAAAGAGACGCACAGAACAGGATTAGTTGGTATCATGTGAGGGTATCCCCTCTTCCAGTAATTGTAAAAGACTTCTCCCGGTGGTGACTGGGGGTCGTCGGTCACAGTAACGTCTGTGTTGGGGTTCGCAGGGACCGGACTGGTGTGAGTATGTACTGAATGTATGATCAATTTTGTGTATGATCAATTTTGTATTTTGAAAGATCAATTCTATTATTTAGTCTGAGAGGTGTCAGACAATGTTTTACTAGATAGGGCAACCTACCTCCTCGTGGTGGGGGCGGAGACGCCGTCTCCGCCGCGAGGCTAAAGGTTGTGCTTTCTTTTAATTTATAGTCATAAGTCAAGTTAGACTTTGTAATTGTTGTTTTGTTAAGGTTGTTTGACCAAGGAATTGTAACAAATAAAACAGTTATGAAATATTGGCAGATGGGCAAATTGCCCAGGTGGCCAGTTAGGAATAGCTTGACATATGTACTGAGTGTTATGTGGTAGTGTGACTTTTTTCACAAGTATGCAAGTTTCGTATTCGCACTTAAAGAAAATGTACGACACTTTGTTAAGTGAACCCCGTGTATCGTGCAGGTCTCTTTTATTATCGCATGATTGGAAATGAATATAAACAGTAATTTTTCATAAAGTTACTTTGTAACATTAAAACTATCACGAAGTCCTGGCTGTAGCATAGTTGTCAGAATCGCAGTCATTCACACACAGAGTGGAAACGACCAGAGTTCAAACCTCATGGATGACATGAAGAATTTCTATTGGCTTTTTCACAACATGGCTGATTTAGTTGGTCTCAGGCGAGGATAAGATGCTTTTGAAGTGAAACTTCTTTAGGCGCACTCCAGACAGTTTTCGGATGGGAGTAACTTGTGTTCGTGGATTGACAAAAAAAAAAAAAAAAAAGCAATGAAAATGCGATCGTTGCCATAAGTAAATGCATTACAAGTATTCTGAACGACCAACTACCGTACGAGGCTAATTGATCCGCTTCTCGTACGATTACCGAAGTTGAGCGGTGTTAGGCCTGGTTAATAATTTGGAGGGCAACCACATGGGAACTGCTGTGGTTGACTTTTTTCCATTCTTTTGTTAACCTGAAAGGAAAATATTCTTGCGAATTTCACTTATTTAATTTTGTTAATTGGTAAAGTAATAAAGTGTATATCCTTACTGTTATAGCCCGTGGATAATATTCACCCTATTTTCGCTCATTAGAATCGCCGTTAATAGAATTAAAATTAAATTCGTAAACGTGATCACGACTGCATATCGTACAGTGAACCAATCATAAAGCGGGTATCCACTGTAGTGAGCGTTGTAAGGTGTACAGCGCACGTACACTGAAAAAAAAATCGCCGAGAAAACTCGATACGAAATGGCTTTCCCCCACTCCCACCATTGTACCACTCCGTACCAGGCACGAGCACATCATAACCCAATCAGTGCCCCTACTGATTTCTCCACCGTATTTAATAAGAATAATTTCGGGGAAAAAAAAAATTAATTCAACACGTCGAAGACTAATAGTGAGCGTTGCAGAGGGTATAGAGCACGTGTACGTGCAATGCGCTCCCTGAAACCACCTGCTTTGTACCCAATGCAGGTGGTTTTAAAAGAAAAGCAAAGACGCCAAAACAGACTGCCAGAAGTACTCCCTCAAATAGTTCAACACGTAATACATAGCCGGAGCAGCAATAGGATTTTAAAAAACACCGAAGCATCCACTCACAGTTTAAGCGTACATTCCTCGATAATGATTTCGGTTCTGTCTGTTTCATGTGCGATCAGCTTTGGTTTAAGAGTGATGTAAAGATTGTAACAGCTCGAGATCACGAGAGTCTTCTTCGAACAGCATTTCCAAATGAGGATGCAAATCAAAATGTCGGCCTGTAACAGCTGTCTTGGCTCTCTCAAGAACAAAGCAAATGGTTTTTATCATCCGATGTCGCAGCACTTGCCGTAACTAGACTTAGTAACGGAAAGTCTCATATCTCCGAGGCTCACATTCATGCAGATTCGTCGCTTGCGCTGCTGCATTCATATGGTAAATACGGGATGCTCAGTTCACTTAAATTCCGCTTCACTAAGAAGTTTCATTTAACTTCCGCTATGCGTGCTCGACACATTTTTTCCGTCTCCGATTTTTCATCTAGCGAAACAGCATATAGACCACAGAACACACAATATTTTCAGCGCAAGACGGCCTAAGTCCCTGATGCGCCTAAAAACCTATAACAAATAAGCAACTACTACTAAGGCCAGATGCTTGGTTGGTGGCGCCTACACACAAGTAAAATAAAGTCGGTTTACAGCTGATGTTGCTTAGAACTAAAGTAAAATAATGTTTCGTTCCTCGCATGTATTGTGAAATGGAGTGCTTTCATATTGTGCCTTGATTGTTGAATGAGCGTTTTAGTTTTAAGCAAATATAATATACAGTTTAACTGAATACAGCACTATTAAGGATCTCTATGTTTTCTGCCGACCTTGTTGAATAAAGTAGAATAATGGATAGAACAAGCAAAACATGAAATGCGAGCGGGGTCAGGATTCCGGAAACCACATTTATTCCGAGGAAAGTTTACCAGTAAATCCGATACGAGCAATCCTACGTAATTCGGTAACTGAAGAGCAGATAGTAATGCAAGCGGTCCAGTCAAAGGAAGATAAACTAATGTTGGCAAGAGACATTGGCTTTATATATAATTGTAAGGCCTTTAAGTCGCTGGACTTAAATGTAATCATTTCAATGAATCCAGTTTTTTCGTAGCTGATCCATTTCTCGACATCTTTGTCGAAGCTACATTTTGGGAGAGTGATCTCTGCATCTTTTTTTTTTTTTTTTTTTTTTTTTTTTTGAGACTATTGACATAAGTAGCTGATTGATAAGTCTTAGTTTTCGGAGCTGTCCTGTTTCGGGGTTCTGAGACCGTGATGTAATTACATTTGGATGGATTAGCTTTCAGTCGCTTTCAACAGCCAGAGGGCGAAGGGATTATGAATTTCTGGAGAGCGAACACACGTGGATGGAGCCTGTAGCATCAAAAGTTTAGTACAGTCTGAAATGCAGCAGCCTTAAAAGCAGTAATCAAAGTCATTAATGAAAATGGAGACAAGACTGCAGAAGTAAAAATTCAGTTTGTTATTTTTTAATAATATTCTCTAAATAAAATATCTCCACAGATTATATAAAAGGCACATACAGTAGTCATGATTCGGCAAAGTACTACCTATTGTATTGATATGCAGATAATTATAACGTCAAAATTGTTTCATCGTTACGCAACTTACAAATACGCAGTGATGTACTTATTATTAAATATAAGAAACGAGAAAACTGAGCAGTTTAAACTTTTTTTATGATGAAATCTTGTCGCTTGAGGTTCATTTGGATTTTGCTCCGATGCAGCTACGGCCACTGTACGTATTGATGACTGGTTTTCATCTTTTGTGGTATGGCGAATTGGTTTCTTTTTAGCTGCTTTGCCTAATGTGTGTATTATCTTATTTTCCGTCCGTATGGCCTCCTGTAATTACTCCAGTCTTAATGGATGGATGTTTATTAAAAAAAAAAAGGCTCTTTTAAATAGAGTTCAGCTCTCCCGAATTTCATTAAATTTGGCATAGTAGAAATCCAACAATTACTATTTCTTTGTCCATCAGTAATAACGACTCCCCGTGGGCAAATGTATGAAGTTTTACAATGCGCTCATTTTGAAAGTTTTTTTTTTTTTAGCATTCCCGAATATTTAAAATTGTACTAGGGGAAATTCGGCAATTGTTACTTTTTCAAACATATCACTAACGGCTATCCATATGCTTTAGCATTAGGTATTGTTTCTTGCCTGCTCTGATTGGAGGAGTGAATTCCAAAATGGCGGATGCTCAGAAACTAAATGCTTTTCGTTCTTACATAAAAATGATACTGTAATAACAGGCTTTCTCCAGAACTATGCAGTCAGCTGAAATAATGGTGCCTGTCTCTTAAAAAGTATCTCCAGGCCAAGGGCGCTAAGCTCTTACCGGACCTCTTTAAAGATACTAGAGGTCCAGAGTATAAAAAAAAAAAAAAAGAAACTTGCATATATAATCAGAATAAAACAATTATTTTTACCGATCTGTTTAAACTCAAACGTTACAATACAACGATCGCTTTAAAAAGTTGATTATAGAAGCCATGCGAGGTCCCCTCTATGGTGAGGCCCAAGCCTAGCGCCTGTTTATAAGTACGGTCTTGCGTATCCCTATCGTCTGCCTCATAATGCAAGTATCTGTAGGAAAGGTATCCAGCCGAATACCTTTCCTACAGATACTTTCATGGACATTGTTCTTCTTAATTTGCATCGAATTCTTTCACTCTCTTCATGACCGTTGCTAACGCGTGCAGCATTCAATCGAGATCCCTTCACTGTCGAACTCAAAACTTACAGAACTAAATTTCCTCCTCATTTAACTCTCCTACTTCTGTTCAATGCCTCTAATATGAGTCAACAATTATCTTTTCTCTTCTCAGTTGTTTAACTAATGCACGGGACTTCTATACACACGGTACACAGACTTCCGACCCCTTACCAGAAGAAGGAAAGGGAAATATGTACACAAAATATTGTCGATATGCCAAGAAAAGCAAGGAGTTTGTTTTTTTTTTTAATGCTAGTCACCACGGGTAAAACTTGAATCTATCACTATAATCCCGAAACTAAACAAATGTCAAAACAATGGAAGCATTCAAAATCACCAACTCCGGAAAATGCAAAAGGTGCAATCAAGTGCTGTCTATTTTTTTTTTTTTTTTTCGGATCAGTGTGGTGTAATACCAGATTACCTTTAAAATGGCGGTATTAGTATGGCGAAGAATTATTCCAAACGCCTCATAAAGTTACGTGCTGCTATAAAAGAAAAAATATGGGGAAATCTGCCAAAAGGTGTGCTCCCGCTCCACAATAATGTCCCTGGGCATTCCTCGCCCGCTGCAATGAGCTGTGCCTACGAATGTGCGTTTTAAATATTGCCGCATCTTGCGTATTCCCCACCCTACCTTGCGACCTCTGATTTCTTCCTTTTTCCTACCCTGAAGTCCTTTCTTCGTGAAAAACACTTCACTGCTGATGGGGTGACTTCTGTTGTCGAATCGTGATTTGAAGGGCAGTCTGAGAATTTATACAAAACTGGCCTGGCAATGAATTGAGAGTTGGCAAAAATGTGTCATTTTGACTTATGACCCTTGAAAAAGCATAATACATGGTGTTCGTCTGAACCTTCTATTACGACTACTTCTGGATAAATACAAAGATTTCTTGAACCCCGTCGTATATGGATATTCCTGTACCAGAGTGGTTAGTGCAGAAAAGAGAATGACAGCTGTGTACTAATAACAAAATAAATTATTAAAATTGGTAATTTTAATTGAAACTCGGACACAGTTGGGAACCACGCGTGAGAGCACATTACCCATGTTTCTCGTTTATTGTGACAAATGCCAACCATAAAATTGAAAGACTGCCTACCAAAAAAATTGATTGAATAAGCTGTATCGTCCAAAAGACCTTAGACCGAGCGAAAGTGGAGCCTTATCATTTGATCCTCTTCTTGTCTCCTCAAGGTTATCGCATACTGATGATGAAGTATGCAGTTATCAAATGACAACATGCAAAGCGAACGATGGTAACGCTCGAAGTTACCAAAACTTGCAACTATGACGTTTCGCCCGCACGTTTCCTAATCATCTCCAAAATTTCAGATGACTAGGGTTGTTGTATTACGGTTTATTCGTCTTCTTTTAGCCATTCTGGGTTGGTTAAATGTAAATCGATAATGTATCTAAGTCTTTTTAATTTAGAGGAGCTTTTGACATTTTGAATCAGTTGCATTCTCTCCATGCTTATTTTAAATGAAACTTAAAACATGGCTTTTTGTTTGTATTATACTCTTTTCGAAATAAAATGCATTTCATAATAATATGATGTAATTTCTATGATGCCAGCAGCGCGTTTTTTTCATTTTTGAATGCATATTAATGTACTAAGAAAATTATATTTTTCTCATTTGTCTATCCACATGTTTTTTTAAGAATTGTAATTTTTGTCAAGCACATGATTTAAAAACTGATTTTAATGAATCAGTTGATATTTACTTAAAATTTAGTTAATACGTTGATTTTAACGAAGCAAGTATTAACTGAGTACGACCAACATGGACAATGTTAAAATAGTTTTATCAGTCCATAAATCTAAATAATGGAGATAAAATATTAATTCTACTTTTAGGACGTTCGGAAAGAAATGTTTTAAATACATGTTAGATATGTATCCTCTATACATGTTAAAAATGTGTTTCATTTTTATGATGAGAAATGTTAGGAAAGGAAGGGGAAGAAACTATTTCAAACAGATCAATTCCTTTCGAAACGAATACAGCGTTCACTGAATGCAATGAAACAAACTGTTATAAAAATGTAAGCTTGTTTTCTGAAACAAATTTTACACCGAGTGGCCACTTCATTAGGTACACCTATGAAGTAAGCCCTCCGTAGCCCCCCAAAACAGTCTGGATTCGCCGTGGCATAGCTCAACGAGGTGTCAAAAGTTCACAACTGGGATGCTGGTCCGTACTGATTAAAATGTTTTGTCAGTATAGACCCACAGTTACAAATTCATTAGTTTTTTTTTTTTTTTTTCTACTCAGAAGAGATAAACTAATCATTAAAAGTATAATATAATTACAATCTAAGGAGGATGTACAAAAACGCAAGAAATGTAAATTGTAATTCTTGAATTTTTGTACACCATTCTAGCCGGTCGGATGTGTATAAAGGGCGAAAGCAAACAAACACGTGCTACTTTAATAAACGAATTTAATAATAATCCCATAGATGCTGATTCGATATCTGGGGAGGATATCCAGTATACTGAATTTGTTCTCACGTTCCTGGAAGTTCTGTACAATTACGACCTTGCGGAATAGTGCGTTATCTTATTGAAAAATGCCTATTTGCAGATGGATGCACTTGAACCATGGAAAGAGGTGTGGTTGAGAGTAGTTTCAAGGTTTCCACCATTTGGATACCATAGGCATCTAAATGTTGCTCTACTGTATCAAGAGACCCAATATGCACCAATCATTATTATACGGCCAGCCTCATTATTGACAAGCGGTAGGATAGGTGTGTGGGCTCACTGTTTTCGCCAGAGTCGGGTCCTCTCGTGATTTGGCAATTTCCAAAATTGTGTATCACTGCGATCCAAATTGTAGAATGCGCGAAATAGCAGAAGCCGGGATTTATCAGACCAAGGAATGCATTTGCAATCCTCCGCTATACAGTATTGATGTGTAAAGTGCGTTTAGTGTGGATCTAACGGCACCAGGGGTCCCCCCCCCCTTCTCCGCGTAATCTACATTGTAGTGTATTACAATACGCTGTAAAGGCCTGAGATTTAAAGTATTAATTTTGAGTGAGATTTGAGAGCTCAATAACCGTACATTTTTTTTTTTTTTTTCAGACAAGAGTAGAATCCCCCAGTTAGGTAAGTTAATTGCGCTACCAAATCTATTACAAGGCGAGGCAAATGGTTGTCTGAAATTCTTCTTTGATTATCATTGTTGTGGGTTCAATCACTTAAATGTTTCGTCATGCCAATTTTCGTGCTGAATTGCACACATGCAGCATCCTTACGTACCTAACCACCTGTATTTTGTCACATGGCACATTAATCCTAATGGTAATCATATCTGGATATAATTTTGCTGTTATTGGAGTGCTCGATTTCATGATAAGGGCAGGTGAACCTCAGTGTCCAGTTGACGTACATAACGTTGAACACGTAAGAGACAAGTAACATTATCTACAACCTCCTAAACAAAGCATTTGGAAAAAAAACCAAGTAATTAGCAAATAATGGTTAAAGAATAGGACAACAGAAATAGTTTAATAAAAGTTTCCCGCTTGATTAACCCGATATGTTTGCTTCCAACTACAAAACACCACACAGAGCGTATAAGATTCTCTCAAGAGACCCCAATCGCTCAATTAAAGCGTCCTTTGACAGAAGCTCTTGTTTAAACACAATAATAAGTTACTACCATTATGTTGAAATATTAATTAAACATTTTCAAATTGCGTCTGATAACCTTCAGACTAACTACATTCCCGCTTTAAGTGGCCAACTACATGCGAATATGAGGAGGAAAGGATACACTTTCTAGCACCGTACAATTCTTTATGAAAGATATCCATAAAATTCCTCGTACTTACTTTTCAATGCATCTGGAACGAACAAACTGCATTTCGGCTGGCATACAAACAAAATGGCAGAAAGTACAAGTACACTGTCCTTTCACAGGTAGCGGAACTAATAGTGCTGACGAATTAGATTTCTGTTGTTGAAATTAAAACTCTTAATTAATCTCTCATGGAACGTTTTTGACCAGTTCACACAACAGCTAGGCGTAATCTGTGTCATCTCTTCTTGGGTACTATTGCCATCGCAGCAGTGGGACGTATTTCCATATGTTACCCAAGTGTTTTATGGATTTCAATTCGCTACTGAAAGAAAACCAGGCTAATTGTAGAATTGCAATTCCTTCCAACCAGGAGCTTACATACAAGTGCACTTTTCTATTCCTTATCTGCACACGCGCACTTCTATCGTTAACTATCCCAGGAGGCGCTTCTCGATAAATATTAGAACATTATTAATTTGTTAGTGTATCTATAAATTTTCAATGAGCGAGCGATTTGTTAGATTTTTCTTTTCTTTTTGAAATGGCAATTTAACTTACTTAATTTTTGTATAAATTAATTATACAATTGCATTAATTTCCTAAAATAATTACAGAATTAAATACAGAATAGATAATTATAGATTATACGAAAATGCAATGCTTTCTATTTAAATTCTGCGTAGAATTTAAATGGGGGAAATTTTCAAAATACAGCAATAGCGGACATAGTTTTTAAAACTACTTAAACTTAATTAATTAATATTTTAAAGTTATTTTAATAGATTTTCTCCTTAACTGAACCCCATTCATTCATCCATTGAAGAAATATACCACTCAAGAAATTTACTTTTCTAGCTGACTCAAGTGATAAATTAATACAAGTGGTAATTCTTGCTTGTGCGTATCAGATCACCCCTTCCTACCGGCTATTTTGTTCTATTACTCGAGAAGAGCGTTTCCCAACTTTTTTTTTTTTTTTTTTTGAAGAGAAACTTCTTTAGGCGCTCTTCAGATGGGAGTAACTTGCGTTCGTGGATTGACAAAAAAAACGCAACGAAAATGCAACCGTTGCCATACGTAAACGCATTACAGGCACTCGGAACAGTCTACTATCGTACTATGTTAAATACCCCAGTTCTTGTGCGATCACCGAAGTTAGGCACGGTTAGTAATTGGGAGGGTAACCGTAATTGACTTTTTGCCTTCCTTTCATTTTTTTTTCTTTTGTTAACCTGTGGAAAATATTCTTCGGATTTTTGCGTATAATGTAATTTCATTAATTGATAAGGTAATAAAGTGTAAATCTATGCTTTATATCTTTACTTTTATAGCCTGTGGATAATATTCCTCCTGTTTTCGCTTATTAGACTCGCCGTAAATAGAATTAAAATTCAATTCGTAAACGTGATCAAAATGACTTGCGCTTACAATTTTTCGTGTAATGAACAGTGTTGTGTTATGGAGTGTCCATTGTAAAGTTATGGATCGTACAGTGAACTAATCGAGAGCGAGGGGGGTGAATTCCAGTGTAGTGAGCGTTGTAAGGCGTTAGTGCACGTGGAGTGACAAAATGTGGCACAAAATGATTCATTCCCCTCCACCATTGTACCACACCGTACCAGCACGAGTGACGCATGACCCAATCAGTACCCTTTCTAATTGCGTCATGCTATTTCGTTCATCATTCTCCACCGTATTAAATAAAAAAAAATCGACGGAAAAGAATTTATAATTCAACATTCTGAAGACTAATAGTAAGCGTTGTATGGGTATAGAGCACATATACGTGCAATGCGACCACCTCCATCGAGTATAAAGGAGAGATCTAAACTATTTCGACAGCGGAAGAAATTGCAGCGTGCGATAGAGATGAACAAAGAAGCCGGAGAAGATCCATCAACATCTTCACAGCCTTACATCTCCCAAGAAATATTAGAAGTGAATATGGAAAAAGGAGTCACGGAAGTTGATACTGCAAATGAAAATGACGAAGAGTCCTCGAAGCCCAATCGTAAATGGAAAACCCAAGACGGACTGACAGAAGTACTCCATCAACCCGTTCAACACGCAGCGGGCGTAATACACAGCCAGAGCAGTAACAGGAGTTTAAGAAACACCGAAGTCTGTTCGGTTCAACAACGATGTGAAGATTGCAGTAGCTCGAAATGACGCTCTTCTTCGAACAGCATTTCCAAATGAGGATGCAAGTCAAATGTCGGCTTGTAACAGCTGGCTTGGCTCTCTGAAGAACAAAGTGATTCCGGCTCCATCGAAGTCAAATGGTTTTAAATATCATCCGATTCCACAGCACTTGCCTTAACTAGAATTGGTAACGGAACTGACCTCATGGTCCATAGCTTCCACTTCAAATATAAAAGATGATGTATAGTTTAAAATATTAAACGTCTCATATCTCCGAGACTCCCATTCATGCTGATTCATCGCCTGAATCATTCATACGGATCCTCCGTCAAGTGATAAATATTCGCCTAAAGAAGTTTCACTTAACTTCCGCTATGCGTGCTCGGCACACGCAAACACACAATTTTATTATTATTTTATATATATATATAATAAAATGTTTGTTTAAAACATTAAACGTATTGGCATGCATAGTTTAAATATTAAATGCATTTGCATGTATAGTTTAAACTGTTAAATGCATTTGCATGTATAGTTTAAACTGTTAAATGCATTTGCATGTATAGTTTAAACTGTTAAATGCATTTGCATGTATAGTTTAAACTGTTAAATGCATTTGCATGTATAGTTTAAACTGTTAAATGTATTTGCATGTATAGTTTAAACTGTTAAATGTATTTGCATGTATAGTTTAAACTGTTGAATGTATTTGCATGTATAGTTTAAACTGTTGAATGTATTTGCATGTATAGTTTAAACTGTTGAATGTATTTGCATGTATGGTTTAAACAATTAAACTAAACATGCAAATATATTCATGTAATAATTATTTTTAAACACAAAAATATGTATTCGTACATAACACATATAATATACCAGAAGCCAACCATCATAACAGCTGCTTTTTCCCACCACTATTAATTACCTAAAAATGTGGTATTTTACTGTCAAGTCCCGTGTCAAGAGAGCATATTGAACTGTCCCAATGCAAATATATTATATTGGGAAGTCGTTAGTTTGTAACTTTCGATTAATGGTTCGCTTGATATGTAGGAAACTGTTGGTCGTACTTCTGCCTACAATCACCGAAAAAGGAAGGTCTTTTACGATATCTTACGCAAATTATTCGTCTACGATATGCAATTCAATGAAGTTGACATTAACATAATTTTTGTTCTTTTTTTTTGTAGAATAAATATAACTATTAGATTTTAGAATGGGGAAAGAGGGAATTTGTACGTTTTAAAACATAATGCTTTTCTAGACTGAATTTATTATGATGACTTTAGTTCAAATGTAAGAGAACGATGCCTATTCATTTCTGCTGAAAAGAAACTTCGGAGGACCCATTTAAAATGAAAAAAGTAGATTGCAGTAGGGCAGTCTACCTAGTCAAACTGTACGGCTGGGCAACATCAAAAACTTCCCAAGCGTAAAATGAAGCAAGATAAACGGAAGGAGGAAAACCATAATCTCGATCTCTTATGGGTTTTCGATATACGCCGTTATATCCTTTCAGAAATTCTCTCATTATGTCCTTTTGAAATAGTCAACATTTACTCTGTGGCGATTTTAAAGAATAGGAACATAGAAAACAATTTCACGATGCATATATTTTCTTTTATGTGCTAGCTGTCCTTCAGTAGGCAGATTTTGATACCTTATATTTTCTTTATATCAATGAACCCATGCGTTATAACATTCCCAAAGCACTTAATTCTGTTTAGATAACCGAACTCTTATAGATGAGTGCTCTTCAAAAGCCCTGGCAATGCACGCAAGGATAATCACGTTCTCTGAAATACGTGGCTATTTATTCCTGTCGGCTCCATTATACCTTAATGAACAAGTAAAGTGTTTCTGTAGAAGTCACGCTGAATTTGAGTCCGTTTTGTATAGCAAAACCTGATATCGTTATGTTCACTGGAGTCAACATTTAACTTAACTAAATGTGTATTTGTTTTGAATATGAATATTGCAGGGTAAACTCCTTGAAACAATTATAATGTTAATTAATTCATTAATAATTAATTAAAGACTGGTCCGTTTTAAGCCTTTGCTTAAAACATTTTAAGCTTCTGCTGTGGACCTTAAGCCGAGTTGGTTTCAGAGCAGTGTTTTGGCAGCTACTGTGTACACCACTGGTAATACAATTAAGGGAATTTGTGGAATGAGAACTTCACTCACGTAGAAAATTGATTTCAAATAACATTGCTTCGCAGTACAGGAGTTAATCCGAATGGTAATCATATCTGGATATAATTTTCATTCCTTCATTTGCATGTATGCTCACTCAGGTGCGATTAACGAACTCTTCGTACAACGAAATTTAATTTAAAATTATATCAGTTCTGTTCTGCAGAAAGCTTTATTAATTCCTATGGTCACTAGAATGCATACTGGGTTGGTAATTTGAAAAATATATTTCACAATTACAACGTCAGTTTACTTTTTGTTTATAGACAGAATGTTTAGCGATCTAATGATTCAGTTTAGAAACAGTGGTGGGGGAGGGTTAAAGCAAGCTATTCATATGATCGTTCTGGACAAAATAAGGAAACTCGCGTGAATATCAGTTGTTATACCCATCACTTTGCTCAGTCCAGTATTGAAAAATTAGCAAATATATATTTTAAGATGTTGCCATTAGTTTGGCTGAGATGGGTGGCCTAGTTAACTCTCAGTAATGGGGGAGAGGTATTAATGAATTTCACGAAACCCCCTGAAGTTTTCTTAAAGTTTTAAATTTCGCTTACAATATTAGTAAGCCCTGAAGGCACGCATAGGTACTAATATTAGAACGGTGCTATTCATGCAATGCAGAAAAGGCAATAAAGAGTTACCAACCACTTCCTTTTTGAGATTAAAGCAATCATTTAACATCAACTTCAGTTTGACGTTTTTGGTTTGATTAATTTAATTTGATAGATTGCACTGACTTTGTTATCTATAAAAAAAAAAAAAAACTCTCACCGACAATAATAAAATTTGTTTACTAGTGGAGAATCAGTTGTGACACTGTAGGAGATTCAAGAATGGTTGAGATTTTATACGTTGGTGCAATGAACCTTGTCGAAGTAAACTGAAACTGCCATTGAAATGCGGAGATACGCGAAACGTAAAGTAAAAATGGAGCGTGAAGTTCATGATTGATGGGCAAAAAATTCCAGACTTCACTAGGGAGAACTGAAAAATGTGCATATGAAATCATAAATTGCAGTTCGGGGGTATTGCATTATTATGATGAAATCCCGAAATCGACGTCGATTATCCAAAATAACAGAGGTTCCAAATTTAGAATAATCAATCAGTATGTTCGAATAACTTATTTAATCAGATAAAATTGAGGATTCTGTTGTATTCTCTTCATTCATTTTTATTATTTTCTTTATTATTTATTTTTTTATATTTGCAGTTGTTGCTTTTCGGACTCTATATTTTGTTCTGTAGTATTTGAAATCTTCAGGTTTTGTCTCGTCGGCTTCGATTTTCCTGGTTTTCAGCTTTATGTTACAGAAGAATCCATGGTGTGGCTTTGTCCTATGCATGGTTTCGCTATAGTGTTTCCTCCCCCCCTCTGCATTCCAATGGTAGAAGTAAAATGTCTTTTTCTGAATCAGATCGAAGTGTGGGGCTACGTTTTTTTTTTTTTTTTTTTTTTTTTTTTTTTACCGAACTTGGGCAGAACTATATTTTTCGTGTTCCTATTCTGTTACTACTTAATCTCATAAACATGCACTTACAGTGCGAAGTAGAGTTCAATTGGAAAAGCGGCTTAATAGATTTCAAAGTTGAATCAGATTACAGAAAATTTAACCATCTCCAGGAATTACATTTTAATATGTTGAACGCTATGAAATTCGAGGCAAATATATAATAGGTTTGTTAGAGAACAAAGAATGACCTCTAAATATCAGCGTACCCTTTTCAATTACGACAACAAGGATCTAAAATGAAGTAAAGTTAATAAGATGAAGCAGAAGGTGCATCTGAACCAGGCAACTGTATCAACAGAGGTCTGACTACTAAAAGCAGATATTAAGAAATTTATATTTAATCTTAATGTAGTAGTGGGACACGTGTTACTTGTTGTACGGAGGCAAAGGTTGGTTTAGATGTATCGGAGAAGCGTCTGAGCATGAAAAGTTACCGAGCGACCGTTCATCACATCAAGTGACGTTACTATTTCTATCCTCTGTCTATTAAGACTAGAGTCAGCTGCTGAAATGAATAGACAGAAGAAGACACTTAAGCTCCTTATCCCCCCCCCCACAGTTATTACAATTATCTAATAGGGAAGAAAGACATCAGTGAGTTTGAGAAAATGGCTACGGGTTAGTTTCTAACAAAACGTGATCCTACTGGTCCAAATGTTTCGTTTGATTTCAAAAAATCACTCTCCCGAAACTACATTATATGCTGTACTATGTTTGCATAAGGGATACTGGGATTTTTTTTTCTCTTTGTGAATATGGACATCGTCTAGTACCAATTTACCGCTGAACATCTTCCAAAGCGATACTAAACGTTTGAAGTAATTTCAACGGAAAAATAGTGGGGAAGTTGCATTTGCGGTTAGTAGACTCAGTATTGTCTTTCTTTCTGCGCTTTTAGCGTAGAAAGCAAGACGAAGGCGTATTAGTAAGCAGAGCAGCGAAAAACTTGGCGTGAACAATATATAAGTTAACAGCATTAAAACAATTTTTCCTTTCCTTTAGTTGTTTTAAAAATTACTTATCAGAAAAATGCAGATAAAAACCTTAGGTACAATCAGACTTAAAGATGATTTTGTTTTTTAATTGACGAACTAAGAAGTTAATATACGGATAGCTTCGAGGGCTGATGGCTTAATGACTGAATGGTATGATGGATCTCTCATCTGCGCACCGTATGCATTTTAAAATAAAAGCCAATTAAAGGAAATTAAGTTTGAAATTAAACTTAATTTTTTCCAAAACAATTAAGTAGACGAAGAAATAAAGTGACAACAGGTGACATTTAAAGTTTTGCAGTTAGTACACTCTCCCACGCCATTTAAATGGTTGTACACTCACAAAACAGTGCGTTAGCCACGGTGAAAGAAAGTCAGTACTAGGTCTGCCAGAAACTATTGTCTCATGAGCTTTTTCTCTTCCCTTAGGTACTTATACAGCAGGCATTTCAACTGCAAACAGACTGGACAAACTTTCTACAGCCCCGCCGGTAATTATCCCCCTTAATTCTAATTCTAATCCCTGGTTCGAGTATCATTTAATATCGTGAAAATTGCCCTTCATTCATTTTATTATTTCCTCTCAGCCTTATAAATTTCAACTAGATACCCTGCCCTCTGAGGTTCCTTACCAAGCACCCGAGCCAACTGTCATATTAGGCTGAATGCATCGGTTCTCGCCCGATTATGACCACCCTGTCCCAAATGGACTATGCCAGGATAATAGCTCGCAGTATAAAAACCGAACAGCTTCCTACGCTAGAGCAATAGAAATTTGCAGCTGATCGTGCAAGTCACGGCGGTAAAGTAGTAGTTATGGGATGTAGTAAAAATATCACGGAATTTTAAAAAGGCATAGTTGTGGGAGTTCGTGATTGGCAGTGGTTACTTAACATGGGGCATGTTTTGCTGGTAAGAACTAATGATCCCCTGGTGCTTATGGACCAACGTTTGACTGATGAGGTCTACTAGCAGCTCTTAGGAGACCATGTGGACCCCGCCATGTTGCTTTTTTTTTTTTTTTTCCCGGACAGAAACCGGATCTTATGAGACCTGTCAGCGGGCCGCACTGTGCACAAGTGGTTCAAGGAAAAAAGTAACTGAAGTTATCACCAAATTTCAGTGGCCTCCTAATTCGCTTGACCTCAATCTGATTGAACAACAAATGCGGGGTGTTTTAGAACAGGAACTGTGCCTTATGGTTCGGTTTGGTTTTGGGTTTTTTATGGCACAAATACGACTACGGTTATAATGCGCCACGTCACGGCGTATGGACACCCAACTGTCACCAATTCGACTATGCGACAAGTCTTGCAGGCAGCATGGCTGCAGATCCCTACGGAAGTCTACAGATCTAGTGGAGCCTTGGCGAACAGCGACTGTTATCAGTGATTATGGTGGTCCAGCACTGTGTTAGGTAGGTGGTCATAATTCAGTATTCACTCTGTGTGTGTGTGTATATATATATATAGGTATCTTTCGTCCTTTTCAAGAACCTTGATGTACATTATTTAGGTATGGAGCGTCCAAACTTGGACACAGTATTCCAAGTGAGGTCTCACAATTGCCTTATAGTATTTTAACATCCGTATTCTAGAATCAATTGCTCGATAAATCATTGACAGGATACCATGGTCGTTGTCTACACTGCACAGAGAATCCGAAACATATAAAGAAGGAATTTGGGAGTTGTGACAGAGGCAATATTTTATGCATGTCAGTATCGTAACTGGAAAATCCCGTTCTTATTTTACCATGATTAATTGAAGACACCATCCAATGTATAGGTTAAATAATTTTGGGATGGGCATTTCTCAAGCGAAAATCTTTGCACGTTGCAACATGAAAGCATAGTAGCCACTTATGTGACAAATGTAGGTCATCCATGACAGCCTAGCTGGACATTAACACTCTCCCAATCTTCGCATCTTCTTGTGTATTTTGACATATCTTTATACAAAATTACGACATGCCATTATAAAATGTTGGATGCAAAATATGAGTATAAGGGGACTTTGTGGTTCGCGACCTCACTGTTTTCAGATTCGCAGTTAAGTTTTCGAGATCGTGGTTTTCCGGCTGGCTGATAGCCATGATGGCAACTGACAGTGTGGTTCATACTTACCTAATTTCCCAGTATGGGTTAGACTCGATCATTTTCTGAATGCAACCGCTCATTTTTTGATTAGCAGCAGTCAGTAATATTGATCCAAGGGGATTTTTGCCGTAGCCCTGTGTTAATTGGCCTGAAATGCCTATAAAACAATCGCATTTCCAGCTGATTTTATTTATTAATTTTATTCTGATGATTAAATCGACATCTGGCGTTAGATTTGTTAATATAGGCTTTAAAGAATACTACTACTACTGAAAGTGCCTTTCATTGGGAATTGTCTGATTTACCGACAAAAAAAAAAAAAAGATAAATGTTATCTACCATTAGAATTATTTTCGTTTAAAGCGTAAAATAAAAATCGGGCCGATAGAAGAAGCAGATTCAAAGCTGGCAAATGTCAAAACTATTCAAGGGGATAATTTGTTACGTAGTGAATAGCGTTTAGATTTCTTTACGTATTTTTATCCCTATAAGTGAGGTACTTTTAAACAGGCTGTCGATCTTTCTTGTCTCCATGTGGACACAACAATACATCCAAATTAGCGGCTGATCGCAGTTTTCGGTTGTGTGCATTTAACGAGCTAATAATCAAATAACAATGAATTTCTCTCAGTGAACCCCTTGAATTCAACAACCCATCAATATGAATAAAATGCTAGTGTAGTAAAAATATATATTTTGTACAAAATCATTTTACCAGCAGAAAAACAATAGGGAGATCCCACTCTGCAATCTTGGGCAGGGAATACCAACTCAGGAGGCTCGAGCCAGAAAATGGGAATCCACTGCTTAAAAGTTTTAATATTTAAGAAAATTTCTGCTTAAACATATATTGACCCTCATCTCTCTACACTGCCATTTTATACTCTCTCTCTCTCTCTCTCTCTCTCTCTCGTCTTAGAAAGTTCAATTTTGCTGGTCGTAAATGGTATTGGTAATTGAAATACCGTGATGAATTCAAATTATTTTTCCACTTGTCTTTATATATATCGTAATTAATTATTTTTATGCATTCCTGTACCTTAATTAACAACCTAACTTGAATAAATTCTGGAGCAGTTAATCACTTAAAACGCCATCAACTCTTTCACACCCTTTTCGTCGTTGGGTCATTCATCTGTGGTTTTGTTTTCAAGCTGCCTTGCTCTGAAAGCTGAAGAGAATTCTTGAAGTGCAGTCTTTTAAGTTAAAAGTATAAAATAGTTCACGAGTATACCGATGTCGTTAAGGGTGAGCCTAGTGAAAGAAATGTGCAGTACATTTGCTACGGGCAAGAATAAAGTCACACCGAGTAAACAAAGTAGCCCAGTGAATTAGGTAATACTCCTTATTTTTCTAATTTTATATAAAAGTTTAACCAAGTGAGGGTTCATATTTCTCAAGTTTTGGTTCTTAATTATTGCACAAGACTAGAATGGATTTCGCTACTTAAAATCTGCTAGAATAAGATTTGCAGCAGCGCAACTTTTTTTTCAAAGCAGTTGATAAACCCGGAGCTGGAAAGTATTAAACGATATTGATAAACCCAGCATTGAGACAGTAATATCCAAATTTGTTGTAAACTGAAATACTGTCATGATCATCAATATTAGATTACAGTGTTATCGACATATTTTCCTTTAAATTGGTCATCTTCTCAACAGGATCTTCATATTATTGAGCTTGCATATAAGTTAAGCTCAGAACCCGAGCAGAAGCAGCAAGATTGGTGTTGCTCTGCATTTGAACTAAGGCATTGTAAGACATTGTCTCTACAAATTATGTGTGAATTATTGTCCTTTTTGACCGTTTTCTGGATGAAAAACCCGAGTTTTCAGAAAGAAAAATAATATATATAATGATAAATAAATAAACACGGACCGTCGTCCGAAGCGGACTAGCTTTTCCACTGCGCAAAAAAGCTGAAACGTTTCTCCAGGCAAACTGTGGATCAAACCCAGAACTTCCATACCGTACAGTTTGGAAGAACAGCAATTATAACAGAACTCGTCGCAAAAGCCAATAAAATTATACAATACCTGCGAGCAAAATTTAAATATCACGTTTAGCGAGAATGCATCGTGGAAAGAACCGCGCTATTTAATGCACATTCGTAAACTGGCACTGCAGTATCTTTTAGTTACACTTTAATCTAATAAAACGTGCTTAATTTTGCATAGCTTCAATGCAAATGCTTTAATCAAGCAGTTTCATATTTAAGAGTTAAAAAGTATTGAGGCATTTGAGTAAAGTAGCAATGGAAAATAATAATGTGGAGAAATATAGCGTTCACAAACAACCATTCTGTGATTCTTTTTTTTTTTTTACCCTTTGCTAAAGGAAAGACTGCAATATATTCGAAAATAATCATTTGCGTACTGTGAATCAGTGATAAATGTTTGCTTCGAAACAGTAGTGTTGCGTTTAATTACCACCGCATATGTGAATTCTTAATGATCATGTGTTGCAGAAGGTATAGGTATATTTGGGTCTAAGGCTCCTGGGATTTCTCCCATCTCCGCATATGTACACTATCGGACAAGCCAGGGATTTAAAAGTATATGAGTCATGTGGTATGTAGCATGTTGTGCTCTTGTTCATCCTGCCTATTAGCAGCCGGGCTCCTAATGGAACCCGACGTTACCATACCTCACCACGGGGAGGCCGGCCCGGTGTTACCTATATAGTACTCTGGCGGGTCGTGCCACCTACTTTCCTGGGATTTCAGTGGCTAGAACCTAAAAAAAAAAAAAAAAAAGAGTACTGCTCGCGGTTAGTTATTAGCGTTTGTTAGAGTAATTTAGAAGCTTGCGAGGGCTATACGCTGAAATAATATTTTCTGTATGCCTAAATGGGTCGGGCAGGAAATTTTGATGTAGTTAAATTTGGATGCATAGGGCTGAGACGCTGTGAAAGTTAACAGTAAAGGGGGTGTGAAGACTGGAGGGAAGAAAGGAAGTAAGGGGCCGATAGAGAGGATGCCACCGCGATTGCAGTGGAGCAGGCCCATGCTCCACCAGAGGGAAGAGATTTGGAGAAGGGAAGAGTGGGGGCAAAGCCCCCTCTCCCCACTGGAGGGGAAAGAAAGCACCATTCAAGAGAGAAACTGTGTATGTTGAGTCATATGACAGCCTTGGATGTCCTTTAGTCCGGTGCCCAACAGGGCAAGATGGAGTTCTTCTGTGGTGTCTTTGACCAATTTGAGTCTTGCTTGTGTTTCCATTACTCTGGGCTATTGAGGGATGGCTGTTGTCTCGTGATTGATAAAGTCCTATTCATGGAGTTGTGAACTTTTGAGATAGCTCCACTCAAGGGGAGGGCAGGGTCCGTTGACTTGTGAACAGAGTTTGCGCAAAAAGTGTGAATGCTTTGTAGGTCTCTTCCTCTTGTAGAACGATGTCCTCCTGGTTTCGAAGAAGCGAGTGAATCTTGGTGTATAGTTGGCATCTGAGTTCCTCGTATTAGTCACATTCGTAGACCAGGTGCTCCCAGGACTCCTACTCCTGTACACAGGAGCACCGCGGAATAACTGAGATTCCCAAGTCATATAGCCTCTTTCTAAATGAGCCATGTCCGGTCAATAAGTAGGTGGTTTGGAGTCCAGGCAAAAACAAGGCTGGGGAGAGTGGATAAACTTGTCCGACATCCGGTATAAACTTCATTAGTAATGAAGCCTTTGTTAGTGAGGTTCCAGCGATTTTGCCATAGTGATTTCACATGTTATAAAATCCGTCTGTTCTCCACGGTTTTGGAGTTTGCTGGGTCTGTGGTGAATCCTATATGAGAGATTATTTTTCCTTTAGAATGTTGGTACAGCAACCCCCCAGCGCGCAATCTCCAAATCCAGGGGAAGGCATCCCGCCAGGACCTGGAACGCGTGGGTGGTCACAGTGCAGCAAGCTCTTGTCGTTATGAATAATATCGATCGGTGTGTCATCTCCAGTTTTTTCTTGTTGACAGCTGTGCTAGTCTTTGTGTACCAGGCCCCAGCTGCAAAGCCTAGTGCTGGGATAAAGAATGCCTTATAGAGGACGCTAAAGGCCCACTTCTTCAGGCCCCAGTCTTTCCTAGTGACTCTGGCCAGTAGGCTCGCATATCTTATTTTTGTTTTCAGGTAGCAGAGATGTAGCGTGAAGCTAAAGTTTCTGTCAAGTATTACTCCGAGGTATTTTATTTCTGTTAGCAACTTTATGGTTTCCCATTTAACTTAATCTGCGATGGTCTTCTAGGGTCAAGGAATCCTTTGAGAAGTATTGAACTTGTTTTGTCTGAGGAGATAGTAAGGAGATTTGCGCTAGCCCAATTTTGCAAGTCGCTAGTGGCCCGGTTTGCTATGGTCTCCAGTCGTGCCCGGCTGTTAGCCTACAGCATCACAACCAGGTCATCCGCATATGCCTGGATTTTAACATTTGGAATATCCAAATTAAGGAACTCGTCTAGGACTAGGTTTCACAAGAGCGGCCCCAGGACAGAATCCTGAGGGCAGCCCCTGTTGCAGAAGGTAAAGTGAAGTGTAAAGTGTGTTTAGGGTCAAACGGCACCAGGGGTTTCCCCGATCTCCGCGTAGTTTACATTGTAGTGTGATGCAGTTCACTGTAAAGGCCAGAGATTTAAAAGTATATGGATCTTGAGGTGTGTGATGTTGTGTACCGTTGTTCTTCTGGCCATTTAGCCGCTAGACCCCAACTGAGGCCCGACGTTGCCCACACTTCGCCCCGTGGAGGCAGACCAGGTACACCAGTATTACAGTTATTTACTCTGGCAGGTCCTGCCACCTAGTTTCCTGAGATTTCAGAAGGTAATCGCTTTTCTTATTTGATATTAACAAACAATACGGCAAAACAAGGTTGATCGATTATACTATGAGAACCTATCAAAAACTTCCGCGATGACTGAATTATGCATAAACTCAATTACTTAGCCCCATTGGAATGCATCCTCCTGCCGGCGCCTCCGTAGCCAGGTGGGAAGGAGCAGCAGTGTGTAGCACACGCTTCTTGATTAGACCGGGGTTCGAGCCCGTCACCACCAAATACAGAGGATGCGAAAAGATCAGGGAATGACCACTGCATATCCCGGAGCAATATGGCCTTAGTTTCTAATGCTCCTGAAAACCAAATAACAACAACAGCTTCCTCCTGCCGCTCTTCAAAGTTGGTCTTCTTTTTATCGTATAGTGTTATTTCAGCATTGCTGCCACCTACTGAATTGTGCCGGGAACTTTTCTTTCCGAATTACCCTCGTGGGTAGCACCGTTGGTAGAATCAACAGTCCTCCCCATAACGGGTGGAAAAGGCATGAGTTCGAGTCCCGTCAATGAAGTGAAGAATTTTTATGGGCCTCATTCGCAAGGTGGCCGAGTTAGTCGGTCTCAGGCAGGGTAGCATGGTTTTTTTTTCCGGGAAACTCGGGTTTTTCGTCCAACAATCAGAAAATGTACCATAGAACATGCAAAATTTACAGACACTATACACAGAGCTTTATGGCCTTAGTCGCTGATGCTCCTAAAAACCAAATAACAAACAAATCACTGGAGAGATCCAAGGTTAATTAATAATTCTATCGTTGGAAAACCAATCTTCATCTTGGGAAGCACGAAAGTGGAAACAGGGGCCCACATATTCTCATACGCTACAGCTTTTGGTCATCGTACCAGCTAAAACATTAAAGATGGACTAACAAGAGCTGCCGTTGTTAATAAGTTTATTAATTATCAAACTACTCTTTGCGCGATGGAATCTTCTATGAGAGTTACCGTGGTAGTGTGTGTGGGAAAAAATTTAAAACATTGCATGATCATTAATTATGCAGACGCTTAAGTTATATGATTGCAAAATTGAAAAGTTAAATTAAGAATATGAAATTGTGGTTGCAGCCAAACTCACGAATTGCTTTGTTTGACGGTTCAATTTTCACAGCAGTTGGGAGAATTGAAATATTTCACGCTATTAAACGCATCTGACAGAAACTAAACGTAAACATGTATGTAAATGGAACTGTGATTTTCCGTAGATTAATCCACTCTTGCCGTCCTGATTAAATGCATTATTCGTAATGCATACGATTCCACCTCAATGACCACATGTGATGGCGAAACAAATCGCGAGGTTGCAAGGACATTTATTGTTTTAAACACATCATAGGTTGTTGGGAAATCAATTCTATCTAATCGCTCTTCATATGTAAAACCGTTAAGTAATTGTCGTAGGTTTGGAACAACTTGGTATCAGAAGCTTGTTTTCTTCAGGGGCGGCATAAAAACAAAAAATATTTCTTCACCGGGAGACATCTATTCAACTAGTAGAACGACGAATTTCATACTTAAATGATTGTGAAGGATCGAAAAAGAGCTCAAAAGTCATATTTCCCTTAAAGACTTTCTTATTAAAGTACCGTTACTGGACGCATTGTAACCCCCATGATAAGGCGCAAACTCTAACAATCATTTATAACCCGTAGTTTTTTTTTTTTATTGAATTTTAAATTATTTATTCATAGTTTTTTAATAATTTTCCTTTGATGATACAATCAATGTTGATTCCGTTTCACTATAATTCCAAATCAGAGTCTTTCTACAGAATTCGGTCAAAATATGGCCATAGTTTTACATGTGTAAATTCGCTATAGGAACTGGTTAGCAATATCTTTTGGGTTCGAGTCCCGTCGATGACTAGAAATTTCTAAAGGTCTCTTCAATCTGGGCTACAATTAGCTGATCTCAGGCAGAGAGAATACGGTTTTCCTCAGTGAAATATTCTAGATTTTCCAGCTCGCACAACATGCAAATCGGGCCGTGAACACACACTTGTACAGACATAATACACAACGGAGCAATATAATTTAAGTAGCTGATGATTCTGACAACGGAGTTGGTGGAAATTTCTAGAATTATTTCAAGTTTTTCCCATAATGTCACCGCCAAGGATTGATTCGGTGGTTTCTCAGAATCCAACATCCATTCCAGAAAAAAACAAAAGAAGATAGCCAGCGCTTGTAAGGAGTCACTGAATAACATATTGCAAATATATCAACACTTATCCGACCTCCCCTACAGAGAATTTTTATCGACTTGGGATGAGGTCAAACTGCACTCTATTTCAGGCAAAGTCCGGTGATCACGTTCGAAATCGGTAGTAGTTCATTGGTGAAGCAACGGCATTCACTAACCGCAGTTAGTGAATGTTTTGAGCTCGCCAGACAGTTTCAGCTGTCCGCTAGCACAATTTGAGACAAACCAGTTAAAAGACTACCAATGTTCAGAGATTGGCTCAATAAACTCGTTTTCACTGTGACCAGTATACGTGTGATAAAAGGTTTGATTGCTCGAGTGAGGCCACGATATTTCGCGCGCGGCGATAAATTTACCTGAAATTGCCTGCAGTGTGATCCTTATTCAGTGCAGTGTGACCCTTATCAACTGAAGAGACGTCATTGCAAAGACGGTTCGTAGGCACTATATCTTGAAGTTCCAGGATCTCCGCAGAACATAAGCCAGCGAACGTCCCCTTTGCCCATAGAGAGAAGGGATGCATTATATCCTAGTCTTGAATCCATTTAGGATCCTTCTTAGTGATTAATAATGCGAAAGAGAGACAACGATGGTAACTACTGCGCCAGCCACGAAAGCGATTAAAAGGGACAGGTTAAACATTAATGCATTCGTTAAGAAGAAACAGTTAATAAAATCTACTGCGATTCTATATCGGATGCAGGCGTGTATTGGAAGGAGGGAAAAGAAGGCTCTCGCATAATTCCAAGCTTTTTCAGAGATGTTTTGCAGAATAATGCTAAGATAAAAATAATAACAGGCTCAAAGTTGGGTAATCCACAATGCATTAGAATTAATTCCAGCGACCACTAATAACAGGTTATATTGTGTCCTATCGATAAAAATTATACAATGTGCATCTTTGCGAATCCTTTCTAATTAGTTAATGCTGTAATATGGCTAGTATTCAAAGGAGTTTAGTAAATGTTTCATTCTAATTCTTCTTTTATTTTTATCGTTTAAATGATTTCGTTGAGCAATATATTTAACGAACATATGTAGCGCATTTCTTTATTCATCGACTAAGAAGCCTTAATTATCTGATTGATCTCGGACTTGATAAAAATTCAGTAAAACCACTTAACGTTTTGGTAAACAAAGATTTTTAAAAGTCAAACTAAAAAGAGTAACACACTGTTACACTCAGTGCCTAGATTTGCGATGCTTTCGTCTATGAGAACATCTAGTTGCCATAGGCATTCTTTTCCAATGATTGGAAAATAATCCGGGAATTTGTGATCTATGAGGAGATTGCACCCACTGATGTGTGTGTGGGAAAACCTGCTTTGCACGGGCATGGATTCAACACAAACCTTTTTGTGTCCTCAGGGATAGCGAAAATTAATATTAGAGGAGAACTTGGAAGACGTAAATGCATTTCGTAACTTGAACAAGTAGCGGTGGGTTGTAAAGGAAAGTAAATAACGGTCTCAGTAAAATAATTCTTCCACTGCACGTGAATCAACAATAGTCGATTTAAAGTCTTTTCTGCTCTTGCAGGCATTTCGCGTATAATACTTCCATCAAGTAAATATTTGCATGAAGTAACTTCGCTTTTAATCTTTCACATTTAGGAAGCGCGAACGCACGACTTAAGTCCATAAGTTGTTCTCCGTTTTATAATGGATGTTTGTAATGGTTATTAAGCCGAAAATATTCCTAAGACGGTTATTTATTATTTTTCAGACACGCATCATCCTATATCATTTCTAAATACCAAAAATATTTCGCTTATTGAACCCAATTCTTTGAAAGCTATCCTCTTTCCTCCAGTCATTTTTCAAAATTACAAAAAAAATGTGGATCCAAATTTAGTTGATGTAATGGTGCAGATACAGTAATATGGATTTTTTTTTGTTATCGGAGAGTCAACAAAAAAAACGAACATTCAAGGATGTTTAAGGTTTTATTTCAAAATACAGTTGCTTTTCATTTATCTTACTTAAAACTATCTTATTGCGAACAAAGTACTCTTAAAATGATTTCTTGCGTTTTAATGCTGGCTTTTCAGTTTAAGACAGCCGCCCAGAAACCAACCACTCTTGAGGTGGAAGAGCTCCGATTAACTCACAAATGCGTTACGCTGTCAAGTGTGGCACGTACTGCAGCCTCTTCTAAACAAAGCCTGCCAAATTCATTCTCTGCATTTAAAGGAAAGGTTTGTTTTCGCAACAAACAGATCCAACTTATACATTAGATTCAGGGTGTCCAATGTGCTGTATTCCATGCACGAAAGTGTCTGAGTGTCTGAAGCTGCCTGGACAAATGCGATAGTAAGAAAGATGAAAGAGCGAAGAATTACAAACACTGTTTGGCACCGGCTTACTCATGTGTGAACAGAATGGAGGCACCGGCTCGAGAGATCGTGTATAGCAATCTGTTTACAAGCCACCGAGGTCCGTAAGTATACTCCCTTCAATTGCAGCTGTCTAAATGTCTTGGAGATTTTCACTTACGCTCGAGTATGGACGTTAGGGAAGCCTAATTTTTTTGGAATAATTTTCAACTGAACTGTTAGAAAATTACGTTGAAGAAGACACCGTTTCATAGGTCTCGAGAAGCTATAAATTTTTAGTTAAAATATTTCTTAAAAATGAGTGTAAATATGAAATTAATTCTGAAATTAAACAGTGGTGAAATTTTAACGAACCCCAAAGTTTTCCAATCAGTGTGAAATGACCCATCGTGTTCTGACTTATTTTGTTTGGGAAGCTAACTGAGGTTAAAACACGATATTAATGCGCAGTATAATTTTTCTTCAGGATTTAAATTCGATTTAGGCAAATCACTGTAGGAACTTGGGTTTCAGATAAACTTGGTTATAAATTAAAGTTTCCATTTTTTTTATTTGTAATTTTAATAGTGAAACTTTACCTTTCTGGGTGGTTGTACTGGTTTAAGTTAAAAATGATGATAATAAGTTTCTTTATTGACTGAATCCTATACATATGTGATTCCGTAAACGGATACCGAGAGGAATATAACAAATGCATTGTCTAAACAAGTGACGAAATACAAAGTACAGCTCATTACAAAATTAAGCTAAAATTAATAATAGTAGGTTTCTACTGATCCAATTTTAATTAAACTTGGGAAGCCTCGATAAATCGTTCTAAAAGCGTGAAGTATAAAATCTGATAAATTTATCTACTGGGAGTAGAGTTACTACATGCTGAAGGACAAACAAAGAATTAATAATAATATTGTCCGATTTCTATTGGCCAAATTTTAATGAAATCTGGTATGGTTTGACAAATATTTTTTAAAGGCCCAAATGTGAAATTTCATTTAAATCCATCCAATGGAAATTCAATTATTATAAGGATGAACGGACAGATATGGTGAAGACAATAGGCGTATTAAACATATATGCAAATGCGACTAAAAATAAGACCATTCATAACATGGGTAGTATGCAGTTTACTTAAAAATATTAATTGATAGACAACTCTGCTTAATATGATAATGTGCCTTTTGATACTCGTGGATGATTAATGTTCCCTAACGAGTATCAACGGTTGCAATGCTTAGTTAAAGCTAATTAGAATCTGAGTAAAATAAAAAGTTAGAGCAAGAATCTCTACTATGCGTATTTTTTATGTAAAAAGTAAAAGCAATAAACCTTTCTGGTAACCTGCCAAATGTTTTCGTTTAAAGGATATATCCTCAGCCAACCTGTAAGCAGCAAGAACAACTTCTCAAACAAACTCTAAGCAGAGTCACGCATGTAACTTTTTTTCATTGCTTCAACTACTGCATCTTGCTTGCAACAGAATAGAGTGCAAGCAAGAAATCGTTTCTGGCCATCTAAAAATAATATCATTTATGAATGCGATTATTGTGCAATATGATTACTGACCTTTTCTCCCTTACTTATTCCATTTCTCAGTTCATTTACGTTGGTTCGGAGTGAACTTAGTTTTTAAGGAACATTAGAATAGAAATCTGCGTATCTTCTAGGAGTGAAAATGCTCAAGTTCTCGGTTATTAGTATGCATCACTGCCAAACTGAGAAATATTCAAAATCCGTTTTCCCAGTCTTGAATTTTACTCCCTCTGAAGATCTTTGCATTCTGTAAGGGTGATTCTACTATTCCAACAGCCAGACTTTCGAATGCCATGGAGAAATTCTAACATTATAGCATAAAAGCATTCAACACTGACCATCAAACTTGAACCTCTTTTTCTCTCCCCCCCTCCCCCCAACTCCACAGTCTGCATTGCCTATGCAACAAGGACTAGTCATAGGAGAGAAGCAATCCATTCGTGCGCCAGCGAATATGCCAAACATAAGAAACTCTTTTTGACTAGCGAGAATAAAACGCTTCGCAATATACTCAAGTACTGCTGGAGAGAGACCCAATTCAGTTCAGATTTCATCACATCACATTTTCATCAGGTTGCAGTTTAGAGTATGAAAAGAGGAACTGTACGGTCTTCATTCTACGGACAAGGAATATTTGTCGGGCACCGTGGAGAAATATTTCCCGAAACTTCTCTCGATCTTATTGGATAAACTAAATATTGCAAAGACCCATTTTATTGATTTCTGAATGTGTCGGGAATAATAAGTTGTAATCCGTGAGTTCTTCAAATATCCTTTAACACAGTTTGTGGTTTATCTCTTTTAAACGCTGAAAAATAACAAGACATGTACTTATTCGCTTAGTATCTAGTATTTTCGGTATATTTAGTCATTAAAACATATGCATATTATTATTTTCTAGTTATATTTTTTCCCCTGTAGCAGTAGCTGTCTTGACCACTAATCCTATCGAAATCCTATATATTTTCTAAAAGATATATTATTCTACAAGGTGTTGCAGAATTATGTATACACACTTTGAAAATTTATATTTAATGAACTATATATATATATATATATATATATATATATATATAATTTTTTTTTTTTTTTTTTTTTTACAACAATAAAACTTTAATTGTTCAAAATGCCCTCCATCAGCATTAATGCATGAACGGCATCAATCTTCAACAGTTCTACTGAAGTGCACAAATCTGGTGAGATGTTTTCTGCTTCTTGTTGAAATTTCATCCACAATTCCTCCAATGTTTGCGGTTTGTGACTGTAAACCGGATTTTTCAAGTATCCCCAAGCAAAGAAATCTAAAGGGGCGAGATTCAACGACCTTGGAGATATTCAAAAGCACTCCCTCGACGACCTATCCAGTGATCATTAAATTCATTGTCAAGATAATCGCGCACAGATGTATGATAACGTGGAGGTGCACCTTCTTGTTGAAACTACACCAATGTATCTACAAACATGTCTCTGATTTTTGGTTACTTCTGGATGGCCTCTTTTGCACATGCTAAGTTATTGATATTCTGAATGGTTCCATGCTCCTCATTTATCCCGCAAACGAGTAATTGTTAAACGTGTGGGCGCTTTTGTTCCCTATCTTGATTTTTAAGCACGCTGAACTTCATTGACATTTTCATATTTCCAATACCATTTTATAATTGCCTTTCTTTCCTCAAAACTTAATTGGGTACTCTCCATCGTTTTAGAGGTATCTATAAAATAAAACAAAAATTAAATAATTCTAAAAAATTGTCTATTTTTAAACTACAAAATGAGTTTAAAAAAATTAAATTGTTGCATATCTTCCTATACATTAAAATAATTTCCCTCCTAGTGATAGTTCTTCAGCCAATGGAAGAAGTAGAGGGATACGGATTACATGTAATACGTAACAAATACTAAAATACATAACGGAAGCTTGTTTTACCACAAGCTTCTATTTAAGCGTGGTGCGCTGTTTTTCTAACATGACCACGAGGTACCGTTCTTGATTTCCATATGTACATAGCAGAGGAAGAGAGATACGCAGTGTCGAAAGCTGCTGTAAGTATTTCATTTTGCTTTATCAAAAGAGGTGAGTGCAGCGAGCAAGGGAACAAAGCCCCCTAGTTGTTCATTAAATATAATTTTGAAACACCATGTATATTTAATAATCTGAAAAGCAAATGAAGCTTTGAGTTGGGTAAAATTACGTAATTTTTTGCTTGTGTGGAGCAATTTAACCATATGGATCTTAAGTAGTATGCTAAAGGTGGGGAAGTTCTAAATAATTTTACCTATATATCCTTATTTGGGTTTTTATGATTCTTTTATTATTTATGAATTATATTCCGAATAGCAATATGCTATAGAAGTAAATAAAAATTATTATACGATGATGCTAATCACAAAATATAGTAAATTTCGCATCAAAAAAAGGAAAATTAAATACCATAATGTAATTTTAATAAATTATCTCTTTTCCCCACACCCATCAAATATAGGAAAGCCAGTTCTTGCGAGAGCATCCCGGTAATCAAATCTGATAAAATATTCTTGATTTTTATAGCCGGATGATGAGCGGATTATATTCGTAATGTATTATATACTTCTTTATTACTGTCTTAAAAAGAAAATACTTATTGCTACCAGCCAACAATCTCTATCCAGAATTGAGAAAACAGTTTTTTTTTGTTTTTTTTTCTGCCCTTTCTGAATATTAGTTGCAGTCAGAAGGACTCGATGGTGGGGGAGGTTGAGACTAAAAACTAAATACTCCCAGCTGAGCAGTGTCAACAGCCTAACCTTAATCGAAGCCGACAGTAAATAACTTAGAAAGGACTTACAATATGCTCCTCCCCCACTGGTGGGCGGTTGGCCGTCAGAAGTGAGCGTATTTATTATTGTCGTATACTCTTCGAAAAATATTTGAAGAAATTCGAAAATGTATATGTTTCATTTTCTCAGATTCATGGAGAGAAAATGAGATGAAAAATAAATACCAGAGTTATGGAATTTTCATTTTTATGTTCGCCTTTTCATGAATTCCGTTTGATTACCTTCATTATCATACTCCAACAAGTGTCTATCCTCACCAAAATTTCAGAACAACAAAACTGAGTTTAATAATACTACATGCTGCTCAGGTAACGAATTCATAGAGAGCATAGACCAAACGAACTGTATCTCCCCCACTCAAGCTACCCGCGGTACTATAAAACTGATATTTTTATTATTATCTCTCTATACGTTAAAAGAGTTTTCCTCTTAGTGATATTTATTCAAGCCAATAGGAGAAGAGGGCGGGGAAATTACGTCACTACAAATGCTCAGGTAAATAATTACATTGTTGTCTTCCATTGACGTTCACCAACCTCGTGCATGTGCTTCACTGTGTAATACATGACAACACACGGCATCATTTGATGTTCCATTATTATAACGTTAGCTGTTGAAGGGACCCGATATAGTTTGCATATTTGTAAATACTTCAGTATTTTTGTAAATTTTAAATATTTGTATAGTTTGTAAATATTTTCGTCCTGTTTTTCGGATACAACAATATTCCTCATGCATTACGGAACCTGAAACAAAAGGCACTTTTCCTAAGTGGCATATGTAAACGCAGGAAAATAATTGCGTAATGATATTTATTAGACCTTGAGAATTCCACGTGGTGGGGTAGCCAATGGGAGAAGGATGTGGTCACATGGTACATGTGGGTGGGGAATTAGGTCACTACAAATGCACAGGTAAATAATTACATAGATCATTTCCTGATTAGATGTCAATCATAGTGGCTTAGTATTTGGATGAAGTGCCATCTGTGGTGTTGTTGCTTATATTTTAAGCAACATTATTCAACGATGTGGTAACCCAAACTGGTGCCATACCGTTGTCCTTCCAACCGGTACGAAAAGTGTCTCGATTCGAATGTCGTATCGACAGGAGGAAGTTTTATGGGATTTATAACGTAGTTAAGAAAGGACATACGTAACGTTCTTGTTAATATATACTAAAAGGCAATATGTCAGGCGAATAATTTTTAAAATGATAAAACTGTCGATCTTGTTAATATTACTTTTAAGTGGGAGGAGGACACGCTAAGATTTAGTGCATATCATATAGTTTCTTAATGCTTGTGTATGTGCAGCAGATTTCCAAATGTCTGCGAAAATATAATGTTCCCGACTTAGACTTGCGACGGCGAATAATCTAGTACACTGTATAATATAAATTTTAAGTGGATTTATCATAATCACTATACAACATACTCTCACTGAATTCCACTCTTGGTGAACTCTTTATGAGTCACCATCAGGTCTACAGCAGCCGAGTTTATATGCCACATTAAGATTTGTTTAGTTTTCATATTTCAGTAATTGTTATCCGCATTAATATGCCCCTTCTGACTCAATCCATTCCAGTTTTGATGTGATGATGTTGTCAATCGGAATTTCCATCTCAGTAACAGATGCCTTTTTTATATGGTGGCTTCCTTCCTTCAAGATTGCAGAGGAATGACCTGGCTTTTACTTTAACCGTTAGATGCAGATGAAGCTTTGATTTGCGTAATTTAATTACGCCTTCTTTGGAAAACTAAACAGGGTGAAAAAAGCAGCACTGTATCTCCAGCTTAATTGACTTCTTTAGAGAGATTTAAAGCGCCTTTCAGACTCATAAGTTTAAAAGCCGTCTTAATAATGCTGAAGTGTCGGTAAACACAGATAAATTAATTTATAATTTACACTACTTCTTGTAACGCCCTCACTTCGGTAAACAAATATTATTGCTCTTTTTTTTTTTTTTTTTTTTTTTTTTTCCTGTGTTAAGTCGGTCTCAATTTGCCGCTTAATTCCTTTCAGGAAATGAGAGAAATCAATGGAGAAACTCCTCAAAAAGAACTTGCAAAAGTGTTTCTATTTAGTAAAATAAGAATCCACGGCCAGCATTCTGACATATCCAAAACTGAACTTCAGTCTTTGAAATTGCAGCTTTTTTTTTTTTAAATATGTATGGAGATGTTCGCAGGAATCAAAGAAGTATGTTTTTAATAATTACAATAGAAAATTATTTAAAGAAAAACGTGTTTTGGTGGTTGTAGAGACAACGACTGGTCAGTAATTCCGGAGCACAATTTTATTTACCACAGAGAGGAAGTAACTTCATCGTATAAAAGTTAAAACGGTCGCCTTGGCTGAGTGTTATTAATTGTTATAATTATGTAATCGTCACAGAAGTGATTACGTCATCCACGGCGAGAGGTGCTTTTCTCCACTAGTTTGCCGGTCACTCGACGTGCCGATAGCGCGATTAGAACGCGACGCATTTTTCGTGATAAGTACGATATCTTGAGTTATAGTGAACCGCTTTACAAAATTCAAATACCATTCGTTTGAATTTCGTCGAACTGCATTAAAAAAAAACAAAACAAATAATTTTCGAAAATAAAATTTTCGCGTTCAACGATACCGAAATCATGTGCAGAGCGTACTCGAGAGTATCGAGCAAGAATGAAAGAGACAAGACTAAGAAAATAAAAACGAAGGTCCAACAGTGACATACACGATATAATAGACTTCATTCGTTTCGTTTTGCTGCCCTACTCAATTCAAGGTGCAGCGCTGTTAAAGAAAGATTTACATAAAATACCCATAATCACGAACAGCAATTTCAACATTAACTTCGGAATGGAAGAAACTAAACCGTTAATTACTTTCCTGCAAGAAACGTTCGATCTAACTCTAACCTGCTTGGTACTGTATTGATAAATGAAAGTAACGCCACATTAATTAAGTTATATTTGCTTATAGTAAGTTGAAATGCTTTAACTGTGCTACGTGGCAATTACGTCACTGGGTCACGTACGGACGAAAAGGGTAGTTCGGTGAACGTTGTCGTTTACTTCCGAAGTCCGTTAAATCGATGTCTTGCTGTATAAAAAAATACGGAAGGAAATCTTTAGCATGAAGTTATTATGGTGCAAACGCTATGTACTAGTAAAACATTAAATTAAGCAAAATGAGGTTTCGAATTTTGTTAACACCCCTACTCATTATTAATTTCCTTCCTGCAAATGGAATCCTGTGCGTCTTCTACGTAAACGACAAGTCTTATTCTCAGTTCTTCAATCCAGTCAAGCTGCACGAACTGCATATTCTACATAACAGGACTAATGGAGATCGAAGGATTCTCGGACGTCCTTGGAACCCGCATACCAAAAATGCCTTTCCTGCCAATAATCTTCCATAAATACAAAGTCGGACATGGCTCTCCTGAAGTATGAACTGAAAACGTTACTTTATCGCACAAGGTGGTCAACAAACTAGATAAAAAAAATCAGGTTTCAACGACGAGTAAAAGTACTGGAGAACAAGGAATCATTGAACCAAGTTAGTTTCATCAGTTTTTTTTTCTTTCTGAAATTCAAGCAATTGAGCAGTTACTTAGGGCCTGTGGCTTTTCTCCTAGAGCACAGTGTTTTATTTATTTTATTTTATTTCGTATGATGCGATCAATACACGAAGGAACCAGGTTTTTTGCTTCATTCGTGTATCGTGGCCGGGATATCCAGCCAACCAACCGGCTGGTTCGGCACCATTGTGATATCCAGCCCGAGGCGAGAATCGAACCCGCGACCTTTGCGTTGCCAGGCAGGCACTTTACCTACCCGGCTAGCCCGGTCGGCAGCACAGTGTTGTTGGGTTGGTAGTGTTTGATATCGCGGTAATAAAAGCTAACTTGTGAACAGTTGAAAAACATTGAAATGTCCCCTTTAATTAGAAGCCCCCAGAACAGACATCGTCATGAAATGCCTATCAACTTGAGACTTTAGCTTCAGTGGTGGGATAGTGACATCTCATATGTTTACATAGCCCCAAATCCAGTATTCGTCCCCTAAAGAGCTTTTTAGACAAAATTTTTGCCTGATGCTTCTTAGCTAAAAATTCAACGTTCGGTTATATGTCAGTAAGTTTTTAATTCTGTCTCCTCTTGATTACATCAATTCTGTTTCTTTCCTTTGTTAATATTTTATTTACTCAACTGAAAACCACTTTCAACCATATAAGACGTCGGAAAATGAAGTACTTTGGCCATTTTAAACCACATTGTTGGATAAAGAAGTTTGGTTGTTCTTGATCTCCACAAATCAGCTGTTCCACGTTTTTCGAATTTATATTTGCATTCTTCGTTACATTTTAATTCAACAGTAAGTTCTTGAATTTCTTCACTAGCATACCCAAAATCACATCCAATTGGATCTAACATCAATGGCTTCACTTCTAAAGAAAATAAATCTGAAAATCTATTTTCCATTTCACCTTTTAAAGAACACAAATCATCTGAATAATTCTTAAGATCATTCTCAGTGAGAGATTCATTGATTTCAGCTAACTCTTGCATACCACGAAATTGTTTTCTCGTTAAATTGCTTTCGAATATTTCCAGTTTTTCAGTGAAGGCTTTTAATACTCGTTTGCAGTCTATCGCCGTAAGTACTTTCTCTTAAAGTTGAAGAGATACTTCATTAAGTTTTCGAAAAATCCAAGACATAGTATATGTTGTTTTTGAGTTGTGCTGATCTCCTTTGCTAAATTTGCGTTTCCTTCGCTTTCTAAAAGAAAACTAATTATCGTATCAGAAAGGTTTACAAATTTTGTTAGTGTTCTTTAGAAAGCCATCTGACTTCTGTATGTAAAAGAAGCTTCACATACTGTTCTTCATTATCAACACAAAATTTTCTAAAAAGGCGATCATATTTGCTATGTGACGTCATTTTATTGATGATTTTAATAACTATACTGAGAGGTCGATAAAGAAATGGACTAATATTTTTTGCAACCAGATGTCGGTGAACAGTGCAGTGTAATGCAAGAACTTAACTTAGGAACATATTTCCTTTCTGTGGGCTATAAAACCCTTATGTCTTCTAACCATGGAGCTAACGCCATTAGTGGAACAGGACACCAAATTTTCCAATGGTACTTGTTTTTCTTCAAACCATGTTTTTACAACAGCAAAAAATGGATGCTCCGGTACAGTCAGTTCCTATAGATTTTACAAACAACATCTCTTCTTGCAACTTACAATCATCATCGAAATAACGAACGTATGCCATTAAAAGGGCCTTATCATCAGTAACTGTGGATTCCTCAATCTGTATAGAAAATTTTCTCGTCAGTTAGCTGCTCTCCGATGCTAACTGACATCTCATCGATTCGTTTTTGAATTGAATCGTTGCTCAATGGCAATGCTTTTAAAATACTGGAAGCATTTTGATGCATCACTGTCGAAATTACAGTCTCTAATGCAGGTCGTATAACAGTCTCAGCAACTGTATGAGCACTACCGGTGTTTGCAATGATTTCTGCAATTTTATGAGACAATCATTCTATCGTCATTTGTTTGTGCGCTCTTAAATAAGGAAATAAGTGTCACGTTGCTCAAAATTCTGTTTTAAATATTCGATATGTTTACCAACTTTATCAGGATGTTTCCTTTATATGGATATTCAATATCTGGATATTCATCCAGATATTGCCGACACTTTTTCTTTCCGGCACTTGACATGAATGATGATGGGTTGAATAAGTACAAAAAATTAAATAATGAATATAAACTTTTTATTTAACTCTCATAGCCCATGTCACTCACAAAAGCAATGTGGATCAAAAATAAACAAATTCCACTAGGAAACAATAAATTAATACTAATTGTCGCTTAGAAAGTAGAAACAATAGATGGAAACATTTTCCTCATCCCATTCAAGGCTCACTTATTAACCAATGAAACAAAAGAATAAATAAACTACGCTCACCATGCCGCCGTCAAGTCGCACCTGTCGGAAAGGCTGAAACGGCAAGGATTTCGGAGACATTACCTCTGAAGGCAGTTAGGCATTTAATGCCTATGCAGAGCAAAGATGGTTGAATTAAATCACACCCACTATCTTCCTTTTATCAAAATTTCCCACTCGCTCCTAATATAACATACCTATACATTAAAAATCAGTTGTCTCAGGGGAAAAGAAAACCCAATGACAGAAATTAAATGTTAAGGAATTAGTGGACGTCGGGTAGATTTGAACTTGAGGGCCACAAAAAATTATAATACCCATGATATTTTCGCCACCTTGGGGAGATATTGCGTCTGTAGAGGATTCCTTGTTTAGAGTAACAATACAGTAACAAATGCTGCGTTCCACCGTGCCCCACATGAGATTGACGTCAAGGGAGTTTGGTGGCCAGGGGGAGCACACGAAATGCTTGGACACAATCTTCAAACCAATCCTGCATAATGCGTGCCTGATGCGTTGTCTTGTTGAAAGAGCCCATTGGCATCTGGATACATGATCAACGTGTAGAGTTCGAAACAATGCCGAGGTAGGATCTAGCGGTAAGGATGTGTTCACTGGGGATGAATGGACACAGTTGATGTCCATGAAAACATCCCCAAACCAATGACACCACCGCAGCCGTCTTGTTTTCGTCCAACCATGCAGTCTGTTTGCACGCGTTCACTCTGCTCACCATCGAATACGCAGCTGTCCATCGTCTTGATGGAACTGGAACCATTTATTTATTTTAACTTGGTCTCCGTCCAGGAAGCTCAGGTGACACTGCCAGCGAAAGAAGGAATCTTTACTGCCTGTATGGGCAACGTGGTTCCACCTTTGTTTCACCAAGGGCCCCGCAGAAAAGTAGCCAGAGAACAACAGAACACGACGCAAATCTACATCAACCACACCACACGCACTTCTGGCGTTTACAGGAGTGCTATTTTCATCACAAGAGTATTAAAGGCGCAGTTGTGGGAAACCACCGGTAGCGCCTCACAACAAACAAATAGTGTGGACGGTATTTACACACTCCGTCAGGTCCCTCCCGTATCTCATAGCACGGGCTTCGTTCTGACGAACTGACAGGCATTGCCACTACAATGCCCTTACAATCAATGCCGGTCCGGTCGTTAACCTCACTTCTAGGTATTGTGGCATTCATCTACTCGTGGAGACAGGAGTGGTCACAATATTTTGGATCATGAGTGTAGTTATTCTGAAAAGCATATGATAATTACATCTGTGGAAGTAAAGTACATGTCAAAAATATACGTTTTATAAATCTAATTTATAACTGTAGCACTTAAACCTATTAATCTTGACTGTTGAAATTTTAATTTTAAGAATCGCATATTAAGGTATTAAATTAAGTTTATAGCAAAAGCTTTAGTTTTCCTGAATTACTGCAAATTAAACCACATACTTTATTTAATAATATTAATGTTTATTGCTAGAAGTCGTTGCTATAATGATCATTCATTATGCCCAATAATGATTAATTTGGCTTTTCTGTATTCCTTATATCACAATTTTATTTGATTGAATAGTACGAGTAACTGCTTAGATTTGGCTTTGGTCCAGGGGTAGCATAAGTGGTCACGTGAACTGAATTAATAGGCTGACTGTCAAATTGTTTGTTATTATTATTTATACCGTTTTGTAGGCAAATAATTCAATTTTAAATTTTTCTTAACAATGAGTACACCAGAATATAAAATCACAGAAAAACGTTTCAGATAATGATCATAAATACTAACTGCTAGACATGCAATGAGTTGCTTGTTTAGAGAGTACGTTAATTTCACATTTAAAAAAAATATATATTTTTTTTTTTCACGAGGATTGTCCGATTTTAAATGTTTAAGCAACTGCAGAAGCTTATGGAGTTTGAACAACTCTCCGTTGCTCATTTTCCCAATCCCTGGCTCATGAACCTGCTATTGAGAGAGGAACTCATTAGAAATTTATATTTTTTACTGTTGATTGTGTGGAACTGAAACTTTTAACAATGGCTCACGAACAATTTCTTCCAACTGTAAGGGAATCGTCTAGCAGAAAGTTTTGGTAATACTGGGCTTGCGCATTTATCCAACGTTTGATGCATGCTTCACTCAGTAAAAGGAATAATACAAAAGAACGAACAACACTGTTCATAATAGACAGGCTACAAGGGGACATTAGGATGGTCAATCGACAGTATCAGCCAGAGATAACAAATCAAAAAACGCTCGAAAATACAAACAAAAATACTGCTCGAGAAAACACGAAAGGGGGAAAAATAATAACACAAACCTAACGAGGTACGTGCACACAATAACAAATAACCAGAGAATGAAACTAATAACGTAGTTTTTATCCGCATTCACTCCATATTGAGCTTGGTGCTCGATAAAAAATAAGTGTGATTTTTCTTTGCTGATCCAGCTTGATTACTGTGATTCATATACAGACCTGGACCACTCAGAGACCTGGCAGTCTCTGGGTGGCTGGGTTCGTGTCAGAGAGAAACTAGGGGCACCTGTGGAGGATGAGACCACCGCAGCGAGCCTGTCGCTTGTGATGGTTGAATAGTGAATCGTCGTTTTGCTTCTTCGAGATGTTGATTCTGACCGGTCTGTTACTGAGTTGCGAAAGGATGTTACATCTCCTTTCGCAACATTGATGCTGCCTTTGATATCATCCATACGCAGGCAGACGATCCCTGGCGTCCCCTATGTGCCAGAAATGATAACCAACTAGTGGTGGTATATGTTATTCTAGAAACTATCTGTACAGATAGTATTTCAATAACTGGTAGAGTTGCCAAGAAAACTGACTGTAACCGCCTTCTTTAATCTTACTTCTTTGAAACTGCGCGAAATTCTGTTCGTTTCCCTTTGGCACTAGTCAGGTTAAGCTAATCTATAGAAAGCTTTTCTGCACAGGTCACATGCCAAATGATCTCTACAATTTTCATATTTTTGCATAGATTGTTGCATATGGCCAAAAATCTCCATGCTCCTGATAAAGTGGCCAGGAAGTGCATTCATTAGCGAAGAGCACGTCACATGTAGCAGTTAACATGATCGAATGACTGCCTATTGTGATCGATCTTACTAAGTCGGTTGCGACTCCACCCCCATCAATTGAATAACATGAAGTATATTCGCCAGTACTATCAGACTACCATAGTAAGTTACAAACACAAAACGTGTCAAGCGAAGAAGGGAATTATCCTCGTTTTGTTGTTATTGAATAGACAGTTGTATATTTCGGTTCTTTATCTCCGAAAGGGGTTTTCAAATGATGGCGACGTAATGCTAGTTATGCATTCGTTGTCTGTAGCCGATTGGTATTCACGTATTCTAACTGAAAGAGCACTGAAACAGGATCTACTCTAATGAGAGAAAGTGGACTGCACCACGTGAATAAAACGTGGTTCAGGTAAACATAGTTGATACTTGTGTACGGTACGTGGTGTTATGTAATGAGTACGGAGGAAAGAAACTGCAACATGGTGGACTTCCAAGGAAATGTGATTGTTGGTGAAGGTGTGTCAGTCTTCGAGACAGTGCGTCCAGTGAGTGGTTCCTGGCCTGATTTTGTATGATTATACAAGGATGAGTGGCAGACAATGGGCAAAGCAATCAGCTTGAATGAAACCTATGGTGTGTAAGTGATATTGATACTTCAGCAGTTCGGATGGGCGAATAGCAGTGACGGTAACGCAAGTGGCCGATGGAACTATGCGGAACAGTCCACAGCACCCTTCAATAGGTCTATTTAAAGTAATCTTCATCATATGGAGCGGACAGCTGATTCGACATCTGACTACACGTCTCAAATATTTACGTCTTAACTGAACTGATGCCATGAACACTGTGGTCCAATAAAAGGTGTGGTGGTCGAACAAACTGCGTTTCCCTTTATCTCAAGAAGCGTGGATCCCACGTTCGCTGGTGGGAAAGTTGAATAGGTATGGCGAATGTTTGCTTGGATGCTGTACACCTTTCGCGACATGAGCACAAGGACTCTTGACAGCAGAAATATATCATAAGAGCTGCTACAGCGTCCCTGCCGAATACTCCTGACATATACCGAACATCTGTGGGAGCTGAAGTCGAACGGGCTGTATTATCTGTAGATAAACTAAGTTCATGGGCGGACAGTTATAAGGTGCTATTTAAATAGCATAGTGATCACGTGTGCAACCCGATATGAGAGCTCGAAGAAAGTTCGAATCGATGTTAGTAAGCGGATCGATCTTAATTTCTCTGTGTGTATCTATATACTAAATTCAAATATATACATGCATGCACATTCAAACTACAAAAAAAAAAAAAAAAGAGAGAGAGAGAGAGAGATTCAAAATGAATTAAACACTTTAAAAAATTGTGTCTGGGATGAATTAGACTCAAGGATTGATGTTTGTCGTGTGACACGAGAGGCGCATATTGAGCATTTGTAAGATTATAGAAATAACGGCGATAGTTCCTTTTACAAATTGGTTTTAAATACACGTTGGTATATAATATAGTTGCTGACTAATAAGTTTTTTTGAAAGCGTTAAATTCTTTGAATTACTGCGTGTGTGTGTGTAATTTTTTTTCATGAATTTTTAGGCGAACAGTGATGAAATAGAGGTCTGTTGATTAATATTTTATAATTGATAATATAATTCACCAGATTAATATTTTTATAATTAATTATATGTATCATTTAGCGTTGTCCAAATTTCAAAAACGCATTATAATTGAGTTTCAGATTTTTAAATACTAGCATAATGAAATGATTATCAGTAATGCCAGCAACCAGCTTCGAATGCGTTGAACCCGTTTGCTGTTTACCTCTCATCCGCTACTACTCAAAAATTAAGAATGTGGGAGCATTACGAAGCCATATTTGCAAGCGATAGCTGACTAAGTGGAATGAACAACGATTCAAAGCTAAATCCTGATGTTACTGAAGAGTGGTCTGCACTAGTTGCTCATTTGATGAACAATTAGTCTGGAGGGGAGGTGTAAGTAAGTTTGCTATGCTTTCAAAAGTGTAAAACTTGCTTCTAAGGAAATGTATGGACATACCACACATCTTCGTTAGTTAATCTCCATCGAGTTACTCTGTGATGAACACAGAAATTCGTAAAATGTGTGGTCTTGTCAAACCAAAACTAAATTTTTTAAAATTAAGGGTTCGGTATGCGCCAATATATACATACTCAATTAACAATGAGTAAGAGGAATTATCTCTATAAGGACTTGTAGAACTTATTGAGACTTGTAGCTCTTTATTTATTAAGTATGTATTCAATAAAATCGGTATAATACGCACAAAACTGGCATTGAAGTCAAAATTTATGTTTAGGTCAATTATTCAGGTTAAGTTTAAGGAGTCATGAAAAAAAGAATAATCACAAACAAATTCAGATTGTAACAAAGTATAAAGATAAATCAGTTTGAAAGTTAATTACAGCAGTTATAATAAACAAAAAAAAAATAATAAAAGCTTCATCATACTAAAAATGAAAGTCTCTAAATCACCCAGTTTGTGTAAGAATTTTTCCTTAAGGTGAACACTTTTGAGGCCAAGTCCGGAAGCGCCTGGAAATTCTGTTATTCACGTTATGATCATGAATGTTATGTCTAGTAGTATTGAACAGCTGTTGTCTGAAGATTTCATAAAGAGGATAGTCGAAAAGAATGTGAAGAGTCTTCCCGAACACCACATAAACAGAGATCAGTTTCAGAAAGATGAAAGTGAAATAACTTTGAATTATTTGAAATCAAAATGAAAAATGTAAATATACTAAGAACGTACCACTTAAAAGGGGTTTATTCTGTAAATAGTAGCTGTTACTGAAAATCAAAACATGACTCTACCCTTCAGAGAAGTTGTCCAGCGCAACTGCTATCTGTCAGTCAAATGACAAGCAGCGTGTTTTTCCCAAATAATTTGGAACTCGCTTTTATAAAAGCGGGGCGGGGGGGCTAATATTTTGTTCTGTTACTCAGTGGTATGTGTGACAGCTGGTATCACAGTGGTTTCTACTTACGCCCTTTCACAACTGGATCAGGCTTTGATTCGAATCTGGCCAAGATGTAGTCTGTAGAACACACTGACTTAAAAAAAAAAAAATCTCCGTGGCATCCGGAAAATCCTTGCCTCTCGCATAACTGATTAATAGCTCCTTGGCGCGTAAACGGAGATGGCCCCTCTAAGTGTAAATAGGAGGGAGCATCTAGATGCTGGTTTCGGGCAATTCGGGATCTGAAGGAGCTCTTCGTTACCACACTGGCACTCTTTAAGAGTAGATATCAGTTTTAGAGATTAATAGGACTATGTTGTAGGCATACACTGATCAAACTTCTCCTAAAATGATAATTATACCATATATTAACAGAAAGTAAGATATTTAATGGGTTTCTACACGTTTACTTCTCTGATCACAAGTTGGATCAACAGAATTGCTCATGGGGAAGTGCACAATATCCAGAGCGGCACTGTATGGCAGACAACTAACCACGGTAACATCTTCTACTCGAACGGAATATAAACATGTGAGGAAACTTCTGCATATGGCGAATTTGCTAGTCTGAGCTGAAAGAGCTGACTGTTAGTACAGAAAGTGAATTAAATTTCTCAAGCATTCCGGGAGTAATTTAATGTTACTGACTGAAATGCTTCGGGCCACGCATTCCGATCAGTAACACATTATTTAAGTTCACGCTGGGCTGTCTGACCTTAATGATGTATACCTCAGTTTATTAGCATTTATATTTTTATACTCCCAAAGTATAATTTTGTCGTTGCAACACGATTTTGTTTTTAAGATAATCTTGGTGACCCCAAAGGCAAGGCTTAGAAGACAAAAGATGTGTTCATGCTGGATTGAATTTCTGTAAATTCTATTTTAAGGAAATGCATACGAAGGAAAGGATTCTATAAAGAATAGACGCGGGATATATGCATAATGGAAACAGTAAAAAATTTAGCTTGGAGAGTTCAGACTGGAATTTAAATTTACGTTGCCCTCGTAATTTATGAAAAGAAATCGGTGGACTTAGACACTTAATTCAGGAGAACAGTGTCTATTTATTGTAAGCTGTGCCATCTATAGAATAGAATACAGTAGAGATTGAACATCTATTGTGAGTACATTGTTTGTTTCTTGTTTTATAGCATTCATCGTCCGATTTCCAATTCCCCCCCCCCCCCGACCATTTGCTCTCGAAGTGCAAAAACCTGCCTTATTAGGACCACTTGAGTTTCCCGGGGCAAAAAAAAAAAAAAAAAAAAAAAGCCTATCGTTTGATACTGACTGACTCGGCCGCCATGGAATGTAAAAAAAATTTCGTGGTGTGATTGATTGGATTCAAACAGAGCTTTTTTCCACACAGTGTGGAGAGGATGGCGATAATAACCACTCAGCTACCCCACGAAGACGATCCCAAAGTAAAGTATGACGAGTTTTTAATTTTGGTAATTCATTAAATCAAAATTGAAACCACGAAGGCGAGGTTCGATATAAATTTATGTGAGCGTTGTTAACCTAACACTTTACACCCCCTCTCCCTCCCAAAAATAAACAACAGCTTTCAAGAAAGTAAACAGTGCGAGGGTATACCTACGCAATCTTTCTCACGTTCCGGTTTTAAGAAATCGGGCTATTTACGTTGGTCTTCCCTAGATGGCGGTAGCGGTACTACTGTTTATTCTAAATTTTGGGTTCGATTGCATATAATTAGAGGTTCATACTGTTATGTGAAATGAATTAATTCAGTAACAGAATCAATCCCCGGTCGACTATTATATCGATTGCAGTCTTATTGATATTAATCGATGCTTCAAATGCTCAATGCATTTCTCCCTTTCTATTGGGTACGTTCGATAGCAGAATGGTCGCAAAACTGTGAGAAATGTACTGTTTCTGAAGAGAAGTGAAATAACTGAAACTGGTAAGTCCATATTTTAAAGCCTCTGTTTATTAAGTATAAAAATTGCACGTCGGAGTTGCAGTGCAAACTCTTCAATAAATGCAAACTTACTTTTCTGAAATCATGTAAATAACTACGTCATTTTTCAAGCGCAGTTTACCTAGCCCCATTTTTGTTTTCAATTGAGTGTGTGCGCATTATCACCACGTGTCTTTCTCTCTGTGACCCAGTTAAAATTTTTGCTACAGTTTGGAGTATCTGCTCCCCAGCTAGTGATGCTGGCAGTTGTACGTCCGTCGAGTGATTGATTGTTGGAGTACTGAAAACAACAGCGAAGTAATTTAAGTAAAGGGACGCCATGAAAGGATAGAGTTTCTGAGCTTAACGTCCAGGAGGAGAGCGTAGTTCTGTAGAGTGATGAAGTTGTCAAGTGTTAGCAGGGCAAGATGCGCATCAATCATAAAATTCTATGGGAGAGTTTGTTGTTTTAATGTAATCTTTCAAACATACATGGGCTTAAACAGTTCGTAACATAAGGGAAGTCTTTTATATTTTCAGGGAAAGATTTTGACACTTGGGATCTTTCCGGAGTGTGAACGAGCTGAGAATGAAATTCAAGCTGTCACCAGTAGATAATGGACTTAATTAACCTGTGACGTATTACTGCTTAGATGTGTAACGAACGAGGTACTATAAAAAATTAAGAAAGGTTAGAGTACTACCGAATTTGGCTTTCAGACAACGGAACTATATCTTAGTGTAATTTCGGTCATCAAAAAGTTATCCGAAATTTTCTTCCATCTTAGGATGAAAGAAGAGTATTTTTGTTTGGAGTCATTAAATATTTCAGGTTATTAAACTTCGTTTTCAGGTTCTGCCCTAAATTCGTTATGTACGTAAACTAGAGAACATGCTGTTCATAATATCTGCATGAAACTGACGAAAACTTTCTTCAGAATCATAAAAGATGTTGCGAGAGGCTTATGCTGAAGAGATATTATGTCAGCAACTTAGCCTTTAGATATTCATAACCGTTTCAGAGTTTAGAATTGGCCTTTGAGTAAAGTGGATTGCTTTGGAGTACAGAAAATTATGAGCACAACAGTCCTCATCCTGCGTGCAGACGCATTACTGGAGAAATTAACTGAATGTTAATGTTTCGTCAGCTAATTCGGATCTATACATTGTAAACAGTGTAGTCCAATTCCTGGCTTCCAATAATGGTATGTGTCCCTGGTCACCGTAGAGCACTGAAATTTCTACCGAATTTTCTAACTTTATATTCCAACGATAAAGGGAAAAACTCCATACCCCTTCGACACCAGAACTTTGGTTTCTGCCGAGATTAAAATGCCAAAAAAAAGGGGCTTCTGTAATTTCAAAAAAAAAAAATCACAACACTGCACTGAAATAATGGAATAATAGCAGCCAATTCTTTGATGCTAGAAAAAAGGAATAAAAATAATCGAAAGCCTTAAAGGGATTCTACCATTGAGGATCTACACATAGGTACCCTAGAATTGGATATAATAAGTATTTAAAATTAAGTTGTACAATAGATATTTCTGATTATTGGAATACATTTTTATTTGTGAAGAGAAAGCTAAGGTTAATATAAAAAAAAGTAACCTATAGACGTTCGCGAGATGCTGCATTGTGTGCAAACTAAAAGTCGTACAACGAGAGTCTAACGTTCTATATTAAGTGGCCAAGCAGTTCTCCACAGCTGAAAGCATAAATAAATTTCATTACATCCATTGGAATTCAGGAAGTACTTGAGCTCCTTAGACTTGATTAGCTCGTTGGTTTCATTAAGTTCCTTCAACGTTGTTGAATTGCAAGGAGAACTCTTGAATACTATTACTGGAAAGACATTTATTACAGGAGCTCTATATAAGAAAAGTCAATTGAATGAGCTCTTCTTAATAAAGTCAGACGCATGCGCCTGTTCTTATTAACAAGAAACTACTGCACAAGCAAAATGCTACTCGGTATCGACAGTGTCATTCGAGATGAATTACCTACGGCACAGCGACCCCCCTTCGTTTCTTCTGACTTTGAATGAACGAAGTGTTAATAAACTGTTTGACAGGAAAATGGAATGTTAAAGTTTTTTTTTTTTTTTTTTAAATATGTTTAAATATGCCCAAAATAAAACATGGCATCTTCCGGAAGGTTATTTTTACATTATATGCTAAAATTAGATTTAATATTCTTTCATATTGATGTTGTATTTGCTCAGAATTCAGTGAACCTTTTGAACAACTAAGATTTGGTGTATGGATGAATTCGTACTGAAAGCTATGAATTCATTGCTATTCATCGAACGCAATTTATTATTTTATAACTATCATAATACAGTAAAGCCTCACTTTAAAGGACTAATACGAATGGTAAGGTCTGGCGGCTAGAGCCAATTGTTCGCTGAACTCGGAAGAGATAGTCTCTGAAGTTTGTTTGACTCTTATGAAAAAGTGATAATGCTTAGGTCGAATATCCCCGCTGCAGTTTCAGGTGACTTTGTAGTGATGTCTGACACGCATGACAAGCTGATAATTGGTTGTAATGAGGAAAACCTTGGCTCCCTTGCAATGAAAATATTTTAACTAATGCTAAATGCCATTATCCAGACAATGGATAATGGCATTTAGTTGCGTAACCGAGTTCCACAGGGACGAAAAGCCTAGTTTATGGATGCTGTCGTTATTTCACAAGTCTGTTAAAGCGAGAGTTAACTGTCTTATGCTGTTTTCTCTGTTCTCACTGCTCCTTTTATAGCTAGTTTATATTGTCGATATTTTGTGGAATTAAGCATAATTATCTTTTTAGAACATTGAAACAGTTTTTATTTTCTTTTTTTTATTATTTTTTAACTGACAAAACATCTTTATCTCGAGCATTCAAAGAAACCTTTCTTTTGTTATGATATATTAGCAGATAAAGAATGACATAAGACAGTAAACTTACGAATTTAAGACTGCTGGTCAAAAATGTGCATGTCTGAGACAGACTTTATCTTAATCATGGGAGTAAAAGTTTAAAATGCCACTAGAACACTAGTGTGAGCTATTGAGCCTTCCCTAAACATAAACAAAAAGTTATTTTATTTCTTTCAGCGTAATTATTATTTGTGCATTAGGGCACTTCTCAAAAAGGGAGCTATGTAACTGGGAATTGAAATAGACCAAAGCACACCGGAATGACATGAATCAGTAATGTAGATACTGATTCATGTCATTACTGATTCATGAATCAGTAATGTAGATAGTTGATTATTAAAAATCAAATAGTTTATTAGGAATCGTTCCGTTTTCGTAAAATATTCCATCTCCACCCCATTACGTAATTTCTACAATAAAGATTGTTATCTCTTTAAGGTCACTTTATTTGTCTTTTTTGTGATGCATATCATAAGTAGCCAGAACAAACGTCGCGCTGTAATGAATTTCCCCCGAAACTGTTCCTGACACATTTTCCAAGTCTAATATCTAGGTCGACTTTACGAGTGAAACGAAGCTTAGTGTACGAGGAGATTACTCTATCTTTTTTTTACGAAAGGAAAGTCTAATAAGATAAGGCGAGATGTATTATTCATTTTCTTATATTCTGGGAAGTAGTAATCGAAATCTTTTATCATTTGTGTCATGTTACGTAAATTTTGATGGACCACAGAGAAAGGAATTGTGCATAGTTCTTCAACAGGCAAACTTGTCCAGAAGAGTAATTTTTCTGAGTCATCATTTTAGTTTGACATTAATTTCCTAATGGAAACGTACTTCTACTGGATTTATGGTGGTTTTTAATGAAGTTATGCTTTTATTGGTAGTGCTCTTACGCAATGAAGATTAATATTTATAATTAAGAAATTTCAGCTTTCTTTTCTTCTTGCTACTCGCGCAATATTTTAAATAATATTTGAAAACATTCACGCGGTTACCACGATTCTAAATTCAATCATGTAATTTTCATGAAATAGCAACGTTGTATCTCTGCTGGGGACACTTGGCTAAGGTGTGGAAAAGCGTGTATTCGGGAAAAGACGCCTGCAAACAAATTATAAGATGAAGGCAACTTATGAGCTGTTGCAACGTTTCACACTCGGTGCACTGTTCAGCCAAGCAGTCGAGCAGCACAATCTCATTATGAGTCTTATTATTACTCGAGAATTCGGTACGTCTACTTGTGAACTTTCTCTTAAAGCTCATGAACCTCCAGATGATTATAACAAAGCTACTGATTTTAATTAGTGTGTCCGACAGTGTTGTTAGTTAACAGTTTCCGTCTTCTAACCAGTTTAGAACACATGCGAATTTGTATTCATCTCGAGGAAATTATTGCCCTTTTACATAGGCCAGTGGCTATTTCCTTTTTCTTTTTGTTGCCAACACACATTTTTGAAGTTTCTTTTTAAAATTTCTCTGTAACGTTAAGTAACCATAAGCGATTCCATTAGATAATTATCAGTTTACAGAGAACACCATTAAAGGTCAAGTTCTTAAATCCATTATAGCGTAAACAACTAGGTTTTCGACTTGCAAAAAGCTGCGGCCTAAGCGCTTTCAATTCCTATTCCATATCCCACAATAAGAGATTACTTAAGATACTTCTAATGGAAAAATAATTTCAGCAGTAGCAATTTATCTTACCTTACTTCTTTCGTGCAATGAAAACTTGCATTCAGCTAATGAAGTTATTTGGAATAGGCTAACTAGAAGTCCGTATTAAGAAAGATCAAATCGGGTTGGGAGGACAAAAGGCACTTCCACTTGGTTATAATGAATGAATAAAAAAAAAATAAATTCTTGGAAAAGTATTACCTTAGACATGTCGTTTCGGGCATCTCATTACTTACAGCGCTGCATGAATGATGAAGGCAGGACGTTTTTATCATCGTGTTCATCAAGGAGGAGAAATGGAGAACGAAAAAATTTGAAAGTTGAACTAAAATTGTAGTTAAAACGTAGCATTTTTCGGTCTGCTGCTCCGCGTTAAATATGACATACGCTAATCGATTAATCATGGGATATTTCCCTTCGGTAATTCTGGAAAAATTCGGCGAGCTTTATTTGGAGTTAATTTAGATTGTATGGTCTCATAGGAATAAACCAACTTTCTCTTTAATAGAGAACTGAAATATCTGAAGGGGGGAAAAAAGGAAGAAAATTGATAATATTTAAAAAGTGAATGCAATAGTAAGAAGCTACGAACATCCTGAAAATCAAAGAAATTATTTTATTATAACACTATAAAACCTGACTACTGAATAATCTTGAACATACGTGTGCCTTAGGTAAATCATAAACGGAGTTATGAACCTTAGAAGGAACGAACCTTCGCACCTTTACTTAAACCACTTAAGCTTGAAAAAAAAATGTGCCAGTAATTGTTATAAAATTGCCCATCTTTGAATTAAAATTAATTTCGCGTTACTGCATTCGATTTTAATTATGGGAAAACTTTTTACTTTGCATGAGGATTGGGGCACGGTCTTCAGTGTCTCGGATTTTTAAATGTGTAGTGTATAAACGTCCAAGTAATGATATACAATTAAAAAAAGGTATTAGTAATCTAGGCGCGACTGTACATAACAGTATTTGTCTCTAAGTTAGACATTAAGGCCATGGACCAGCGGCAATCTTAAAACTCCAAACTCGGATAATATTAAAATACAAGCATAGGAAGAGCATATAAATATAGCATTATGTAACATGCGTGCCTTAGGCAAATCATAAATGGAGTTATGAATCTTAGAAGAAACGAACCCTCTTTCATCCCTGCTGTACTAACTAAAGGAAATTTTAACGAGACCAAGCAGGTGGGTGTTTGTAGTTCTTATCATTCCTATAACTGGTTTCATAACTTTTTTTTTTTTTAAACTGGCATTCAAAACCGTGGGGGAAACAACCCCAATGAAGTCAACACCTGAGAAAATTATCGGAGTAGAAGGAAAGGTAAATTATAGACAACCTCAAACATATAGGCTGAAATTATCCCCGTCAAATCTATCTTGATCATTGTCTTGGTAAATCTATGGCCACTGGTTTGTACATAAACCAATGGCCATTCGCTGATCACTGTAGTTAAGTTCCATCATACAGCAGGGACGAAAGAAGATTCGTAGAAGTCCCCTACATCAGAAAAAAATATTGTGTAGTGCACATTTGGTTTTGGTATTTTGACACTTATGGTACATAGCAATTCGAATCCATTAATAATGCCTATATAGATAATCGTCCGTCAGAATGTACGTATTCGTGGTATGTTGTGCTTTGCAGTGAATCGAATTAGAATCTGATATTAGAATCGAAGTTCATAATAAATTATTAACGTATGGTATCTATTTCTCTGCCCTGGGAACAGGAACTCCATCGAGAATTGGTTGAAACACTGAGAGTATGGAGCGACGTGTAAAGACTAAGGCAGATTTTGATGCAGATCAAATTTTTTTTTTTTTGAGGTACTCTGTTGGCTGATGTCAGGATATTGCTGATGATATTGGTATTTCTTGAGGATTACATTCGAATTAATTTTGGTTACCAGCTTTACCATCATTATATAAAAAAATATATCAGCCGTGTTGTTCACTTGAGAGTATATGATGACTCTAAAAGGATACAAGTGGGGTATTCCAGCATTAAGCTAAATTGTAAGCTAAATTTCGAGTGAAAGTTGGATGATTTTATTACCAAGTAAGGAGGCTAAAAATTTCAAACATTGGAATAGATTTTATCGTTTTCTTGATGGATCTTATGTAACTTATTGCAGGCATATTCATGTTTGCATTTCTGCTTTCAAGTTTAGACAAGTAGTTGCCATTGCCATCTCATTTTCTTCAAAGTGCTAAGCTAATTCAAGTGTTCGTGATATGGTCACTGTAACTATTGGCATGTTCAAATCATGGTAATTTTATTTAGGCCCCTCTTGAGAAGGGTGGGGGTAAGTGTTTGTTTTATCGGTGCTTTCGGAACAGTTTTTCCCATTTGCCTTCTACAGATAGCTTCAATAAGCACGATGTTAGTTGTCTACAAATTTAAATAAGCCCCCTGTTAATATATTATATCGGTGAATTGAATATATTCTGTTGTCAGTTTTCCTTTGTTCGGAATAAAAAAAAAAAAAAAAAAAAACCTCTAGCTTTCAGCAGAACAAGCGTAATCTTCTCACGAGACTGACAAACTCGGTCACAATGTTAAAAAAGCCGATGAAAATTCCTCGCTTTCGTCTATGTTTGAACATATCCTTTCTCCACTAGGTGCGAAAGGACATCGATTGCAACTACAGTACTGTTATAGCCATGAGAGTCAGGCATATAAACTTTACATATACCGGGTGGTTATAAAATAAGTTTCCATATTCAGGAGATCCTAGTATCAAAACGATTAGAATTAACGCTGTAAAAATCGGTGCGTATGTGATTTATGGGGAAGCTAATTTTTAGAAGAAAAAAAATTAGTTCAAATTTCCGCCACCAGGGGAAACGGCGCTGCACATATGTAAAAGTTGTCGTTTACTTCAAGAGACGCTGCTTACGCAAATGACATCCTCTTACATCAAATCAGAAAGGCCAACGCCACCGTCAATAACCATTATGGCTCTTACAAAAAAAGAACGTGCTCCTTTAGTAAAACTGTTCTACCAGAATAATAGTAACTCTAATGCAGCACCACGTGAATATCGGAAACTTAATTGGTTTGCGTGAAGGATCTTTGACTCTGTCAGTGGAGCTTCGAAAACTAATAAAGAAATTTGAAGCTACCCACCGTGGAGTTAGGTGTAATTCCAGGCAGGGGACGACCACGTATTGGAACGGAGGTAGTGGATGAAGTGGGGGTTGCAGTGTTCAGAATGCCAAATACTACCAGTCAGTAGTGCCTGTCAAGAGACTTGAACCTTCCTTGGTCTACTGTATGTAAAGTGCTTCGAATAATTTTGTAGTTCAAGAACTAAAGTCTTGTGATCAGCAACAACGAATAGACTTTGCTCTACGATTTCTGGCTCGTATGGAACTCGACGATATATGGGCTCGAATGATGTTGTGGTCTGATGATGCACATTTTACTCTTCATGGGGCTGTAAATGCACAAAACTACTTCAGCTTACTGCAGTTATACCACAATATTCTCGTCCATCTGCTGTGCATGAAAGACCACTACAAAGTCCATACGTTACAGTATGGTGTTGATTCATACACAGTTTATAATCGGACCATTTTTTCTTTGAAGAGTCTACATCTCATCGCCCCCCCATAAGGTGTATGGTAACTAGTGCACGGTACTGCGCTCTTCTAAGAGATAACATTATTCCCACTCTACAAGAAAGGCAATGCTTCAAGACTAATGTTCATGCAAGGTGGTGCTCCTCCCCACGTTGATCGACAAGTGAAGGAACTGTTCCGTTCAACATTCGGAAATGATCGCATAATTTCTAGAGACTTTCCGCAGTTGAGGCCAGCCCGACCAGCAGATCTCAATCCCAGTTATTTCTGGTTATGGGGATACCTGAAAGACGGTTCACTGTGGCCGCATACAGATGCTTTTCGATTTGAAAGAAAGCATTAAACAGCATGTAGCCAACAGCCCCAGTGAGATGCTATGCGAAACTGTGTCGCACGCACGCAGTCCTCCGTTTTCAGAATGTCATCTCAAGTGAAGGAAAGCACATTAACAATATGTGTAGATTTCTAAGTTCTGATATTAAAATCTAATTCTAAGTTAAGTATTCAATCTCATGTTTCCAATGCCAGTTTTTCCCCTGGTGGCGGAAATGTAACTTCTTTTTTTTTTTTGTTTTTTTTTCCTTCCACAAATCTCTTCCCCATAACTTAAATGACATACCCACCGATTTTCACAGCGCTATCTCCAACCGTTTTGACGCTAGGGTCCCATGAATAAGGAAACTTGTTTTATAACCACCCGGTAATATCCAATAACTTACTTTTGCAAATTTCCTTTCCAAAGCTCTCCATTTATGTGAAAAAAGCTAAATAATTTGTCCTACTTCACTCTGGGAATGTACACATCGTTTTATAATTAAAAAAAAAAAAAAAAACAGTAGTCGCTAAAACTGCAGTTAAACCAGGAAATATGGGTAAGGATCCCACCTTTTCAATCATTCTGATAAATCGGTCTCTGCCATAGCGATGAACGTTACCTATAATGGTTACAAAGAGTGAGAGCAAGAAGGAGATCTCCTTTACATAGAGTACTTATCTTTTATTTGCAACACTATAGCAAATTAAATGCCTGATCCACTTCTCCTGCACGCCAACCCTTCTTATCCCACTGTCAATTTACTATTGACGAAATGAAATAGAGACATCGTTAGATGTTTGCGCTTCCTTTTGACACCCTAATCGTCAGTTGTCAATGTTCAAGATTGCTGCGAGAACCATTTAGACTACTAGAAGGATAGCGCATTGACTTTTTATAGGATTTGCGTCAGCTTACTGCAGACAGAAAGAAAAGTGCAGTCGATATCACGTTCACTAAACTCCTAATCCATGATTTGTTTCCCGCGAACATCATAATCTTAGTTTCGAAGTGCCGTGTTATGCAAAAAGTAACGGGAAATGGTTTGTTCGAGATGCTCAAATAAAATATTAACTTAACACTGTACCATTAATAACTCAGTTGTCCATATCCGTGTCTCAGAATATTATGTTGATTTCGAAGTGCATTGCATCAGATGCCTGATGCTCACAGTATGCGCTAGTACCGCAATATTCGTGCAATAAAAGAAATACTCCGAAGAAGCTAGAAACTATGATGCTGACTTTATTAAAGAAACTGACTTTATTGCATTAATTTTTTTGTTACATAGCTAGGAAAAAAAAAGTTAAAACAAGGACCTTTATCTGAGATCTTCTTCAGCTTTACCCTGATTGAAGAATTACAGTAATTTCCAATTTATTTTCCCTCATCCATTAGTAGAAAGAAAATAAAATATTTTATTCACCCACTTCCAAATCCAAAAGTTCAGAGACAACAGAAGCATTCCCTCGCTTCCATAGACTCCACGAAATGTCATCTCAGTGTATTAATATGATGGAATTAATGACGTCTTATGATAATCTTTTTCGATCCTTTTAAGTTGTCGTGTCTATCTGAAAAATGTGTGAAAAGTAGGTTTTAGAAAATTATCGTACTTTCGGAAGATCAAACTACAGCTTTACAGAATTGAAATTTAAGTTGGATTGTGCGTGCAACCACCTTGCCTCCCTCTAAACCACACAAAATGATATTCATGCCCATTTTCTTTCTCTCACACACTGGTAGATATATACTATGGTTAACATGTACTCCATATAGTACAATAAAGATTCCTGCTTCATTGCTGGACGGTTGCAAGAAAAATTATTACTTAATAACGGCAGGAAAAAATGTTAATCAAAGCTGTTATTGCGAAATGATCCCCTGGATGGTGGGATCAATGAGTTGCATACAAGATCGCATTACGTGATGTGTGAATGGTCTTATTTTAACAACTTTTTCCCATCATTCTGGTTTATATACTAATTTCCGCAATCATTTTACGATGGTGTTATGTACTAATTTCGGTTGGAACAGAGCTCCAGCAGGTATCTTTAACGACCATTGAGCAATTTCTCCACGTTTGGAAGAAGTAGAACACTGAAACTTTTCTCTATTGAGTATAATCCATATTCACCTTTAAATGGGCACCGTGCTAACCTTATTCCTCTTATTGCTTTTAGATGGCCTAACCGCGAACCGGATATGCTTCATCCGGGTTCACTTATTACGTGCGATGCCTTCACTTCTTATCAGTCATAGAACGATACTTGAAAAGAAAACATTTGTCAGAGAATGAAGAGCTCCTTTGTCGTCTTTGATGTGTCTACGGCCATAAGCTGTTTCAGCAGCTTAACTCAATATTCTGAGGAGTTGCCACCTAAAGAGAATCTTTATTGCAGGGATTTTGGAGATGCAATAGAAGGGGTTTGGGGTAATTGACAGATATAGAAAAGGATAAATATTTTGCCTCTGCTGGTTGCCGTTTCTGGGGATACTTCCATCACGGTTTTTAATGATAATGCGGTACACTGAAATAGAATAAACGCATTTTCTTAAATCTGTTTCAGAAGTCCTTTACAGAATGCCCATTCTACTGTTGTTTAATAAATATATAATGAAATAGCGAAACAATTTATTTACAACACAAAGACCAAGATTACAGTTTAATTATATTAGAATTAGGACTTTTTTATTTTATTACTTTCCATTCTAATGGAAAGAAGATTTATATGATTATGTATTCCCTTCATTCTTTGTACGTAAATAATGAATTCATTTGTTCTTAATAAGATCAGGAATTTTTTATATATTTTATTTTCTGGTTTATTATTTTCACTTAGTTTTTTTTTTTTGACCGAGGGGTATATTAAAAAGTAATACATTAACGTAGTTTAAAGAAGATTTTAACAGTTTATTTCGCTTTTATTATGAATTTTATTTATTAATAATACTCCTATTACTCTCCTTTCATCCTATCAGAGAAGAATTCTTAGTCAGAATTCTTGTACTTTAAATATAAGTAGAACATCTTAAAAGAAAAAAAATTTACACTTATATTATACGCATTGATATTAAAAATACAAAAAACAGTGTAGAATTGCCCAAACATTTCAAAACTGAGCATTTAATGTGTAAGTAAAATAAAACCCTATTTAAATTAATATACTGTGTATAGAAGTACAGTAACCTGCTTCCTCAGTTTCAGGATGAGATGACAAAGGTGTTTTTTTACCCATAAAACAAATTGAGCAACCTTTTTGAGGACTAGTGTCGTGTTAAAATACGCGGTGAATTGTATTTCATATTTAATCGTAGTAATTCATGACTTATAACGCAAAACAGCAAAAAGCAATGCCTTTCATGAGCGAACTGTGAAATTTTCGTTTCTGCGCATCCACCATATTGCCCATTCATTCTTCCAATCATCTGCCGGCAACAAACATAATATCCAGTACTTCAGATACAACCTACAGTATATGAATAGCCCATGTGATATATATTTACTAAAAAATAATAAATGCCGGATTTCTGTTGTTCCTATTTTAATGAAATTTGGGAAATCTTGAGTCTTTGCAAAAGACCCGAATATAAAATTTCATGAAATCCATTTGCTGGAGTCGATTTATTGCAGATGGACATGGCGAAGACAGTAGACCCTCTATACCCATATGTTAACACTCTTAAAACAAATATCACGAAGGAATCAAAACAGCTTCGATCTCCACGAAATATGGTGATATAAAGAGCTTAAATTATTTATCAGGAGCAGGTTAAGCAGTAAACTACAGACCATTGCATTTATTCGTTCCATTGTGAACGAAGCGGTAGACTTATTATTTGAACAGTTCATTTGCGAGAGTGCTATCGCAAAAGATAGCCACAACGATGGCCACAGAGAGAAAACACGCCGGACTGTTTGACAGATAGCTAACACAAGTGAAAGGCCTTACTGGCTCGACGCTGTATAAATTCAGAGAATAAATGTTATCTCTTATCCACCACTCAGTAGTCCGGGTTTCAAAATGATGGAAAAGTGAGTCCAACGCACCAGATGTAAACATCCCAGAGGATAGAATATGACTTATAATCGTTCATCCCACCTGGGGATTAATGTTCACGTGAAGCCAATATCTGTCAATATACGCAGTTCATTCTAGTGGAAAATGCACCTTTCATTGAGGTGATATCGATGTTCCTCAGGAACAGTCATGAAAGTCGTGATGATCGATTGGTTACTTAGATAGCCACAGCGTGCAACGTTTCGTACGTTGGATTTATAGCTTTTAATCACACCGTTCAGAACTGCTAAGCGCAAACTGAGCATTCTAGGAAACTTGGAAATTTTCGGTAATGAAAATATTTTATTAATGAATGCTGCATCCTAGTAAAATATCTTAATTTAGAAGATGGGTTATAATCTTGCCCTCCTGGAAAATACAACAAGTTTAACAAAATACAGACTACTGTTAATTATATTAGACATAAGCAGACTACGTAAGGGAAATTAATCACTAATGTTTAAGATATAGTTTTTAAACTGTTTATTTTAATTTCATTTTATTATGTCATAAGTTTCTTTTAAAATATGGATACCTCTTGCGAGTTCTGTCCGTTTTATAGTCTAGGGGAGAATACTAGTAAAGAAATCGTAATTTTTATGTATTTGGAAGGAGCTTATTTGATTTCATTCGCATGGGTCCTGTTGAATGGACAAACCCGAATTAATATTTTGCATAATCGGGGATTACGCCATCAACCCCAAGTGATACGTGTAGTGCTTCCCTAAAACATTCGCATTAGTCGAGATGGGGTGTATTTGTATAATTTTACATAAACAAATATTTATCTAAGTATGACTAAATGCAACTAGGATTAATATTTTTAAGAGTTATAATTATCTATATCATATCGGTGTTAAAACACTATAGTAGTGTAACGGACATCATTTCAACTATATCATATTGTGCTCGTCCTTCACAGCGAGTTACCATGCTTTACACTACCTCGAATAAGTAACGCTTCATAATAACTGTATCGTAAAACAGCCGACCTGGCTAGCCGGGTGGGTAAAGTACCTGCCTGGCAACCCAAAGGTCGCGGGTTCGAATCCCGCCTCGGGCTTGGATCAAAGTACTGCAAAAAACCTTGGGAGGTGCACTATGGCCACAGAAGCCGATGCGCCAACAACTACCAAAGAGAGAGAGAGAAAGAGAGAGTATCGTAAAACATACGATACAGTTACTCACCACAGAGTAATAGTTAGAGGTTTTGCAGCGAACAGTAAGTAAAAAGCTGAAGGCTAGAACATTCAATCTAGATTTTGAATGACTAGTCGTTTTTTCCTTTTATTAATGAAGTTGTTAAAAATTTATCAATTTACACGTTGATCTTTATGTTAAATTTTGATGCCAGGATTTGAAAAAAAAATCTTGCCTTTTTACAGGTAAAATTGTGATGCCGCAATATTTCTATCTCTGAAACTAAACTGAAAAAAAAAAAAAAAAACTCGGGAATTGCCCTCTTCGTTGCCTTCCAAATTATCTGTACAAGTTTCCAGAACATGAACAGAATACCTTGTATGTGAAATGTGACCTTGCAGAAAAAAATCACCTAGTTAGAAACTGTTTTGAGTTTTGATTTGTAATTTTTCAGTTGATTAATTACAATTTTGCGTTTGTTTTAGAAATGTTCAAAATAAAAGTTAAGAGATATAACTTTGTCTTCGGTGACACGGATGCTGACGTATCAGTCTTACTCAGACTTGATTGATTATTAATTTTACACAAGAAAAAACTGAATTATTCCATTAATTATTGCTTGCAATTTTTTTGCAAGTTAAATAATACGTAAGGAAAAACAACTCCTTACTCTATTGAATTGCACTTTGGATGGGAAAGTGTGGTTTACCAATGATAAGCAATATTTATAGTTTCGAAAAATTGCCATTCATTCAATTTTTAAATAGAAAAGAAAAATTGAACATTTTATATTCAAAACATAACTAGTTTTATAAATTGTACCGATTTATTTATTTTTTCTTTTTGTGCTGATATTTAATTGCTGACTGTCTTTGTTTAGAATCGATACGTCAGTTGGTATTTCATAGGATTACATTCCGGTGATCCACGAGTTTGACTTTTTCCTGATGCTCACACAGGAATAGCTTGCTTGAACCAAACAAAGACAGAGGACCAAATGCAGCTTTTTCTATTAAAAAGTGATTAGAGTGCTTTTTCTGGAGAAAGCCTCTGAATTTCTATCCATAATCTCAACTTTTTTCAATTCGTTATTTTATTTACAGATTTATTAAGTCTAAGGTATTTAAAATTTTAGAATTCAGGACTATTTTAAGGGATTTTTTTTTTAAATGTAATTTATAAACTAATTTTTTTTTTTTTGCTCTTGTGGCTCAGTGTATCTTTTTTACCATTGTGTATAGGGACGAACCTTTTGTCACCCTCTAAAGCCTGCGTAAAATTTTAAATTGAAGGCTGCATTTGAAGATTTGTGTGAATATGATTAAGAGCCGAAGGAACTTTGCGTATGAGGCGTTCGCATGTTATGTCTGTAACTGGGGATTTATCTGCCTCCATGGGCAAAAACAACTCAATTCATACCTTGCAACCGTCGTACTCTGGGCCAACTAATTTACTCATGAAATGGAAAAAGGGCCTATAAACTCCTTCCATTCGCATGGGCTTTGAAAGGCCTCTTCGCATAGCATGGAAGGATGGCAGTAATATTCCATTTGTTAACTAGTTCGAAGTACTGTACGCACATCTTTGTCTTGCATGAACCTCACTGTGTCCATTTAAGAATAACTTCAGGTACTTAAATATTTTTCTAACAGTTTTTTTTTTTTAATTTATATTTTACGTTAATTTATTTTTGATTTTTAATCAGCAGGTCAGCCAACTCGTGATGATGGGTGCCCCATGGATTTGTTGCTTATGTTGTACATATTCGTGATGTTCACAGAAAACAAAAGTTTATAGTTTGTTTTAGAGTTTGTTCAGCTTTAATTTTTTGTTAGTGAAACGTTGCATTGGGTAATTGTTTTATTCTTAGGTGGTAATCAAAGCTTTTTTAAGCTACCGCGTTCAGAAGAAAGAGTACAGTGCAGTATTTCAAAATAACTTTTTATGAGGACAGGGATATAAATGTAAATCATGCGCATCGAATATACAGGTCAAATAGAACTAAACGGAATCAGCTAAATGTGAAAAAGGATGTCCCACACAGGAGAAAATAAAATACAAATCAAAGTTTCTATGCATGGATAGGTATAAATTTGTTATATTTTAAAAGTTATTCCTTAACTTACTCTCTTACTATTTCCATAATCGCTTGAAGATGAAATATACCAATTGCACATTAAATAGGAAGTAGTCGGGCTTTTTCCTGAGCCTTACAGGATGTGAGCAAATGGCAATAGCTTGTTCTGAACATTAATTAAAATTCGCTGGTGACCTTACTTCTCTAAGAGACAGTTCGTCTACAAAAGCAGTTAACGTAGAACCTTCGTTTAAACACTTTTATAATGCCCTAACTCTTACGTTAGCGAACGTCAGTCACGAAGCTATTAAAGTGGCTTATATGCCTATCGTGTTTTATTTTGCTTGTGCACAACATTCCTTAAGCCTTAAGGAATCGGTGTACCGTAAAGTTGTTTCAACAGACCTTTCTTCATCGACCTAAAAACCGTCAGTTTGTTTTTAAATCGCAAAATTTGTTTCATTTATTATTCTTAGATGTAACAAACTTTTAAGCTATTGTGTTCTGAAGTAAATTTATTTAATTTATAACAATATACAGCCAAAACAATGCTATTTAGTTTTGTTTCCTAATACGTAATTTAACTTTTAATTGATTCAAAATATCACGGTCCATGCATCGGAAGAAAAATATTAAAAAAAGGAAATATATTACTGGATCGTGCATAGCATATTTTGCCTCATTTGAATGAAATATTCTCTGATGCTTCCTAGTAATTTTTCCTCTGCATTCTTCTAAAATAGAAAAATGAAGCTTGTTGATAATAATGCCAATATTATAATTTCATATTTAAATCTTAGCCTAAAAAGGGCGTAAAAATGGGCGTTGGGGTTAATGGTGCTCTAATTGGTGTAAACGTTAAGGAACTTTAATTTTACATCAATACCAGGATGCAGTATATAAATGCGTTTGATACGGTTAGTTGAGGTGGAAGAATGAGCACTTTCGAATAACTGCTCCAGGCATGTACTCTATTCACAGTTACTTATTTACACATCCCCATCTTTCTTGTCATAAGAATATCAGAAATATGCTTATTCCAATGCCTCTCTCTCTCTCTCTCTCTCTCTCTCTCTGAATCAAATATATATATAATTTTCTCTCGCGGAGCTGATTTTTTTTTTGAGCAGCTGTTTAATTTTGTACAAATCCTAAATCTATCCTACCACGAAATATTATTTCCATTATCTCAAATATCTCCAAAACCTTTCTTAACTTCACTCGATTAAAAGGAGAACATCAACCAAATGAAGACCCCTGTCTTTCAAACTCGCAACACCCTTCCACACAGACGTTTACTTTCTTCTGTTTTTCTTGCTCCATATATTTCCAGGGGCCCTATTGTTCTGAGTTGGCATATATAATCCACCTTATTTTATTATAAACAAGCAGAAAAACACATGAACCAGTTAGCTTTAAGCTCCTAACAGTTTTCTTCATTACTTCTGTTTTCTGAAAGAAAAAAATAAATCCTCCAGGTAAATTTCTAAATATTACGATCTTCAGAAATTAAAGGTCAATTCAAGCCAACTGGTTCTTTTCTATTTCCCAAGAATTGCAGTAGAGTAAATTTCTCCCTCGGATGGTTCCTCAACATATTAAAGTATTCTGGTGAGTTTCCGTAAAATGTATTCCTACCCCAGCAGGTTTTATTCGTGAAGACCAATATTATCACTCAACTTATAGGAAATAAATACCCCTCAGGCAGAAATTTTCCCTCCGACACGTTAACCACACGGACCCAACGAAGGAGCATCTCGCCATTCTTCTTAGGGAATATGCTTCAGACTTCTCCAGAGGATGTACCGTACAATATACAAGACATCTTTAACCAGCTCCGTGTCAACTGTGAACGGGTGAGGATAAAACATACCGCACCATCATCCTTCTACAAACCTGTCTCTTGATATTCAGCCAGTACCCTCTTTATTCAAAGTACAGTCCCAAACTAGGGATGAAAATCTAATGACGTGTTAGTACTTCATGTAGGTGGCAACCAAATGAAAGCTAGGATGTAATACCGTGAGGCATTGCAGCATGAACTGTGTGTTCTGTATAATTTAAATATTAACAAAATACCTCTTTCGATTCACTAATTAAATTATTATAATTAACATTTTATTATTAATATATGTTACCGTTACTATGTACACATGTCTATTCCAGCATGTTACATACTTTTCTACGCTAATCCTATGATGACTTTTCTGTCACTGATATGCTGGTTCCCGGTTCCTCTCACCCGTTTCTTTTTCCACATTGAAAAGAAGTGTAGACTTCGATTTGATGTAAATAAAAAAACAATGCTATAATTTTTAGAAAAAATATTTGCATTTGGGAATATCATATAAAGGAACGTTTTGTTGAGGAAACAGAATATGTTAATTGCTTCTTTGCATACCAGCCAACGTAATGCTAATCTTAATTCTACCTTATTAAATTATTAAGTTATTAAATTTCATGAATAATTGAAGTCCGTTACAGCAATAATCTTCATAATTGCGTCCTTCAGTTATGAAATGTGACGTATCACCGAAATGACATCACTCGATTATCACGCAGTGTTTTGCAATTCTTTATTCACTCAAGGAATTTTTATTTTTGTAGACATTCATTCTTGTGACCACTCTGAACAGTAGTGATAAATGAGATTTTATTTTTTCCCACTAGTTATGTGCCTATGGCACCATTTACAAAGTTCAAGTTGTTTTATGATATTTCTTACTTGATTTTATTTCTTAAATATTTTTATGAGCCTCTGTTGCATTTGTTTTAATTATTTTACACTTCTTTTAGAATTTGCAATTTTGTTTTTGGGAAGAATCTAGATTTCCGACTGTTTAATTGACAATAGGACTCCATTGTCATTTGAATAGTGCTATCGCTCTCTAGGTTTATATAAACTCTAACGTTTTCAATGCAGAATGAGCAACATTGTTGATTTATTTCAGGAATTTGAAATCTCCCTTGTGCATCAAGCCCAAACCATTGGTTTTATTGACTTGGTGAACATTTCTTCATCCATCAGTGGAAAGCCCATTTCACTCTTTTGTTTCTGAAAAGCATTTGTAATTGTTTTCCTAAATAAGACTAAAAGGCGATGTGGATTTAAATATGATTCGACGTGTCAATAATTCAAATCTGAGATTGCTATTAAATTAGAGGAGTCAGCACATGATTGGTTTCTTAATGTAATTCGAAAAGTGCTGTTATTAGTAGCATTATTTTTTAAAATTATTTCCCATTTAATGTGATTAATGGATATTTTTGGCGAAGACAGTGGCGCTAGGCATTTTTAAGCACGAGAAAGCACCAGAATATGAACTTCTCTTTTCTCTATAGAAGCATGAATACGAGCACTTGCGGAATTTTGGCCAAGAAAGTCAATAAGAGCGCTTATTGACTCTCTTCTCTTAAATTCCGCAAGTGGATGAAGTTAAAACTAAATGCAGTGAGTTACAGAAGTCTGCTCTCTATACATATCCATTACCGTCAATATCTTTTTTCTTTTTTTGCTCGTTTTCCAATTAATGCAGTGCTACGTTTATGGACCAACACTTGCAACCCTCATTCAATAAGCATTACAGGTAATATGGTGGTTCTTGTGTTATGGTTTGGGTCATGGTAAACGTATTCAAAAATTAAGTAGAGAATTCGTTTAATAATAAGAATTTTCTGTTTGAGTTTATTGTTTATCCAATCTTTACACAAAAGAATAGTATTTGCATAAGTTACAGTGAACTACGATAACTTCATTAATCGTTATGTCACTTCTGTTCTATCGGAGAGGCTTGAATTCGATCGATGATCCGAACTCAATGATGGTGGGTTAATGTGCGTGTCTATCACCAGGGTAGCTAAAGCTAAGAAGCGTTGGCTTATTGTTACTGTAAACCCAGGAGGAAAAAACCATGCACCCCTCCAGAGATCGAGTAATTCAGCCGCATTGTGATAAAAACAAATACTGTATAACTTCCCAATGCCTAAAGACAGAATTCGAGCCCAGACCCGACTTTCTACAGAGTATGGAAGGACGGCAACAGACACTTTCTAAGCCATGAAAGACTATACTTGTGGGTCTTTTAATTTGGACCGCGATAGCTCTTATCATGCTGAGATGTAGCGTTTACACGCAAACTACATTTCAATTTTATCCCACAAAGAGACATATACAATTTTTAAAGACGCGTCATATTGACTAGGAGACAATTCCCAACAACCCTGTGGCCATCTGAGCAAGCATGTTGATTTCTATACTGTAAAGGAGAAATGTATTCAATTTCAATTAATCTTTAAGTTGATATTCTAAACGAATAGTTTTGTATAGTTTGTGGATATTGTATTAGATAGTAAGGCTGAATGACATATGTAACCAAACTTTTTCTATGTCGGCCAAAAAATTAATAAAAATTCAAATAAAACAGAATATTCAAACTTTTACCATTCCTAGAAGAGAATCGTCCAATTCTCTTTTTGAATTTAGTCAATCTCACTGTTTCCACTACGTGCGAGGCAACTTATTTCAATCTTCGATAGCTCGTTGCCCATGAATGTACTTCATTACATCCATTCTGTTAATTTCTGAGAATTTGTATGTGATCCCTGTTTCGTATCTTCTTGTGGAGGAGACACGAAACATGATAACATACAAGGGCAGAATAGCCCTTCTTAACGCATTTTAATGAATCCCTTCATTGCCTTATACACGTCAAAGTTAGCTCTCCCCCTTATGTCTGGTTGCGAAACATGCAGTTCACACCTTTTTAAACTACTTTTCATATGTGTATCGCTTTGAGCCGGCCACCAATCTGGCTCTTCTCTGAACCCCTGTCCAGAAGTAATATATGTACTAAAAATTCCATAAGCTTATGGAATCAAAAAGAAATTAAATCATTTTCTTACGCGATGAAGGGATTATCCCGAGTTTCCTCTGGTCTTTCAGGTAAGCACCACTGGGATCCAGCACCCACTGACTAGGATTCAACTTTACACTAAAGCTCAGCGTGTTTTTCCATACGCTACAACACGTGAAAATTCGGAAAGGGGGATCCTGCTGGTTGAAGGTCTAGCTTAAACACACTACTTTGGTCCTGGTATGGCTCGTCCAGGCTAGTTGGTTGTGCCGAAACAAAAAAAATAACTTCAACCTCTAATCCTGATAATATAAATTCCTTTTCCGGTATCCCAAAGGATGAATCTACTCATAAGGGAGATGCTCACCCTATGGGACACAACTCCATTTCAACCTTAGTTACTGACGGCCAAACGCGACTCTGAATGACTGTTATTAAAAATTGATCTTGCAGTTCGGTTTTTAATAACGTTCTACTTAATGTATTTGACACTTGGAATTGACATACACACAAAAAGGATTTGATGACCTTCTTAAGCAATTTCTTTCGCCTCTCGTTTTATTACAGGACTAAGGACATAACACCCTGTGAGATAGTATGCTGACATTAACGGGAAGAGCTGTATCGTAGCTCATATTCTCAATAACTGTGATCTTTCCCTTTTTAACTGTGTGAACTGAAAACTTTTCTGCATTTCTACCCCTGTGTTTACTGAAACTGATATATCTGTTCCCCTTCTCTCCTTCCTGTGCGTACGTAGGCGGTCGGGAAAAAAAGCTTTCCCGCAATATTAACTTTTGTGCAAAGGGAAACCATGTCACCCATCGAGAATACTACGTTCGAAGATTGATGAGGCTGAATTTAATACCACCACAGTCAATCAGGAGCCAGTTAATGGTGTAGTGAATTGCATCACCGAATGTATTCTCGGGATAGCAGCAATTATAAAGATATCCACTCTGTTTCCACCATTACAGAATGGGGGGAAAAAAAAGCACTAAGCAAGGCTTGGAGGATATTCCGACGATATTCTAGCAAAGACAATGGTCAGGCGTGTGGATGCATAAGTATGCGTGCCTTGAGTGACTCGGGTTCAAGCCCGTGACTGCTGAATACGGTGCTGTTTCTTGTATTCGCTTTACCTTGTGAACTCCTCTGACCGTGTGGTCGTCCCGGAGTATAAACAGAAAATTTTATTAATATAATGGCCTTTAAAGGTGTACTCATCTTGGATTCGCTTTGCATCTTCTGTCTCCCATACGAAAAAACCTAAGGCTCTGTGGGGCGAAAAATATATTTTGAAGAACAGTTTCCGAATTCATGGTAGAAAACAATCATCCTTGGATTTTCCTAGGCAGAAGAGGATCCATAACTTCAGCACAACTGCCGCCCTGGCTCTGAACTTCTTGTGAAAAATTCTGAAACAATAGTCAATAATTTCCTTATGTGGCATTTGGAAGCGAATGATTCTTTTCCAATACAGTGTAGCTACCGATGAACCCTTCAATAATCAACCATTCATCGACTGGAAAGCACCTAGTGACGATTTTATTTGATATGTCAAAAGAAAACGTCATAAGTTCTTGCGGGATTCCCTTTCTCTCGCCTTTTTGCCAAGAGGAGGAAGTTGTCCAATGATTAATTCTAAATGCGGCGCGTTTTCCTACCAAAGTTAGTCCTATTATTAAAAAAAAAAAAAACTTCCTGCACCTGTAATCACTTCCCTCTTTGTTCATGACTTCGTTATTTTTACACAGTCACTCAATAGAGGATAATCAAAAGGGCGCATTGTAGCCTTAGTTGCTAATGCGCCAAATAATCCAAACAAACAAACATAATCAAAAGACAATTGCAGAAAACCATTGACCCCCCCTATTTTCTTAGACAATGGCTAATAGTTTCAGGTTCTCATATCGGAAGGCAGTTTTGCATACATTTTTGTTGCAAACGAAACCCTTCACCCTGAACCATAACAAATTCTCGGTCACACTGTCATTCCAGTACTAACCGGGACAAAATTCTTGGGTATTATATATTCGATAAATTTATATCAATCCAATATATTTGTGAACAGCGGACAACGCATAGGAGGTGCGTGAACTCCCTTCGAGCCATTTCATCATATCAACTTGGGTTGATTGATGAAAAATGGTTCGGAGTCAATTATGAACTTATTAACAATTGAGCTGTTGATAGCTTCATCTATCAACAGTGCAACTGATAGCTGTACTCTACTTCTGAATTTCTGGTGCACTTTTCCTGACTAAGCTAGATTGCGAATTCTAGGTATGTGTTGCAGTTAGAAACAGCGTTTTGCGTTGGTGAGATCCACTGCACCATAAGCCCATTAGCATTGCTGCTGGCACAAACAGAACGTCTGTCCTAAGTTTATACTGCGAAGCAACTGAACCACTTTGTTGCTTAAGCGTAAGCAATTGTCGCTACAGTATACTTTTAGAGTAAATTCTCTGCCAGACTAGCACTAGACTAGACCAGTAGATATTCTGTCAGGGAGGAAAGGCCAGCACTCCAACTTCTCTGTATTCGTAGCAATAATCAGCAAACAGCGCTGAATATTCGAACTTCTTGGTAGTCTGCAAAGATGGCTCGAAGCCATCTTTTCGGGCGCTGCAATATCCGAGCACAAACCCCATGCAGCATACATGCTGCAGGGTCATATACTGTCGATATAGCCTTGGATCAAGTAGAAACACTCCACCAAATTTGTATTATGTACGATTCTCTGAGTTCATTGCCTCCTTATCGACGATCAACTGTAATCCTCATCCAGTCAGTCCCAGGTACAACAGAGGTCACATTATCATTTGGAAATCTGGTTTTGATAGCAGCTTTTGCTGGATCCTAGTTAGAATGGGACAGGGGTAGTGATTTATCTGATAATTCTGCCAAATTAATGAACCCGAACAAACCCTTGTTTGCCCATATACACCACCAGCAAGTAATAGAAATGAAACTGTTTTCCCAGTGGCAACATACATGACATGGACACGCTTCAAATAAATTGTAAGACATTCGCCTTGTAATCAAATATGGGTAATTATTTTCCTTTACATAAATGATTATACCAATTTCACTATTTTGTCTGTAGGCCTTGCGGATTCTCTCCATCAAGTCGGTGCTGTAGTGCCAGTAAGGATTTAAAATTTTGTCATTGACAAAAAGCCAGAGAATTCATTCTTCACAATGTGAAGTATCATCAAGAGCTTTGGCAATTCTACAATTTTAATTCTCTGTCGTTTTTTTTTCTTTGCATTTTTGACCACCACTTCCGAGCTTGAGGACCTTGGTAGAGCTGCAACACCTGAATCATAGGGTGAGACGCCATGTAATGTTCTTGAAGACAATATATTTAGTATAAAGAAAACTGATTATTTAAACGAATTATGGAAAAAAAATTACTGATGGGTATATACGTAATTTACTTTTCACAAATTTCCCATTAAATATAATAGTTGTGATTTCTCGTCATGCCTTTTATGCATAGTTTATTGCCTGATTGGTGATTCTGTTTAAAACTAGAGTTTTAAACATTATTATCACTAGCATATTTTTCACTCGGTAACTCTTCCTAAAATGGAAGAATGATGTTATCTGATTTTGATAATTAAGAGAAAATTTTAGGAAATTCTTTCAAACGAGAGTAAGCGATATAAAGACAAGTGGTCAGCTTTACTTAAGCGAAACTTTAGCACCGTTTCCCCAGAGTTTTAACTTACTGACCGATTAGAGCACGTATGACCTAAAATAAAGAAATACAATAAAATAACCTATAATTACAATTAGGCATATACACTGTGCTGCCACTTTATTAATACACCTACCTAGTAGCGTGTTGAGCCTCCTTTAGCGTTCAAAACAGCCTGAATTCGTCTGCTGAAAACGTTGTGCAGGAATGGAGTACCATGCAGACCGTATGTCACGCCGTTCCTTGAGATTCGATGGAGGTGTAGACCTGCAGCGAACAGCCCTTTCCAGCTCATCCGAAATATGTTCAGTAGGATTGCGATCCACGGACTGAGCCAGCCACTGCAGCAAAGAAAAGTCATTGTCAATGGTTCTTGGAACCATTCCATAGTGATTCGGGCTTTGTGCACCGACGCATTATCCTGCTGGAAGTAACCACCTGACTGAGGATAAATTGTCAACATGAACGGATGCACTGGGTCAGCAACGATGTTTAGGTACGATGTGGCATTCAGACGTGAATCTATGGGTATCAATGTACCCAACGTGTGCCAAGAAAACATTCCCCACACAATAACACTGTTCCCAACACCCTGCACTGTAGGCTGACGACTACGGTGCAAGGATAGGTCCATGGATTCATGTTGTTTTTCACCAAATTCTAAGCCTTCCAACAACATGATGCACCAGTAACTTCGGCTCTTCAAACCAAGCAACTGTTTTCCAATCGCTGCTAGTCCAGTGCTGGTGTTGCTGTGTCCACAGGAGGCGTACTCTCTTGTTCTTCATCGAGAACAAAGGTACGCGATGTGGCCGTCTGCGCTTGTAGCCCATTCGCAACAAAGTGCGACTAGTAGTCCGTTGCGATATTTTGTTCTGCGCACACCAAGGTTGCATTCTGACGTGATGTGCAACGTTGTGGCCCATCTGTTTGCTTGCACAATTCTAGCCATCCTCCTCTGACCTCTCTCATCAACAAGCGATTTTCTTCCACAGGAGTGCCATTGAGAAGATGTTTTCTGTTCGTCGCATCATTCTCGATACACCCTTGAAACTGTGGTGCGTGAAAAGTTCAGGAGAACTGCCATTTCAGAGATGCTTTGTCCAGCATGTCTTGCACCTACTACTATGCCACATTCGAAGTCCGTTAGATCACTCATTTTCCCCATTCTTGCTATGGTTTTTACCCTTAACTAATACTAGAAAGGTTGTTCTTCTGTATTTATATCCACAAGTGTGGTCATGTGACTTGCAACGTTCTGGGACAAACCATTTGTGTGAACACAAGGGGTGTACCTAATTAAGTGGCAGCACAGTGTATTGCAAGAGCCTTAGGCTTATGCTGCACTGGCCAAAAAAAAAAAAAAAAAAAAAGAAACACTGGATTTAGGAATAGACTGTTTTTAGACGTGTGAATTAAAATAGCGGCTAAAGGTAAACAAGTAATTTAAATAATACAAGAGAATAAACAGAGACAGCGCAATGAATAAGAACGCGGTGCCATTTGAGAACAGGCGGGAAAGGGTTGCCGAGGGCAAGAACCATAGGATCGTAAAATGGGATTACGAAGTGTCTCTTTTGATCTAACTCACCGTTACGAAGTAAACAAGAAAGTAGTGGACGTCCAGTGTTTTCGTCAAAAGGAAACGGCGTCAGGGTGACGGATATTTTGCAAAGTTGACCATGTTTAGAGAGAAAGTGTGAACACCTGAGTGTTTTGGAGGTGACCAGCAAATATGAAAGGGCACTATTGCCGTGTGAAAAAATAATAAATTTCTATAGAAGGGTTGTGTGCTAGGGAGACGGCCACTGTGAGCTGTTTTAGCAAATAGGAAGGAACGAAAAATTAAATAATAGGGGGATTGGTTGGAGTCCTTTGGGGAGGTGTTCCAAACTTGAGGGGAAAAGAAAAGTTTGGGGAGAGTAATTGAGAAAGTGTCCACTCTGTGTCTGACTTCTCTGTGGTCTAAGGGGAGAAGGTCGTGAGTTTGTGGGTTGAAGTGGAAGTAAATTTTTTGGTGGCCAGAGTTCATGTCTCATGGTAGCAAGATGAAGGAGCAAAAAAAACCGTGAGAAACAAGAAAGCCTGGTCAGGCATTGGAAGGCAGTTCTGGGCAGTGAAGGTAGTGTTTAAGGTTAAGGTAAACGTGCAAGAAAGAGAGCCTGGTCCGGCATCGGAAGGCAGTGATAATGGCCAGTTGTGCAGATAATTGAGCCAAGAAGAGAAAGAAAGCATAGTCCGGCATCGGAGGGCAGGGATGGGATGATCGGCGTCCTTAGCAACGAAAACTCAAGATGTACCTCCTAAGTTTTGTCGTGTAAGAGACTACACCTGTGTCTATGGTCTGGCCCGTTGAGAAATAGGCAGCTGTGCAGATATGTGTGCCAAGAAGAGAAAGAAAGCCTGTCTGCCACTAAGGAAAGAAGAGTGCCCAAGAAATGGAATAAAGCCTGTCTGCCACGAAGGAAGCCTGAACTCAAGGAAACGAAACTGAAAGTAGCGGCTATTTCGGAAAGTAAGTCTGTTCCTGTTTTTTTTTTCTCGAATCCTGAACTCAAGGACTCGTAACCTAGCTGTGCAAGTAATTGAGTGATGTACCTTTTTAAAAAAAAAAAAAAAAACATTCCTGTTGTATTAGGCAAGTTAGTTACTAAGGTTGAGATAATTTATGAATGTTAATGATTATGAAATAATGTAAGGGTGTTAAAAAAGTAATAGCATAAAGGAATTATATCTATAGGGGTAGTATTGTAAGGATATGTTAACCTATGTCATTAATTTAGGCCAGGTGTCAAAACAAGATAACAACCAGCTGAGTTGTAAAGAAAAAAAAATATATTAATAGAGAAACCTCATGACTAAAGAGAAATAACTGATAACTAGATGACTAAGATGATAACTAGAGAGTAATTAAGGTAGAATGAGGGATTTATAGTGAACATTACTGAGGTAAAAGGATACCAGTTATAATACATTTCATGTGTTAAGGGCTAGAAACAAATATACAAAAGAGTAATAAGAGTTGAAATGAGTTTTGCTGATGTAAGTGATAAAATTGGTAATGTAAGAGAATGATTGAGTAATCATTGATGATTCATAATAAGTAAGATACAACTGATACAAACTGATGTTAATAATTTGTAAATTGAGAATTTTTGATGAGAGAGAAGTAGTGTATTTTACTGTAGTATGGTTCAAATATATGGAAATTGGTATGCGTATAGGTAATTATTTTTTTTTTGTAAATACTGTATATAATGTTCATTAAAGGGTTGTAAATTTTTATTGAAAAAAAGTGTCTTTAATGTTCTGCTAACACCCACTTTATGCACTCTAGAATTTTCTGTGAATTGCAGTCAGATTTGCGTTTGTGGGGATGGGCCTGTGACTACAGTAGGATTCAAGTCAAAACGCAACAACAAAAAAAAAAAAACAGACAAGTAATAATATTTTATTATTATTATCCATCCTGAAGGCGCGGTGCTTGGCACTGATCATTTATGATCCTCTCAATCTGTACCTCTTGCAAAATTTGACATCACTCCCTCTATCACTTCGTCGATTTGCTTATGAAATTAAGAAACAGTGTTCCATGAACCGATCCTTAGGACATTCTGACGTTACACCAATCTGATACATATCCATTAATCACAATTCTCTACCTACTGCCCTACAGAAACCCTGTAATCCATCTTCATTTTTTTCTAGTAATCCCAACATGTTCCAACTTATACAGTAATCTTATGAGGGACTTGAGTGAAAGGCCTTGCTGAAATCCAAAAACTGTCGAAATTGTTCTGAACATCCAACTCGCGGGTAATTGAGTCAAAAGAGCTTACGAAGTTAGTTAAACATGATTTTCCCATATAAAGTTTTTCTGTTCTTCAGAATGCCATTTCTATCTAAATATCCCTGGAATGCACTCTTAATCATTGTCCTCGGAGATTTTTCCTAACACTGAAATCAAAATAACCGGTCTGTATTTACCAATTTTACTTTTAGAACCACCTTTATTTATTAGCGATACGTTGGCACTTCTCCGATCAAAAGGAATATCGCCCGAGTACATTGATATCCCCGCCCATAATGAACCTCAATAGTTCAATATGCTCTCTGAGCACGCCTCTCAAAATTACTGGGTATATGCCATCAACTCCACAACATTTTTTGCCTTCAGGTTCGAATAAACAGCTAATGAACAGTCATTCTCTCATTTCGAAATCACTGATTTCATATGTCTCAGCCACATTCGCATAGACGATCCCCAGCATGAAGAGTCTTTCTTCAGTAAATAAAGATTCGAATTACTTTTCCTCCTGTCCTGTAAGCGGGTTGATATAAATCGGATTCGTGGATAATGATTACATCTGGAATATTCTTAACCCTAGTATTTTCTCTAATATGTTAATTCAAATAATAGTCATCCGATTTATTTAAAAGTTCGTTTCCCCATGAGTTTCCTTCCCACTTATTCCAATCAGTTAGTGCGCAAGTTGAAGTCACCTAAGACATTCAGACTTGCTTGCCCATTCATTCTCCATATAGAGGCTCACGTCATCTTCATAATCCAGTCATTTTTTTTTTTGTAAGCACCTGCTGATTTTTGACAAGAAAAATGCCATCCCCCCCCTCCATTTGTCGTTCTTATCTTTGGTAAATACTTTATGCATACCGTAGTGCAACTCGTCAAATCCAATTTCCAGGTGGCACCGCGTGTCTGTTAGCCCTATAATAACTTATAATGCACTTCATTTTCATTATGGGTTACTTTGAGTTAAAATAACCAAATGCAGTAGGAAAATAACAGAGTTTATGGAAACAAAAATCATTCTTGCATTATCTTTATCCTATACAAAAAATATACCAATAGGGCTAACTCGTCAGAGAGTGTTGTTTTCTAGAAAGATGCCAGAAAAATTCATAATAGATAACATTTTTTAATACGCCGAGTAGTTGTCTGTAATTAATTTAGTGATATTGTGACTTCTAAATTAGAAATGTTTGAGCAGTGCGGTTAAATTATCTAGGAGGCGTGGATGACAGTGTGTTTTAATCGCATCTTATTTCATTGATATTCCTAATTAACGCTTGACCTGTACCGTATATCAGAGATCCTGCTGAGACCAATACATCATTGCTGGATACAGATCCCAGATTTTTTTTTTTTTTTTCTTTTAACGAGAGCGTTCTGAATATCAACGTCGAGTAAGCGGGCGTATATTTATATCTGAGAGCTTTGCATTACATAATAATACAATGAATGACTGCTTTATTTTTAACGCAAGCTTTAATGAGTTTATTCATGACGCGGGTCTCTTTTATCTCACTCAGAGAAAGGGTAATTAATCAAAGTGTTAGGTATTTTCAGCTGTGCTCGTGTTTGATCACTAAACGCCGAAAAGGATTTAGAACTTGGGTTTCATTATTATATCTGACATTCCGTAATACCATTTTGAAATACCAGTGATGTTGATTAAATTCGAAATGTGTCATTATTTAACAAGATGTCTATTTTTAATTTTTTGTTTATTATGAAAAACGGAGCCACGAAAGGCATTAGAACTTGGAGTAGTTAATTCTCTGTATTGGTTAAAGACTGAGAAGACAGAAGATGCTTGCCAACATTGCGCACGAATTTCTGCAAGTTGTAATTGTCCAAGGGGAAAAACTGCTTCAAAGACCTGTGAATAGGACAGGTTCAGGTTTTTCACAAATCCTAGATTCCACCCTACGTCTCAGTGATGTAGTAGGAACGTTCACTCACTGTTGATTGATGTGAAATTTATTTTCAGTTTGAAATATGAAGAGTAACGTTATAATTCAAGACCTGATCCAAGTTTCAATGACAGAGACCAATAAAGCACAATACAATGTAAATGTTGGTAAACTGTGATAACTTCCTTTTTTTTTTTTTTTTAGCAGATTCGAATGTACGAAGAACTTCACGAACACCGAACTGATCGGACAATACATTAATAGATGTTTTGGACCGATACCACTGTATGCTTCAGAAATCTGGTCCTCTGCATCTACCTCTCGATGTAACGAATTTCTGTCAATGGAATATTGGATTCTGCGGTGGCTGAACCGTCTGGGAGGGAATCCGATCACCATCTAGAAGTCCATTCTCCTAGTCAACCTAGGCATGACCTCCTGGAAGCTCACTATCCTCAAAAATAATCTGTCAACGCTCACCAAGCCACTCGCCAGATTGATGCCCCATCAATAGAAGATATCATCGCACTAACAAGAGGAAGAAATAGAAGCCATCCCCCACTTATGAAGGCTTCCCCACTTGATGAAGCTATCAAACTTGGACTCCCTAAAAGAAATGTTCCCATGTAACACCATTGAACACTTCAACACCTTCTCCATTGATCCGGTAAAGTTTGAAGCCAAAACCTACAGAATCCAAATTATAGACCAAATCTGGACTAAATCACCAGGATTGCTCTGAAAATTGAGCAGTTTTATCAGCAAGTTGTATGATATGAACAATTAAATGCAATAATATAATGAAAAATAAATAAATCTGTTATGTTAGTTGCTGAAGAAAAGATAAAGAAGTCAACCTGTGTATTTAACTCTTCAATTATCAAGATCTATTTTATTTCAAAGTGAATACAATTAAGTAAATGTATATATCTGTTCAATAGTTATTACCATACAATAATTATATTGTAAAAATCTGAAAATTTGTATAAAGGTGTATAATGTATATGTAAAAATTTCTGTAAACCCTCATAGCCCACTAGCTGTACAGGGGGTGAACCTTGAGTTAATAAACTGATGATAATAATAATAAATAACTTCCACTAACCAACAGGAATTAACATAAGAATACAGAAAGTAAAAATGCAAAGTTGAAACTATGAAAATTCCCAGTTTACTGGACTTCGTAATTAATGGGCTATGTTCTGAACCAAGCTTGTCTTTCGTATGGAACCCAGTAACCTAAATTCATCAATCTGATGGTATGAATGTTTTTACCATTAGGGTGAACATTTTTACTATGATTAAAAATAAAGCAAATTTTAACTTACAATCAGTGAAGATACCGTCCATGCATTTGTTTAATCAAACAGAAATACTGTATGATAAGGTGTTTGTTCTCTTATGAGTAGAGCATTTACTGAAGTCATAAAAATTACTGAAGTTACTTTTTTATGAAATGCTGTACCGAGTGGTGCTTACAGTTCCGGCTGAGAAGAAACTATTAGATGCGGCAAAATGCAATATTTAATGCCTTTTGTTTGACATAGTGCGTTTTTTCATAACATATTAGAAACTTCGATGAATATATACTTCTTTTGAGTTTAACGGACAATTGGATTTAGACTTGAAGGTTTCAACTCCATACTTTTACTGTATTTACAAATAAGAACAATATTGCCTGCCCAAATAAAAACAGCCTTTTCCTAAGACTGCCCTCCTTATGAAAATTAAATCACAGAAAATATAAATGAGACAGCCTGAAACTTGGGACACAATCGCTAAAAATGAATCAAAAGCGAAGACGGACATTCCGTTGAATAATATTTTCAGTTGGCTGACGGAAAGCCTTATGGATGTATAATGTGTTTAGTGTCTGATGACATCACGGGCCACCAGCTAGTATACATTGTGGTGATGGGCCTCCCCCATCTCCAGGTAGTATACATTGTGGTGTGATACAGAACGCTGTAGAGGCCAGAGGTTAAAAAAATCTATGGATATTGTGGTGTGCAACGTTTTGTGCTGTTGTTCATCTGGCACTTTAGCCGTTGGGCCCCTAATGGGACTCATCTTTGCCCACACTACGTCCCGTTGAGGCAGACCAGGTACACCAGCATTTCTACAAATTGGGTTAGGCCGAAAGGGATATAAGTTATGCGGGGTAGAGTTAAAAATTGAATTGAGTGTGGGGCTTGTGTAGTTTTGACAAAGGACAAACACTAGTCGTTAGATAGCTAGAGAAGGAAGGGAGACTGGAAACGGAGGGTGAGAGACAGAAATATGAGGACAATAGGGAACACGGCCCTCAGAGTATCAGCGAGGCAGGCCCATGACTCATCAGGCGAAGAGAGGGGGTGGCGAGGAGGAGAAAGGACAGCACACAGTCTTCCCTCCCCGCCCAGGAACGAGAAAGATAGGGGCACCTCAGAAGACAGTGAAGTACAGATCGCCAATGATGCCAGCATAGCTGGAAGTTTTCAGTCAGTTAGTCCATATCATCTGTCGGAGGTCCGCTGTGAGTCATTCATGGATAAAGCACCGTCCAGTGAGGTTGTATTGATGTTGGTGGTTTTTTGTCCACTCGCGGTCCAATTTGCTTGACTTGCCTGGTCTATGTTCTGAACCAAGCAAGTATATTGCGTCCAACCAGGGAGTGAAATGTCCCATTTGCGAATTTCCTTTGTGTGTTGTCTCTTCCTCTTCATTTAGTTCGAGTTTTGTTTAGTTGGTACCGTGAATAGCAATCAACGTTCTTCTCCTGGAGAATAAGTCCTGGGCGAAGCGTGAGAGCGCTCTCTAGTCGTCCTCCGTTTCGAGTAAGTGCGACTCTTGATTCAGCGGCGTGTATCTTGTCCTTGTTATTAGGAGGCATCGCAGGTCTTCATAGTGTTCACATCAGTGCATCCGATGGTCCCATGTCTCCGCCTGTCCGCAAATATATAGTGAGCTATCAACCAAGCCAAAGGCTGCTAATTTGGCGTTGTATGGGCCATGCCCTGTGATTAGAAAGGTCATATTCAATCCTGGATGAAACCAGAGAATGGGCCGAAGGTAGGAATTTCCTTGTCAGAACTTCGTGGATGGATATCAAGAGATGGGCGGGACTAGGATTCGAAGAACTTGTCGGACGGGCTGAAGATAGAAAAGAGTTTTAAAAAAAAAAAAGTGATCGCTGAACTCAGAGATGGCACTGAAAGAAGAAGAATATTTCAGAACTTCGAAATTCTGGTCTTCTACATGGAGAAAGGCGACTGTTTGAGATTAAATGTAGTGTTTGATTAAATGCCAGGAATGTGAAACCACAGTAGACTGAACATAGTTTTATTAGAATAACCTGAAGTCGTAAATGACTCTTCAGAGTGAGAACTACTACAGTTCTCAGTTTACAATGACTGGTGTCTATTGCATGTCAAATCAAACGTTGCCATGTTTTGAAACACCACCCATTACACATTGACAGCTCCCACCTATTGTTTCACGATTTTTCCGTTTTGATGATCAGTTCGCGTGTTGCTTAAGCAGACCACAGAAATGCAATGTGTGAGACATTGGCGCAGTAAGAATTAGACACATTAGTCTCAGAAGAATGTAAGGTCATACTTTCAAATCCCATTATTTTTCTCCGTTTCCTCCCAGAAACATTAATATAATATAACCGCTAGATGTCGTTTCTCTATTCACACTAAAAGTCATTGAAGTGGATTACTTCAGAACGCGTAGAAAATGACTCAATTTCGTTTCTTTGCCAGACCTTATCTTGAGAAAATAGGCCAGCAACGTTCACACGGTAAATATGACACCACCCTTTTGGCATGTTTATTTTTGACCTTGTTGTTCCGTAAGGTTATTTATCGATGGTGTCGCATCCATGCGCTGCCAGCAAGTGATTAGAGTGAAACACGATAGTTCCGATACTTGCCAACTGTTGCTATAGGCCTATAAATAACTCGGCGAACAACCATTCCCGATATGATAGCCACTATAAATTCTCTTACGTCTTCCTTCGTCTGCTAGAGAATAACTGTCACCCTGTATCCCAGTGCTCTGCTGGATGCACTATATTGAACGTTGTACATTTATTTAATGTTGACTTCCTACCTTGTTGTGCAGCTGTGAGGGTTTTATAGAATTTGAGGAACGTTCGCCCTTACCACAGCGAATTAAGTTAGTTATGCGTTTATTGACGCTTTCCTTTCGTGGATGAGAAGGACAGTTCTTGCTTGGAATTTCCGAAAATAAAAACAGCATTCAAGAAATTCTGTTATAATATACAACCATACCATAATGCTAAATTAATGCCTTATTTATTAATAAGCTATATGATACACCTGGAATCTGAAATATATTCAATATCTATTTGGCATGTCGATTGTGCTTATTTTACCTTATGTAGAACTAAAACAAGAGTCGCATGAGCTCTGCTTTATCGGATTCCTACTTAAGCTAAGTTCTTCGCAAAGGATTATGTGCATGGAAGACTGTAATTTCAAACAGTTGAAGAAAATATGAAATCATTCAGATCCCAAACAAAAGAACTTCAACTGGCTTGCCTATTATCTTTACACCTGCTGCCTAATTTATATTAGGTGGATATCTTTGCATTGTTAGTTGATTTATCATGATTAATCGCGAAAAATTCGCAGACTGAATCAATAGCCTGGTGCTCTGAGTAAATTTGATGTTTAAAATCTAGTGACTATATCGATTTTATCATTAAAGGGACTACTGTAAACCACAAAATAAGTTGCCAAACAATTAAATTCTTCTGCTTTCGAAATCATCTTCTCTTTCACTGGCGAAATTATGAACCACCTGCCACCATTTCAGAATCGTTTGAAAGTTACTACCTATGAAATACTGGGTTAGTATTCCGATAGTGATTTGTCTGTGCATATAGTATGTTAAGTGTTACAGTAACTGGAATTTCTATAAAAAGATATTCTGCCTAAAACCCTTTTACAAGAATTACACTGCTGTGAAATTCTGCCAATGTTGGAATGCCTCGCGAACATTGTTTTTCTTGCACGTTTCTCTGGGTACTCTATTTGTCAGTGGTAAGTTTTAAACAAGTTTATTCACTATGTAGTTTGCTTGAAGTCTTCCTGCTATGACAGTATGCCTGTAGTCCAGACTGGAATGTCCCTTGACGTTAACCTAGATATCCTGGGGGAGATCCTCCCGACACATTTTCTGTTTCCTTATCTCCATAGGAAGGCTATACACGCTGTAGTCTAGATAGTTTCAGTCAATATGCAACTCCATTTTGGTCTGGCATGTACCAGTATTCTTTTATTCCCTCAACCACAAAGGACAGTGTGAATCTCTTGTGAATTACCCCATGAAAAAACAGACTATGCTCTCTAAAATTAAAATAAAAAACAGTTGCCAACGACGTATCCCGAAATATATTTTAGAGTATCGGGGAGACACAGTAGAACTCTTTATTATATACAGAAAGTACATTGCTGTATACAACTCCCTTCACGGCTACAAGCCAGGGGTTAAAATTAGTCCCTCATCACCGGGATTCGAACTCAGGTCGTTTTTACTCGGTGTGTGGAGGACAGCGATCCTACCAACTGTGCTACCACGGCGGGCAAGTAGTGCAAGAAAGCCAGTTTTATGCTGCATCAGCCAAAAAAAAAAAAAAAGAAAGAAAATAAATTATGCGCTTCCCTCTTCACGCAGGTGACTATCCAGTTGACCTTTGAAGTTCTTCAAACTGTCAGCCTCAGCTACCTGCGAAGTAAAGTTCTCCCAGCAATAAACAACTCGCTCGCTAAAAGAAAACTTCCTACAATCTAGTCTAAACCTCTTCCCCTGTAATTTAAATAATGGCCTATAGCACTGGAAATATTTATAGCAATGAAAATTCTGCTTTCATTCATTTTACTAACCCCTTTCACAGCCTTTATAAGCATCAATCAGGCCCCCTTTAACTAAATCCTCATTAAGAGTGGATTTCTTTTTATAATTCCATATTATTAAAATCACCTGCAGAGTTGGGAAGAGGGAAATATCTTTTTGCCTATAGTCAACTACACTTTTTTGTAGACTAGATATATTCGACGTCCCGTTAGGTGATTTGGAAAATCCAGAATGATTCATGGCAAAATCTCCTACTCTAAGTCAAAAATGGACTGGTTACAGCTTACTTCGACTGAAAACAAAAAACATTAAAGAATTCCACCAGTTGAAGATTGGATATGAACACAGAACACTGCAAACAAACGAATAATGGCGAACAAGACTAAAAATGAAGTTGAAATCGAGATGCGGGAAAACTGGGAAAAAATGCAAATGGTGCTGATTTGTAAATTCCTATTCCTAAATCAAGAATCAAATTCACCTCTTGAAAATAATAATCGTGCTTGCTTTAACAATGCGGGTTAATCTCACTGTGTTCAAGTCCTTTAGTTCGCTTTATAAAAAAAGGTCGATTCTGAAGCTTATCAGTCTCTTTCAAATTCTCGTGAAAATGGACAAATAGAACAGGGTCTGAAGATAGTCTGATAAAGAATTCAGCCTGCTAACAACCGTTCTACTGTAATGGAATGACTAGGGGATTAAGGAATATTGATAATCAAAGATTCGTTTTAGCCAACCGTGGCAACAGGCTAAGCCGTTGAGAAATGACAGCGAGTAATAGTGAAGAAATGCGTAGCCTCCTAGTTCGCTATTTTCTTTTCTCTCAGCGGTGTTTTCATTGTTTATATTGAACTGAATAGAAAACCTTGTCCTCTGTTTTTTCCCGAAAAAAAAAAAAAAAAATCTCCTTTGTATCTTTCTTTTTCCTGCACTTTTGTCATTACCGGGAATTTCTACTCACACGTAGCTTTCTTCAGTTTTCTGGTCACCTTTAGAATAAAGTGCCTTCAGCATCCCTAGGGACTGACCACATTACAGGAATGAGAGGCTCCGGGGTAAGATTTGTTTTCTCAAGGCTGCTTAGTGGAGTTTCTTCTAAACAACTTGTGTATGTTAGAGGTTCAATAACCTCATATTTATGGAGATTCTATTTGTATTATATTTTTCTGAAAATAATTCAGTAAAATAATTTTTCAAATCAAGTTTGAAGTATTATTTTTATCGTATTATATTTTAATTATTATATAACGTCTGAATTATTTAATCAGTATGTATATATAAATTGAATTCGGTATGTTTATTAATTTTAACTGAAAACGGTAAAAGTTCATGCCATATTATCTATTTTCTTCAATTTAAATACACCTCTCAGCGATTTGCTGAAAGCCCTCGGGGCTAGAACAGTGGTTTCTGTCACCATTCTACCTTATGTTGGATAGGTCTGAGTGCGAATTACGAGTTTTTTTCATCCAGTAAACAGGCAGACCCCCCGAGGAATTGCGCTGTTACAAACAATATACTGATGCCTCATAGCCTTAATATTGGCTTAATATACATCACTAATAACAAAGAAAAGATTTTTTAATGCGGATTTTATTCGGACATCAATCCACACAGATTTACAGCGCAGCACATAGTGATTGATGACCATACAAGTATAATTTTTCAGAACAATTACTCAGTGGAGTATTCATGTCGAATTGGGAGGATCAACTGGTTCAGATCCATTGGCTTTTCCGGTGGCTCTTATTAAGATGCATGATCAAGTCGATTCAACGAATGATCACTGGAGAGCAAGAATAATGGGGATGGACAAGAAATTATGACCTATTAGATTTCCAATGTAATGAAAATCCTAAAGAGGATCTTTCGCCGATCTGACTTGTTACTACAAAGAATTTCGCCAGTAATTCTTAAGCTGTGAAAATCGTTGGACTTGAATAGAAAACGTTCTTCCAAGCGACGCAAGATAAACGACATAGCTTACCTGAGACAAGATAATCTCGTTATGCTTAACTTACTTACATGGGAAGACACCAGTATATATCTGTGTAGATGATCATGTTTTGCTTCCACGGTACTGCGCTCAAATTATTCGCGTGGAGTTCGTATGAAATAGAAAAGCGTTTGTCTGAAACCATATTAATCTAACAATATTTATTGTTCAAACCTATGATAAAAATTCGACTTTTGTGAAATTTTGCATATCTAATATTGCATATTCTCAAGCTCAAGTTCAGTATTAGAATAGCCGAAAATTAACTATTTACAACAAATACTTTGAGTGATATACAATCCCAGAAGTTAGTTTATTGTCACCAAGTATTTCAAAAACGCTATTTTATTCTTCTTTCTAAAATTACAAACTACCACTGATATTTTATTGGAGAATTCTTATCTTTACTTATATAACCTGATCTGATATCATGGGCAACTTGCCTGGTAGATCGGCAAAAGGTCAGCGGTATGAAGAAATACTTCGATTATGTTGGTCATAGAGCTTGGAAACCAGGCATCTTAAAAATATTATATTTATTTCTGCTTTCATATGTTCCCACACCCGGCAGGGGCGGGAGGTGACGGCTTGCTGTCTCCTCTCTTATCTGCCACACCATTCCTTCCCTCTGGTGGGGCATGGGCATGCCTCACTGAATAATTGGGGGTCACCTACCCTATCGACCCTCTTCTTCCTATTTCACCCCCCAGCCTTCACTCTCCCCTCCCAGCTCTTTCTCTTGCACAGTGTATAGCCCTACACGTCCAAATTTAAAATACACCAAAAAAATTTCGCCCAACCTTTTAGGCACTTCAGAAACAGGCCTTCAGCGTCAAACCCCATATTAGCGCTTTAATGTAAGTGAATTAAAATCAACCGCGGTCGTTCCAATTTTATTTTAGGTCCTAGCCACTAAAATCCCAGGAAAGTAAGTGGCAGGACCTGCCAGAGTACAATTGACTCAATGGTAACACCCAGCTAGCCTCCACGTGGCGCGGTATGGGCAACGTCGGGTCCCATTAGGGGCCTGGCGGCCAATAAGCCGGATAAACAATGGGCACAATATATAACACTACTCACGAATGAAGTAAATGTGTGTGTCCCCCCCCTTCACCTGGTAGGTTCCCCACTGCCAGCTAACATATCCCACCCCCAGAGCGGGATGGGCAGCTGGACCTTCATACCGGATTCGACACTCCTTGGACATGACACCGACGAAGACATTCTGCGGCTTTGCTGCCAACACGCCATTGGCGATCCGAACTGGGTACTCTAACCTGGTTCCCTTTAAAACCCCATCCCCAGGCAGGGAATGGAGGAGACGGATCTCTGTCTCCTCTCCTCCCTGCCTACCCCCCATATTTCGCCTGGTGGGGCTCGTCTCCACTGACCTCTTTGGGGATGCCTACTCTATCCGTCCCTATTCTTCTATCTGTTTCCTCCCCAGTCTTCAATCTCCCCCCCCTCTCTCTCTCTCTCTCACTAAATCGACCTAGTACACCCCCTAACAATGCCGCCAAATTATAACCAACGTCTAAATTCTACCGGTTTTGTGCAAATCTCTAAGATATCTAACACTATCAGCTTTTATCTAGCGTTACATGTCTAAATTTAATAACACCAAAATTTTGCCCGACCTATTTGGCCTTTAACACATCTCTTTAGTGTTCAACCCTAACCAGCGATTTCCTAACAGCAATCCCATTAAGCATTAATGTCAAATGCATAAATTTTTTTTTTTTTTTTTAAATAGGCCCTAGCCACTGAAATCCCAGGAAACTAGGTGGCAAGACCTGCCAGAGCAAATTGTTGTGATACTGGATACACCCGGCTAGCCTCCACGTGGCAGGGTATGGGCAACGTCGGGCCCCACTAGGGGCCTGGCGGCCAATTAGCCGGATAAACAATGGGCACAACATATCACACTGCACAGACACGACCCACACACTTTCAAGTCTCTGGCTTGACAGTGTACTGTCCTCGATACAGTGAAACACACGCGGAGATGGGAGAAATCCCAGGTGCCGTCTGACACGAACATACCTTATACCTTATATATAACACTACTCATGACCCACACACTTCTAAATCTCTGGCTTTGACAGGGTACTGTCACCGATACATAGAACATTCGCGGAGATGGGAGAAATCCCAGGAGCCGCTAGACCCTCAATATACCTCATATTCATAGAATGGTTTAGAGTAATGTATGTGCTACCATAGACTCGATTGGAGTCTCGCAAGTCTACTGTTAGATTGTCGATGGGCTTCTGCGCCTGTTGTTAAGACAATAATTATGCATGATTAGTATTTGGTCTTACAGGGGAATTGTCAACGTTGCCAAATCGTAACCTCATATGAAATTTTGATCTTTTATAAATAACGTCAAGGAATATTTTGTACAGATATCGCTGCCAAAAACCAACAGTATGGCGTTTGTCTGATCTTTTCACCTATATAACTCGCATTCCGATTTTACAACTTGAAGAAAAAAAAAATTTTTTTCGCTGTGGACAAATTTTAACGCTTCATTTCTCCTTCATTCAGCTATGTCTATATCTGTCTGTCTTCAAATTCCACGTGAAACACAAGAAGCAGGGACGATATGTCTCCTCTTCGTTGATACACACAAGGACTTCACTGATGCACACACTGCTGAAGGGAACTGAAGAACAGAATTCTGCTCGATTTCCACCACCACAGATGAGGAGGAAATTTCATCCACAACACAGAAAAGGACAAAACGTAGGTTGTCTCTTCACAATCGATGAAGAATCTATTATTCTCAACGTATGAATTTACAAGGAAAATACAAAAATGCAAAATGTTCATTTATGCTTTGGGGAAAAATGTGACAGAGAAACTTATAAACGTAATGCACCAGTCACGGGTTGTCTTCATGTTCCCCTGTATTGTCCCGTTTAAAATTTTTCTCCATTTGAATTACTTTTATTTTATTGTACATGTAGAACGTAAATAAATAATTTTATATCTCGAAAATGCATTTACTGTTCATGTTTAATAATAAAATAAAAAATAGCTGTCCATCTAGCTCTTCTCAAATAAGAGAGGCCTTTCCAAATTTTTTTTTTTCTTTGGACTTGGCTGGGAGTTAGACTGAGCATGATTATTTGTTGACTGATTGGTACGCATTCTTGTTTGATGGCCTACTGATATCTACAGGGATTCATATTTGCTTCCAGTATGCCAAGCTCGTCAATAGTTTCCACGAAACAGACACAGTCACGTTAGGTGCCAAAAAAGTCGCACATTCAGGTCGAATAGACCACGGTCGTCTTAAATACTATTGGCTGTGGGTGTTTATACTGTGGCTCTTACTACATTTGAATCGCAATATGCAAGCAGAACGCTTACGTGTCAACCTTTTTCTTTCTGATCACAGAGATATATAAATAGGAGCCGACTGAAAGGAATTTCCAAACAAGACTTCCGCTTCTCCTGTTTATATTTTTTTCGATTTTATTTAAATCAGTTCAAATTCAAAAATTGCTTATCGCTTTATTTTTCTCCTCTGCTTGAGAAGCTTGAGGAAAATGCCAGATTTGAATATCCGACGGTGGCATCGTTCACAGCGTGCCACCGTCGGAAATTCAAATATGGATTTTTTTTTCTTTTTATTTTTTCTTAAATACTTGTATTTGATATTGGAAGCAGAAATTCTGCATATAAATGTTATTAAAAATGAGATATAAATCACCAAAATTTGAGGTTTAGAAATGCAACATGACGGTTCCCATGTTAGTTAGCGATCTGTTAGTCTTGACGACACCCTACAATAAGTTTAACTTGATATGAATGTATGTATTTATGTTTTATAGAACCTGTATGTTATACAGAACATATGATAGTTTTAAAGAAGAAAACTACTGAACACTAAATAGAGAGAACTATCGAATCAGATTAATGCCATTTGAGAATCGATTGAACATTACATCAACCTTGGGAGTTCACATGTTTAATTAAGCAGGAATATTTTTTTTTAGTTAAAAAAGCGGAAAGGAAGTTATATGTAACTTCCGTCTGAAACAAGTGCATTCACTATAAGCTGCAATTTATTAAAATTAATAAGTAATTTAGATACAAGTAGATTTAGATACAAACCGATTTAGATACCGTACATTGAATGGCACGTTGTCGTGACCACCATCATTGAATATATCCAAACTATAATTGGAAAAGCTATCCGTATCTGTGTTTTGCGGTTGCTGCTAGGTCAGAGAGGACTAACTACAACCGCAGTATGTAATACAAATCCTTAAAACATATAACAATATGAAGAATTAGAATTTAAACCTGATATGACCGAGTGACCAGCGAGAGTGCATTAACGCACGTTCTTTGAGTGGACTGTTGTTCAAGCCCATTACTGTTAAATACGATTAATGATTGTATCCGTGATTTATTGCAAACTCCTCTGACCTGATCGTGCCGGAGTATAAACAGCTATTATTATTTTTTTTTTAATACTACATCAGAGAAAGCGTACACAGGAAGTAAATCCTTCCGTTGTTTATTCCTTTCTCATATTTTACTCGGCTGGAAGCAGGTCCCATTATTTAAATAAATGACAAGAAATATTTTGATTAATGTAATCATTCCATGTTATTAGCATAAAATCATATCGATCTTTGATTTCTTTCCCCAATTTATTTCAGATATTTTTATTTAAACTGGTTATTTTGACATAATTTCAGTCTTAATATCCAAAAGTACATTTCAAACTTGTATATTAGAATGAGGTGTGTAAAGCTGCTGACTGCGGTGAGAAGGGAAGGATTCTGGAATTTTTCGTTCTTGGTTCATATAAAGGTTTTTGTCTTGCCACATACTTTGTCTAGAATATAATCAGGAATATACATATCTTCTGCCGGGACAATAGCAATCAATGTGCTAACTCTACCCCGTACTTAATGAAAAGTAAATAAACTGAATGCAAAACAACCATTTCAGCCATTTTTCCTATTTCTGCATTTTGACTGTATCGATTCCTGATGCTTCTGTTCCTCCTGAATTTTCCAGCACTTACACTGCCAAGATGGAATCGACAAGTTGCTACTTCGCATTCCGGAAACTACGCTTAATACTGCCAAATGAGCACGTTCGAAATTCGTATGAATTTTGGTAAGTTTATCTCCTGTCCAATAAGTTCCACACATTGGATAGGAGCTATGGATTGGTAGACGTGGTCCAATTCTACCAAACCAAAGGATACTTTTTATAGAGAAATTTTCGAGCAGCAAGGCTGAAATGTGCTGCATTCCCATTGTGCATAAACCACATATTCTGTGTTTCTCATGGAACTATTTATGGCAATGCATGTAAGCCCGTCCTCCAAGAAATGAATATCTGTATACTTTTGGCGTAGGCGGGAGGAAAAATGGACCAGTTAGGTAGTCACCAGCGAATTTAGTTCAAATGACACTAATGCCAAGACTGGGGATTTTCCCATACCATGAGGATTTTTCTGTGCCTATTGGCGACCGTTGTGAAAATTTGTGATTGCATCTCTTGTTAAGTGTGATTTGAACTATGAAAAGAAAGACCACGGAGAAAAGACCAGTTCAATACACTTCTGCGGAAGCCATTCCAAACACGACTCGTGGATAAAAGTCTTCTTGTGAAAGGGCTTGCGTGCATCAGCCAATCCTGCTGCTAGTTCCCCCGTTTCCTCTAAAACAGGTATTCGAACAGATTTGGTTCTTCCACAGCCAGAGGTAACAGGGAAGAGGGACTTCTGTCTCGAAGACATGGATAAATGGCTGAAAATTTATCCTTGCCTGGACATCATAGTTGTGGAAAAGTTTCCCGGTGAACAAGTTGAGCTGAGCTTTACTGCTTTTCCCTTCTCTCGTCCATAAATGTGAAATGAGTGTCGCATTTCAACGTTGTTCATATTTTGTCCGATTATTTATAGCCACATATTCTGCGGAAAATAACAACGACTGATTAACTTATGGGTAACTTCAGGAAAACTGCACAGAACAACCGACGACTCTCCTTTAAGGACAGTTGCCTCACCCAGAAAGCGTAGATAGATTAAGAAGTAGGAGATGATGGACTGCCTGATGGTGCCTGTGTGATAGGTTTCACATAGGTCTAGTTTGATTCCCTAGAGCCTTCAGGGCTTTTTAATTGAACTACTCTATGTGTGTGTGTGTGTGTGTGTGTGTGTGTGAGAGAGAGAGAGAGAGAGAGAGAGAGAGAGAGATCTTTGACAGATAAACCGGAGGCTAAAATCATGATACCTAGGAATTTTAACTTTACTGATTAGTCTTAGCTGTAGTGCTGCGAAGCATGAGCGTCACAAGTGGGAAATAATAGTAGAAAAAATAGACAAATTATAACTGGTTGTCTAATCACTTCTGAATGCATATATCTACCATATCCATGGCCGTTATTAACACTGACGGGACGTGAAATTGCGCTCCCGGATAACCTGAACACCAGCTTTATATTCTTCAGTCATACACTGTTTGCTTTCCTACAACTAAAATTGTTCCACACTCTGAGCTGTTAGTGTAATGCGAGGGCAGGAGTGGCTATTTCTATTCCAATTACATTTATAATTTCGCCTCCCGTTAGCTAAACAGCCAGACAATGACTTTTAACCATGATACACATTTCTTAAAAAAATATATATAATAGCAAGCAGAACAATGTGGTTAGATCAACCTTTAAACCATTCAGCCTCCATAACAGTATATCGTTTAGTTTCAGTGGGGTTATAGACTTTGCTCGTCTCCAATTTAGAAAAGTTCAGCTTAAAATTCGGTCGATGACAGGAGGACCATCCGCATAACATTATAGAGATATAATTGTAATTCTTCCCTTTTAATATATTACTCTTCTTAATTTTTTTCTTGAGCGATATCGAAACTGAAGTACTCTAAATAATTTTACAGGTTCATGTCCAAATTTAATTTAGCTATTCAAGTTCACTGTGAGAAGCAAATCAATTCATCAGGCCGTGCAATATTTGTTGTTCACCATTTGTTAAATATGTAGATGCAAGTCCCAAAATAAAAATAATAGATAAAAAAAAAAACTTTTACCACCAAGTGGCGTCTGGTTTTGTATAAATCCATCTCATGTATTGCGTTTTATCACGTGAATGCAATGCCTCATAATTCATCGTAATACTATGAGGTCACTGCTAGTGGCTACCCGATGAAATATTTATCACTTGCCGTTACCCTTTTGATAAATGTGAAATCGTTAGATAATTGCTAAGCTTTCTCAACCGCATGGTGCAAATTCTGGTCTTCTGAACTTTAGTCTAGCAAAAAATATACTTTTCAATTATTAAAAATCGAAATATAACGGTACACCCTATCCCAAAGAATTTGCCTATTTTGATATTCATGAACATGGAAGTTTTTCGCCTTAACATAAACATTTGGTAGGCAACAATCAATGGTTTAATGTTTTTCGCTGCTCAGATGATAATAATACAAAATTATTTCATTTTTCCTATAAAAAATCTAATATTAATATGCAAAGGATTTGAACAAAACACAGTTTGTTTCGATCTAATGACTTTTTACTTAACTTTGATCGATATTTTGCATTCCTTTTAGGTTATAAAACAACAGTAAATTAACAAACTACGGTGTTTAAGAGAATTAAGTCTTAATATAATACGTATGAAACTCAACTTTGAATTAGTGATACTAAAGTACACGTTTTGCAGTATTTACAGAACAAAAAGGATTGCAGGTTTAATAATTTTTTTTTATTTTATTGTCTTAGCGTGGAACAGTGAAAAAGTTGCTTATCAGTTTAGAGAGGGTTTTCTTGTCGAAGAAATTACTTTCTCGTTACTTTGTTGTTCGATAAACTCCGAAGGGATAACTTAATAGCGACAACTCCATTAAATTTCATCACGAAAATGTTTATATATTTGTCTTATTTCTTCATGTATTTACTGGATGAAAAAGAAAAAAAAACTGCTTCCAGTAACTGTTAGGTGATTGGATATCATTGCAACTATTTGCCGAACAAAAGAGAGCATTTTCTTTTATTTATGTTCAGCAATGTTCAAGGTACGTGAGATCCGCCAACCTTGTGCAATTGATGACTAGGGCTGTTTTTGCCGGAAGCCATCTCTATGTCACTTCTGTTACTCTAGTGTGCACGATGTGTTTTGTAAGAAAGAGAGATGAAAGCAATTGCCATTACTTTCATCTCTTGCGTGTTTTCTGTAACACACGAACAGAAACACTAGGAAATGAGCAGCATTCACGTGTGAATGTAGGCGCTGTTTTTTTTCAGTACAGGTAATAAAACCATTTCTGGACGAACATATATTCACTCGCGATAGCAGCTAGTCGATGTTCGGCTTGGATAGAGCTAATAGAAATAAATAGAAATGGCACTGATATAAATAATCTTTAGAAAAGACACGGAACAACCATTTTCGCGAAACCGAGAGAGATTACCATAGGGACCTATAATACCAGGCACTTGTCTGAGATGATTGCTCTTTTTTGTTCTTATAACCAGGTGGGTTTTGTTCGATAATTATAGAGCAGCAAACTATGGAATCGCTGCACTTCAGGGAATACTTTGGTAAGTAGCTAATTTCGATACTGCGCAGAAAAATTTAATTGAATCTTCTTCCTTTTTTTTTTTTTTTTCGAAGAATATCAAGATAAATGCAACAGCGTTGCCGAGTACTTTGAAGGGTACCGCTTTCGGCAGTTATCGGCTCGTCATCGTAACAAAAAATGGCAAATTACTGAAAAAAAGTTGATAGTGATGTGATTGAGTGTGACTTCTGGCATCAACCGTTTTAATCGCATTCGTTATCTAAAGCTGAGGTGATTTAAACGGCGATAGGAAGGTAATATAAGCAGGCCGCAAGAACGTGATCTTTTAGCGTATGAAGTTGTTTTTTTTGATATATTCATGAACCACTGCTTTATATGAAAGACACTAGAGAAAACTACGTAAGAGGAGAGCAGTATATGCTTTTTAATGCATTATTTAGAAATAGACTTATTTTTTAAGGGGTTACATTCTTATTTATACAGCGAATATTAAGAAACTAGTCGCTTTTTGAGATAGTTATGTAATTTAAACTGCAGGGCCTTTGAGATTTATATTATACTGAAACAGTGAAATGGAGAGGCATCCTGATGTGATACTGTTTCAAATATATCAGCCAGTTATAGTACAGTTTGCGTCTGCCCATAAAATCCGGTCGGACTTAATAAATATTCCTGATAATTCCACGAACATTTGATCTCTTCCTTAATATATGAAAAAAATTGAACTTCTCGCCAAAAATTCTTCGAAGAACTGAAGATTTTCTTAATTTTTTAGCTGTCTAATTTTCTGTAACAGTAAACTTAGTTTGTGTGGCCTCCCTCTGTAAGAGGACACTATGATCAACAAAAGATAGAAACAGTATGAAGTTTGTGGGAAAATTATTTCGTTTTTTGCAGTCTATTTAAAAATATGAATAAAATATGAATGTTTAACGAAATCCACAAAGTATTTCAATATTACAACTCCAATCGACAAAACATTATCTAAAATATATTTACGGAAATATTTCAGAAAATTTTTTTAAAACATTTTGAAAATTCTTCAAAATGTTCCGTTTTGCGTAAAACAGAGGAAATATTTTCAAGGGAAATCTGTCTAAACGTTCAAACCTAAACTGAAAATTTAATAAACAATATAGTGTGAAGTGAATAGAAAAAAATGGTTATACCTATATAGAATCATCAATAAAGTGCGGATATAGATTACAACCATAACTTAAATCAGAAAATTTTAGTGTTTAATTTTCGTTTCGATTACAGTATTTTCTCAGTCATTCTATAATTAGTTCATAGTCGCTTGTTTCAGTATATTTTTTATTCTCTCTTTTTAAGAATTGGTACCTAATTTCTATTGCAATTTTTTTTCGCGTTTTTCCTAAGAGATTGTGGTGGCAATGCTTCTCTTTCCTTTAAAGCCACATGCCATTACTTACATTTCTTATTAATGTCCATTTATAAAATGTATATTATTTCTTACCATATATAATGAAACACTTCGATATTCTGAATATTAGATAAAATGAATATTTAATTCATTTCGGTCCACCCAGTTTTTTTTTTAAATGAGTTCAATTACGAGTATATCGAAAATGGCAATAAAAGTTATGAAGTCTGGGACTCCACTTAATCATTGGGTGATTTATTTACTAGCTCGATAAGAGTTTAATATTTTAAAAGCGTTTGAATACTAAAATTCATTCCAAAGAGAGGCAATATTGTACTGTGCTTAATTTTCTCTATAGAGCATTAGAATGAAGGGAAATAATAACAATAGCCGAAAACAAAATGATTAAAATATGAATATTTCATCTTAATGTACATGATGCGTTCGGCAAAAAATTAAAAACCTTTATTCATTACCTAGTTGTGCCACTTTTTTATTTTATATATTCCACTAGGTGTCTGAGGTCGTTCAGATCTGGAGAATAAGGTGCCAGAGTAGATGTTAGAAATCTTGGGGTTCCTCGAATCATTCGGATAGTTTTTGCATGATGTATAGTTGCGTTGTTGTCTCGAAAGAATCCATCGCAGTCTGGTTGAAAATGAAGCATTGAATTGTTGGCCCTATTCAACAGCAAAATTGGAGGTAACACCATAATATATCAGTATGATCAGACCTCCATTCAACAGAACATACCACCTCGAGCCACTTAAGTGGTGAATATGAGACTCACTGGATGCATAGCTTTATGGGGTTCACGCCACACTTTCACCTTACCAGTGGCGCAAAAAAAGTGTAAATCTAAACTCATCAGACTTCATGATCTAGATTTACACTTTTCAGTTGTTTCCATTGTTCAGTCTTGGCGTTGGGGGCACCACTCCAGCCGAATATTTCCTTTTTTTTTCTTTTTCTTTTTTTTTTTTTAAAGAAAAAAGTTGCTAATTGTCACACCTGAAAAATCCAGGTTCAACTTCAAGCGAATAATTCGATTGGAAATGGACCCTTTCTTGCCTAAATTGAATTTTCTGTCATTTGAAAAAAAAAAAAAAAAAAAAAAGTTTGTTCGTAGGAAAGTATAGTGATCTACAGGAAAGAGTTAGGTTGTTTCTTCCCCCCCCCCCTTTCCCAACCTGAAAGTGCACTTTATGCTCTGGCAGGCCTAATTCACACGATACGATTTGTTTTTTTTTTACTCATGCAGCTAAGACCACGAGGCATCATTATATAAAGCCTATAAATGGTTTCCCCTAAGGGAACTATGCAACTCCACCGGAGACCTAACAACCCGGTCATGGTGCGAGAAAAGTAATAATTATTACATTCTTCAAGGGATTCAAATTCAGGCTGTTTTCACATATGAAAAGAAAATGATCGTAAGCACTGATGCACTTATGGCCTTACTTGCTTATGAGCCAACAAAATAAGCCTGCCTCCCGAACGTTGCCAAAGTGGCCAGCTCGGGAATGCTTTAGCATTCCCATGTATTTTGTGTTGACTGTAGTTCGAGTCTATGTGACTACTAAATGGGTAATTATTGTGTTCCTGTCAAAATGATTAGTTTCAAACTTCTGATTTATGCTGGTCTCAGGAGAAGGTAGCATGGTTTTTTTTTTTTTCTCCCGGAAACTCGGGGTTGTCGTCCAGCAAAGAGAAAATCGGCCATCGAACATAGGCGTTTAGAGACATTATATGCCGATCAATATGGCCTTAGTCGCTATTTCTCTTAAAACCATACAACAACAATCTGACTTATGTGGCATTAGTATTATAATGTCCAAATGGTGCAAAGAATCCTAAGGCTTATTCTGCACCAGTCGAAAAAAAAAAAGTTAATAATAAAATAAATTAAAAGGAAATAGACAACCTATGGATTTCCCTCCTCCCTTAGGTAACCATCCAGCTGACCTTTTGTCCAAATTCGAATTTGGACAGAAAATTCAATTTAGGCAAGAAAGGGTCCATTTCCAATCGAATTATTCGCTTGAAGTTGAACCTGGATTTTTCAGGTGTGACAATTTTGTCCAAATTCGAATTTGGACAAAGGTTCGAATTTGTCCAAGCTGTCGGCCTCAACCACCCATATAAGTAACATTGCAGTAATTTTTAACTTGTTGGCTGAAATAAAACTTCCTGCAATCCAGTCTAAATAACTCCCCCATAATTTGATTTTATGGCCTCTAGTTCTAGAATCATTTCAAACCATCAAAATGTCGTCCACATTCATTTTACTTTTGCCTCTCAGAGCCTTAAACACCTCTATCAACTCTCCTCTAAGGTGCCTAGTTTTCAAGCTATGCGACCCACATATTCGAAGTCTTTCCTCATATGGACGCCTATTACTCGATCTCACAAGGCGAGTTACCCTTTCAAGCAGCTCAATGTCTTTCTTTAGGTGCAGGTGCAGGCTCCATACTTGAACACAATACTCCAAGTGTGATCTAACAGTAGCTTTATATAATGGGATTATGACGTCCTTACCTCTACTAGCAAACGTTCGATAAATCATCGATAGGACACCATGGGCCCTCCTTGCAACCTACCTACAATGCTCGGAGAACTTCAGGTCTGACCGTATCGTAAGTCCCTTTCTTCCAGTAATGACTTTAATTCAATTTATACCAAGTCTGAGTCCTTGAGTATAAACAGAATTAGCAAACAACCAACCGGATGTCCGCTTTTCATAATGCAGTCCCACTTTTTAAATACAGCAAAGGAGTTCATTAAGTGAAAATTTTAGTTTGGCTTGAGAGAGATGTCCTTTAGAACACAAAGTATGTCTACTCGTTTGAGTGGCCAAATACCTAGCATAATAGTTGCGACCTATATTTCGCACCGTAAGAAGAGGCCGGATATTCAGTTCTTGTCGAAATCGGAAGAACTTTGATATTTTATTATGTTTTTTAAGGTATGTAATTGAAATTTATTTTCAAACGAAAATTATATTTCAATATTTCTTATCTCCTAGGAACTCTGGTGTTTTTTCCGGAAACAGACATACAGGCCCACACGAAACTTATGAACAGCTATAGTTACGGGTGCTTTACAGAAATCTATGCAAGCAGAAATTTACGTTTTAATATATTTTATGTAATTTTTAAAATTATAACTAATATTTAAAATATCCGGTTATATTATAGATTCCAATGTAATATAGCTTTCTAAACGAACTGTCTTGCTTCACAGGCAGTCTTTGAATGGGCGCAACTTGACATGAGTAGCCCTCACGTCTATATTTGTTTAATACCACCAATAATAAATAGGTAAAATTACTTATTATAAACAAACCAATAGTCCCCCTTTTAGCTACGCAGATAGGAAGTCATGAGAATGCAGATAAAGCATGTATAGCTTGAGTTTTGTGTTCGATGTCACTTTAAGACTATTACTCTGAAATATACTACTTAGATCCAGCTAAGCATTATTCATTTTATTCTCAAGTTTCAAACATATACTCTCGAAACCGTCTGGAAAAAATATCGTGAAGCTTCTCAGCAGAGAAAGAGAGTGAGAAACGACAGCGTTTGGCCTGACAGCAGCTATCGTATACGAATTATGGTGCTGTTTCTTACCACGTGGGGTATCTCCCGGCAGAAATTAACCATCGAGCATTGCCTAATGGGAACATCTATGTGAAGATGTTCGGTGGTTTAAGTAGACAGCCAAGGAAACTAAATTCTGACACATTGTGGCTTAAAAGTCTTTAAACTAAGCGTATTCCTTGGGCGGTTTGCATCTTTTGCTAGTTGAAAAACCATCCAGCTATCACTTGAATCCAAGAAATTCTATTACATCATGGAAAAAAAAGCACATAAAATATTCCTCCATCTGGAGCGGATTCGAAATATCCCTTTCACAGTTGAATGGTTCTGCAGACTCGGCCTATTTCATAACTCTGAAAGAGGCTTGATGCCTCATGGTTTTATGGAACTGCATTCTTGAATTGTATTGAAATCATGGATAAGACAATAAATAAGATAACACGAAAACCCACGACGATACAGCAAAAAAAGGAGATACATCTGTCGTCATCAGTGTTAAAAAATTATTTTAAAGCGCTGCTAAAATGATGCTCATGTTGCGTTTCGGCTCTTGGGGTGTTTTTCTATACTGTTTCATTGATCGAGGTATGTCACGTTGGTTCAGTCACATGTTCAATATGCAAACATTCTTCAAGGCGGTCACCTCACCAACGTCCCATCAAAAGAACAAATCGTTATTTGACTGCATGTCTATTTTTTTAAGTAACCACCGATGGAAAAAAGGCATATACAAGTTTCTAATTGTAAACTTAGTGATTCAACTCTATATGGACTTTTCACTCTCTAAATGTCATCTTTTAGAAAATCAATGATTTGGCCTCTGTTAAGGAATTTGTGACCCTTATCAATCAGCGGTTTCAAAGGTAGTTCGAGTGACATCGCTCCAGATGCATATTTTACTTCCATATATATTAATGGAAGTAATTATGGAATAAATTATGGAAAAAAATAAATAATGGAATAAATATTTTCTAACATAAACCTTATCAAATCGTAATGTTACCAGAGAGGATCGTAATGCTTCGATTTCAATCTCGCTAGAAAGCTACAAACCAATTTACTGGTTCTTAGTTTAAAAAATGAGTTGCGAAAATGCTTAAATTGATGTGTATTTATATATTTTATGGATTTTCATGCAAACTGGTTTAATTAAACTCTATCCCCCAAAGTTCTAAATAATTTTGTGAAATAAGCATCCTCAGTATTTTAATTGGAAATAACTGTTAATACTCTCGAATTAGAAATAACTAATTAATGGAATGCCTTTTAAAAAACTCTGTTAATATACTTTCTTAGCAGATAACGATCTGAATTTCCTTATTTTTTTGCTTTAAAGACTGGCAAGTAAGCATCCCTTGACAGGATTAACAAAATATGGCCTAATTTAAAAGTTCATCTTCATTTTTTTTTTTTTTTTTTAACTGTGTGAGCAGTACGAGAATAACAAAAACCTAGTCGGTCCATAAATTAAAACAACTTATATGATAATTTCGGTTAGCATCTGGGTAGCAATCCATTACAAAACCCAATCAGTGCACTGGCGAATTTTATCGGAAATTCAAAAGCGCTACTGAGATGATTGATAATTTATACTAAGACTAATTTTCGTTTCCTATTGTCGCATCCTTTTCTGGTAATGGACTCGGGTCACGAATTTGTGATAGCTTTATTTATTCAAAATTATTGTTCTTTGTTTTACCGCAAGGAGAAAGTTGTTTTCCCAACTTTGTTGCTTTTGCGTGATGATATATATATGAAAAAAAAAAAATTAACAGTACAAGTTTAGTTACAGTTCTTTTTGCGAAATTGGTCAATTTACATATGTTGTGAAAATTGATCCATGGAAGAAAGTTTTCTCAATGACAAAATGAATGCCGAATGTACATCTTGTCTGGCTAGGTCGATTTATCTTTGAATTTTCTTGAAATATGTTAAATAACAAAAGTAAACAAATTTATTATTATTTTTTTTGTTTCTTTGCATTTTTAAAGCATTTTTCTGTATATTGTTTTGCATGCGTGGAATTGAGAAATCAGCATTAAAATCATTTTTTTCAAGTTTTGAAAGTTGCGGCTATGTCTTATATTCTATAAATAAAACTGAATAAATAAAGAACATCCACTGTACTGTTTTAATATATCTTTATATTGAAAAACACGTGTAATTTATACAAAAAAAATTGACAAAACAGTATAAAATAATATGAATTAATAAATTTTTAGTTACTGAAAAAAAAAGTTAAATCTTATTGATAAGAAAGATGCATAAAATCACTTTATTCACATTTTATGCTGCTTCTTCGCCTGCCGTTTTAATCCGCATCTGGGACATCTCTTGTTATAGCCCATCTATAGTCAGCTTGCATTGCGGATTTCCATTTGCCTTGGTATCGTTTCTTCATCGCCGAGAGGTCTTAATGGAATAATCTCTCTTCACTTAATGCGCAACAATTGTCCGAGAAAAACTAAATGGGTATTTTTAATTGATATGTTGCAGCCTAATTTAAGGTATGGTGACAGAAGGTTTCTCACAAGCTGATTACAGTTATCTGCTTTTTTGTTTCCCACAAAGTTTGTTGCTACAATTTGAAAGCATGCCAGGCCACTTTCTCACCATCATGGAAGAGCTGGTTAAAGCCTTGAGAAGGTCCCTTATCTGTGGGCCAATGAAATTTGGAAAATTTTCCTTGATATTGAAAGGTGGTCCACCTTGATCCACCGCCTTAACGAATTGTTTCGTAAGTGCCAATCTTATGTATAGGGGAGGATTTTGCTGGCTGAACTATTGGACTATATATATATAGTCCAATAGTTCAGCATATATATAGACATATATATTTGTTTTTATAACTGGATCAAGTGATTGCCTTGAAGGCCATTCATACCTTGTGTAATGGAATAGTGTTCTCCTTTACCATTCGCAAATAAAAGAACAAACTGTTATGCTTTCCTGTCTGTTGCGTTGTTAACAAGATGGCAATAACTTTTAAGTCACCGCAATATCTTTCAACTGTATTCCTTGTATTTGACGGATTCAATAAGAAGCTTCATGTTATGGTGTAATTCTTTCATATGAACTGCATCGCCTATTTGAATTGATGTAGTACTTTGCCATTATATAGTTGCACTGCTTTTAAACTCACTTTAGAAGAATCTTCGAAGAGTCTCCAGTTATGAAGATAATGATCAATATTCAGCGAGTCCATTAAACCAATGATGTCAATGCAGGCAAGAATGAATCATTTCGTGTGGCATTTTCTTAGCGATTTTTGTCATTGTATGTGCACTATACGTCTTACAACGCTAACTACAAAGGACCGCCGCTTTACGATTGGTTTACTGTACGATCAAATCACTTTACGATGGACGCTCCATAACAAAATACCGTTCACTATACAATATGTAGTAAGCACCGGTCATTGTGCATGTAATGCGTTTATTTATGGCAACGGTCGCATTTTCGTTGCGTATTTTGTCAATCCACCAACGAAAGTTAGTCCCATCTGAAAACTGCCTAAAGAAGTTTAACTTCAACAAGTGTAGCACCGACAAATGGCTGGTTCAGACTGACTGACGCGTCCAGACAGGAAATAGTGTCACTCAGCAGTACTGGCTGCAGTGTAGCCACAAAAACTGTACCTCAAAGCCAAATTTTCCCAAAAAAATCAAACCAAAACGAACTGAAAGTGGCATGTACAGTATCATAAAAACTAGAACTAATGTTCTATTTTAACTGTCATATTCGTATTTAGGACATTAATATTAGTCAAAATTGACTAATTTTATTACCAAACATTTTAGATCTTCACCAGAGTAATTCAAATACAATTATGATATGGGCTTTTCATTGGTTTGATCTTACCAGAACGGCATTCCGTTTGTTCCTGAGCTCTGTGGAGTGATACTTCAAGAAGTTCCGTAATCGAAGATTGTGAGTTTCCGTGATTTAATAAAATAAATAACAAAAAATCAGTGGTGATGATACGTTTTCTGCAGTTCACCGCATAAATTATGTCAAGCCTTCACTAATTTGTGTTGATTTAATCCAGTTAATGGGTAATGTAAGTATATTATTGAAAATATCATTAAACACTTTTTTAGCAGATTTTTTTTACACTACCCTTACCTGCTGTCATTTACCTTTTTAGTGTGTCTTTTGAGAGAATATTTTTTTATACAGCAGTACTTAACCGGCATATTTCAGTGTAAATTATAAATAATACCATATAGTTTCAATTTTCATTTTGGTTCTTTCTTATCTACTATTTAAAGACCGCTTCAAAATTAAAACTATGCTAAAAACGTTAAATAAATAGCATTTAGACTTTTCCCAAAAGAAATTTGGATGACTTACAGAAAAGCTATTGTAATGAATATTCAAGAAGAAAACCGCCAAGTAAAAAAAAAAAAAGCGAAAGTGGCCTTTGAATTGAATCTAATGAGAGATAAATTCTCTATCTGTTGATGTTTTAAAACATGAATATATCGAGGAGGAATAAAAGGCAGAAGAGAAATAAACCAGTTATCCTCCTCATGAATTCTAATTAATACGAATTTTATGTATATAGTTCCAATTTATTAATTCTGGAATTGTTAATATTTATTCTCTTAAATAAAATTGTGCCTTCAGAAGTCTAATTCGTATTTCCTCCTTGACAAAGAACTATGAACAAAGCATGGAAATAACAATAAAGCATGTCGTTCGCTCAGTGTAATTAGACGAAAGCTACAGAGATACACTTGTATTTCTGCAGAGATATTAATCGATTGGTGCTGAATGTTGCTAACGATTTATAGTATCAATTAAGAGCGGGATCGCTGAGAGCAACTGCTCATCCTACTTAACCGTCTTTTGGTTGGCGCACGAAACCATCTAAAATCTAACAACAGCCTTGCACGAGACCAGACTCAGCCCACAGCTGGATACCACTAATTGTCATTTTATCTATTTTTCATGGATGGGCAGGGGTGAAGGAAATCCTAGATACAAAACCAATTCAGAAATGAATCTAGAATTCTCTCGAAGGAGCTCTTAGTTTATTACGCTCTGAGTTTTCTGAAATTAGCACGGTTAGAACGCTGTTATTAGATTTGAATTAATTATCTCGTGACGTAAAATCGTACACTGTATTCTTGAGAATTTGTTGTGGTGTCATGTAATATTATAAACAGGTTTAGAAATGTTTGGATTTGAGGTCATTAAATTGTACATGGCAGGTTCGATGGGAATATGAAAACAATAACTGCAAAATTCTTTTGTTTTCATTTTCGTGTTATTTTTCACCCTAGTAAAGTACTGTACTGGTGCATATGGTAACTAGAAATGGCTGCTGTATGCCACTAGGCCGTTTTCCTCTCCTAGGCAAGATATATAATACAAACATTAACGGAGTCTGAATGATGAAAGGTAATCTCTGTAATACGGAAATTGTCCTGAGTAATTATTTATAGAGTTTATTATAGTGTATAAAAATATTCTCAAAAATCTCAATTAACGGTTGCTTCGATCATTGTTCATCTCAGTTCCTCTAATCTGAGTTATTCTTTATCTTAAAAGGTAGTACTTGTCCATGTATGCGCTATGATGTGCCTTGTTTGAGACCTAATATGGAATCTTCTCTAGCCAAAAATCTCTACATTTAAATTTATCTAAATCTATTCTTCTCACAATTCTACTAAACTTTGGAAATTGTCTTTTCTTTCTTCGAAACCCGACTTTTATAATCAGTTTCCTAACAGTGAGGTAATTTCCTTTGGTAATTTTAATGTTCAGTTTAATAGTTAGACCGACCCAACTGGTCAAGATGTTGAAATTTTTCGATTATCAAATGACTTACACAACTTATTAATTTATTCACAAGAATGCCAGACAATCCTGACCACACATTCAACACGTTTGTTCTTTTTCTTGCCAGAAATTCCACAAATTACATAAGTCAATTTCAGTGGCCCTCTGGGTGCTGTAGATTACAATTTGGCGATGGCTTCTGTTTGATTAGATCATGTCGGGGAAATTTCTCATGTTGAGATGGAATCCTTTATCCCGTATTTCACCATAAAATCTACTTATTCGTCTAAAGCTTGGCTTTTCAGTAAATGCGATAAGGCTGTTCAAGGTAATAATACAGCATATCGCAACTGACTTGTATCCAAATCTCCAGCTAAATTTTCTACTTACACTAAAGTTTTCGGTGATCATAAAATAATTTTTATTTAATCCAAACTACTTTGAACAGGCTAAGAACTTGCTTCTTATCCAAATGGTAGTTGAACGTTCTGGTCTCTTGATCAAGCTGTTCACCTCAAATTTGGCCATCAGAATTCCTACTTTTGTTACAACGCCGATGGATCTATTGCATCCTGAACTCCAGTTAAAGCAGAATTACTGGCAATATTACTCTTCTCGTAACTCTTATATTGACATCCCTGATAAATCACATCCTATCATACAAGGTACACTTCCTTCATTGCCTCCCAAGGCCTTCCGGCTGAAAACAAATTTCAACAATCTGGATGCCAAGAACGCTCTGCGTTCCGATAGCATCACTATTTTGTTTTCAACTCTTATGCTCCTGAGCTTGCTCGTTCTCTACATCACTTTTTTTACACATTATGATTTTAATGCTATTTTTCCTTCTTGAAAATTTGCTTATTCCCATTCAGTTATTAAAATGAGTTACAAATTCCACCCTCTCAGTTCTTATTCCATTGCGCTAACCTCTACCCAAAGTAAAGAAGAAATCTGTTATCGCGTTTAGCGCAATGAATATACAGAAACTCCCCGACTTACGTAAGAGTTGTGTTCCACGGAACACTACGTAAGTCGGGAATTTTCCTCATGCTTGTGCAACACTCACAACTGTGCTCGCTGAATCAAAAAAAAATTGTTCGAAAAACATGTAAATAGAATTATTTATTGTATTTATTCAATTTTTTATCTCATGCGCAGGAAAAAGTACAAAAGCGTGCAATTTAAAAATATTTCAAAATTATAAAATTACAAAAAAAGAGGAGATAGGCATAAAGTCAGTAAGTTTTACCTTTCGAGCATCGTTTCCAGAATCGATGTCTTCAGCTGATAAGTACGCCGCTGCAGAGGTTGAGGGCTGGGAAGATTTAGAAGGGGTCGACCGCTCAACCTTACGAAAGTACATATTGATGGATGACTGGACAGTGGCTTTTTTATTTTCATCGTAGATTTCTTTGTAGTAAGCAAACATATCATTCACCCCCTCTGTTCACTTTTAAGAATCGTTAGCTGTCAGGATCCATCTTCTCAAACCTCGCCATTGCCGATGCAATATCACGAAATGCCATTGCCATCTCTCTGGTGATGAAGCGTCTCGGCTTCTCATTTGGTTCATCTTGAGCTTCGTCAGCATTTTCTTCTTTCGCTATCGCTACCTGCAAGTCAATGTCAATAAGTTCTTCGTTAGATAATTCCTTCTCTTCTTCTATTAACTCCTCCACATCTTTTGGCATCAACCTCCATCTGAAGTAGCTCTGCAACTTTTAGAATCTTATGTAACCTCTTCATATGATTCGTCTTTTTCAAATCCTTCGAAGCCTTTTACGTGGAGTAGGCATATTTTCTTCCATGCGGCATTGAAAGAAATTTTAGTAATTTCCAACCAGGCCTTCTTAATGTTTAAGATGGCGTGGTAAATATCGTAAAATTTTTCTCTTCGTTTATTGCAGACAATGTTCGAACAAATGTTGTGCGTAAATAGTATGCTTTTAAATTCGAAATAACACCCTGATCCATAGGTTGGATGAGTGAAGTCGTGTTTGGCGGTAGAAATATGACTCATGTTCGAATTGAAATCATCTAGATGCGTAGGCTGTCCAGGAACATTATCTGATTGAAGGAAAATCGAGAAAGGAACTTCGTTGTCTTTGCAATATTTTTCAACCTCGGGAATGAAGCAGCATTTAAACCAATCCTCAAAGAGAGATATATTGTTATCCCTGCTCTCTGGTTCGATCTGAAATGCACGGGTAGGTTTGTTCGGAAATGCCCGAGGATTTCCAGAATTGTACACAAGCAGTAGTTTTAATCTGTAATCTCCAGCTGCATTAGTTTCAAGCAAGAGCGTGGCCCTATCTTTTGACGCGTTGAAACCTGGAATTGTATTATCCTCTTTGGCAAAGCATGTTCGATCCGCATTTTTTTTTTCCAATACAGAGCAGTCTGTCAACGTTAGAAATTTACTGCGTTGAATAGCCGCTTCATTGATAATTTTTTCCAACACATCACAAAATTTCTCTGCAACTGCAGAATCGGCACTGGAGACTTAACCGCATGCTTTAACGTTGTGGAAACCATCGCGATACTTGAACCTATTAAACCACCCGTTGCTTGCCACGAAATTGGGTTTGGTTCGCCGTACTTATCCTTAATTTTTTTTACAAATACTTGTTGCTTTTGCTTGAATGGTCATTAGACTCATGGGCACTCGCTTCTAAATTTCATTTTCCATCCATGTTAACAGCTGTTCCATCTTCAATATAGCACCTGAATGCTGTTTTATGATCACTGTTGATCCTTTGACATGTTCTTTTATACGCGCACTGTCCTTTGAAATAGCATTCACTGTTGAAGCAGCTAGACTTAATTCCCTTGCAATAGATGACAAACTTTGTCCTGCTTCGTACTTCTTAATCATTTTCATCTTCATTTCTAAATCAATTTTGTTTCGTTTCCTGGCACTACCACCACTTGCACTTTATGTTGGTCCCTTTCCCTTCATCATTGTAATACGTAAATAGGAATGAAGAGAAGTTTTTCAAAATTTGTTTTTTATATGTTTGAGATTTCACTGAAAAGGAACACATTTCACCATAATAGCGTAAAAACCCACACAATTGCAGTTATCGGGATTATCGCAAACGGAGTAAGATCGAGTTTACTACCCGTTTATAATTAGATGTACTAACAGAAAAGTCCAATAAGCCGGAAAGTGCAAATGGTTCTTATTTTATGGTCGTGACAACAAGAAACGTGTTTTAGAAAAATATCACAAAGCGTTCAAAATTCATTCTTATAACGGGAACATATGATAACGATGAAGGCGCAGCTCAATTTCCATTATAAATATGACCATCTGGAGAGATAAATAGCTTAGCAGGGGCCTCCGTAGCCAGGAGCAGCAGTGCATAGCACACGATTCTTGATTAGACCGGGGTTCGAGCCCGTGACCACCAAATACGGAGGATGCGGAAAGATCAGGGAATGAGCAAAAACCAAATAACAAATAAACATAATAGCGAAATTTTCAACTTCCAAAGTCTTGGAACGAATTGCAAAAAAAAAACCAAAAAAACCGATGTTTTATTGGGTTCACATTACAATATTTTCACGATACCTCCGTTTATTCCTACGGGATGCAAAATACGTTTCCACGATTTTTTTTTAAGTTTACACCGGCCAGCAAAAACTTACGTAAAGTCGAATTTCCCTAAGTCAAGTATTACGTAAGTCGGGGAGTTCCTGTAATCATCATCCTCCCGTACCAGGTAGACAACGCATGAATTCGAATCCTGTAATGATCAGAGAAATTTTTCTGGCTTAATTCACGGTGGGGCTAAGTTAGTCAGATCAAGAGCGGGTTACGTAGGTTTTTTTTTTTTTTTGTCGTCCCATATGAGGGGGACAAATTCGGGTTTGGCGCCGAGCTAACTGACCGACGGACACGGAGTTAATGATATATTATACTGACGTCTTTTTTCCTTAGCGCTTAAGACAGACCCCCTACTGTGAAGCAATCCATCAGCCGCCAACTGTTGAACTATTTTAAATTTTCCAAGCGATCAGTGATTGCCAGTATGGATTCGGTTAGTGTCAATCCACTAGTAATATTAAGTACAGGTTTCTGTATAATGAATTCGACCATCTACTTTTTGAGGATTTCACTAATCGTACATTTGGAAATTAGAGCATTTTTAATTAAAAATAATTCTCAGTACTTTTTTTTTTTTTTTTTTAAGAAAATCACAAACACGAGAGGTATTGGAACCTATAGTATTTGTTACCGTGCTTGGGTCGGAGGAGGTTGAGAAGACGAAAGAAGATATTTGTTGACATTAGACTTCATCTTCTGTAGACTGTAATTTTCAGAAAATACGTATGAAGGAAGATTGCTGCAGAAAATAGCAATTCAATGAATTAACGAGGAAGATGGAAAAGTTGGTTCTGTGAGTTTGAAGTTGGACAGTAAATGGATGTTGACTGGTGGCGGCACGTTTTCGGACTGTTTTGAAAGAGAGAGCGGGAATTATAGAAGCCAATTCAGAAGAACAGTGCCCAGGGAAGTATCTATAGAAGAGGCATGCAGCAGAAACAATACATCTATGAGACAGAGAGTGGAGAGAATCTGTTAGAGATGAATCATTAATTAACCTAACTGCCCTCTTCTGAATGGAATCTTGGAGCCTGAGAGAGATTTTGGGAGCACCCCCCACAGATGTGGGAACAATATTCCATGGTAGGGCGGATTTTCGATTTGTACAGAGTGAACAGCTGTTTGGAAGAAAAGTAACGCCGAGAGTGAAAGAGAAAACCAAGTTTTTAGATGCAGAGGAAGCAATATTTGTAATGTGCTTGTGCCAAGAGAGATTAGAAGTCTGAGTAATACCCAAAAGAAATATATCATTTTGCCTAGAAATCGGCGTTCCACCACAGATAAGCATAGGAGCAGAAGAATCTTTTTTGCGAGATATAAGACAAGACTGAGTTTTAGAAGGATTGAAATCAACTAAGTTGTCTTTGCCCCACAGGAGAATTACCTGGAGATCGGCTTTTAAGGAATTGGTAGCAGATTTTCGAGAAGTTGAAGCTGATTGAGCAGGGCAAGGTTTTTCAAAATGGAAAGTGGAACGCAATGTGCTATCATCGGCAAAATTATGAATAGGATTTCCAGTCAATTGAAGAAGGTCATTAATATACAAGAGGAAAAGAGTGTGGAAAAGAACTGAACCTTGGGGGACACCAGAATTAGTGGAGAAGTTAGAATACAGAAAGCCATCTACCTCAGTGAGCAATCAGCGAGAAAACTGGATAACCAATTACCAAAACAGTTGGCAAACCGAAAGGTGGAAGCTTATTTAGAAGACCTTTATGCCAAACACGATCGAAAGCCTTTGAGATGTCAAGAGCAACTGCTTGTGTTTCACTAAACTTGTCCATTGAATTTGTCCATAAATGAGTAACATAAGCCAAAATATCAGCAGTGGTATTCTGGTACTCCTTTCTATTCTGGTACACTGCTACTCTTTTCTCTTAAGAAAGTGAACAACAGCTATAAAATTTCTTTTATTACTTTCACGACATTTAGTGAGAGTCATAGATTTGATACAGAAACTTAGCAATATCGATTTTATAGAGTCTGGACCTAGAGAGCCACCGATACGCACGCATATTCCTCCCTTCCCTTCTGTAAGAGGAAATATGCTAGCTATCTGATTTATATCTGTCAAGAGTAGTCACGTGTATTATTTTTATTATTTATTTTTTTTTTTTATACAGATTTCGTAGAATATCCGCGGCCGTGCTTCGACAATTGAAGAAATACATAAGAAGCAAACAAACAAGAAATTCATACGGAATTTGGTAATCATTGAAATTAATGAAATAAACTCTAATTTCATTTCCCATAATTAAAGAAAACAGAGTGAGCAGATAGCGATTTTGCTATACGACGTCCTTGTTGGATATTCAGGCCTGCTGTAAAGCATTTCAAGCAAAGTTGAGGACTTGGCGATTGTCTTTGAAAGAAGGACAATGCACAGCGTTTTCCAACTACTGGGAATAAACATACTCGCAATCTTTCACAAAATAAGACGAAACTCTGTTTTGTCTGCAAGAATTTGTAGATAAGATGGCTTGAAATACAGACAATGGCTTCTGTTTAATTATTACTTCTAAGTCACAAGAAATGCTAAATATTTATAGTTCTATGGAGTCTTCTCCAACACATTAGAAGAATAACAGAAATTTGAACCGTAGCGTGGGTTCACAGTACAGAAAAAAAATTCTTTCCATCTGTTATACGCAGAGAGTATGTAATGTTTCTAATTTGGAGTGCTCTGATGGTAATAATCTAACATGACACGAAGTGACTCATAAGAGTAGCAAATGACCGGAAAGGAAGGAAATCAGTAAAAATCGATGCAATTCTTTATGTTAAAAAGAAATTCTAGAAAAGCAGGAAAATCTGAAGTTTTTCCACAGAAATTCCCAAGTGCATCGGATGTAAGCAACGTAATCCCTTTTAGCTGGGGCTTTGCGATGGAAACTTCTGAACTATTTTCTCTTTAGAGAAATGTTCTTGAAAGGTAGTTTTAAATGAGAATGAGTTGTCATTTTTTTTGGGAATAAAAACTGCTGCAATGGAGGAAATCAATAAAAACACAAACAGCAAGAATTCATACTGTGATGTGGAGGGAGGAGGAATTACATAAAATATATGGTTTGAATAAGTCATCAAAGTAATAAGGATTCATAAGGGATGAGTTTTACAATGTCTTTAATCGCTAAATTTATTTGAAGTTTTCTAAGGGTGAAAATCAGTTTTGGCAATTAAATCTAGAAGCAACAATTTTTCCATCAGTTTCCGTAGAAATTTACTAAGTGAACATTTTCACATTAAATTTGCAGTTCTGCCATGTTCAACCTTAACTGAAGCCGCATAAATCACAGCACTATCTTCGAGACAGTTTTCTAATACTTGTAGATGCATGAATATCTGAATTTCTTTAGTTTCACTATTCAAGAACATGAGTGAGTTTCTTCAGTGTATCAAACAGAACAAATATCTTCACGGTAACAGAGTGGTAGCACATACAACCAATTATATTTTATCTGTAATCTGCGTGTGATCTCAGGTCTGTCTGCTCGCGCTTCTGTACGAAAAAATTCTGAATTTTCAGGAGGAAAAGTTTGCTTCTTGTCCCCGACTACTAATAACTTGGCCACGGCGTGAAAAAAGCCCATCAAAGTAGCCAGCGTCATTGATGGGACACGGACTCGGGCCTTTTCTTCTCAATATGATACGAGGGTGATTATAACCACTGTGCTACTCACGAGTGCTCTACCATTGTGTTTAAGCACTGTCTGTCTGGATGCAGTTAACGTTTTTTCTGTTAGATATCTATAGATTCTAATCCAAGAACGACAACATCAAATGATGTTGCCGTTCTTGGATTAGATTCTACAGGTATATAACAGAAGTATATAGCCTTGACTCGTAAATGATCAGCCACGTTACATATTCTGGTTATTATACAGCTAACGAGAGTCGACATCTTCCTGCCGTACCAAGAAGTTTTTCTGGTAGTTACTTAAATCTACTCTTGCAGTCTCTCAATTTTATTGCCATCATGTAGCACTGTTCCTGGCTTAGTTGTTTGGAACATGTAGTAGTGGCATATGATGCAAGAAAGCAAGCTTATGTAGAATCGGCCAAAACAAAAAAAAAAATAATAATAAATAAATAATCCCATTTCCCACATCCATTCCCTATAAACGTTTGTCCAGTGCCTTCTTGAATTTATTTAAGCCATCAACTTCCACAACAACAGATGAAAGTTTATGCCAGCAATCAACTACATGCTGGCTAAAGGCAAATTTCCGCACATGTATTTTATAAATGTCTTTCCTCAATTTGAATTTATGCCTCCTGAGGTTCGTAATCTGAGCAAGAGGAAGAATCCCATCAGCATTCTGCCTGCTCAATACATTCAAGGCCTTATACACCTCACAGGTTCTCAGTCTCCAGATGCTGCAATTTGCAGAAATTAAGACTTTCTTGGTAAGACCACCCCTTCGTTCCCCTCACCTATCTTGTTGCCCTTCTCTGTACTCGCTCAAGCAATTCTACCTTCCTCCTAAAATGAGGCCTCCAGACGTGTATGCAGTACTCATAGCGTGGCCTGACCAAAGCCATCTCATTTTCAAAATTCCTATATATCATTGACAATACCCCATGGCCTGCTCTGGCAGCCTGTCTGCGCTGCTCAGAAAATTTCATATCTGACTGCACAATTACACCCAGGTATTTTTCATTTTCTACTACCCTAAGTGTAATACCACACAGTTGGTACGTTTCTCTGGGGTTACTTCTACCCATATGCAGTACTTTGAATTTGTCAATGTTAAACTTCAGTTGCCACTTCTCAGCCCATCTGCCCAACTTTTATAGATCCTGTTGCAGTAGCACATTGTCATTACTGGCATTAACAACCCTGCCAACCTTTGTATTTGTATCATCTGCAAACTTCGGCACTAAGCCTGATATACCTTCATCAATATCATTGATAAATATACAAAACAACAGTGGGTCCAACACTGAACCCTGGGGCGGAACTTTAATTACACTTCTGTATTTTGAAGAAGAAGAAGAACTCTTTATTGCATACAAAAGGCACACGCCGTATACAATACCATCCAGGGCTACAAGCCAGGGGTTTGCATACAGATAACACATAACCATTTCATCTTTTGTATAACGTCACTTTTTTTATTAACTACGATTATAGCACCACAACAGAATAAAGAAATGCTATTAAATACACTATTCATCAAACGTTTCCTTAAAACGTCTACGTTTTAAGGAAAGTTCGGCATATAGTGACATTTAAGTATAATACTTTTTTTTATTCGTATCAGTTAGGTATTTTATGACAGGAAGGGCAGGCGAGTATTGTACAGTACAGAAGGTAATATATAAATTGAATTATACTTATTAATGTTACGACTAAAAATAGAATTTTGTTATTCGTCTCTTCTGCATTTGACCAAACGATCAATCGGAGCAAGCAAGCAGAAAATTGCCGAACTAGCTTGACGAAATTTTTAATTAACTTTCATTTAATTGCTTGAAATACTATAACAAAATCTAAATGGAAACAATTACTGCAGCTCTTATAGAATTGTCGACTTTTTTTGCTTTACGACTTTATCGTGTGGCTAAGCTCCTGTTTGTCAAATTGATTACACTTTTTAGTATTCGGAGACGCAGAGACTGGGCAGGTTGAAATCTCGATAAAAGGTGGCGCGAATTCTTTCATCTACCAATTCCCAGTCAAAAGTCATGAAATATGAGCGGCAGTTTACGAAAGTGCCTGAAATTTCTTGAGAAAGTGTCCGAAAGACATTTATCTCTGCTCTCAGGTTTCCGGTTTGCCCTTTCAAACTGTTCTCTCCTGTTTTCTAAAGGAAACAAATATCGGTACTTCGCTTGATGAAATTACTGGGAACAATAACTTCGATTTCTATTTCAGGAGAGAGAAGGTAGAAATTCTTTACGCAAGCTGTACATTTCGTACATCAAGAATTAAAACGCGAATAATTAATGGTCCCAGTGCTGTTTAACGGAGTGATGACGATCGTTGTCTGCGCACTTCATGCGGAAAAAGAATGGGTTCCAGCCCTTTCTAGAAGGAAGGAATTTTATGGGGTTTTCACACATTGCCCGATTTAATAAGTTTCGGGAGAGGATTGCATCCGTTTCTTGCGGTTTTTCATCCAGTAAACAAGCAAACTAACCAAGGAATATGCACATTTAAATGTCGTCTTTAGCTGCCTTAGCACAAAATAAAATTAACAATAACGGAGTTGAAACCGATGTATTAAACATGCACACCACAAATGCGAATTCGGATCAGCGGTTATATCGCGATAGCTATAAAAACAAGATGACGTTCAGTACCAAAATTTTCAGCCCGATTAAAGCTATGTCATATCTCACCCACTTCGAAGTTCGAAGGATTCTGATTCTAGTCCTGTCGATGAAAGAATTTAAAATTCTTTAAAGTAGTACTAATTGGTCTCAGATGGAGGCAGGAAGGTTTCTCAATTTTTTTTTTTTTTTTTTTTTTAACTCTGTTTGATCCTGGACAATGGCTTCCGGAACACAAAATATTCACTCATAGCCCGAATTTCTTTTGTTGGTAATTAAGAGCAGTCGTATCACGCTTTATAAATACCATGATTTCTTCGGAAGAGCTCGTAAACATTGTGTATATACCGATGAGCCAAAACATTATGAGCAGCGAGTCGTTATGCAAATCGAAGCAACTGCAGGTGAACTAAGGCGCGTGCGCGGGTCAGGACACTGTATAAAAAAACACTCCTGATACTGAGCTCCGTTAATCGGTGTTACTCTTATTCTTCACATGGGAAAAGCAGCGGACTTAAGCGAGTTTGACACAGGCCAAATTGTAATTGCCAGACGACTGGGTCAGAGTATATCCGAAACGGCACGTCTGGTGGGATGCTCACGGACAGCAGTGGTTAGTACCTATCGAAAGTGATCCGAGGAGGGGAAACCCACGAACCGCCGGCGAGGTATTGGAGGACCACAGCTCATCGATGCTCGAGGTGTGCGAAGGCTCTCCCAGAAGGTACGTGGTAACAGAAGGGCAACTGTGGCGCAAATCGATGAAAATTGGAATGCTGGTGACGGGAGTAATGTTTCACACTACACAGGACATGGAACCCTGCTGAAAATGGAGCTGCCTGGCCGCAGGCCGCTCCTATTGCCCATGCTAACCACGGTTCACCGGCGCCACCGCCTACAATGGGCACGTTAGCATCGAAACTGAACATTGAATGATTGGAAAAAGGTCGTCTGGTCTGAGGAATCATGTTTCCTATTGAATCATGTGGACGGCCGGGTACGTATGCACCGTTTACCTGGGGAAGGGATGGGGCCTGGATGCACTGTGGGACGAAAACAAGCCGATGGTGGTGGTGTCATGCTTTGGGCGATGTTCTGCTAAGATACTCTGGGTCCAGTCATCCATGTACCGGGCACTCTGACGTCTACCACGTACCTAAACGTCATTGCTAACCAGGCAAAGCCTTTCATGGTAACGGTCTTCCCCTTGGCGGTGCCGTCTTCCAGCAGGATAATGCGCCTTGCCACACCGCCCAGATTGTTTGAGACGGATTAGCGGAACATCCGGAAGATTTCCCGGTATTGCTCTGGCCTCCAAATTCCGCAGACATCAATCCCATCGAGCATCTGTAGTTTGTGTTGGAACAGCAATCCGATCTTCGGCGTCTCAACCACAGACCTTACAGGAGATAAAGGATCTATTGGTACCAGATCCCACAAGACACATTCACAAATCTTGTAGCGTCCATGTCTCGCCGGGTACGAGCTGTTGTGGCTGCATCGGTGTATATTTATTTTAATTATTATTATGTAGCGTTTTCTCCTTATGCGATTTTTTTTTTTTTTTTTTTTTTTTAACCCCGTGACGGGTATCTGTACCAAGTGTGGTTGATTATGTCATGTTGTTCTTTGTTATTTGGTTTTTAGGAGCATTAGCAACTAAGGCCATATTGTTCCGGGGATATGCGGTGGTCATTCCCTGACCTTTCCGCATCTTCCGCATTTGGTGGTAACGGGCTCGAACCCCGGTCTAATCAAGAAGCGTGTGCTACGCACTGCTGCTCCTTCCCACCTGGCTACGGAGGCGCCTGATTATGTCATGTCCCGTTACTTATTATTATTTTTATTCTTCTTCTTCTTCCCTGATTGGGGATTCTACCTCGTATTGTACACACACCAAGTACACAAGGTGGTTGTTGTTATGTCTGGCATTACTGATGGTCGAGGAACTCTGTGACTATCCTACAGGTGTTCAGAGTTGCGACTTTCGGGAGTTCCTTGTAGGTGTTCGCTGGGAGACCTATTGCTGCTAGTCTTTGGCACCATACCTGTGGTTGACAAGATGATCGATATTGTCGTAACTTGTTGTATATGCCACATCTCTTTTGATCGTCTGTCTTAGATTCGTGTACTTTCCGATTTTTTTCCCCATGGGTTTTCTGCAGGTTCCCAGTCTTGGGTACCGCTATGTCAATCAGATAGATAGTCTTTTCCGTCTCGTCCACAAGCGTTAATGTCTGGTCTCATGTGGGGAGAGGGTGCTATCCGTTATTATGGCTCGGTCGCAATACAGCTTGCGGGTTGGGGTCTCTAATACTGCCTGTGGTTCGTACTTATAGTACGGTATACTTTCTTTGATCAATTGGAATTTCCTTGCTAGCTTCTGATGTATTATCCTGACTGCCTGGTTGCGTCTATGAGTGTACTCAGTATGGCTGATCACTTTGTATCCCGTGGTAATGTGTTGGATCGTTTCTGAGGCCGGTGGCATCGTTGACACGTGTCATCGGACACTCCGGGCGCATTGGCGATGTATTTTCTATAGTTCCTGGTGTTTATTACCTGGTCTTGGATGGCAAGCATGAATCGTTCAGTCTAGGGGAAGAGGGCCCCGCTCGTGAGCCATGCATTGGAAGCAGTTTTGTCTATGTAATCTTGATGGAGATCATTGTAGTGTCTTTCATCGAGTGTCTTCTATGCCCATCTTTCTAGCTTCGTTTTTGCCCCCTGGTTGGGAAGGGACTCCTCGCTTAAGTTCAGTGGGGCGTACAGCTTGTCTGTCTTCCTTATGGCCTAGTGGATTGCTGCAGTGTGTTTCTGGAACTAATCCTTCAGGTTAGCAATTGCTGTCTTCTATTTCTCAATGAGGTCTATCAGGCCCCTTTCTTCTTCTTTCCGGGCAATTGTCAGTCTCGCCACGGCTGATTTCGGGTGTTGTTGGTGGCTCTTAGTCATCATTGTCCTTGTCTTTGTCATGTTGTCCTCCATGTCGGTGTTAGTCCAATCTACTTAGTCCAAGGCTCAACTGGACAGGTATTTCGAGCGAACGGAGGGGTGAAATGGGAGTGGTGTGTTTTTTTTTTTTTTGGCTGATGCTGAATAAGCTTGCTTTCTTGCATCATATGTCTCTACTAATGCTAATGCTAACGCTACGACTCCGAAGGAGTATGCTGCCACTGGGACTCCATAGGTGTTTATGGCTCTACCTGTGTTCTCTCCGTTCAGCTTTCCTTTCAGCAGGCTTCTGAGTCTCTGATGGTATTTTTCGGTCAGGCAGGCCTTAATTTCCTTGTGCTGTAACTGCTGAGCCTGCATCATCTCCAAGTATTTGTAGGCCTCTGTCATGGCTTCGATCTGTTTACCAGTCTGCATATGGTAGTTTCGGTTTACTAATTTTCCCTATGCAGTCTGTGTGTCTTGCCTTTGTCTACACCAAATTCTATCCTAATATCATTGCTGAATTCTTCGGTGATCTGGAGTAGTTGCTGGAGGTGCTTCTCGGTTCCTGCGTAGAGCTTGATATCATCCATGTACATCAGGTGGGCGATGGTGTTCAGGTTCTTCCTTCATTCGTTGAGGTTATATCCGTATTTGCTACTGTTGTGCATGGTAGATAACGGGTTAAGTGCAAGACAGAACCACAATTAGCTCAGGGCATCTCCCTGAAAGATTCCTCTCCTCATGGGAATTGGCTTGGTTGTGATGTTTTCGACCTTAATGGTGGTACTCCATTTCGCTATCGTTTCTACTAAGAAGTTTGTCACTATCGGATTGACTTTGTAGATGTTCAGAGGTTCTATTAGCCAGCTATGAGGCACGGAATCGAAGGGCTTGGGGTAATCGATGTAGGCTGTGTACATGTTGCGGCTTTTCTTGTAGGCTTGCTCCATAACCGCAGCATCTATGGTTAATTGTTCCTTGCATCCTTTGCTAAGCCGCTTGCATCGTTTCTGCTGTTCGGCCACTACGTTCTGGGTCTCCAAGTGGTCTGATATTTTCCTGGTTATGCAGCTTGTCATTATTATTACTGTTACTGTTGGTCGAGGAACTGTCTGACTATTCTACAGGTGTTCGGGATCACGGCTTTCTGGAGTTCTGGGCTTCGGTCAACAAATAGAAAATATCCCCCAGTAAAACTAGCTTCATGACTTTTAAGAGCAACAATAGACTGCCCAGAATTCGACCAAATAATACCCAAATTCCCTATTTGTCTCAAACTAAGTATTTGGGTATCACCTGAGATGATAAACTCAGCGTGGCGATTATCAAAGAAAACTTTGTACCTTTACTATAAAACCATATTTTTGGCTATTATATCATACGCAGCATGCGTTTGGTATCAAAGATAAAAGTGAAACAGAAACTTAATTTCCACACAAAGATCAATTCTTCTGACGATCAATAATGTTCCAAAGACTGTTTCAAACGATGCACTCCAAATACTTGGCAGTATGATTCCTGTAGATTTATATTTATTGATATCCGGGGTTTGATTTACTACCTAAAAAAAATGACAGATATTGCTTAGAATTATGACTGACCTAGCCAGTGACTTTAAAAGGAAGAAGAAAAGGCTTTGGAAGGAATTCACTGTTGTCTGACAAAAAAGATGGGATGAGAGCGAATTTGGGCTTGTAAACAAGAAAGTATATTGCGCAAGTGGAATTCTCCACATCCCTTGGAGTTATTTTGCTTCTTATCTGTTAACAAGGCGTGGGCACCTCCGCGCTAAATTATTTGAGCTTGGTGTGGAGCCTGATCCGTATTGCACATGTAGGGAAAATATGAAACGTAGATTCATGTACTTCTTAACTGTCCATTGTACTCTCAACCTAGAGCGGATATGCGGTTCCAAACTTATTGGAGAACAACGTAAATATCTTAGTTGAAAACAGTAATAACTTTACTTCTCTGCAAACCTTTCCAAGACCAGTTTTTATATTGAGGACTCAGCTAAGGGACTTATGTGGATTGTTATTGCGTTGATTTATGTCAATTGTTATTGTAAAGATTGGTTTCTGTGAAACTAGGTTTATGAGAAACATTTAGTAGCTATCTCATTGTGCTTGTAGGCAGGTTTGAAAGTTCTAGCGGGCAGACTAGACAGTGTTGTTAATTGTCCATTGTATGTAATTTAATTATATATCGTTTTCCTGGTTTTCAGGAATTCAGACACTGAGCATATTTAAAAGAAGTGTTGTATATATATGTTTAATATAATAATTACTGTTTCTCGGTGGTAGTGAGGATAATTTTTGGAAGTTTCCAATTAGTAATTCACTTGTCGGCACCCACTGGTATTGCACTACTTTCGTTGGGTGCGGGACTTGTGCATTCGGCAGAAACAGATAACGTAAAACCGGGCCAATAGAACGTCACCAGGTAGCAGTTGCCTTGTATTGGCGGTGGTATAATACCTCATGTATAATAACATCAGGTATAATAACACATGTTTTTAGGCCAGCTTTTTAGAGGTTCTACGCCAAAACAGATGAACTAGGTGGAGATGGGCTTTTGTGTAGGAGCCACTCTTGATTCTGGGATACACGTACGCTATTCACCAGGAGGTCAAATATAATATAATATCTTATATATGCGTAACGATAATGGTAATGTATATAAAATCGTATATCTTCTTGTAAGTATTGTATATAATAATTGCGTGTACAAATAAATGTAAAAAAAAAACAAAATGGAGTGCCATGATAACGTTCTTTGGGAGGTCTACTGCTGCCCGATTCCTACGGAGGCTCTTTGACGCCATGTGCATGTGCGCAGTTACAGTACCTCTATCTGAAATATAAAGAGAGGTGAGGCCATTGATCATCATTCCGCCCCATACAAGAACACCGCCTCCACCCTAAGTGTCCATTTTCTCTGATGTTAAAGGGAAGGTACCACATTCCTCGTTGTCTCTAGATGAAATAACGTCTAGAATCTGTTTGTAAACTAAAACGGGACTCGTAAGAGAACTGAACTGTACCTCATTTTTCAGGGCTCCAAGACACTTGTTCATGGCACCAGTTTCGACAACCTCTGTGGTGGTTTGTGGTTAATCGGATTCAAATTATTGTATTACGGCCGCCCGTAATTTCTTATATATACCTGTGTATGTATTATATCTGTAAATCTCGTGTGTTCTCTGGTCGATTTGCCTGTTTTGCTCTACCCAAAACCCTAGTTTCTGGGGGAACCTTGCTATCAACCCCCAAGACAGACTAACTCAGCCACTGAGTGAAAAAAAGAGAAGTTTGGTGGACTGAATGTTGGCTCAAAGGACTTTTTTTTTTTTTTTCTTCTCTCTAATGAAGTGAGAGATGACGTGGAGAATGAGTGGAACGCAATCAGCTGGCTATCCTGCATATAATACCCTTTCTAAAGCTCTTGTAAACAGTTTGCCCTGTAAAGTGAAGTTTTTGTGTCCACTGAGAGCTCGAGAGTGCTTCTTAAATGTAATCTCTCTGTGGCATTTTACTGTTAAATTCCAAATAGCAGTCAGTTCAAGGCAGTAATCCCTGTCCAACGCTGAACTCAGTGGAGGGCCCAGATAGGGCCTAAAGAGCTGTAATCCCCCTAAAATAGAAATATTACGGATTTTCTTTTGCTACATCATGATTAAAGCATAATTCCTCGAATAGTGCTTCAGTTTCCCCCACCCTTCAAAAACCAGACTTCAACATGCCTCACGTTGCATTAGTTAAGGAATTCGAGAAACATTTTACCAGCTCTAGTAAATTCAATCGCTAGAAGATTAATTCATGAAGAGGGAAAGAAATGGTCGATTTTAAACAGATCGGGTTACGCAAGCTTTAAGAAGACGGTGAACTCCTGAAGTTAAAATGATTGATTCTCTCCATGATTACAGTTCCAAATAATTTTCTCTTGATGTTTCGATAGGATTTGGCTCTTAAAATAAATATTTCAGATACTGCAATATTTTCACATTACGGTACTGCATGTATGTACTACCATCTGTTCGCTGTTACTGGTAAAATTGTACGACTCTTTCTCTACTGATAGTATTTATTTTAATATTAGACGAAACAGACTTTCAGTAATATTCAAAGCTTGTTCTTAAAATTAACTGGATTTTATTATTGTATATATACCAATAAATGTCAAACTTGTGGTGATTTACGGAGAACCGAATAAGGAAAAATTGCAATCTTAGGAACAGGTAAGAGTAGTACGCCCTTTGGAATCTATCTGCACATTGAGAAATTGTTGAAGAATTGCAGGAAAAACTGTTATTTTTAAATGAAGTGAAATTCAATAAGTCAATTTCAGTGGGGTTTTCTTCATGATTTAATTTGGCTGCCAGCACTTCTATTTTATCAGATCAAGATAAATATCGACTTAATCCAACATTTTCGTCTTTTATAGAAGGAGGTAGGATAGAATTAAATTTACTTCCTCTCCTTCCGCTAATCTGCACTGAGGGAGGGAAAAGTAACAGTTCATTCTCCACCACCACAATTGCGCAAATCTTATTTCGACCGTGCAACAACGTATTATTTCTTGTTACAGTTTCTTACATGATCCCGTATAAAATCATGGAAACAAAAAAACCAAAAATTCGAAGTATTCTTAGCTATGATAGTTCAGTTTACCCAGTTAACGCTTTTTCTTTTTGAAGTCCTAGAAAACAATCAACTGCTTCCTTGTAATACAAAAAAAAAAAAAAAAAGTTTCAGCATGCTTCACTACAGTAAAATATGACTTAAGGGACAAAGAGACCTCTTTCATTAGTACCTTCAATTACTTATATACTCCATGGCTGCACACTGCAATCACGTTTTCACTCTTGAGTATATAAAAAAATATCATCACTACTGTTAGGTAGGAACAAAATAAAAATATTTCAACGTATACATTCACTTTATAAGTGAGGAGATTAATTTGTTTCTATATTTTTGTAATCCCTCTTGGAAGAAGTAATTACTTGTACACTTTCGATGCATTTTTAATAAATATGAATGGTGCTAATGTCAGAAAAATCTTTGTTTTAATATTTTTAGGACGAAAGAAACACGCGTAGAGAAATCGCCATCATCTCCTTCATTATTTGATAGATAATAAACCGAATTAGCTACCAAAAGTTTCATTTTTACTAATAAATATAAAAACTTGCGCTATCATAAATTAATGCCTTAAGAAGCTTATTTTATCTTTCTCGAGAACCCTAACTTAATAATAGTAAAACTCAGGGCCAGACTATGAGCATGAACTTTTTAAATAAAATGTCCTAAACTTGGTACATTTAATATTCTATTTTACGCCCCGTCCCTCGACACGTACATAGTATGACTGTTCAGGAATTATATTGACTTCCTTCGCTTGGATGCTCACAGGTGCCAGCGCACATATGCGTAATGGAACATTTAAGTAAAGGAACATCAAGCTCATTTTCAGTATGCTCCTCAAGATGACTAAAGTTTCTCAAGAAATATAACTGCAGTAAACGAGATGTGCGTTCCTTAGCAAAGGGAATATTGTGTTTTTATAATGTAGAAACTAAAAAGGAAACTGTTCTTCCCTTACAGGTATGCAATAAAGGGAAATCTAGTAGCTAGTTGATACAAAGTATAAAATTACTGTATCCCTTGGGCCTAGTCGAGAAAGTCTTGTAATCTATCATTGATGTACGTTGGTTGCCTTGATGCAAGTACAGGAATGATTGGATCACGTAAATGACTTCCATCCCTCAGGTTTCCGTTATAGGCCTACGCGGAAGACATGAATAATTGATTCAGACGTCCTCAGTTAGGAATTAAAACAGTGGAGTACAGTTAATTCACCTCATGGAAATCGCAATCATTTGTTTGAATATTTTGTGAATTTAAAAACCAGCATAAAATCACAATGGGAAGTAACACTATCTTTTGGTATTGAAGTACATTATTTTTGTACAATATCGATGGTTTATTTTTAAACTGGCAACGAATACAGTGATAATTAACTGATTCTATCACGTATCAAATTCGTTGGCAGTTTTTGCTGATAGTTCAGCATTTAGAAGGCTCTTTGTTCTGTATGTTTCGCTGTGATCCATTCCAATCTTTTTCAGAAACATTAACGTCTGTTTATGGACAATTTCATGAATATAAACTCGGCAAGAAGCTTATATAGCTCTTAGATTTGGATGATATTCCCATATTTTTACTTATTTTTCGAATGGTAATACCTTACTATATAGATTCATTTAAATATTTCGAGATATCTGCGATTTGACTTATGTTTATATTACAGTATTAACGGTGGCAAACCACTATAAAAAGGGTTTAAAGTGGTAATTATTATCTCTGATTCTGGATTCAGAGATCCATTTTCAGCGATAATAATCTGTAAAGCATCACAGATGATCATGTTGTTAGATTTCTTGGATACCGTTCCTATACCATTTAATTAAGTAGTGAAACTGACTCTCTGAAGATGTGATATTCGGCGTGACAGTTCATTGTGATGTAGCTCTAGATTATTACACCATCATCAGGATACTCTCTTCCATTGCACTGACATTAAGAGATGTTCCTTGTTCTCATTCTGAGATGTTCACGCTCAGAATGAGAACAAGTCAAAGATGAGTTTCGGCTCATCTCTAAAGAGAAGTTTGGCCGACTGGATGTTGGCTCAAAGGACTTTTTTTTCTAATGAAGTGAGAGATGACGTGGAGAATGAGTGGAATGCAATCAGCTGGCTATCCTGCATATAATACCCTTTCTTAAAGCTCTTGCAAACAGCTTTCCCGGTAAAGTGAGGTTTTTGTGTCCACTGAGAGCTCGAGAATGCTTCTTAGATGTAATCTTTGTGGCATTTTACTGTCAAATTCCAAATACCAGTCAATTCTCGGCAGTAATCCTTGTCCAACGTTGAACTCAGTGGAGGGCCCAGATAGGGCCTGAAGAGCTGTAAGCCCCCTAAAATAGAAATATTACAGTTTTGCTGTTACTTTTTTTTCCTAATAAAACATGTGCATGATTACAAAATTCTGGTTTGGGACGTAACTTGTATTTTCCGTTATTACTTATGGGAAAATAATCTTCACTTTTAATGCTTTACGCAATAGTTTTGGACAAAGTATAGCAATAATAACGAAATATGAGTACATTTCGTAATTAAAAATAACGTGGTAATTTGAAAAATTTGTGTATATGAATGACTCTAAAAGCTAGAAGAACTCGAACCAAATTCTTGGAATACCCCCTCCCCTCTCGCACACTAAGAGTCTTAGGACTGAATTTCTTGCAGGCGGTGGTATCATTGCCTGCTCGTTAATTTTATTTATACGTTATTTAAACCTTTTGGGGGAAAAAAAAAAACCGATTCAATTTTATTAACAGTTTTGCGCACTCTGATTAACAGTTTTGCGCACTCTGATTATTTGAACGGATGAAATGTTTCATTAATTGTAATTTACCTGTTTCTTCCATTAATATTATGACGTAAAAGGATCAAAAACGAATTACAACAGTTCATATTGTGATCTGAAACCGCTTGCGTTATATTTAAAATCCCATGAATATTAACCGAAATAATATTTGGTTGGTATTATACACAAATCTTTTGTGATAATAAAAATAAAATTTATCGTGTTTAAATGAGAGAAAGTTCACGCCTGGAAATAATTTACTTGTGAAGGGTCACGTGGATCACTGCGGGTAGCATAACGGGCGTTTTCTCACAACTTGGCTGGGTTAGTTGGTATTGGGCGAGAATGGCACGATTTTTTCCCTTAACTATTTTATTTTATTTTTTTTTTTTGTCCATTAAAATAAGCAAACTTACAATACAGTACAAAAATTCAGACATCGTAGAATAACGCCTCATTACCTTAGTTACTTTGGTGCTAAAACAAAGGCAAACAATGGCATGTTCTCGATTTAATTCACTTACTGATTATTATATGAAGGAATCTTCTTTAACCTATCTTGAATATTAATATTGGTTATTGAGGAATTAGAGTAAATATAGAAAACCATCAGTGTTAGCAAATATTTTATGTTCGTAGTAAGGGTATGGTAAGTCAATATTAGTTCCACATGCACTTTCTGAACCTTACTCGGTATTTGCGATTTGCTAATAAACTTTCGCAAGACTATTTTAGCAATTTTGCCAAACACTGCTAAAATTTCTACTAATTAGTCTGTCCGAAATATCTTAGAAGTATCTAATACCTTGTACTGATTAATACCTTGTAATGGAAGATGAAAAAGTGTGAGACTTTAAAAAGGGTTTTCCAAATAGAAATGCATTGATAGGACACAAAAAAAAAAAATACTGTTACATGCGATGGCTCTTTTGTTTTTTTCCTATTAATCGGATTAAACTACTTATATTGTTTAAAATAATTAATTTCAGCTATTTGTACACTATTCTGTTAAATTAATTCTTGTGTGAGGTATGCATAATGGGATGGAAAGATCAAGAGCAATAACTTAATTCGTTCCATGATGATGTTTCGGTCCCGATGCTACACTCGTGCGTCAGTAACATCCAGCATAACTAAACGGAAGGAATGACATATTTAAAGTGAACGCAGAGTCGATTACATTTCGGAGGAGTTGAATTTCAACTAAAAGTGGAACTCTCGCTCGTAAATACTCGTGGATGGAAGCGATTTATGAAAATAAAGAAAAAAATTGAGAAAGTTAAAGTTGGACGTTCTAGATCAATTTAATAACCATCTCTTTGTTACTTGTATTACGGATTCTCTGAAGGAATACTGTATTTTGTTAAATACGGTTATTATTAAGATTATCCAACAATGTCCTTGTTAATATGAAGGGGATGTATCAAAGCACAAATGAAAAGGAATCGAAAGATATGAATACGTGAATCAAAACAGTTTTTTTTTAATAAGAACACTATTGTTTCAGGAAATCGGCAAGCCTATTTTTGAATTGTTATAAATCAGATGCTCTTACTGAGTGTGGAAAGGAAGGGGCAGAGTTGTCTAGCTCTGAATTCAGTGATTTAAATTTTCGCTACTGATTGATGACTTTCTTTACCTAAATATATGTGACAGATATTAATAAAAAAGAGAATAAATTCGCATTTCTTTACACACTGTAAAAAATACTGAAACTTACCGACAACGCACAAAGAAACAAGAAAATATTCCCACCATCCAGTACTCGGCATGGTAGTAAAGGTAACTGCATCCGCTAGTAGAGTGATCGAATTTTCATGACAGCAAATATTTAAATATGAACTATCTCCTTTTAGTTTTAACTCCACACTTCACGTTTAAATCCTTTGTTTTAATTCTACGAATCTACACGTAAACAGCGCTGACAACCACGGTTTCCCAATCATTTCTGGCTATCGAACAACTTTTCGGATGTTTGCAATCTTTTTACGAAGAAAATATTGCATCCTTTACTGTATTCTGGGTTTCCGAATCAAACTTCCATGCATTCAATCACTCCTCTCACTTTCTCTCTCTCTCTCTCTCTCCCTCTTTTGCAAGGTTTCTTTAAGGAGCACCAACAGAGGTCAAAAGTTAATGATCTTCCAAGTAACTTCTCTGTCTGTCACTTCGTTTGAAGCATGTGAAAGCATCAAAAGGTTTGTAGCCTGCAGTTCAGCTGCAGGCGTTAAAGGGAGTGATTGGTTCTAAAGGAGGCACACGAGAGAAAGCGAAGAGCACGTGAGTCAGTTATGTTACAGCTGCCAGAAGACCACACGCTTGGAGTACGGCCGTTTTCTATCCGCCAGAGTAAACGAACGGCTCCAAGGATCGGCTGCGTTGGAACTGCTCTCAACATCCGCGCGGTACTCTCGGTAAAGCCTCGCTCGCTCTTCCACTGGCTGGCTTAACGGGACTGGTTCACGTGACCAGACCGCGAGCACGCGCTTCTAGCTGACGTTTTGTCAAACATTTTTTTTTCTTCTTCTTAGCAGACGAAATTCCATCTCTCTCTCTCTCTCTCTCTCTCTCTCTCTCTCTCTCTCTCTCTCTACTAGAACTGATCGCTTATTAATTCGAATCTTTCTTAGACATTATTACGATGGCATTTCTCTCACTAGCTGTCGATAGTACTCAGAACAAAAATAGACTGGGAAGAACTTGTTTACACATACCGATGGTAGCCTCGACCTGTCCAAGAATGATGAATGTTCTTCCGATTATCATTTTCCATAATATGAAATCTTTATTAAATATTAATGTGTCGAACTTCCTTAATGATGTAATTTTACAACAGCATATATCAGGCTCTTTATAAAAAGCCCTTTATTGCATCTAGTTATAGAATATCACTTCGTTTTACTTATGGGGCAAGAAATGATTTTTTTACCTTGCTCTTTACATCAGCATAAGAAAATGTTTATGGCAAATATGCTATTGTCTCGGCACAGAAACTTTGTTGAACTAACATGATCCATAGCGTGCTTCATTAAAAATATTATGAAAGGTAAACAATAAAATACTCTTTTCAATAAGTTATGAAACATCTTAACAACTCTAAATGAAAAATGCCAAATTAAAAATAACCGTTATTTCCATCTTATCGTCCATCCCTTCTGGTTGCAATGCAGTCGAATGAAGTTTTCATGTTTTACGATTTCACATGGTCGGAAATCCCTCCGAGAAAGCCCACTTCATCCTCATCTTCACTGCATATGGAATGGAATAGGAAATTCATCGAAACGCAATGAGAGAATTCTTTTTTTAAAAGAATCTAACTATACTTTGCGAGCGTGGCTTCTTCCCAACCAAACCTAAAGGCTGATATCACTCTGTTGGATTCGTTTCGGTTATTTTCAGATAGCATCATCGTTACGACCATTAAACTGAACTTTCCACCCAAATGGAAATGGCTTTGATTAAATCCTTTGTGAAGGGCTGGAAGTTATGTGCCGTTTTCGCTCTTTGACCAAGTTAGTTTGTCTTGGGCGAGAAATTCGTGCCCCACCCCATAAACTCGAAGTTTTCATCCAGGAAAACAGGCCATAGTATGTGAAATTTACAGAGGGAATACATTGAATCCGTAGCTTTAGCAGATTTGGCTTAAAAACAACAAAAATATAAATAAATAAAATATAAAAACAGATTCGACTCAGCTTAAACCAACTTTCAAAAGACAATTATTTATACACACGCACTAAAAAATAATTATTTTTAGTGCGTGTGTATGTTGTCTCTATCGAGTGGAATAGTTTTGGAAACCGCTTTGGCACAGACGGGTAGCTAAGATATCGACCGATATTTATATTCATGATAATTCACGACTCGCTTATTAAACTGTGGGAGCTTGATTGGGATTATTAATAAAGACAAAGTTTTTATTAGCCGTGGTTCGAAACGCCTTCTTCCTGAGTTACTTTTTGAAATTTTATTAGTGAAATAAAGGACACCCAAAGGACCATGATTCATCTTTTATTACAATGCTTTATTGAGTTCTTTGTTCTATTAACTCTTCATTGGGCAATATCTCACATTGATAAAAGAGTAGGTCCCCATCCCAAAAAGCAACCAATGTCGAAAATGTGTATAATTTTGGAAGTTCTTTTTCTACGTGTGCGCTAGTAGCACAGTGGCATCCTTCCCACATTGGGTGGAAAAGGCCTGCCAATGACGCGAGGAACTTTTGTGGGCTTTTTTCACTCCGTGAAGTTAGTCGGTCTCACGGGTAGATAGCAAGGTTCTCTACCCCAAGAAACTCGAGTTTTTCGTCCAGCAAACAAGCAAATCGACAAGAGAAAATACACAAGGTAACCTTTCGTCTGGTTCAGAATCAGGGGTCCCATGTGGGGAGGGGAAGATCGCCGCTATGGTTATCAGTACATTGTTTAAATCCCACACTTGCTATGCCAGCTGCAGCCATTGTCAGCAAATCCCAGGCCGTGCTGCAAGCCTCCAAGGGAGCCAGCATAGCGTCAGCAACAGGGTAGGTTTCCTAAGTTGGTTTCCCCTCTGAATTAGTCAAGTTGGGAAGGGGGCCTGTCGGAAGAAACATACATATTCCACATATATTCAAGTCATTTTCTCAACTGTCATGATACACAGAAAACAGATTTGTTTTTCTCATTTTCCTTTTTTTGTTGGATCATATATTTAGGTGGAAACAGGTTTGACGTTAACAATAACTTCCTCTCACATTTATCTTGTTTCATTTATCATCTTGCATCCAAGCAAGGTAGTTTCCATTTAAACATAAACAATACTATTTGATACCTACGTATGCTTTTTTTTTCTTCCTTTTTTAAATATAATACAGTGCACAAGCATTTATTCAGTCATCGCATATGACCTTTTGAAACATCAAAACCTGCCACATTTATTTCAGTTAATGTTTTTTTTCCTTTTTTAATATATATTCTGAGTGCGCATTTAGACAATTAATTGACATTCGTATTAGTATTAGCCCAACATTCACATATATTTATTTTTATTCATTCAATATAGCACTTTGAGTACGGTTACAGATTTTCTTTTTTTTTTTTTTTGTGCAGGTTAAGTGTACACATGTTCCTATCCTAAAAAGGCATTCATTCGCATCTAACAGAGGGGTATACCCTTATAACATGTACTAAGTTCATTCTGTATGATGCAATCTTACAAATATAGAGATTTAGAGGTTATGGGAAATTTTGAAATTAGGGAATAATTTAATCTTTGATACGGAAGGGAATTTTTGACATTTAAGAGAAGCATAAATGGGAAGAATACTAGATTTAGAAAATGAGCGATTAGAGATGTGCAAACTGAATAGCAGTGAAATGGAAGAGAAAGTAATATATAAATGTAGATCCGGGGGGAAAGGGGTGAACTGACAGTAAACAAACAGCCGTCCCATACTAGGGAAGGAGCGGAAAAGGGTTACTGGAAACAGAACAGTGGGTCGGTGAATTGCAGGTGATTAAGACACGTTTAATCTATGCCGCAGTTGGACATAAGTCCGGATGGGCTAGCGTTTGGGTCGAAAAAGAACAGGTCACTGTGGCGGCTTTTTGGTAAGTTGTCAACATTTTCGCAAATGGGAAAAGACGAAAATGGCTATCCTGGGAGACGACGGACGGGAGACATGAAATGATTGTGCTACTTTGAGAACTAAACAGGAAAATGGCTTGGTTTGCACATCGGGCAAATAGTTATGGTAAGTTTTTTTTTTTTACCAATAGAAAGGAGGGAACGATTAGGTGAATTTCCTGGTAGAGAATTGGTAGAGGGTCCTGGGGAAGGAGGATCAAACGACGGAGAAAAAGTTGGGGTCGTGAGTGTGAGAGACACAGAATTGGCAAGAGTAAGAGGGAGGGTGGCTAAAGGGGTGATCGTGGAGACAGAGTGAGAGAAGTAAGTCGGGCAGTTCAGAAATGTAGGGAGTGCAAAAAGGGCCCTAAACAGTAAGGGGGGAAATAGTTAAGAGTAGAAAAGTAACGGGAAGGCTAAGGATGATTAGCAAAAAAGTTATGAAAACGGTTAAGTGAACCAGGAAAGGTAACGACCTCTTAGAGAAAGATACATCTGAGTGATCCGTAGTAAAGGAGGAGTTATGTATTCAAAGCAGAAGATTAAAGATACCAGACCTAAGCAGCCAAGCGTTCTGGAAGATTATCTGAAGCAGACTCAGGAGAAAGCAGATGAAGGAAATCTTAGAAGATAGCCTGGAGAGTCAAATATGGAAGCCTGAAACCTCCCTGGAGAAGAAGAAAAAAAGATACAAGTAGGTGAGCGATATAAAAGGTAAAGTGCAGCCATTATCAACCCACTGCAGGATGGAAGCCTCCTCAACAATTCATGCTGAGGGAAATGGGCCATAATCTGCCACGCTGGTCCAGTGCGGGTTGGCAGTTCGACCGTATTCAGCAGTCAGTGGCTTGAACCCCGGTCTACTCAAAGAGCGTGTGCTACTGCACTCCCGCTCCTGACTACTCGGCTACGGAGGCGTACATTATAAGTTACAAGGACTGTTAGTGAAATAGTAGGGTAATTAATGAAAAGGGGGTAGCAGTAGAAAGTAAAGTGATGGATAAATTATCTGTGCGGTAGATATACTAACAGAGTTTATTATGTTAAAAAGGGTTAGTGTATAATGCAAGGGAAATGAAGGAATGAGTAATAGATGAAATTGATATAAATAGATATAATGTGTTAGAAGGGTAGTAAAGCTTCTAAAGAAGGATTCTGAATATGTTTTAAAAAAGATAGATAATTAAGTTATATGAACAACTCTGAATGTAGTATTTTAATTATGAAGATTTGTTGGTTTATCTGAATGACTAATAACAAGTAGGGACTTTAGGATACTGAAGATTGATCTACAAGTATACTGTAACAGTGGTGAGAACACAGAGCTGAATGATGAATGTAGCATATTTGATTGTTAATATATGAAACAGTATTGTATCCACGAGTAAATGAAATAAGTATGGAGAATGTACAAGTGTTAGGAGTTAGTTGGGGAATAAGGAAAGTAGAATGAATCAGGTGTTTTTTTATATAATTGTCAAATCAGAATAACTAGTAAATGGAAACTGTAATTGGAATAATATATGCAAGTTATCTCTGAGTCGACTTTGTATAGTAGGACTGTATGCTTTCTAATTCAATTGTATATTATGTTGTAAGGTGTATGTAATAAATTTCACTTTTTGTTTTCACTTTGAGTCCTGTTATTCTATGTAACACATGCCTTGCTTGTCTAGTTAAGAATTTGCTCTCACACAATTTAGTGAGAGAATCCTGGTCACTGATTAAGGGGAATCAAAAGAAATTATCCTCACGATCTTGAGAATCTTCTGTGATATATACGGAGTATAGCAGTCAGGTGTAGATACTGTTATAGATAATGTTATAACTAACACCTACAAGGCGTGGGATATCACGCCTTGTAGTTATGTTGTTCATGGCGGCCGCCATGGTTGTTCACTCGCCCTCAGATTCACACGCGTGCTTCCCCCACCACGGTGGTCGTGACAGAGCGCTCCAACTAGGCATAGGCATTCATTCAAAACCTTGTATTCACTCATACTATATATTTACAGTCAGTCACTTACCCCAAGCTTTCAAGCATGTAAATGTTTACAACTTCACACAGTCACATACTTACTCATACAATTTGCGTATACAGGGTAATTCACTACCAGTGCGACAAACTTGCAGGAGGTGTAGGGGGCACAAAGACGAATCGGAATCACATAGCATTGCAGGGTCCGAAATGCCTTCGTCATGAGGTAGAGTGTAGAGTGTGTTTAGTGTCAAACGGCACCAGGGGTTTCCCCCATCTCCGCGGGCTATACATTGTGGGTGTGAAACAGAACACTGTCAATGCCAGAGGTTTAAAAGTATATGGATTTTGTACATGTGTAGTGTCGTGTACCGTTGTTCCTCTGGTCATTTAGCCGCTGGGCCCCTAATGGGACCCAACGTTGTCCACACTCTGCCTCGTGGAGGCAGACCAGGTACACCAGTATTATAGTTATTTACTCTGGCAGGTCCTGCCACCTAATTTCCTGAGATTTCGGTGGCAAGGACCTTTAAAAAAAAAAAAAACGTTATAGTTATGGGTCAGCCAAAATGAAGTACTATTTATGCAAATAAATGTTAAGTTTTTGGATGTAGGGCTCATGCAATTCAACAATGGTTCAGACACTAGTAATTATAATTAAAAGAGAGAGAGAGGGATGGGGAGACTGAAGGCTGGGGGGAAAAGACAGAAATAAGGGGTCCATAGAGAAGATGACCCCCAAATCAGTGGAGCAGGCCCATGCCCCACCAGAGGGAAGAGAGGGGCGGCGAGGGGGGAGGAGACCAGAAGTCACCTCCCCCTCCCGCCCGGGGAGTGGAGGCAAAGGGCCACGCAAGGGAGCGTGGCTTAAAAAAAAAATCTATAGAGTCCCAAAGAAAGGTCTTGTATCAGTCCAAGAATGGTTAGTTTAGTCGTGGTGCCTGTTCTTGATCCCTGTAGATAGCAATAAGTGTCCTCCTTCGGGTGAATGAGGTAGAGGACGTTGAACGGGAGGTGGCGTGAACAGCGATCCCGCTGGAAGTCAGCATTTCCGAGCCGTTTCTGTTGAAGAAACCAAGTAGCAAAAGTCTTCCGGAGTGGATAATCCGCAGGCTCCAATGATTGGACAAGTTGCAGATGGTATGAACTCATTTGGTTTGTTGACAGTATCCTCCACACAGTGGATTGGGAAATACCCAATCGTTGGCCTATCGCTCGAGTACTCGTACTCGGATTGCCTTCTGCAAGACATAGGACATTTTCCTCAATGTCTGGCGTCCTCGTCGTTCGCTCTCGATTCATGGTACCTCTCGTGAAACAACCAGTCTCACGTAACCTTCTGTGCACATGTGCGAAAATCGTATGATGAGGAGCACGCCTGTGCGGGAAACTTTCCTGGTACAAGCGCAGAGCGGCGCGCCCGTTACAGTCCGCAGCTCCATACGCGAGGTGCGTGTCGGCCAGTTCAACGTTTGAATACTTGTCCGTCCTACTGCCTCCGGAACCGGTTCGCAAATGCTGACTTCCAGCGGGATCGCTGTTCACGCGACCTCCCGTTCAACGTCCTCTACCGCATGACGAAGGCATTTCGGACCCTGAAATGCTATGCGATTCGGCTTTGTGCCCCCTACACCTCCTGCAAGTTTGTCGCACTGGTAGTGAATCACCCTGTATATTACTAATAATACTACAATTATAATATACTATTCCATGATCAATATTATACTCATTAACTCGCTCATGTTGATATATATAAGTGTATACACTGTACTTATTCACTTTCACCCATCCACCCTCACATACTAAAAAAAAAAAAAAACATGCACACATTTTTACACATTCATAAAAACTCGCGAACATAAGCAGTTACATTCAACCGAATTCTGAATCTAGTCCACACAACTTTGGTCATATAATGGGGGTTAATTTTTCCCCGGCAGACCAGTTATGTTCAAAATCTACATATACCTAGTTCGCATCACAGATGTTCAGACTGGGGGGGGGGGTAAATAACACATTCTGTCAGATCAGTCTTATTTTTGGATTGTCTATGTTGAGAGTTGTCATGATCCGAGTACTCGCGATTGTTCTAATTAGGCGGGGTTGTCAGAGTCTGTGTAGTCATAACTTTACTATTTCTTTGTCTCAAAGACCTTTCGAGTAAAGTCAGAGAAGGCCATATAGTGAGCTTCATAAGAGATGAGGAGATGTGCATCTCGTGATTTATTGGTCAGTCTTTGCCATCACGTTCTGAATCCATTTTATGCCCACTGTTAATCTTATTTTTGTGAATACCACGTGTGCAGACGTGTTCCGATCGAGGTCAAGGCGCGCTTGTCAAAGGTATTTCTCAAGATTCCGAATGGTCGAATTTACAACTGTTTATCGATCGGGTGCCGCCTGCATCATTCGAAATAATGTAAATCTTAAGATCATAAGATGCAAAATTATGTTTCTCCAGAAATAGCTTCAGAGCACCTGCAAACAGAAGAACCAAGAAGACACTCACCAGTGGGACTCCTCTCTCAACAATGCTGGTCTCGTGGAGATAGTTATGAGAGATTATTAGCAGTGTGGACTGAAGTATGGGCTTTAAAACTTCTGAAACTGCTTTGCAATATATAAGTTAGTCTAGGCACTAAGATGCGATCATATGTTGAATAGATGTCAAAGAAAATAGCAGCGTTTTGAGATTTCCTATTTAATGCTCCCTGTATTCTGAACAGTGTCCAGCAGGTTGGTGTTAATGGACCTGTCAAAAATAGCCTTATGCAGATGTGACGGCCTGAGTGAGAAATGTATGAGCGTTTCAAGGATTCAAAAGTTTAGTAATAGGCAGCTTATTGAGACTGGACTGTAATCTTTGGATTCTTGATTTTGGGGATGGGACCTGAAGAAGTAATCCTTTCAAATACAGTGGACGCCGCTTATTTTGATCACTTACACAGCTTGACTGATAACAATAACCAAAGAAAAAAGAAGGTAGCTGTTCAGAGCCATTTATTGATGCAGAGGGGAAATATGTACATAAAAAGATGGAAGTGGCCAGAAAGAGAACATGAAATAAAGAAGTATAAATTTGATTGTCTACCATAATATACTTTAATTGGTTGTCTACTGTTTCTTCCATGAGAAAGTCATCAATAAAAATGAAACCTTCATGATGTTTCTGTAAGTCCACAGAAAACATTAAACAAATAAAATATTAAAATCTAGAATTAAAAAAGGGTCAATGTTCTAATGTAAAACAGGCAGATTGGTAGGATACAGTACTTCCTTTGACGAAGAACGGCACCGACAACCATAATAACCGTAAGAAGCAACAGCAATAACTAGCCACGCAGGTGTCAAAGTTTAAGAATAAATCATAATTTATTTCTAATTTATTCTTAAACTGCCACCACACGTGCATAAATCGCAATAAGGCAAAGCGATAACGTAAACCGAACTACTGATTACAATAAACATTTTTTTCTGTGTTACTCGTAGTATATGTGATCAGAACTTTAAAAAAAGTGATAACATTATCTGTGATCACAATGAGCAGCGTACACTGTATTTGAAATCACCCATAATTTGTTGATGACCACGCTCTCTTCCACCTAAATCCTTGGACTTTTATCTTTGTAGTGACCAGAAGCAACTGGCATACAAAACTGTGGCGTCGATTAACGAGAGAAAACTTGTACCCACATCCAAGAGAATTCGCAGGCAGCAGATTACCTTGTTTGTGGAAGTGGGTACAATTTTTCCGAAGGTGGTCACTGCATGTAAAGTTTTGTATGAAAAATAATTAATTAAATTATTAATCCGTTTATTACCAACCAGTAGTTAGCTAGATGGTTAGAAGGCTATACATCTAGTGTATTTACAGCAAGTATTATTATTTATAGATTTAGTATTCACATAATGCACAAACAGCAGCACAACAGGGAAAGATTTTTATCAATTCACAGATTACCCTTCTTTATAACTACTTATTTTAACAATTTTCAATTAATATATTATAGATTTGTGAATACCACGAGCTGAGCAACAGTTTTATGCTTAAACAAGAACTGTAAAAACAGTGGAAAATGACAGGACTAGCTCCGGACCGAATTGCGTACTCCAAAGGACGAGCAAGCTTCAACCGCCTCAAGTCTCAAGCCATAAAACATCACATTGAAACCACACTTCATAAGGGCTGTCCATCATACCGACAGAAATACTGTGAACTCCCTCCACAGTTTGATCCTGAAAGGTGGATGGACTTTATTGCACGAGTTCAACAAAACCAACATGAGCCCAGTGATATTCCCATGTCTGATGATGATGTGCCCAGAGATGCACTTGAAACCATTGAATTAACAAGACAAGACAATATGCGATTAATAAGTTGCCTGCAACTGGTACAGCGGGAATCCACAAAGTACCACAATTTATCATTAAATGTTTGAGCCCATTTCTAAGTGATCCCCTCCTAATAATTTTCAATAGCATATTAAAAGGAGAATTTTTCCCTCCAATATGGAATTTATATTCTGTTAGGCCACTCCCAAAAGTTTCCCAGCCAACTGAAGCCAGGAACTTTAGACCCATCTCTCGTTCCTCGTGTCTATTGAAATTACTTGAAAAAACAGTACTGAAAACACTTACCATGCACATTCTCCCGCACAGGCCCCAGCAAATTCATTATTCGTTGCAAAACAGATCAACAGTTAGTAACCTGATTATGACGACTAATGCAATCCTTGGATCATTTGAGGAGAGAGAAGAAATGGCAATCACATATCTTGATTTACAAGCTGCGTTCGATAGTGTTCACATCCCAGCCTTGCTCAAACTCCTTCGAAATTACTATCACATCACAGGCCCAGTATTGAAGTTTCTGACATCCCTTCTTCAGAATAGAATCATCCAAATGTACATAGGAAATCAAAGGTATACTAGACAAATACAAGCAGGCGTTCCACAAGGAGGAGTCCTGTCCGGAATTCTTTTCACTGCTATCATCTACCCACTAATACACAATAGAACAGATATGATATCATATGCAGATGATTTAAAGATCTTCACAAAAATAAATTTGACCGATGAAGCCAAAAACGCCACAGTAACCATCAATAAGACCTTATCAGAAGTACAGCAGTACCTCACGAATTTTGACCTGCAAGTGAACCCTGAGAAATCTGCCATCATGGTATTCTCACTTAAACCCATACCAACCATAATTCAGCCTGCGATTGACGGAGTCCCGATCCCCTGCGTTGAAAAGCAAAGAGATCTGGGTGTAGTCTTCGACAGAAAATTACGATTCCATCACCATATAGAAGAACTCTGTGCTCAATTCAACAAGAAACGGTGGGTTGCCAAGCAGCACTTGCTACACATTTACAACACAAACCTGATAGAAATGTATATCACGATGATGATTTTTGGAAGTGTACTGTAAGGAGTAGAGTTGTGGGGCTCAGCTGCAGACACCACAATTAAACCATTAAAAGCCGCTGAATACTGGCTCCTGAAGTGGGCAACCTGGAAGTGTCATCTCCCACCACAGCAGCGCACAACACCGATGGCCAACGCGCTGAATTTAACCAGGTTTTCAGCATTAATGCACGAGAGAAGACTCATCTTCACCGTAAAAATGATTGCCGGGAGAGTCTCAGCACCCAACGCTTGGGACACAGTGTGCTGGCGGATTCCCCAACCAGGTCTCCGCTCCACTCCCAAGCTTCTTGCTCTTCCTTCGAGACTACATTTGAAAGATCGGTTCCTCCCTTATCAGAAGCTCCATCTGGTTCAATCCCTGGATGCTGACTTATTTAAAATCATAGATGATAAAAAGTATAGACGGATCATCCTAGATCTGCACGTGGTCTCCAGAACTACCAACTGATCTCAGATCGTTATGGCGGGGCAAGAGACTCTCAGAAAACTGGACTTGAGGAAAATCTTTTGTTATCACAATTTGTTATTTTTGTTATTTTGTATTAGTTTTCCTTTCAAGTCATTGTTATCTGCTATGAGCACTTTTTTTTTATATATACAGTATATATAATTTGACTATAATTAATCTTTACAATTCCTTTATCTCTGCCGCTTGTTAACCCCTGGCATGGTGCCGTGAAGGGTATTGTATGGTCGTGGTACCTGCGTGTACCCGTGAACTGTACAATAAAGATCTTATTTATTTATTTATTTTAATAACAGCTTAAGGTAGAAAAACGGAATCATGTTAAGCGGTTCGAACACAGTTAATTTTTAACTCGTTGGTATTGGAACTGAGAACGAAATACGTTCCATGACTACCCCCCTTAAGTTCCAATGGGCGCATGCTCACGACCAAAGGACAAGATTGCAAACTAGCCAATAACGATGATATCAACTAGTCTCTGCTTTGCTGATTTATGCAGTTCCTGCTCATTGTCCGCAGTTAATGAAGGTTTTAAAATTGTACTGGGAATAAATATCCATTAGCATTTGCGGTCGGTTCTCGCAGCATTTATTGGCATCAATTCACAAGGTATTAAAGAGATAGAGGGTGTTCTGAAAACATATTTCTGAAGCTGTTTAGATTATTCCGTAATGAGAAGGAGGTGGTTACCTTTAGCTCTCTCTGCTTCGTTAGCAGCTGAGATCATGATCCATATTACAGTTGCGTCTATTCGCCCTGTGACTAGCTGGGCGAGAGCGTGAATGTTCATGTTCGTAATAAGCTGTCTGTGGGTTGCTAACTGTCCTCTAACAATGATGTCAATTAGTCTCTGCTTTGGTGATTTCTTTCTTTGCTGCTTACTATCCGCAATTAATGTGTTAAGTGCCAAAGAAACTAAGGCTATAAGGAGTCATAGTATGTCTGTAAATTGCGTGTATTATGTGGTCGGTCGATTTTGCCTGCTTGCTGACGGAAAACTCGAAGTTTACGCTGGAGTTTTTCGTCGAAAACTCGAGCGTAAAAAAAACAGTCACCTGCCACCGATAAACTCAGCGGCATTGTGAAAAAAATGCCCATAAATTCCTCATGTCAATGACTAATTCGAATCTGAACATTTTCCATCCGGTGTGTTTATATCCACTGTTGCTACCCGCGAGGATCTGCAGTTAATGAAGCCCTTAAAATTATGTCAGGGAAAAATGCTCCATTAGCATTTTCGATGCTGGTTCCTGTATGACATAATGCTCCATTAGGGATACTATACCTCAGTTGGTGTATAGTATCCCTTTAGAAATAATGGGGGAAGAGATTTCCTGCGACTCAATTCAAGATCCAGTACTCCAACGTGGCTCATATAGTAGAGAAGGAAAGCGAAAAAATCCGAATGAGGTGCTCCTGAAACGTGACCCAGTCATTCCGATCATTCTAAGATCCTAATGTGAACTGATATTTTGCACAGTGGCTTGATGGCAATTACTTTCATTTAATATTTAATCCTCTTGTTTGCGAATAGTATTTGTGTTTATTTTTGATAGTTCAATTACAACCCGGTATTTTGTAGGCAGTTTTTACGGCATAGCACCGTGCTCTTATTTAATAACCGTAATAGAAATAATAAGTTAGTGACATATGTCTTCTATTTCTTATACTTTTTCCATTTAATATGATACCTTTTCTCCGACCCGAAAAACTGTGTACAAACTGGAAGCTTGAATACGGCATTTCTGTGCACAAAAGATGATTTTTCAAATGTTCTTTTAATAACCGGCGGATCAAATAATAAAGAAATGAATGGCATTTTTAGTGAACACTTCAAGAAGAAGAGGTATTAGAACTTATAGTACTTAGCACCGTGCATGGGTTGAGAGCTCAGAAGATATACCCAGGGTTACTATCATTCTCACCATCGGAAGATGCAAGCAGAGGATGTGGTTGTCACAGACCGACGGAACTTCTCCAAATTTCGATCCACTCGACTTGAGTGTCACTTCAGTATCGCTTCCATCAGCGTTTTAGACTCCCATGTAGCCAGCCTACACCTGAGAGAATATCTGTGTTGTACGGTTTAAGGCCTACCAGCAACTTAGACCGTATGGTCTATGTTGTGCTGTACATAATGTCTGTAAATTGCTTGCGTTCTGTGGTCGATTTGGTGTTTGTTGGACGAAAAATCAGTTTTCTGCAGAAAATCCCCTTGTACTCTTGCTTGAAACCGTCTAACTCAGCTACATTTTGAAAAAAACCAATGAAAATTCGCGTCATTGACGTGATTAGGACTCGCATCTTTTCCACCTTGCGTGGTAGAACGGTGATTATACCTACTATGATACCCATTAGGGCTCTATGAATTGTGTTCATAATGGTGAACTTTTATTGTATATGTACGCTATCGAGGAATAATGCTCTGTATATTTATATATAAACAAATTGATTTAAAAAATTGGCTCCTCGAAATATATATATATATATATATAAGAATCCTCGGTAATAAATCGGGTACTTTATTACTTAATATAATTTATATAGCTGAACTCAGTGCTTTTGGTATGAAAAAGATTCTTGCCAATGCGCATAGGAAATCAGGGTAAAAATAAAGCCAATTTGTCAGAAGTAGATTACTGTAATGGCCTTAATGACAGTTACTTTTTTTTTTTTCGTGAAGAAATCTGTTTAATTTACAATAATATGAGGGTAACACAGAGTTTAATTCCCAAAGCAGAGATCTACATAATAGCATATGTATTGGCGTACTTCTCTCCGTAATGGGTCTTGCAGTTAGATTGCGCTTTCGGAATAGGTGGGTTTTTTGGTCATTTAACCGAAGTTATATTTCTGCCCTAGTTTTCGGATATTGTTTGATCAAATGCAAAGCTAATGTGCCAAATGTGGTATGTTTATCAAGGTCTTTGAAATGACTAGCAGTAACTTGGTTTAAATTGTGCGATTCCAGCGTCCTCATTTGGTGTGAGAACTGGCAATTTCACAATTCACCTGTGTCATTTGCTGTGCCGCTAATGGTAAACCATCCCATAAAGTTAAGCATAAAGACACATTATAGCGCCCATGAGCTAATACCCTCGTTAGGCTCTGTTCTCCACGTGTGAATTACAATGACCTGAGCACGTTATTCATATCGAAAATGGGCTCCTAGGTGATTTCTAAACTTTATCTAGACACAAAAATCGAAATGTTAAGTGGTTACATTTAAAATCTTCGACGTTATCTTCAAAATGTACTTTAAATACGAAAATAGCTCAAGAAAATAGTTAACTTCATTTAAATTTTTGACGGCGTATGAAAATCATTTTGTTTTTGTTAAGTTACAGGCTAATCTTTTATTCTTCCAAAAACTTTATTTTAATTGAATCAACGCTGCTTTTTTGTAGCTCTATAAGGAAGTTGTATATTAACCATAATAGCACAGTTTTCAGAGTTGTACTTAATAACTGGTCTGTCTTCGAAATTCATTATACATTTATTACGCTCTGCTCGCATTTCAATAAGCAGTCTTTTACATAATATGGAATTTTTAAAATTCATCTGCAATAGAAATATTTCTGTAACAAGCTCGGTGCACACCAATGTTGAACCCATGACAAAATTATCATAGATTCTCGAAACGTTTCAAACTTGCTCTTTGTCTTTTCTATGTGTGATTTAGAGAGACTCAGAGCATTATTATATTATCATTATTAGCAGTTTAATGTAATAAATCTAGCCCCAGATCATTTGGCTAGGAGGATCTAAAATTAAGACTGAATGGTATAACAGTCGATAAGCCATTTTTTGACAAAAATAAATGATCAGTGAGAAATGGATGAACATTTATGGGCCAAACTTTGTACGTGACACTAAAAATTTGTTTCTTGTACACTATATCCACGGAGAACCCCCGAATATTGATGGCAAGATTGTAAATGGTTGCTACTGTTTTAGTTTTCTGGTATTACGAAGAGACCATCTTATTATGTATTATTTATATTATTTTGTATATTACCTTAGCAGTGGCGTAGCTTTTGGGGGCTTTCTGCAAAGGCTACTGAAGGGTACTCCCCCCCCTCTCTCTCTCTCTCTCTCTCTCTCTCTCTCTCTCTCTCTCTCTCTCTCTCTTAACATGAATCGCAAATTCCTTACTCATAAAACTTATTATAATAACTTAAATTTAAATAATATTGAACAAATCTAAACTATAAAACACTGTTAAAAAGTTGTTATATCAAAATAAGCAATTTAATCATCTATATTCTATAACGTTATAACTAGATTAATTTATAAATTTGTTTCTTACTTAAATGTTCACCTTCCTTCCCTTAAAATGGCTTATTACACTTGGCAGCTTTCTTGTGCTCAATAGATAGAACAGCGTCTTATATAGTCTATTATTTTTAATTTACTAATGACTTTTCAACGTTAGCGACTACCGTACTGGAAACGTAAGAAATAACACATGGTGGCTTTTTATTATTATATAATAATATTTTATTCTTTGATATAGCTTTGTTTCTTTACAAAAATAAATATCGGGACGGATTCGTGGGCTTCATTTTCATGAGACCTTACGCTTTGCTAATTCTTTCACCGTGGTGACTGCCCCTCCGAGCAACGAATTCATTATCTGAATTTCAATATCGTAGAAGGTCCAAATTCGATATCAAAAATCAAATTCTTCTAAAGAATCTCACCACGCTTGCTTAGCTGTTAACCAATCGAATGGATTCCCCGAAGGTCAATGAATACATTTCAGATTCAAGAATTTACTTTATTGATCGGAATAACGAACACTTTTCGTCTATACACACGAACCTCCTCTGCCTGCTGTACATATTCCCTGTGAATAATATTTCCCTCTACTCTCCGCTATCGAAATATACTTTAAAAAATTCCAGTGCTAGACGTTATACCTTATCCTGGTCAAATTAATTTTAAATTATACTACAATGAAATGGTAGTTCAACGCCCTGAAACTGATTCTCACAATGCAATCGAGATACGAATTACAGACAGAGATTCTTCGAAGACTTCTATAGTACTACCATGTAGAGAGTTGCAGGTTGTATAGCCTGCCTAATCCTCAACTACATCCACTTGCGTGACCGGAGACCTTCTCAAGACAAAGCCGATAGTAAAAAAAAATGTGTCATGTGTATTTATGTAAGGAAATAATCAAATATTTGTACTGGGACAGTAAATTCGATGCATACTGGTGTTTTTTTTTTTTTATATCTAGGTTGTGACGCTGTAATATGTTTTCCAGATCACTGCTTTATGCCAAACTTCTCTCTATGGACTAAGTTTAAAAAAAAGTATGTTTTATTGTGCATATTTTCATCGGTTAATATACGGAATTATATATAAAAATTATTGCCTTATGTATATTCGATGATACGAGTATCTAAGGTACCTAATTCACCTAATCCTTTGTACTTTTGATGTACATTACTCTAGCCAGATGAGATGACTAGAAAAGGAACAGATCAAAACACGCAATCTAATATGTGCATCTTAACTATACACTGGCAAGGCATATAGACGACATGCGCTAAAATAAAGTCAAATTTTGATTTTTTTTAATTATTCTACTGTAACATGTAACGTTCTTCCTAACGGAGTCAGTTTTGATTATGTTATCCAATAACATGTCTGCAATGATACAAAATGCAAAAATATTGGTCTTTTGTAAAAATTTAAACAACTTCTGTTTCAACTAGTAAAGGAGTTCTTTTCTTAACAATTTCTGTAATATCATAGCGCTATCACATTGCTATTTATAGGCCGATATAGCTTTGCACTCCCCACCCTTGGATTCATGTGCAGAGTCTGGTGCTACCGACGCTACGTAGCTTATTGTCTCTACATTAGGACCAGGCAATACAGCATTCAGTAGACTGGAGATCCGCACAAAGAATAGACCGAAAACATGATCTAACTTAGTTAGTTTTTAATCGTTCCCTGTTCAATGAATATTGATGAATGGAAGCAGGTTGCCCGGTCTTACGAAATACATTTCCAAGTGAATCATGCAACAGAACGGGAGAAGATGTGGAGTACTCAACATGAACTTCTCAAACTCTGCACAAAAGGCGTTGCACAGGCTAATGGGGCAGTGTGAAGATCTGGGACATGTTTAGGTGGAAGCCATTGGCTGCTTAGTACCAACTGATCAGCGCCTTAACTGAAGACTTGTACAGGTGCATCGTTTTTCAAAAACACACTCATTTCTCATGGCTAACATGATAGGATATCTTCCCGGACCACAAACACACCTAGCAACAATGCAACTCCTTGTCACGGGGCTGTAGTGGTCTTGGACTACTTCGACGAGCATTTTGAGGAGTTTTCCGACATCTTATTGCAGCCAAACTCGTCTGCTTTCAACCTAAATGAAAAGGTGTTCCACATTGTGGAACTGGCTACTCTGCTCTTGGATTCGGTACAATAAAATACTTGGCAACTGTCGGATGCAGTGTGTTCGACATGAATTACCATACCTGTGGACTCTGACCAGCATCAGAGTGTCTGTCGCGAATTATCCAGACAGTGTTGCACATTACAGATAGCGCAAACAGATACTTGGTAGGTGGCCCTATTTCAAAGATATCGCAAGCAGATACTTGGAAGGTGGCCTATTTCAAAGATATCGCAGTACATATACACTGGTGTTCAAAGAAAGTGCATCACCCCTTGTAATTGTCGTCCGAATAACGTAAGTACATGGCATTATTTCTTACAGATTGATCAGATAAGATTAACACGCATAGGTAATGAAGTAATATTGAATCAGCTGTTACTTTCAGCTATATAAGCACGCTCTGCAAGAGTTGCAGTCATTCCTTGCTTGTGTCAGAATGGCGAGTTACGTGCAGTTGACGCCACGAAGAAAGAGTGGTATTGTTACTTTACGCGTGAGGAATGTGTTCGATATGAATTACCATACCTGTGGACTCTGACCAGCACCAGAGTGTCTGTCGCGAATTATCCACAGTGTTGCACATTCTTTGCCGCCTTTTCTCACTTTCTTATTCCAAAGGTGATTTTCCTTCTGTTTGGAAATTTGCTCATATCCAGCCAGTTCCTAAAAAAGGGTGACAAATCCCTTCCATCCAATTATCGTCCCATTGCAATTACTTCTACTCTTTCTAAAGTAATGGAGAAATCAATTAATCGCCAACTCTTAAACTACCTAGAACCCTTCCGTCTGATCAACGATCGCCAATATGGATTCCGTCAGTGTCGATCCACTGGTGATACTCTGGCTTATGTTACCCATTTATGGACTAATTCAATGGAAAGGTTCGGTGAAACACAAGTAGTTGCTCTTGACATCTCAAAGGCTTTTGATCGTGTTTGGCATAAAGGTCTTCTGAACAAGCTTCCATCTTATGGTTTGCCAACTGTTTTTAGTAATTGGTTATCCAGTTTTCTCTCTGCTCGCTCAGTGAGGGTGATGGTAGATGGCTCTCTGTCTTCTAACTTCTCCACTAATGCCGGTGACCCCCAAGGTTCAGTTCTTTTCCCCCACTCTTTTCCTGTTGTATATTAATGACCTTCTTCCATTGACTGGAAATCCAATCCATAGTTTTGCCGATGATAGCACATTGCATTTCACTTTCCATGTTGAGAAACCTTGTCCTGCTCAATCAGGTTCAACTTCTCGAAAATCTGCTACCAATTCCTTAAATGCCGATCTTCAGATAATTCTCCAGTGGGGCAAAGACAACTTAGTTGATTTCAACCCTTCTAAAACTCAGTCTTGTCTTATATCTCGCAAAAAGGATTCTTCTCCTCCTATGCTTATCTTTAGTGACACTCCAATTTCTAGGCAAAATGATATATCTCTTTTGGGGATTACCCTGACTTCTAATCTCTCTTGGCACAAGCACATTACAAATATTGCTTCCTCTGCATCTAAAAAACTTAGTTTTCTCTTTCGCTCTCGGTGTTACTTTTCTTCCAAACAGCTGCTCACTCTGTATAAATCTTAAATCCGCCCTGCCATGGAATATTGTTCCCACATCTGGGGTGGTGCCCCCAAAACCTCTCTCAGGCTTCTTGATTCCATTCATAAGAGGGCAATTAGGTTAATTAATGATTCATCTCTAACAGTGTCTCTCCACTCGCTTTCTCATAGACATACTGTTTCTGCTGCATGCCTCTTCTACAGATACTTTCATGGGCACTGTACTTATGAATTGGCTTCTATAATTCCCGCTCTCTCTTTCAAAACAGTCCGAACACGTGCCGCCACCAGCCAACTCCATTTACTGTCCAACTTCAAACCCACAGAACCAACTTTTCATCTTCCTCTTTTATTCATTCAACTGTCGTTTTCTGGAAGGTTGCTACCTTCATACGTATTTCCTGAAAATTACAATCTACAGAAGTTCAAGTCCAATGTCAACAAATATCTTCTTTCGTCTTCTCAACCTCCAACCCAAGCACGGTACTAAGTACTATAGGTTCTAATACCTCTCGTGTTTGTGGTTCACATAAAAAAAAAAAAAAAAAAACACCATGAAGAAGGATGTCCTTCCCGTCATATTGCTTATAGAGTGTCTTGTAATCAATCAACAGTGAGGAGATTTCTTTCCAAACTCAAGAATACTGGTTCTGCTGATAGGACAAAAGAGACCGGACGCAAACGAGTCTCTACGCCAAAACAGGACCGCGTTTTGAGGCGCTTATGCTTTAGAACCGTAAAGCTTCTTCGTCAGAGCTGAAAAGAGAAAGGGAAGAACATAGAGTGGCAGCAAGTGCAGTATCAGTCAGAAGCCTCTTCAAAAATGGACTTGCAGCTGGTCGTTCTAAAAAGAAGCCCCTGCTCAAACAAAAAATGAAAAAGGCTTGATTAGTTTGTTGTAAGGAGCATGTCAAATGGACCCCCGAGCAGTGGAAGTCAGTTGTTTTCTCTAATGAGAGACAAAGATTTGCCGTAGACGTGGTGAAGAATACCATCCAGACTGTATGGTGTCTACAGTGAAATTCCCTACCAGCCAAATGATATGGGGGTGCATTTCGTATCGTGGAGTAGGGCACCTGTAGTTTATAGAAGGTTCCGTAAATGCCAATGGATACCTACCTTTTGTGATTACTTTAGCTTCATTTCTGCTTTAGAGGTTCGACAATAATGTGTTTACATTTGTTACAGGTGAAAAAATGGCTGGAAGAAGGGTCCATTACAACTCTTAGTTGGCCAAGAAACAGCTCGGACCTGAATCCAATAGAGAACTGTTGGCATCGTGTGAATCTGCAGTTGCCAGAAAGAAACCACAGACCCTTTGTGAACTTCAAGAAGCCATAATTCGTGTTTGTAACCACGAACTATCAGTTGATTATCTTCAGAAATTGATCTTGTGAATGCCTCCACGGTGTGCTGCTGTCATCAGGGCCAGAGGCGGTTCAACTAAATATTAGTTTGAACCTGGTGAACTTTTCATTTTGTTTTCCATTTAAAATGATAAACTGAAGCAAACTGAGGGCTTCTGATAACATTTCAGCCATAATTGTCGTGTTTAGCAAAACAGTTGTATAAAGGTTGCAAATGCTTATTTTGGAATATTTTGAGAGCACTCGTCAAATATTACTTAGCTTTGTCTTAATTATTAATAAATATCTTTTGTTTATATTTCTATTTGCGATGCTAGTCATTAATGTAACATACCATCGCGAAAAACGGTTAGAAATATGAAATTCTTAGGTGATGCAATTTCTTTGAACACTAGTGTAGTTCATTAATACTGCCTTTAGTGTACTGAAAGAATGTTGTACAGCTGAACCTCCCAAATCCGGCAGTCGATTAATTGGCACTAACCATTTTACCGTTTTTAACCATTTTCAATGATTTTGGTTAATTTAGGAAGATAGACAAATCGGACAAACCATCCGAGAAACTTTAATTTTTGAGTTGGCTATTTACCCAAGCTTATCGTGCATGGAGGAGATTTCATCCCAAACCCATAGGAGGTTTGACTGTGCTCTAAAACCACATTGAAAACTATCTTTAAAAGTCATTGGTTTCTTTACTGCTATCAGCGAAAAAGTCTACATATTGATAATTAATAAGCCATAGATTACTCAGAATTTGCGGGTGTTGCGATTCGTGCATGAAAGCTTAGGCGTAGCGTGAATTATGTTCAGGCTGTTGTGTTTGTAAACAACATCAACACTGCAACTTTCATTCATTTTTATTTGCCCTTAATTAAATATGATGTCTAAAATAAAATCAAGTGATCTAGAGGATTTTAAAACGCAAACGGAGAAGTGGCTTTAAAATAACATTTATTCGCATTTAATTGTGGAATGTTTTTACATTATTAAAGAAACTTATAGCGGGAACTTTGAAACCATTGTGAGGGGTTTTGAATTAGAATGCTGCAACCTTTTGAAAACGTACAGCATTCTATATGCTTTTTAATACTAGACATTACTTTTATTTCTATATACTTGTGCAGTACTTTGTACAATAAATTTCGGTATTTTCTTGTTTTTTTTTTTTTTTCTTAATTATTATTATTTGACTACCAAAAATTGGAAACTCCGAGAAGCAGTAAGGATCAGGTCCCAAAGATGATGGATTTGAGAGGTGCAACTATACTAATTTGTATAAATAACACTTCACAGTTGAATATGACGAGCTGTTAGAGTAATACCAAATGATTGTACTCTGCTATTCATGAAATATCATAGGCCAGTGTCATACTCTTAAAGCCTAAGCAAGTTGTCCGAAAATATATTTTTACCCTTCCTCACCATATACTGCTACACAACTCGTCTCACTCTCAAATTCACAGCCAAACAGATCAAGTCTTCTAAATATTACCAACAGATATTTTCACATTACTGTATTTTAAAACAGAATTATCAGTCACCTGTTTGGACAGTGGATTGGCATTTGATTCCATGAGTCTTCCATCTCTCTTAAAGATACCATGGATTATGCTGATGACCTAAGATCCTCACACCGATCAAAGCCAATCAAGATCTCCCTACCCCTCTGCAGGAAGCGCACAAGCTCTGATCTGTGACTCATTCAGTTTTTTCCGAAGAAGAGAGAAACCATGCTCTTCTCGTTAAAACAGCACTCAACAATAATCCAGTCAACCCTAGAAGAAGCTTTCATCCCACTTGTTCATTGCGATAGTTCCCACAGCCTTGATAAATTCAGAACGATGTGCACAGTTTTATATTTGATCGGAACTTCATTTTAATTAACCTGTAGACATGCTACTAACGAGAGTTGTTTGACTCAAACGGGTGTGTAAACAACGCCTGCAATACGTAATGGACAGACAAAAGACCAGGTCTATTAAAATAATTGCCTACATCTAATTCTATATGATCCTGCAATATGAATCATAATTTATACAATAACTAATGATGGTACATGATGATGCGTTATTATATAATTTAATTACGAAAACGTTAACACATTTGAGTCACGAGGTATGATCAAACAGCTAAGTTTTAACTGATATTTCAGAAATGATGCAGTTTACCTTCTATTTTGATAGATTTCTTCGAAGTAGTCTCCTTGGCACTTTATACACACATCAAGTTCAGTGTAGTTTTAGTGCAAAAGCAGCTAAGGTTATGAGGCGTCAGTATATCGCGTTTGTAAACTGCGTCTATTCTGTCGTCGATTTTCCTGTTTGCTTGACGAAAACCCATGTAATCCTCTCCTGAGATTGACTAATTCAGTCACATTGTGAAGAGGGTGGGGGGATCATAAATTCCACCACGCGTCTTGAGGGCTTTGTATCAATTCCAACGAAGCATTCTTGATAGGCATCTTTCAGAATTGCTAAATAATAATTCCTGTGTTGCATTCTGGATAATTTTCTCGTTCTTTGCAAACTTGTGACTTTTCAAGGGTGCTTTAAGCTTTGGAAGTGAAAAATATCACAGGGAGTTAAGTTTAATGCGTATGGCGGGACAACCGTGATAGAGTGCTTAAGAAGAAATTCTTGATTACTAATTTTTCTCAGAGGGGAAAATTCATAAATTCCCCTCTGAGGAAAAAAAAAAATTCTGTGCTTGATTTTCATATTTGAGCGAAATTGTCTTGCTTTTTTGGCGGCTTTACAGAAGATTCAGTCTTCGTTAAGAGGAATGAGTCTTTATATTCGGGTAAATCCAAACGCCCACGATTCTTTCCTTTATGCTTTCTCTGATCATCAGTGAGGATGCCAGGTACAAACTTGGTTGAAAGGTGTCACATTCCCAAATTGTGTTGAAATTGGTTGACATGTCCCATAAGGAATATCAATTTCACTTCGTGGATAGTTAAACATTGATCACTCCTGATCATATTGTAAACACGAGCAATTGAATCAAGGCCGGATTTAAACTTGTTGTGGCCCTAAGCTATAACATGTGTGAGGCTCTTCTCTCTTGCAATTCACTTGTGACAATATTAAAAGATTTTTAAAATGGAGCGAGGCCCCTTGTAATACGAAGTCGCTTGTTTAGCTTATTTGTAAATCCGGCCCTGGACTGAATCATCGCATTTTGTAGTTGGACGGAAAGAGGATAACGGACGAGAGACCCTTTTTAAACTCTGCAATCTACGCATAAGTCTTCGATCAACATAAACCATCTTTTCAGTAAGATATTTAGTGGGTTTTTCCTGCTTAGTAAAATCACCCATTTTAAAAACGAAACACTTAAAACACCTACTAGTTAATGCACGCTAATTCAGACTGATGCAGATAAACAGGCTATTTATGCGTTATTATGCCTAGATAAGTCGCAGAACATGTTGCGACTAGTCGCAACTCGCTACGACGAGGCAATTTCAAGATAAAATTCACTCCAGAGAAATATCCTATTTCTCATGATATATAAATAAATGTGATATATATAAATATAAAGACTGATAAAAATCGCAGTTTTATCAGTCTCATAAATGTGTGTATCTTATTTTCGCAAATCCAGCTCAGTGCAATTTAGTAATAAACCTAAAGGGAAATATGGATGTTACAAAATTGGGGCATTGAGTCCCCTAATCATAGTTTTGACAAAAGGGAATGGATTACACGTTATTCATAGACGTATGAAAAGTGTGTTTATGGTGATCGATAAAAGATGGCCCTCGTACAGGATGAAAAACGGAAGTGAAAATTACAGAAATATGTGCCAAAAATCAAAACAAAACGTAAGTGTCTTTGATTGCTATAAAATTAATATTTCTGAGAGGTCAGTACTGATCATGCACCGGTTTAAAGATCAGTTCTCGATGGGTGCCAAGAATGCCTCCTCCTTTTCAGTAACATTTTTCAATTTAAGGCTCGACTTGTCCGAGAGGTCAAGTGTGAGAGTGCTTAACACAATCGTTTGAGTGAATCGATTGTTCAAGCTCTAGTGACTCATAAACACGGTTAATGATTGTATTCACTGGAGAAATCATTAATTGTAAATTTCTCTGACTTTGTGGTTATGCCGAAACAAACAGTCAGAAACCAAGCTCATCGTTTATCATTTTTTTAAATGATAAACATTGATTAAATACTTTACGTTTCTAAAAAATGAAATTGAAACGTTAATATTAATTAGTTTCTTTTAAAGCATTTGATCATTCTAAAATAATAGTTCTTACATAACCTGTTTTATTTGATCTCATTTTCCGGTCGAACGAGATAATGGAAACTTCAATTGTAAGATGCACGGTTCTGTTATAAATATCAAGAAAGAGTAGATCGCAATTCGCAGTCAAATCAAAGGCGAGTCCCAAGTGTATACGGAAATTATACCTATAGCAATAGGCCATGGATACCCATCTTTGCTAACCAATCGGCGCCTCCGTAGTCGGGTGGGCAGGAGCAGCAGTTCGAGCTCGTGACCACCAAATACGGAGGATGCGGAAAGGTCAGGGAATGACCACCGCATATCCCCGGAGCAATATGGCCTTAGTTGCTAATACTATTAAAAAAAAAAAACACCAAACAACAACAACAACAGCTAACTAATCAAATTACTACAAACGGTATACATAACGATTCTCAACATATTATTACTATATAATATTATCACATATTAGGGATGTTGGGTACTGTGCAATAATTTATACGTATCACATGATTCTTATCGTATGTGACTTATAATCAGATAAATATTCTACTTCGTGATTTGATATTAAAAACCTGAACACAATTATACACCAATTTACATAACAATAGGTTTCCGCTATACTGAAAGTATATTAGCATCAGTTTTCTTTAAAATTTCATGCAAACCTCGTCATTATATTTAAAGATTTAAATAGACAACCAAATTGTTCTAAATATCGAAGATGGTGTTTACTCCTCCTAACGTTTACGTGATTAACTTTATGTACTCCATTTGTAAATTTCATTTAAAATATTTACAAAACGAAGACAATGTATTCTCTCTCTCTCTCGCCAATTATTCTCAATATGCGAATTATTAACATCAGTTTGTATCAGTTGTATTTTACATAAATTTGACTCCACAATGATCACTCAATCATTCTCTTACCTTACCAATTTCTTTTCTTTTCTGTCTTTCTCTTACATCAATAATATTTACTTCAGCTCTTTTTACTCCTTTAGAATCTTTGTTTCTAGCCTCTAACAGATGAAGCGTATTACATCTGGTACCCTCTTATCTCAATAACATTCCCTATAGGTCACCCATTCTACCTTAATTAACATCTTAGTCAATCCTGGTTATCATCTTAGTCATCCCTCTTTACTCATGAGGTTTTTCTATTAATAAAACTTTTCTCTTTACACCTCATCTGATATGTTACCTTGTTTGGCACTTGGCCAAATTTAATGACATAGGTTACCTATCCTTACAGTACTACCCTAATAAATATAATTTCTCTAATTCCTTTATATTATTACCTTCCCTTTACTACTCCTGAACCACCCTTACATTTATTCATAATCATTAACAACAGGAATGTTCCTTTCTTTTACAAGGACTATCACTCAATTGCTTACAGAGCTAGGTTATGAGTCCTTGAGTTCAGGATTCAATAGAGAAACAAGGAACAGACTTACTTTCCGACATCGCCGCTACTTCCAATGTCCTTGCGTTCAGGTTTCCTACGCGGCTGACAGGCTTACTCCGGTTTTCCTTCGAGACTGACAGGCTTACTTCAGTTTCTTGGGCACTCCGGTTTTCCTTCGAGACTGACAGGCATGCTTTCCCTTCTTGGGCACTCTTGACATGACGCACCTTCTTGTGTCGACGATATATTGACAAGAGTACATACTTGGCTCATTCTCAGCGGTCGGCACTAGAACCCATGAGCAATTCCTTCGCGAGGTTTCCTTCAGACTTTTCACAAGGGCCTACATTACCAAACTCGCCTACCTCTATTTCAGCCCGCAACTCACAACCTTCATCCCTTAGACCACACCACACAGAGCTCAGACACAGAATCCTTCTCTCTCAATTCTTCTCTCCCCAAACTTTTCTCTTCCCCTCAAGTTTGGCACGCCTCTCCCAAGGACTCCAACCAATCTTATTTTTCTATTTAAATTTCTGTTCCTTCCTATTTGCTAACACAATTCTCCCAAGGTGTCTCCCTAGCGTACAACCCTACTCTTTTCTAGAACTTTCTTATTTTTTTTCTTACAGGGCAGTATGACCCTTTCATGTCCACCCTGGCGCCTCCGTAGCCGGGTGGGCAGGAGCAGCAGTGCTTAGCACACGCCTCTTGATTAGACCGGGGTTTGAGCCCGTGACCACCAAATACGGAGGATGCGGAAAGGTCAGGGAATGACCACCGCATATCCCCAGAGTAATATGGCTTTGTTGCTAATGCTCCTAAAAACCAAACAACAACAACATCATGTCCACTGGCAACCTCCAAAAACACTCATTTTCTTTTCACACCATTCTCTCTAAAAGTAAACGAACACTCCAATATTATTACTATTATTATTATTATTAGCATATGGTACAAGGAAGCCTAAGCTTATGCTGCACCAGCCAAAAAAAAAAAAAAAATTCTGAATTACCCAGAGAGAGAGAGAGAGAGAGAGAGAGAGAGAGAGAGAGAGAGAGAGAGAGAGAGAACAAGAATCAGAAGGGAATCACCAAGAAAAAGAAGAATGATGATAGCCAGCTCAGGACCCTGGGTGTGCCAAGCCCATACTCACCAGATGTGAGCCCATCAGTCAGCCTGACGCCGTTTTATTTTGACGCGAACACTGGACGTCCACTCATTTCCTGTTTTGGTTCTAACGGTGTCATAGATCAAAGGAGGAGCTTCGTATAATCCCGTTTCACTTCCTATTGTTCTTCCTTAAGCAACCCCTTTAGGCCTGATCTAAAATGGCATCCCTTTACCTAGTCCTGCTGTCGCTGTTTGCTCTCTCGTATTATTTGAATTACTTGTTTACCCCTTTGCTACTATTCTTAATTCTCACGCTTAAAACTGTCCATTACTAAATCAAGCGTTCTTTAAACGTTAACCTCACTTTTAGCAAAAACAAATATTCTTATTTAAATTTGTGAGATCTATTTCTTACAATATGCTCATGTGCCAGAATGTAACTCCTACTTTCAGAACTGGGGAAAGTCTGATAATTTACCTTCCGTCTACTTCCAACTGTGTGCAGCATATTCAGAAGGTGTTTCTGATTTCCCAAGTTCTTTTATCGCCGGCACGTGTATTATGTAGGCAAATTCATTGAGCTCGTTATAACTACGAGATATTGAAACCATTCAGTCATATCCTGGGCTAGCAGATGGCACATTATCTTTATGAACTTGAATTTGACCTCTGCTTCTGCTCGATTCCTAGCCACATTCGGATTAGCGAAAACTGTTTGTTTGATACTGCAGCCAAGTCATCATTTTCCACAAATAACATAAGCTGTCAGGCTCCTATACAAGCAATAAAACGACTACTAAAAATTTATATCAGATGACGTCTGTATTAAAAACATGGTCGTTCAGTCTGTGCAAGGAATCGTGAAGGGAAGTTTGTTCTGTCAGCTCTCCATAGCACACAGTCATCTTACTCATTTAATTCTGCCAGAGGGTCAATGACGCTCCTATATTCGAGTCCTATGATACCATTTTAACCATCCCACATATTTTATTTGATTACACTAATTTTATCACTTATCGAAATGGATATTATATAGTTTTCATCTATCCGACTGAGCCTTATGCACTCAATCAGATTTCATCAATGACTGTAGGCGAGTTTTTTTATTTTTTTATTTTTTTTAACTCTCATCATCATCATCAGCCATTTTCAATCCACTGCAGGATGAAGGCCTCTCCAGCAACTTTCCAGTTCCTTCTGTTTTGAGCACTGGCCATCCATTTACTACTCAAAAACTCATGAATTTCATCTATCCATCTCCGCCTTTGTCTTCCAGGTTTTCTTCTAGCTCCTCTTGGGTACCATTCTGTTATTTTCTTAGTCCATCTGTCATCATGTCTTCGAGCTATGTGTCCTGCCCAAGACCATTTTAGTTCTTTAGTTTTGATAAGAATGTCCTTTACTTGAGTTTGCTGCCTAATCCATGTGTTTCTCTTCTTATCTAACAGTCTGATTCCCAATATAATTCGTTCCATTCTTCGCTGTGTAGTTCTTAGCTTCTCTTCCATTCTTTTGGTGAGTGCCCAAGTTTCACTTCCATAAGTCATGGTGGGGAGTATACATTGATTCATTATTTTACGTTTCAGACAAACTGGGATATTGCTCTTCAGTATGTGACTATATTTCCTGAATGCTATCCGTCCAAAATTTATTCTTCTCTTGACTTCCAGCCATTTATCATTATTCCAGATAATAACTTGTCCCAGATAAGTATATGACTCCACCATTTCAATTACTGCTCCTTCAATCATTATTTCCCTTTCCGTGGCATACTTGTTCATCATTACTTTTGTTTTAGCCATATTCATCTTTAGTCCAAAATCCTTACTAACTGTGCATAACTGATTAAGATTTTCCTCTAATTCTTTGGGATCGTGGCTTATGACCACAATGTCATCTGCAAATCGTAAATGGTTTAGGTACTCTCCGTTCACATTGACTCCTTTCTGCGACCAGTCTAATCTTCTGAAAGCTTCCTCAAGGGCAGCAGTAAACAGCTTCGGAGATATTGTGTCTCCTTGTCGAACTCCTTTCTCGATTTTAAATTTGCTACTGTCTTTGTCTAGTCTAATAAAGGATGTAGCACTCTCATATATTTTCTTCAAAATCATAATATATGGAGTATCTATGCCTTGTCTTTCCAGTGCCTGAAACATTGCCTTATGCTGTATAGAGTCAAATGCCTTTTCATAATCCACAAATGCCAGGCATAATGGTATTTTATATTCATTTGCTTTCTCCATTAGCTGTGATATTACGTGAAGGTGATCCATAGTTGAGAATCCTGTCCTAAAGCCAGCTTGCTCTTTCGGTTGATTCTCATCAAGTATTCTTTCTAATCTGTTAGTAATGACCCTTGTGAACAACTTGTAGATATGGGAAAACAAGCTAATTGGTCTATAATTTCCAATTTCTGATTTATCTCCTTTCTTATGCAGCAAAACTATGATTGCATTATTCCACTGCTTAGGCATCACACCTTTTCTAATGCACTTTGTGAAGAGCCTTGCCAGTTTTTGTGTTATGTCTCTTCCTCCCAATTTTAACAACTCTACAGTAACTTCATCTTCCCCCGGGGCTTTCCGATTCTTCATTTTCTTCAATGCATGTTCTACCTCATCAGGAAGAATATCGGGTATGTCGTATGTGTTGCTACTTTGCAATCCATCTTCCTCACTGCTGGTATCATTCCCTCGCTCCTTGTATAATTCTCTATAGTAGTCTTCTGCTATTTGAATTATGCCTTCTCTGCTATTTATAAGTACACCATCGCTATTCTTCAGTTTCAGTATCATTTGTCTTTCCGTATTACTGCTCATGGCTGCTGATTTAAATCCTTTGTTTTCCCTTAATGCTTGTTCTACTTTTCTTGTGTTAAATCTTCTTATGTCCTCTCTGAGTCTCTTTCTAATGGCTTTGCATAACTCAGTATACTCAATTTTCTCCCTGTCAGTGTTTTTCTTGCTCTTCATTTGTCGTCTTTGGTTCATCATGACAAGTGTTTCTTGACTAATTTTTTCTTCTTTGGATTTCTGTTTCCCTATAGGTTTCTTGGGCTTTATCACTCTCAGAAAGTTGTAATATTCCTCGTCGATATCTTGGTCCTGAGCAGTCTGCAGAAGCTCAAACTTGTTCTTAAGTTCCAGTACATACTGCTTTTTCTCCTCCTCTGTTATTTCAAAGACCTTTGTATTATTTACTCGAGTCAGTTTTTTCCTTTCCTTTCCTACATCTATATCAAGTGTACATCTTACCATTCTGTGATCACTTCCAACATTTACCTTATTCAGGACGGTAACATCATTCACAATATATCTTCTGTTAGTGAGGATGAAGTCGATTTCATTAGTTGTTAATCCATTTGGACTCTTCCATGTCCACTTTCTGTTCACCCTTTTCTTGAAAAAAGTGTTCATTACTGACATTCCTTGAGATTCTGCAAATTCCACAAGTCTTTCACCTCTTTTATTTCTTTCACCAATTCCAAAATTTCCTATAGTTCCTCTTTCTGCACTGTTTTGCCTTTTTCCAACCTTAGCATTGAAGTCCCCCATAATAATAGTGTAGTGCGTTTTCTGCTCTTCTAGAAGACTCTCAATTTCAGTGTACATTTCTTCAACCTCTTCATCATCATGGCTCGATGTTGGTGCATAAATCATTATAATCTTTAGCTTGTACCTCTTAGAAATCTTGAGTATTAGTCTTGACACCCTTGGTGATGTACTTTTGAATTCCAAAATGTTGTTTTTAAAATCTTTATGGACCAGAAACCCAACTCCACCTTCACTCCTTTCACTGTTTCCATTAGTGTACAGGAGATTTCCACTTGATAAACTTATAAGTGATTCATTTCTTCTTCTTGTTTCAGCCAAACCAATTTTTAACTCTATAACTTATTAACTTGTGCAGGTGTGTTTTATTTTATGGTGTGTTTCATTTTTAATTCCTGTACTCCTTTTTATCATTTTCTTTATACTTCTATATTTTTTGATGAGGTAACCACTCTTAAGGGTTTCTAAAATCTTTATTTTTTATATTCTTTTATAACCTGTTCTTGGAAAAGTAGATTCTTTGAATCGGACTTGCAGAATGTTTCTGGGGAACGCTCGTCTAAGAATGCTGGTTAATTCTAAGATCAGTAAGAACAAACAATGATAATTAAAATCAGTAAAAATGGCGACCGCGTACCAACACGCAATGCCATTATCCTATAGGAAAATTTACTTAATCAATTTAATTTTTTCACTCAATGGGAAAGTTGTTCTCCGTCGGTTTAGAATAAAAGGCTCTTTATTTTACATCGGAAACGAATGTAAACAGATTTTATTTAAAATGAAGGGTTATAAGCACATTCTTAAACCGATTTACTTTCGTTTCAGAGGTACACTGATGGTGTTTTCGATGAATGAAGGAAACAGCTTTTCCTTTGAGAAAAAGCAGTTGATTAGGAAAAATCTTAAAATCAAATCGATAATAGCCTGAAATTCCAAAATTTCAGCACAAATGATAAAAGCCCAGACGAAACATTGTATAAAAATAGGGGAATAAACCTCGTTTTCTTCTAATATTTTCTAACATTTTCGCTGCTGCTTATAAAATTTAGATCATGTATGAAGAAAGTTTCCAAAAATGTAATAAAAAGAAAAATAAATAAATACCAAAATTATAATAATAATTTCAAAATGAATTCAATTCTAGAAATATATACTTCGTAACGTCTATTGCAAATATAATACCTAACAGTGGAACAACAGCGCTTACGCAATTATTGCGTCATCAAGTATAGAAAATGTTCAGCGTTATGGAAAAATACGATAGAAAACCAAGCAATAAGAAAAATCAATATTTATATTGAAAACAAATTGCGGATTCCGTCCCCTGGAACTCCTGTCTATTTCGAATGCTATACCCCTATTTACACGAAATGCTGTCTGTTGACCTTTAATGCTCTCTCTCTCTTATCATATTTTCATACTCCATGCTATTGAGGAAATGGAGCATCTGGTTCTTTCTTCATTACGTCATTAATTATGTAATGAAGGAAGCAGACGTTTTAAAAGTCAGTGTACGTGCAAATGCAAATAATATCTATATAATTTGTTGGGCTATCTTGATAATCTCTGAAAATCCAGTTATCTAACTTGATACAGTTTATCGTTACCTGCGTACTTCAATTTCAGTCATCGTGTTCCTAATAGGGGAAACAATCCATCGATCCAACATGAATGATCCATTGTCATGGCTTTTTTCCTGCTTTTACTCCTTCTCCCTTTGCGAGTAACTCGCTATTTTGCGATATTTACGTAGCAGATAAGAAATACAATTCACGTGCAAATGAATATTTAATTATTATTTTCAATGATGCATTGACTCTCCTTTAACATTTATTAATCATAAGATAATCGTGTTGCTTGTCATAAACCTCATAAGTTAAGACGCTTGAAATTTTCGTTGATGCCCCCAGTGAATTATTTTTTTCCCTCTTCTATCATTTATCTTTCATTATCTATTCATTTAATCTAGTGATGTTTATTTTCCCGAACACCGCTCCCGTCACCCTTTGTTTAAGTTATCCTGACATCCGCAACTTGTTTCCTTCCCTACTTTCCTCGGATTATAGCCCGAAGGGGGAGGTTTCATTCTAGTAATCTGCCAGAGAACTCGAAATTACCCCAAAGTAGACGAAACTCATTTACTTTCCGTCCATTAAATTCAGAGTTATCGATTCTTTCACTACTCAATTGTTTGCCTTTGGAACTAATAAAAGTGTTCTGCTCTTCAATTTAATCAAATTTTCTTCACAGTAATAAAAATAACGAAACTTCAAATAGATGCATTTCAATATAACGTTTCGGCTGGATATCTTATTTTTCGACCAGTGTCGACAAACAAAATGCACTTAATGCGTTTCATTGATACTACATGTAAATAAGTTACACTTAACACTGAAATCGGTCGTGAGTACTTGGTGGGGGAGGGGGGAGGCATGGCATAGTGTTTTGTGGAAGGTGCCACTGGTGGTACTTAGTACTTTGTGAAGAAGTACAGAATCTCTGTAAAAGCCAGAAAAAATGCAGTCTGCTTTGTGTCAAAGTAGTGTTATGTTTTGTTGTTGCGTCTCTGGCTTCTTGGCTGCAGGGCCCCAAGTGGGACCCTGCGTTGCCCACCACCACCACTGGGAGGTGAGCCAGGCTGCTATTATACTCTGGCTGGCCTCCGCCAGGTTCGCCTAAGCTTCCTGACGGAGACAAAGCTTAAAAGGGTGGAGGGGAAGAAAGCGAGGGGATAGATAAATAGGGGGGAAGTTAAAATGTGAAGGAAGAATTTCCAAATGGGCTTGAAAAGGAGGATGGATAATCAAGACTAGGTCGTCTGCAAAGGTCAGTCTTCAGAAAATCTTCAAAGACAATGGACTAGAAGAATGGTCCAAGGACCATTCTTTATGGTCCATTGGTTCCGTTCTTCGGGTTCCTGCACCCCAAATTCGACCAATGGTCCAATTTTCGGGGGGGGGGGGGAGGAATCAAACTATAATAACCTGTTATCACACCTCTTGTGAAGAGATTTTGTCGTCCTATTCTCATCACGCTCGGAGAATGATGTTCGCCATCTTCTACAGAACCAGACATCACATCACCCCTTCAAAGATATTCTGGAAAACAATGAACAAGTATCATTAGTTTGAAACATCAAGAATGTAATTAAGATAAACCACAAATATATATATATAATAGTAATGATAATAATAAAACAGGCAACCTAAGTACAGAATACACTCAATTTATAGACACACCGTACTCGCCCCTTATAGGTTTACTTGCTTTTCCTCTTATCACACACACACACACACACACATCCTCCAACAAAATGCGTCGTAAGAGAAGTAGAATGATAATATAAGAAACGTATACAGCTTTATGATGGACAATGTTATAAAGGTAAGTTTTTTCCTCTAAAAGTTAATAAGATATTTATGCTAATAAATCTGTGAAAGAATAGCAACATGGGATGATGAGAAATGAAATGGAACAACGGAAGGAAAGTTATAAATCACTGAAATTAATTAAAGGAAGGCAAAACGCAGCATAAATGCTTATACGGTTGAGATAGAAAAATGATGTACAATAACTTCCCTTCAGTGTTTTTAAATACGTAAAACATAGCAATGTCATAATCGTGTATTAGTCATTCATCGTTAATGATGGAGGTCTGCAACCGAGGAAGGAACGACATATCTGGAACGTTGAAAGTAATATGCTGAGTTAGAGAACAGATAATGTGATCAACCTTAATATGAATGGTTTTATCTAAAGCCCTGCAACCGGGTTTATCTAATATAAAAACGAAGGGATTTGTTTAATGCACGCCAAAGCATTTACAAAGGCACAAACTGAGATTTTATTTTAGTGTATGTAGTCCAGAGGGATTAGTAAAATTACCGAGAAAAGAGTACAGGACAGTTATGATTTACTTGGTTTTGCGTCAATGGAACGCGCACGTAGAAATAGACTACAGAAAATTAAGATCCATTACCCCATAGAAATATATTATTATACGGGGGATGCGTTCCGTGAACGCATAAATAATCATCAACATAACCATTTTTCGACTTATTTTATACAGATAAATTAAAATTAATAGCTTTTTATAATTAAAATAAATAAGATATAATTAAATGAAATTTCCGTAGCCGAGTGGTCAGGAGCGGGAGTTTTTTTTTTTTTTTTTATGAAAACCCCAAACACGAAAGGTATCAAAACCTATAGTACTTAGTACCGTGCATGGGTTGAAGGAGAAGTATGGGGATGCAGAAAACTTTGCTCTAGAGACTAAACATGGGTTTCACCACTTCAAGCCTCCAATAAGCAAAGTGGTGGTATTTCACCGGTTGATGAAAGTCATCTACCACCTACAGTAGCACACGCTTTTTTTTCAGCAGACCTCCTGGGTTCAAGCCCCTGACTGCTAAATATGGTCGATCTGCCAACCCGCACTGGACCAGCGTGGCAGATTATGTCCATTTCCCTCAGCATGAATTGTTGAGGAGGATTCCATCCTGCAGTGGGTCGATAATGGCTGCACTTTACCTTTTTTTTTTTTTTTTTTTTTTTTTTTATAACGAAAATTTACATAATACTGCATGAGAAAATATTATTTTTCCCAAAATATTCAAATATTACTCACTTTTTTATTCTGGAGTTAGCGGTCAATTTTACAAGGGGCTTTTTTCTTTTTTTTTTTTTTTGCCTTGCGTCAAAATAAAAACAAAATTAAAAAAAAAAAAAAAACTATAATAAGATTTACTTATATTACAAAAAGGGGGATGCAGCTGTTCAATTTAAGGGAGACACTAGATATTACGCCAGGGTGGTTGAGTGGTTTAGGCAGTAGGCCGTGCTTCGAGACTAGATATTATGATGTTTTCTTTCACGCAGCGTGTTCTGGAACGCTGGAATAAGCTGCCTGAATTGAGGGCCGTGGCAGAGAGCGTGTCAAAATTCAAACGAGGAATTGAACGCTTTTTGACATTAGGTTTTCATTTTCTTTTTCTTCTTCTTCGGATGGAAAAATAAGTTTGCTTCTTGCGTCATTGTGTCATTTTAAAACTGATAACTGATAATAAAAAGTCAAAATGATAATAGATAGAATGCAAAAACATGGGTATTTAGTAAAATATTTACATTGAACGTGTTCTAGCATGTTTATCAACTAAGTCTAGAGGCGAAACCAGATTATACCACTGTCGTTAATAATGTGTAGAAAGAGTTACTTATAGAGAATAAGGGATGGAGATTAGCATTAGTAGTGACATAGGATGCAAGAAAGCAAGCATAAACAGCAACAGCCAAAAAAAAAAAAAAAAAAACACTCCCATTTCACCCCTCCATTTGTTCGGAATACCTGTCCAGGTGAGCCTTAAATTTATTTAGACTATCAACTTCCACAACAAGGGATGGAAGTCTTTTCCACCAACCAACTACCCGCTGGCTAAAGGCAAATTTCCGCACGTCTATCCTACATCTGTCTTTCCTCAATTTGAATTTATGCCCTCTCAGGTGATCATTCTGAGCGAGAGGAAGAATCCCATCAGCATTGAACATGCTCAAACCATTCGAGGCTTTATACACCTCTATCAGATCACCTCGCCGGTGCCTAGTCTCCAGACACTGTAATTTTCAAAACTTAAGCCTTTCTTCGTAAGAGCAACCCTTTGTTCCATTCACTAATCTTGTTGCCCTTCTCTGTACTCGTTCCAGCATCTCTACATCCTTCTTGAAATGAGGCCTCCAGACCTGTATATAGTACTCAAGGTGTGGCCTGACCATTGCCTTATACAAGGGAATAATCACCTCCTTATCCCTGCTAGAAAAATTCCTGTATATCTTTGACACTGCTCAGAAAACTTCATATCTGCCTGCACAATTACCCCCAGATCATTTTCATTCTCTACCACTGTCAGCGTAGTACCACAGAGTTCATACGTTACTCTGGGATTACTGTTTCCCATATGTAGTACTTTACATTTGTCAATGTTAAACTGTATTTGCCACCTCTCAGCCCATCTGCTCAACCTTTCCAGATCCTGTTGCAGCAGTATACTGTCAGTGTCCTTAACAGCTCTGCCAACTTTTGTATCGTCTGAAAACTTGGACATTAAGCTTGATATACCATCATAAATATCATTTATGAATACAAAAAACAATAATGGACCCAACACTGAACCCTGAGGGACTCCACTAATAACATTAGTCCACGATAAGGAGTGTCCATTGATTACCACTCTCTGTCTTCTCCTCCTCAACCATCCCTTTATCCATAGCAGCAATTTGCCTCCAATGCCACTGCTCCAATTTGTGCAGCAGTCTTCCATGTGCAACAGTATCAAAAGCCTTTCTAAGATCCAAATATATAATATCAAAGTTATTCCCTGCATCCAGTTCTTTTGTGACTGCATCATAGTATCCAATCAAATTGGTCAGGCAAGACTTCCCCTTAACAAAACCATGCTGTGTCCGAGCTATAACTGAAGACCTGTTTAGATGATCCTGCTGTGCTTCTTTAACCAGTACCTCCATTAATTTTCCTGTAACAGAAGTTAAACTCACAAGTCTATAATTACTTGTGTCAGCCTTTGATCCTGCTTTGTGAATTGGGGTCACATTTGAACATCTCCAGTCTATGGGTCTGGTCTTGGCGCATTATAGCCTTAGTTGCTAATGTGTCAATAAAACCCAAATCAACCAACCAAGTCTATGGGTACCTCCCCTGAGTCGAAAGCAGTTCTCATAATTATGGCTAAGGGTTTTCTTACTTCCTTTGCTGCCTCCTTTAATATAACTGGATAGATCCCATCCACCACGGTTGCCTTTTTTATGTTTATCCTCAACAGTTTCTCCCCCACTTTCCTCTCAGTTATTTCAAAATCATTTAGCTCACTGCCAGAGTTTACTTCATCTCTGGCATTCCCCTTCCTGAAGGGAAAGGGGAATTAACCTTGTCATTAACAACCAAGTCATTACCAACCCTGTCAACCTTTGTAACATCTGGAAACTTTGACCTTAAGCCTGTTATACCTTCATCAATATCATTAATAAATACAGTGTGTCTCAAAAATATTGGTACAAACGTTTAGGGGTGGTAGGTAACATCTAAAGGAATGTGAATCGCATAGGAACCCATAACCGGAAACTTAACGCGAAAGTAGTAGCAGGGGCACAAGAAGTAGAAATGACACAAGAAGTAATTAGTGACAAACATTATTTGACATAATATTAACAATGGAGTACGAGATGGATGCATTTCTTGATGTTACAACAGATGCTCGAAGGTTCCACCATGAGACGCGATGCATGCGTGACACCGACCCAGCATGGATTGGCGGACACGGTCGAACACACCTGGAGTTTCTTTGACAGTAGCAGCAGCGCAGACGAGTTTCGCCCCGAGATCCATTTCCATCTCCACACGCGATTCATACACGGTAGATTTGAGGGCCCCCACAGAAAGAAATCAAGGCTCGATAAATCAGGTGAGCGTGAGGGCCAGGCACCGGGTTCACCACGGCCAATCCATCATCGTCCAAAACGCCTGTTCAAATGGTCACGAACACACCTTCCATAATGGGCAGGCGCCCCGTCATGTTGAAACCAAATGTTTCGTGTCACATTTGTGGAACATTGTCAAGTAACCCTGGTAGAACTTGTTCAAGAAAGATCCGATATTTAGCGGAGTTCATGTGGGATGGTAACAGGTATGGGCCGACTAAGAAGTCACCGACCATACCTGCCCCCACATTTATTGCGAAGCGATGTTGTGCCTCATGGGGGCGCACACCGTGTGGGTTATCGTGAGCCCACACATGAGCATTGTGCTGATTGAATAAGTCTTCCCGAGTGAAATAAGCCTCATCCGTGAACAAAACATAGGCTGGAAAATTCAAGTCTTGATCACTTTTTTGGAGAAACCACTGCGCAAAAGCCGTACGTGCAGGATGGTCTTGGGGGAGCAGTAACTGAACCCTTTGGAGATGAAAGGGGTGTAAGGAATCGTCGTGCCAGACACGCTGTACACTGCAACGAGACATTCCTAAGGCAGAGGCAACGGCACGTGTGCCGGTAGTAGGATTATTCTGGACGGCATTCAACACACTTTTTTCCATGGCGGGAGTTCGCGTCGAACGTGGTCTGCCCGCACTACTCTTGTTACCTCTAAATGATCGATAATCGCACAAATTTTGATGCACACGCGCAAACAAACGGTGGTCCGGTACATGTCTGTCTGGGAAGCGTTCTCCATAAATTCGTTGAGCGGCTAGTCCATTGCCTTCTGCAAATCCCTACGCTCGGTGCATGTCTGGCAGCTCACAGTTCGTATATCGATGCATGCTCTTCGTGCGGCGACTATTGTTTTAATTAGTAAAACACAAATTTTCCCTCTCGCGAACTGATGAACAGCGCCGTCTACCGACTTACGGTGACGTTTCCGGTTATGGGTTCCTATGCGATTCACATTCCTTTAGATGTTACCTACCACCTCCCCTAAACGTTTGTACCAATATTTTTGAGACACCCTGTGTATATATATATAACACTCAGTGATCACTGAATTATGACAACCCAATTCGTAATGGACTATGCTGCACAGCTCGCAATGTAAAAATTACTTCCTGCGCTTTCGCAGCAGTAATTTATATCCGTTCGTTCAAGTCAAAGTGATGCAGTAACAATTATGGGGCATAGCAAAGATATCACGGAGTTTCTAAAGGGCATTATTGTGGACGCTCGTTCGTGCGTCGGGTATTTCCATATTAGGAACGACAATTCTTGTATTTTGCTCGCTGAGGGTACTCTGTGGTTAAGGTCCAAAAAATGGTGTTGAACGGGTCAAACTTCCTGCCGACAGACCTGTAGAAGATTACGCAGGGTGGATATGCGTCGTAAGTGAAGGACGCAACGCGTTGTATATAGACTCAACGACAGGTCATTGCGTGACAGTTGCCATGACAATGTAATATCGGGACGCAAGAACAATATCCCAAATGACGACGCGTCGCACTCGCAGACGTATGGTGTTCCACAGCAGGCAACCCAAGAATGCCCTCTCTTCACCGCTGATTATAGTCGATGGCGCATGCTGTATTCTCAAGAACACGCTCGTTAGACGCTGGAGGACTGGAAGCGAGTGTGCTATTCGGATATGTTGAAATATCTGTTGCAAGGACGCGTAAGGATGACTTGTGTGGCGCTTGCAACAAGATTCCATGAACCCATCGTCACTATCCAAGCAGATGGCGATGGTTGCTTAATAAGGGGCATGTTTTGTCGGCAATAACTAATACCCTTAGCGTGTATGGACCAATGTTTAACTGTGACGTCTACCAGCAGATCTTAGAAGATCATGTATACCTTTACATGTCGGTTGCATGTGGTCTCCTTGCATTTTTTTTCTGGATAGAAACGGGATCTTTCAGGACGATAATGCGCGTGTCAACCGACACGCACTATGGAGGAGTGACTCGAGGAACACAGTGAAGACATCATCCAACTTGATTGTCCATTGTCCTCCAAATTCGCCCTATCTCAATCCAAAGTCATGCCTGTTAGATGGTTTGGAACGGAAAATGAGTCTTATGGACACGCAAGCGTCATCTATTCGACACCCTGGACAGCACAGCTGTATATGCCCACGGATGGAAAACGGAGAAGGCTATAGTTATTTATTTCTGACTATACCACCACCCAGATGGCACCGCCTCAAGTCTTATTAGCCTATCCTCTGTGGGCAGGTACCCCGGTGTTGCAATCATGCCAAACTAGTTGTGAAGCGTAATTCCACAATATGAGAGATTCCAAATGGTGTACGAATTAATAGTACTAGAAAAATAAATGCACAAGGCATAATAAACTACGAATTTGAAAATTCACTACAGAACTGCCTGTGTACATACATACATAATATTTTGTTCGTAGTAGTCTCTCGCATCTCTCAGATTATGAAACAATACTTCACATGATTATAATACCGGGGTATCCTCCCACCAATCGAGGATAGGCCAATAAGCCTTGGAAGGGTGCTTTCTGGGAGGGAGGGGGTCTTGTTGGGGGCCTCGTTACAGGGAATAGGCAACAACAATTTTCCCTAATGGGGAAGCAACACCAGGGTACCTACCCGCCCACGGATGATAGGCCAATAAGCCTTGAAACGGTGATGTCTGCGGGGAGGTCTTGATGGGGCCCTTCTTACCGCGAATAGGTAAAGACAGTCATCGCTAATTGGGAAGCGTTGCCTATTCGGGGGATTCATGAGTGGATTAGGTTATTGCGTGAGTGCGAGTAGTATGTTCCTTTCCTCTTTCGACGGCATTTCTTCTTCTTCCTCTCCTACTATTACTTTCCTACACCTTTTTGTTTTTGAGTCTAATAGGGAGAGTATGTGGTTAACACAGTGTTTATATATATAATGTGTGTGTGTGTACATATATATACACACACACATTTCAGTGACTCTCATCGTTTTCATACCACATGTAATCAAAAGTTAATAAAAAAAAAAACTTATTTCATAAGTTTTATAACTTCTTTGTAAAAACACAAGCTCGCCATAAAACTTTTAATTTAATTCGCTAGATCACTATCGAACGATCGACAATCAATAAAACGTATATTTTCCTTTTTTTATTTTATTTATATTGCCTAAATATAAAAGTTCTAAAATTGTTTAATTAAATTTATTTTGAATATTTAATCTTGCTCCCTTCGTTTAATATCGCGACCTCTTTGCCTAGATTTTAAAGCAAATCGATATGGCGTCCCTGGTCATATTCTGTACCAAATACGCCAAGTTCTGAACACAAACTATCGGAGAAGGAAATAAAATGTAAAAAAGGGGGACAAGGTGGTTTCTATTTATATCTACGTTTACGATGTTTAAAGAACGTATATCATCAGCGAACGCATAAAGCAGGTTCGTAGTGCACACCTAAGTATGCAGATTCGCGAGGTCCGTGTCCTTAGCAGACATTTTCCAGATCGTGAAACTTTCTTCTTCTGCTCGCAAGTTTTTGGTGAGTTTGCAAATATAGGTCACAGCCACAAATTTCTGTTCTTCAAAAAACTTTCTCGTTATTTGCTCCGTTCTTCTTTTCTAAGCACGCTTGTTAAAAGTCTTGGGCGTTGGGAGGAAAGTAGACTGTATCAAAACTTCGCATTTAGAACTTCCACGCAGTCAGTAGGGGAGGAGGAGACTCTGAGCTGTTTTGGATTACAGGCATAACAACTGTTTCTTTCAAGATTGATCAATGAGCATTTTTATGATTATAAGCTGATTACCACGATAATAATGAAATAGTTCAATTAATTTTATGCTAAAACACCTCTTTGATTTTGAATTTTTAATTCTTTCTAAACCAGAGCCCACAACAAAGAAATTGTTTTTGGGCTAATTAATTAGTTCTGATAATGGAGAGGAGGAGGAGCCACCCTGCTATAATTCTGAACAGTCCACTCGCACGTGAATTGTTGGTGGCTCGAATGATATATTGCGGGGAAAAATAACCTGCTTCGGTAATTAATCAAACCTTATTCGCGAGTAATTAGTATGCATAACCTTTTTAGATATGGTGATTTGCTATAATGTGTTTATTTATACAAACTTATATAACACGGATGTCAATTTATAACTAGTTAAATTTTAAATATTCATTGAACAGAAACCCCTCGAAAATTTCACAGTCTACGAGGTTCACAAGCCAATTTCAGCTGTTACCAACTGCCACTTGAGAAAGCAGAACTGCAAGTTTAAATAGAATTTATACGCGTTAGCTCAATCCAGTCAAAGAAACATTTTTGGCTGTATCAGAACTGGTATCGAACTCTTCTAGATGACATAGGCAGTTCTGAAAGCCCGCAGAAAATTCGATCCACCATCCACTGGCGTTTCTGGCGCTGTGTATAAAGCTATTTATTTAGCTGTCTAGAATTGTTCTCTTGTCTTAGGAGTGGGGGGTCTTGTTTTGTTGACGCCTTAGGTAGATGGTATTGTAGATGTGTGAATTTACTTTTTTTTAAATAAAAGGCACACATTGGCTTTCCCAGAGATGATTCTGTGAAGTAACTTATCAAGAGTGGTTCATTTCTTGGAGATTAAATTTGAAATAAAAGCAGAGTAATTTTCCTTTTATACTACAAGATACAGACGAGAATACTACTGATTTCGTGGTGGCATGGTCTTTTGGTAAGGCGCCACCGGTGGTTTCCCACACCTGCACCATGGAGGATGGGGGAAATCCCTGGGGCCATTAGACAATGAACACTTTATCCTTTATCAACCATTTACATGTGCCTCAGTTCAAAAGATAATTAATGCAAAACAGTATAAGACAGAAGTTGTCACAAGTCTTGCTTAATTGAGGGCCTGAGCAGTTGTCTAATTGTGACCGCAAACGGCTTATAATGTGTATGCTATTGAGCTTTGAATTTCATGTAAATATTTTCTACAAAAGAAATTTAAATTTGTTTTCATTCTGTGATGACTGTATACTATTTCGCGTTTCCTCTCAATGGACAACCGTATCGTTGTAATCAAGTCGAAAGAAACTGTGCTAGTTCGTAACGCCCTAGGCCCGTCGGGACGAAAGCCTTTTCTTTCCAACATAATAAAATGAAGTTGTCAGTATCTTCATTCGAAGGGACAAAAGTGTTCCCCAACTTTTTTCATCTGCGCCATGCCACTCTAGTAATGTATGCAGAACCTCTGTAAAAGCCAGAAAAAAATGTTTTGTTGTTGTTTTGGGTTCTGTGGTTACGTTCTGGCTGTTTGGCCAAAGGGGTCATAGTGAGACTCCACGTTGCCCGCTACCACCACTGGGAAATGATGCTTTCCGTCAGGGATAGCCTGAGCTTCCTGGCGGAGAGAGAGAGAGAGTGAGTGAGAGCAAATAGGAAGATAGCACGAGGGATAGAACCAAAGTGGGAACATGCAGGAAAGAGGCATCCTTTGGAGTTTTTTCCGTGAGAAAAAGGTGCTTAGAATTTGGGTTTTTTTTTTTGTATGTTCGTGATAGTCTAGTCTGGTAGTCATCATACTGGGGACAGAGGTACATGACATGTTCGCAGTTTTCTTCATGGCCACAGACAGAAAGGGTTATCTTCAATTCCAGGGTGGTTCATTTAGGTCTAAATGGGCCATGCCCTGTAAGCAGGAACGTGATCTGCAGCAAACCAGGAGGAGGAGGTTTTGGTTATCTCAGCGATACAGTTGGAATAATTTTTTTTTGTGGCAGCACCTTTGGTTGTCGAATCCCAATGAACTTAACATATTTCGCGCAGTTTATCTGCTATCCTTCTCTTTTCTTGTTTTGAGTCGTTTGCCATGTCAAGCTGAATGCTAGGAGTGTGCAATGAATCCCTTTTCTGAGTTTATGGTGTTATTGGCTCGTGATGACTTCAAGGTGGAGGGGCATGCAGCCACTCAGGACTGAAGAGCGGGAGTGCTTATGGTGCAGCATGCTCTTGTGATGGTTATTCGTAGTATCACTAGAATTTCAACACGCGGTTTGGGTAATTCAGTAGCTGTGTGACAAATGGGTTGCGGTTGTACCTAACAGATAAGTCGCCATCGTCATGCGTGTCTTATAATCAGGGCCGGTCCGAGGTATATTTGCGCCTCTGGATGTGAGGCATTCCTGTGCCCCTTTTTTATTGAGTTTTTTTATATTTTTGCTAGAACAAAGTTAAAATGACAAATGTAAACACAAAAAAAGACAACGAGAATATTTATAATGTTTTAATTGTCATATTTAAATATCAACAATGAAAATTTTACAAAAGAATCAATTTTTTATAAGGACATTTATCAAAATACGGGTTGCAGTTATGCTTGCCTTCAATTTATATAATAATAATAGTTTCTATAATTAAAGTTCAGCCGCTCATGTGAAAGAAATAGGATGCACATATCACCTATATATGTATCCCATCTGGAAGTGGAAGGATCTGGACACAGACTGACACTTGACAATATTTAATAGTAGATAAACAAAAATTTAAGAGGATTTTTTTTTATTAATACCAAATGTCTTATTTTTATCGAGTGTCAAACGAAATTCCTTTAATGCATTCATTTCCTTGATTTTTATATCAGAAAATTTCTTAATGACATCGGTAAAATCCAAATTTGCAGCCACATCATTTTCAATTGATAGTATTGCTAACGAATTTAATCTTGCCTGTGACATATAGTTTAATTAGCTTTAAACAGTTATAGTTAGTGGAATTGTCAGCATAACTCTCAATACTACCCATACATTTGGCAAAGAATCTTGTAATTTATCGTTATTTATAAATTTCAAAATACTTAAGTCGTGGTTTACACTTTTTTTAATGCTGTAGAAAAATCCTCAATTATCATTACATTATTTTATTTGCAGGAATCGTTCTGATAGTGACATGATTGCGTCATCGGCGATCACTTTAAAAACATGATTTTTAAAATATTTTTCCTTTTCTTTTCATTTGTAGAAGTTTTTCTTTTCGGGATTCGCTGCTAGAAAAAATCATTTCCCCCACCTAAATCTGCATATCTTAAACTCGGGGACCACTCCTAGTTTTATTGCCCATTCTTTTACCGATTTCAATGCTGTCATATAACCTGAGTTCCGATATTCCTTTAAATTCTGTACAGTTTTCTAATAGCATAACTGTAGTGCACAGCTACAATTCTAAGATACTTAAAAAATAAAATCCTCGTGGCTACAAATAGGTTGAGAGTGGACAACTATGGAAGAGTGGACATATGTTTTTCTCAAGATATTTTATTAACCAGTATCTACCCTGATACCTCTTTCAGGGTAGAGCCTGGAAGAAGGCAATAAAAGCGCCCCTTTCAAGGGAGCTGCCATTGTTTCGCAAACTCAGTCCATCTCTGAGGGGTGTGAGAAACGAGTTACTGTTAGTCTGGTATTCCAGGGTTCTGTATCCATTTTCGTTAAAATCTTTGAAAGGCGGAAGGCCTTTGCATCGGACGCATGCCACGTGGCTGATGCATTTTCGACTGTTTACTGCACTATAGAGAAAGAAAGGGCCTCTACATCTTTCCCCAAATCTTTAGTTTTCCACATTCAAAACAATGTCATACACTCCCAAAGCGTCAGCGTCCCTAGCGATCGTCCTTAGCTCGGGCCGGACCTGCTTATGTTTCTGCAGTTTCTCGAATAAATTAATAAGCCAGGCGTATTAACCTACTTGGCTTGGTGTGGGTTGGGATCTGTGATATAAATTCAAGGTTTTTAAGGTCTATAGGTTTAAACATGTTGGGCGAAATGAATTATTTCTAATAAAACTTACTTTTATTGTTACATTACATTAAACTGTATTAAAAACATGTTTATCGAACCTGCTACTGCTTCAGTGAATGAGAGAGAATATTGGGTAGGGCTAATAAAAAGTCATTTAACTACTGCCCAGTGTAAGAACACATCTATTGCTTGCTGAAGGAGGTTTATGTTTTGAGTGACATGAGAAAAACTTAGCATCATCGGCGAACACGCGAATTATAATGAATCGACATGGGTGATACCGATATCGTTTAATGACGGAAATGTAAAGGATCAAGGGAAGAATCCTGTGGTACAACACGACCAGAGTAAAATTTGCGTAAGGAAATAGGTTGAATAATGATCATCTGCACGATTGCTGATGTGGCTGATAATCTAGGAGCGCAGAAGATTCAGCATACCATAGTATGAATGTTTCCTCTTGATTAATATTTCTCTGACATTGTCATGTATTGGTGAAGTCCATGTATATGATAACCACTCGCTTACCTTAGTAGACCACAGTCGCAAATTCCGAGAGCTGCATGGTTAGTTGTAATGTATTTATCCGTGGAGAATCCATATTTAAATAATAAATAAATTTTCTGTTTATACTACGGGACGACCAAACGGTCAGAGGAGTTCACAAGATAGACAGAATACAAGAAACAGCACCGTATTCAGCAGTCACGGGCTTGAACCCCTGTCACTCAAGGTACGTATGCACCCACGCGCCTGACCACAAGGCTACGGCGGCCTTAGATGCAATTATGAGGATCTTGCAGTAGTTGGCTAAGTATTCCTGCACAGTAAAGTCCAAACGTTTGGCAAATTAGTTGAGTATTGTTTAGTAAACTTGCGCACCCTGTATTGATTTATTTTGGAGTAATCTTGAGTATATATTTTCAGAAAGAGAGAGAGAGAGCGTTCGGATGAGGAAGCTAGGGTTTTTTCCAGAATATGTGGAGTTTGTTCATGGCGAATTAAAAGATCATTCTTAGTTCCAAAAGTGCAAATTTAATGTTTCCAGTTTTGAACATCAAAGAATGGACTATATCATTGCTTGTTGACTTCTATATCATGCTTGTTGACTTCTGACGAACGTTGAGGGTGAAATATAAACTGAAATATATATATAACCCCCCATCCCCCTTGTCTGGTCTGTGACACTGGTGAAAGCCCAAAATCAGGAACAGCTGTTATATAAGGTCGTAATTCGAACATATGGCGATCAGTTTTTGTATATCTGCGTTTAAGAATGGGTCAGCGTGTAGATCGTTCCGACTTCGATCATGGAATGATTGTGGAATAAGACATGCAGGTATCAATATCTCGACAACAGCCAATATGGTTGTGTGGTCTTAATTCTGGGGTTTTCATGAGTCTACCGTGAATGGCTCATAGCGGTCGAACATTCAGTTAAAGGTCACACGTGGGACAGCACATGTGGTCGATGCGCGTAGTAAACATGTGTATTGTTTTGTAACACAGCAAAGAGGCACACAAACGCCCAGATAGCCATGTAGTACAAAGGGAGAGATAGCAAGATTAATATCCGCATGGACTATGCGCTGGACATAAGCTTCGTATAGGCCATGGCAGTCAAAAGCCGTCAGAGGCCCATGTTTAGCCCAGTTGGCAGAATCGCCGCCCCTCCTCACACCATGTGGAAAACACCTGCGTTCGATGATGTGAGGAATTTCTACCCGTCGATGATGTGAGAAATTTTTATGCGCCTTTTCACAATGAATATTTTTTTTTCTACCGGGAAACTTCGGTTTTTCGACTAGCAAACACAGAATGCACGCAATTTAGAGCAAGTACACACGGAGCAATATGGCCTTAGTCTTTGATGCTCCTAAAACCCGACTATAACAAAAACACGTCACAAGGAGCCATACTCAATTATTATTATTATTATTATTATCTGTTTATTTCTCTTTCGAGACACCATGAGAGACATAAGTAACTGCACCTTGCATGGGCACGTTAGTACCAACACTGGACCACCGGCAGTGGAAATGTCTCCTCGTCTGATGAATCAGTTTCCACCTCTATCATGCTGATGAGCGTATCCGCTTGTATGGAAAGCAATATAAGGACATAAGTCTGGACGCAGTCTTGGTGTAATGGCTTGGGGGCTGATTTTACGGCATGTCCGGGGTCCTCTGATCACAGTTAATCAACGGCTCAATGGAACTTCCTACCTTTTCTTTCGTCGCTCACTACGCATACTCCTTCATGATGAAAGCTCCGGCGTGTATCAACAATAAGCCAACGCGCGATCTCATAAAGCCCACAGGGTGCTAACTGGTTTCAGGAACATGATTCCATCGTTCTCCTATGGCCGCTCATTTCAACAAACCTTAACCTAATTAAGCATGTTTGGAATCTATTGGAAAATGACATTTGATGCTACGACAATCCCCCTGACAAGTTGTAAACATTATTTGACACATTATGCAAAGCTAATTAGCACTACTAGAGGATACCGTGCAATACCTTGTAGAGTCTATTCCAAGACGTATACGACATGGACCTGGTATACAAGGTATTGTATTACAGGAAAAAAAAAAAAAAAGTGGCTCCACAAGGAAATAGGTACGTGAAGCTAATGTAAAGTCAACTCGGTGTGTATATATTGTATATATATATATATATATATATATATACACTGAGTGATTACTGAATTATGACCGCCTACCTAATACTTCGTTGATCCTCCTTTTGCCCTCAGTACAGCAGCTATCCGATGTGGCATTGATTCAACCATGTCGGAAGCGTTCGGCAGGTATGGAGGTCATTGGTGTATCCAGACGTCTGATATGCTCTTCCATAGTGTCTACACAAGTGCTCTATGGGATTGAAATCGGCGGAGTTCGGAGGCCAATCGATATGCTGGAAGTCTGAACTGTGTTCCTCAAACCATTCCTGCACAACAAGTGCCCAATGACTCGGCACATTGCCATCTTGGAAGGCACCATCACCATTCGGGAAAAAGTGTAATATAGCGCGGGGTGTACACAGTCAGAAAGCAGTTGACGATAGCAGAGACCACTGATACGTTGTTCCACATGCACCAGGGGTCCAAGTTCCTGCCACTGAAACATGTCCCACACCATACCACCGTCCTGCACTTTTGACACCCTGCATGATGGATGAAGAGCCTCATGTTGTTGATACTAAATCCCTACACGACCATCCACGGTGTGGAGTAAATAACGTGACTCATCAGACCAGCACACCTTCTTCCAGTCTTCTAACGTCCAATTTGCATGCTCTTTACACCAGACGATTCTTTTACACTGATGAACCTTGGTTAAGAGAGGATGCCGTAGTGGTCGTCTGCTGGTATAGCCCATGCGTGCGACGCATGGTCATGCCAGATATTGTTCGGGGTTAACCCATCTTGTATTGGATAGTCAACTCTTCAACAGTGCTTCGCCTGTAGGAGTCGTCGGACCCGGCGCTCACCTCTAACATAAACCTTTCGCTGACCTTTGCAGTTTTGCTCGGGTCGTTGTTTGACCATTTTTGACGCCAGTCCTGGTACACTTTTACTGCCGTGTCTCTCGAACCAGTTCAACCGTTTGGGGAAATCGAGGCATCAGCTCGTCGAGTACACACAATCTGTTCTTTATCAAAGTCCGATAAATCCTTCCTTTTACCCATCACGCTCGGAATTTTACTACTTACTGAACCACTAACACTTTATATATGCTACGTAGGTCGACTAACTCCGCACTCTCGTACTTCACCTGGTCAACGTGGCGCATTCAGTTTTCATAGGGGTGGTCATAATTCAGTGATCACTCAGTGTGTATATATATATATATATATCTCGTTACTCTTTTTAATGGAGTTAATTCCTCTGTTTTTGATAACTGTGTGATGAACTTCACATAATTCAGACAGCATCAGTTGCATTCCTAAAAGTAACCTGGTTATTACATATTTTAATTAACACTTATCTGTGATCGAATTAAAAATATTGAGTAACAAATGCATCATTATAAAATACAAGTTAATGTAGGCAACAACGCGTTACATTTCAGGCTTGTTTCTTCTTTTTTTTAAGCTAAATAAACTTTCCCCCTTTTTTTCTGATATATAGAAGTGAAAATCAAATATAATTATCTCTTTACCAATCAATTACTAAGGTTGTAACCTTATAGAACATTTAATAAAGTTTTATAAGTTTACGTTCTCTAAACTAAGCTATTAGTACAGTTGTATAATATTTAATACTCTCCTCCCGTATTACTCATTTTCGTTTTTTTTTTTTTTTTTTTTTTTTTGCACAGGTGCACATACCGCTTAAAGCTGACAATACTGCGCATTAAAAGTACATTTAATCTATCAATTTCTTTTTTTTTTTTCTAGACAGTTTGTATGGTAAAAGGAAATAATATTTACTCGATTTCCATTTGTCCGAATTTAATGAAATATGGTTTAGCTGGATAGATATTTATAACAAGCTCAAATACAAAATTTCAAGAAAATCCGTAATGGAAACACTTAATATAAAAATAGTAGGTTTTTTTTTTTTTTTTAATGGCTGTATGGACACGCAATGATCATTTATTTATCGTTATTGTTTTGTTTCTCGCAAGTAGTATTGTGAAGGAAAGACAATAAAAGCACATGTTTATTTAGAGGTGATATAAAAAGATGCATGAAGAAAATGACCGATCCGTCTGAATTCCATAGAGGTCAAATTGCTGGTGCACATTTAGCAGCGGCATCATTGACTAAAACATCCGGAATAATCAAGGTAAGCTACTGCTTACCTTGATTATTCCGGTAGTAGCTTACCTTGATATTCCGGATGTTTAATCCTTGAATAAAGCTGAAATTTATGGCAGAGCCGCTATTGCCAAACCACTAAATTCGGATGGAAACCTACAAAGAGGATGGTGTAATACGCACCAAAACTGGGCACTCGATGATTGAAACATGTCATATTTTCAGACGAATCATCATTCGCACTTTTTCCAACATCAAGGAAAATTTACATTTGCCAAATGCGGAAGGTAGCTTCATCCTGATTGCCTTGTGGCAAATATGGAGAAGGATCAACAATGGTGTAGGAAGCAATATCTTAGTATTCTTTAGGTCCTATAATCACCCCGAATGGGATGAATTACTGCTACTGCTTACCTTGATATTCTGGATGATCAGGTTCATTCCAGTGTGTAAACATCCGACAGACGATGATGCTTTTGAAGATGTTAATGCTCCAATGCATAGCAAGTTATGTCCAATCTTGGTTTCGGAAACATGAAACTGAGGCTAAGCATCTCCCCTGGCCTGCACAATCACCGACACTTAAACGTTATTGAGTTACTGTGGACACTTGGAAAGGTGTAAAGAACAGTGAGAAGCAAATTTCCGCCTTCATCAATGAGTTTGAAACGTTCCAAAGTGAAAAATGATCCAGTATTCCTCTTAGGACAGTTAAAAATTTATTCGAATCTATTCCACGTAGAATACAAGCTGGTTTATAGGAGATGGGTGGCTCAACACCATATTAGTGCACACCTGTAACTATTACCACAGGTGTTTCCATTATTTTTTCCATATGCTGTATACATATGAGAACGTGCCTAAAAACAAAACAGCATCGTAGTAGAAAGCAGAATTAAACCAGGATATCGCGATTTCCCAATAACGTGATCAAAAATTGAAGAGGACATGATCAAAATAAAATTAACTGTTTAAAAGTTGTTCCTTTTCTTGGTTGACAAAGCAGTTGGTGTGACAGAGAACTTCAAAAAAAGAGGGCAAGTGTCAAGAAGAGTTCTAACACTAAGTATGCGCACAGTTGATATAATTACGATATTATCTCTTATTAATTAAAAATAAATTAAGCGCAAGCAAAAAAAAAACTTTATAGCACTCGCGATGTTGCACGCTTATGGTACTTTTAGTCGTGATTTCATTATCCATTTTTTTTTTTTTTTTTTAAATGTATTAAAGTTGAGATCGCCAAATCCAGCTCAACTTGTCTTCTTCTAGCGATGGATAAACATCTTAAATTAACGCCATCCAACAAAAAAGTACAGCAGTCTTTCATTTATAATTAGGGAAATTTATAAAGGTTAATTGTCTCAAAGACGCAAGGCAGTCATTCTTTAAATCTCCTGAAAATGCCGCTAACGCAATTTCTCATTTGACAAACGGACAATGTGTGAAAGAATTTGACAGTGAATGTAAACGAAAAGAACCTTCCATTTCCAATCACGATAGATATGTGTATACATTTTATTTTAAAACAATACGAAAATTATAATAAAGCTCAGAAAAACATTGTACATAATCGGGCAAGAGCCTGTGAAATGGAGATGTATACTGTTTTTTAATATTGCTTATTTCTCCACTGGAGCGTGCATTTTATTTAGAATAGTGCAATACAAAGACATTTCTGGGTAAAGTTCCTCCACAATATGAGATAGATGGGAAAATGACAGATCGATCAAAGGGATAACTAAGCATATTATAATTTAACGAAGAACAAATATAACTAGTCATATTTCTGGTACTTCAAATGCTACACGATCTAAATGACTCCACCATCATATGCAGTACTACATATTCTCTGAGTGAATATAATGAGGAATTCCGTGTGTTTCTGGACTCTGGAGGGTAGCAAAGTGCATAGTGTCTCTGCTTTCTTTCATGGAGTGGAAATAGCCTGGATTACCGATCAAAAAGGTTAAGGATACTTTTCCGTCAGGCATGAGAGTAATGTTTTATCGATATTTTCATTCTGTGGCCGAGTTAGTCGATGTTTTCCTCCACCTCCCCGGATGCTCTAGTTTTTGTCGAACGACAGGTGAACCTATCATACAATAAGTAAGGTTGATCTATCCATCCCTCATCTCCATAAAAAAGGAAACAGTTCCTGTAAGAGAGTATCAAATAATATAGAAATAAATGGCCAAAAAGTATGGCTTAAAGTTACTACCATGCCCATTATCTAGATGCAAGCTGCTACTAGAAATCTGTTGTAAATAATCAAATGAATATACCCTTGCCAACATCTGTTATGGTTTGAACTTCTCCTTTGTATAATACATGCTTTTGTTACTGACCAGAAAATAAATATTAACTTTTTTGCTTTTAAATCAACATAAGCAAATAAATGTAAGAACTAAATAGATTCCAGAGTGTTTTATGCTTTTACAATTCCTACGTAATTCTTTGGCATTAAAGTCAAAACTTCTTTCTCCCTAGGAACAAGTCAGGGTGTCAAATTCTACAACTAGCAAAAAGACAAGCGGTTATTAACAGTGTCCTGCCGCTTTAAAATACCAGTTGGGGCTCTATTTGAATTACCATAAACATCTCGTTTTACTAACGCGACAAAGATTTCGCTGCATTCTTTCCCCCCATTTTGAACGGGCACGACAGGCTAACACAGCACGTGCTCAATGCCTGCATTGTGTGACTGACCCGTCTGCAGCCCCTGACCGAGAGTTAAATGAAGTCGGAGGAGAAACTGAAAAGTTACTTGAAGAGGAAAAGACCATTTTAATTCCTTTCCATCTCCCCGGGTGAAACCTTGCAAGGGAGAGCTGCACAAGCGGGGAAGCTGCCGCAATAAACTACCGCGTAAACACGTTGCCCCGCTTCGCTGGTTTAATATGGCTTCTGACACACCTACCACAGGGAGGCAAATGTCCTTACGGTGCAGGATTTCAGAGCGTGCAACTGTTGTTTAATAACGGGTAAAGTCCTTCCTCCCGATCTGCGTGCAACTTTGATATAATTCCTGAGATTCCGACAGAACTAAATATAATATCCTCTTGAAGATAGCCTGCTCATTGATCTTCAGTGATGCGACTCAAATGCGCATAGTAGGCGCAGATTAAAAGCAGGAAATACCTAAGAATTTACAGCCGCATTTACATAAGGCGATGTACGTGGCTTCTACGTGAATTACATGAAGAAGGAGGCAGCAGTTTGAAGACGTGAACTTGGTAACTGTTATTGAAGAATTCTTTAAATCCCTCTTGGAAAGATGGCTTAGTCAGCAAAGATACGAATTATTTTTAATTAAAACAACATTTCCGTGACGAAATTAGCATTAATTTTCATTTTGGTTTATCTTCCAAGGCAATACGAACCTCTTAACAACTCGCATTTCTTACAAAATTGTAAATATCATGAATCAAAAAGACAGAGAAATTTATCATTCTTCCTTAATTTGACTCCGTTTTTCGGTGAATTCTCGAATACGCCGAAGAGTAAAGTAGAATTTGTACTTCATGTTGGCAGGTAATTAAGACAGACTTGTTTAAATGCCAGTTTATAGAAAGGAAAATATCAAATGAATAATTGTTATGTTTTATTAATAAGCCTATTCTTTATTGCATCGTGTAAAAACTTGTCTCTTTATTACTTATGCATGTGAAAAATCGTCATCAGCGTGTTTCGCTATAATTGGATTGCGAGGAGGCAAATGAATGTTGGAAGAATATGAAGGTGGGAACTCAGCCTAACGTTGCCTGGTATTCCCACTCTATATTTCCATGACCCTTAGCCGTAGAGCCCTTCAATTTCAGAAACATGAAAACAGATATTTTGCTTTCAATCTGAACTTGTCGCATGTTTTATGCAGCGCGCTCTTTCAAAGAAAATGTATCATTGCTTTTCTACAGTGTATTCGACCGTCTGAAGTGATTAGGATTCATATGAAGCTACCCACCACTTTGGGGTGAAGTGTATCTCGTTGTTATTTTAGAGGTTTTACGTTATCATTAATGGAAAAAGAAAAAAAATCGCCGTGGATAGTCATACACTAACTGAAAAATAAAATCGCTGTGGATATGAGTTTGTGTGAGGCGCAGTTCGCCATTTCCTCCTTATAAGGAAAATAAATATTTAATGAGATATTTAGACAGAGTTTTGAATAATTTAATTACATACATTATAAAATCAACAGGAAATGTTAACCTCAAATCAGTCCCCACCCCACAGGCAGACAGAAAAAGGAAATGCAAGTGATAATAAGATGCTATGGATCACATTGAAAACTCAAACAGTAAATCGAAACCTAAAAGGATTATTCCACACTGAGACATGCTGGTCACTGAGAAGTACATGGATGGATTTAATTCCTCTTATAACAGGAATTAAATTCTTTTTTCCAGCATCTTCTGTGATGATTGTTTCGTATAGTTTCCTATGATAGATAAATCAGACATAAATATTCGTGAGTGTGTGTTTTGATTCTGAAAGATTATTACTGTTTTGCAGTTTCATCTTAATCGTATTGGCAATACATATGCGAGATGTTGAGAACATAATAGAGATGACTGTTGACTTGACCCAGAGCCGTTTAGATTTTTAGTTAACTTCAATATGCAGTCTTGACTTTTCTACCCTAAACTTTTCTACCCTAAATAACTAATTGTAATATCTACTGTGGTTTTGCCGTGCCATTTTCACTTGAAGCGCGATGCAACTGCTGACTTACAGTTTGTCTTTTATTTTGCATTCACCATCTTAATTTATTTTCAATGTAACATCCTTTCTTGGCATGTATTTTAAATGTAATTTTGGAAAGTTCTATCATATCAACAGAAATTTTTATTCTCGTTCCATTTAATGATGGATTGAGAATAAGTATAGTTTATTTTTTGTTTGGATTACCCAAACGAAGAAATGTAGAATAGACCTACTGTACCAATGCTTTTGACAATGTAGCACATGTGTTTGTGAGTATTTTCCAAGTATTTATTTTATTTTTTTGTATTACCGTAAGAATCGTCAAAATCCTTTGATTGAATTCTTCTTTTTTGAACTGCTGACCTGGTGGAGGGTGCGTTTGATTATCCCCACCCCATCACTGTTTGGTATACTTAATAGTTTCTTGCTCACTGTGTCAAGGTGCAATGGGGAATTATTGCGACGGTGAAGTGGGTTAAGTATCTGATATTTGATTTTACTCATATGAATTGTAACTTAAGCGGTTTTTTTTGTTATTTTATTCACTGTCAGGAAACTCAAAGAGGAGCCACACCAATATTCAAACAATAATAACAGTAAAAGGAACAAAGAGCCGCTGTTTCATAGCAGTTCCAATGATGCATCTTAATTATACAAAGAGCAAGAACTTTAAGTTGGATTCGATTCCATTCCAATGGATGGAGTATTTTTTTTCTCGTCTTTCTCAGTGCGTTTCCACTTTAATATTAGCCGCATGATGCAAAGGAAGCCCTGGGCATTTGCTGAACCGGCAGAAAAAAAAAAATAAAAGTAAAATAAAATAAATAAAAATAGAAATAAAGCACCTGCTTGGCTCCCTCCACATATACGTAACTATCCAGCTCAGGTTTGAATCTGCCCAATTCATTAAAACTTAACTACCCATGGAGGAAACTTATTCCAATAATTAACAATTCGCTGGTTAAAAGGAAACTTTCTGCAATCCCGTAAAAACTCACTTCCCGTGACTTGAATTTATGTCCCTTAGTTCTTGAATCATACATAAGAGTGAAAATTTCAAGCTCGTTCAATTTATTTTCATCTCTCAGAGCCTTATACACATAAATAAAATCTTGTCTATGGTGCTTAGTTTACAAGATCTGAGCCCACGTATTCAAAGCCTTTCCCCATATGAATACCTTTGCCGATCTCACCAAGAGCGGCGCCTCTCTTTGAGCACTTTCAAGAAGCTCGATGTCTTCTTTTTAGGTGCGGTGTCCATACTCGGATACAGTATTCCAAGTATGGCCTCCAATTGCCTTATACAATGATGTGATGGCCTCCCTATCGCTACAAGTAAACGTTCATTAAATTATCTATAGGACACCACGGGTCCTTCTTGCCCCTGTTTACACTCCTCGGAGACATTAATGTCTGGCCCTATCGTAACGCCCAAATCTCTTTCTTCCTCTACTGTTTTTTATTCAACCTCACCAAGTTGTTTTGGGACTGCTATTCCCTAAGTTCAGAACCTTTGTATTCAAGAGTGTGTTTCAGACCTTGACGATTTTTTACGGGTACTTCGGTCTTTCAATGAAAAAAAAAAAAAAAAAAAGATCTTAGAGAAGAGAGATGGCAAACAGTTTCACACCACCTTTTAATGATACCTTTTCTCACACAAGCTGGAAGAATAATCAGCCAAAATATAACATCATATTTCATTCTCTCTTTTAGCATAGGTCAACTTTATGAATTAATTGTTTATTTTCGCTTTAAGTAATTCATGTTTATAAATGATGCAATTTAAGAGCTGTGTTTACTCCTGTCTACTTGCTTTTGAAGTACTGCATTTTACCAGCTATCTTTAGGAAACAGCTGCTCACTTAGACGTGAATTAATTGCACTTCATATTATACCTTGTAGACTGCAATCAAACCCTCTTTCAACGAAAGTGAGTCTGGTAAATGCCACTTTTACACGAAAGGTTGGATTTCAAGGCGAGTCATATTTGCATTTCTCTATGATTACAGAATATTTTCTTTTAAATCGAGAAAAAAATCGATTAAGGAAAAAGTAACGTCATACAGAACATTAAAAATATATTAAAACCCTCATGATTTGGACAAGACACTTAAGAATATAAACCTATTGGAATAAAATCCCACTTCTATAACCTGTGCGGAGCTTAAAGTTCCCGATGTCCTAAGAAACATATAGGATCGGGTTTACTGCTGAAAATATACATCCGGAAATTCCAGACGGTTTTTCTAAGTGTGCAGCACTGTTAAAATTGTATCAAAGAGCAAGAGAAATGAATCGCCCCATCTTCCCTGCGAAACTACCTCTGCCTTTCTTTAAACTTTAATTACAATCGACGGAACGTATCCAGAGTAATGCGAAGTCATCCAATAAAGGTAAATGCTGCCCGTTAGTATTTTACGTATGGTTTATGGTGAAGTAGATCTATACTTACACTTCAAATCTCTTTCTTTTCTTTCTTTCTGCTCTAGGTGTTCTGTTCCTATGGCAACAACTCAAGCTAACTGTGTGTGGCTTCATCACTCGTTAATGAAGAAATATATCCGAGCTGACTTCTGCCTCGTAAAGAGATGAGAAAGCTCTCTCGTTTGCGTTGCGTGTGCTGCTGCTGCAACTGCATGCCGACACGTCCGTCACACTCTAATGATGAAGAAAATTGGGACGGACTCCCCATCACGTAAACAATGTTTCCTGTCGGCTTGCTTGTAAAGAAACACCGCTTTTACTTTTTGGTCCCTTTTCCCGAGAACAAAGACCCATCGTCATGTGATGGAGGGTGCCACTTCTTATCTGCACCAGACCCATTGACTTAATTTGATGTCCGATTACGACGAAGCACTTAGAAGACTTTAATTATTTCTTCAGTTGTTGTAATTAACAGTTTCTAAAGAATCCGGATATTTTCTTTCGGAATTCGCTTTCACAGTTTCACAAACCCCCATTTCCCTACCCCTTCTTTTCTTGTAGGGTTAAGTAACAGCAGCAGCAGCATTTCGCTACTGTTAACTGAAATGATTTTTTTTTTAAATTTCTGTGTAGTATTTCTATTTTTTTTTACTTGATATTCGGATTGCTATTAAAAAATATTTCGCGCTGAACAGTAATAATTGTAGTGGAGCTTTTGTAACCTTGATTGCCTTAAATCCATATCGATTATAGTCTTGGAATATTTTGTTTTATGCGTAGGAGAATTTTCATCATGAAACATTCGTTGTTGTGACATTCTGATATTTACTACAACTTTTAAAAGCAATATCAAACTTGACAAATCTGTCAAAGTGAAATGGCGCAGTAGCAGTGGGTATTAAAGGAAAACAAAAATAATGTTTTGCGTAGTGTTCCAACTTGTTAAAGTTTTGTAAGCAAAGTTAGCATGGTGATTCCAAAAAAGAAGTCGCTGTTCTGCTGGTGCTTAATAACGATGACCAATTGACCACAACTATTTACACAATAAACAATAAAATAAGTAAATTCTTAACCTTTTCAGGAGTAAGTTCTTAAAATGTAAGTGCAAGTTGAAGAAGTGTCGCGAGATAAGATAAAACGTTCTTTTTTTTTCTATCCATATGACAAATAGGGAAAAGAAAGCCATTTGTGATTTAAAATTAATTCCAGGTTTGAGATATTCAATAGGGGGAATTTGGAGAATTTTGGGGAATTGTTGTTGGCACGGCCGACCTTAGTTGGTAGATGTTGTTGTCCATTTCGTTAATTTCCAGAGCAACTAAGGCTGTGAAACGTTAGAATAATGTATCTGTATATTGCGTGTATTATCTGGTTGATTTGTCTGTTCGCTAGATGAAAAATCTGAGTTACCGGGAGCAAAAACCATGTATCCCTCGAGTGAAACCGACAAGCTCAGCCACATTTTGAAAAAAAAGTCCATAATAGATCCTCGCGTCATTGACGGGACTCGAACCTGTTCCTGGTGGTGAGTGTTAGGTGATTATATCCGTTGGGCTATCAGCGAGGGCAATTTTTAGAGGGAATTTATTTCACAAAGACTGTATTCACCTAAACAAGGAAGTGCAAAGGCGAGTTTTTGCTAATGCCATTGAGGTGGGATTGAATAAAAATGCTAGTTCAGGGTGGTAGGGAAGTTGGCAAACGATGGACTGAGATCAGTGAAATGGATATAATTGAACTTAATCCTATAATGTCCAAATAGTGCAAGCGATAAGGGTACCTTGATACCTAACTGTATCAAAAAATTTACAGTGAGGAGACCTATGGTAGGCAGTGACAACAATACTATAAAATTAGTTCCATATAAGGAAACCCAAAGACAAGGACAAAAATACTCAGTTGTGACATTTTTAGCACATATAATAGATTGTGAACACGTGTATCTTCTGTTTTTGTTTGCTTACAAACACAAAATTAGATCATGAGGTTCTCCTGTTTTCTTTATTTGCGGGTATATCAGCTGAGATAGAAGAATAATCAAAGGTTTTTCACCACGACAGACTGGGCGCAGAAAAAAAAAATTAATTACTAGCACAAATCAGTTATATAATTTAGTAGGTTTAAAGGAAGATATCTTGTTAAAACAGCTGAATTCGTTGGTATTTCAAAAAGAAATGCCAACGAATTCAAAATTGGTATTTCAAAAAGAAATACCAGTAATGGAGGTAGAGTGGTGAAAGATGAAATCGATCAGACATCAACAGAAGTATGGTCGAAATGCTCTGCACGAAGTGCTGCAAACAGTTAATCAAAGACCTCATCAACCAATTTATGAGAGAAAACTCAAGAGAATTTCATAACATGAGTATCTGAAGTTGGGTACATCGAAAAGGACTAAGAGTTGAGCATCAAAACGGCCAGCTAATATTGGCGAAAAGGCATAAAAACTAGATTGTTGATTGTAAAGTGATGTGGGCTGGCGAATCGAAATCTCTCTCTCTCTCTATGCTCAAATAATGCCAGGCCCTCCCTCTTCAGCGGGAGAAGCAATGAGACATTCATCCAGACTGTGCGCAATGTGTAGTACAAGTTGGTTGTGCGTCGATGATGCCTTTGGAATTGTCCTCGAATGTTAGCTTTTAGTTATAATGAATGAAGGGACCCCTCATGACTTCGCTGTTCATGTATTCTAGAATGGAATCTATCCAGGTTCACAGCGCCAACTGTATGCTTACAAGGCTTTTACACTGGCACGTGAACAAGAGGGGGATGGTTGGACATGCAATTTAACCAGCCAGGTCATCTGATTTAAATCCTATAGAAAATGTACAGGGTTATCTTGAAAGGAAAGTGAAAGTATAACAAAAAAAAAAAAAAAAAAACACTGACGGGGTAAGAGGGGCAAAAGCTAATTACGAGATAAGCGGGAATAGGTAGCTATTCTCATATGTGATTACACACAAGAAGAGAGTAAATCTAACGGGCTCCTTTGTTTGGTTGCAGCGAAGGTCCATAGAAATCCCGGCAGAAATGGCATTTGATTTCTACTCGTTAGGTTCGCGTACGAGACAATTTGATGAATGCCATTTCTCTGTATGTGACAGTTTTGTGAAAAACAATTGGTCGCTACGACAGTTCGTTCAGTGAGTACGTAGATTCGATTAATTCTCCAGAAGAATTCGGTGTATGACAGAAAATGCAAACTTTTAACAGGCCGTGTTGTAAATGGTAAATTTAGTGACCACGATACCATTCTTAGTATTTTATATTTTTGACGGACCGTTCTATCCACCTTCGTTTTTTAATGCACATTCTTCTCTTTTTTAGGAGATTAAAAAAGTGTCACGGAGAGGTTAAAGACAAGCGGACCTTATTCGCACTTTGACTTCTGTAAATTCCATTTTTTTAGGAAGTACATATGGAAGAGTTGGGTCAGAGACCAAAAGTAAAGGTGATGAATGGATCCCGGCTGGGTAACGCGCATATTCTGAAGCACGGTTTGCAACCTGCGCTATAATTTTTATTTAAAGAGGTTAATAGTAGGGACTGATACCGTCGATAGGTTGGCGGGTAAGCTTCCCTGGAGATGGTGTAGGGGTCGGAATTGGAGCCAGAGTCCCCTGCATGGAAAAGCGCTCTGGCCCAGTGAGACGTTTTCAGCAGAGCCCGTGGCAGTTCTCGACATTCCTGACTAAGAGATGGTACACCAAAAGACACTTAATATTAAATGTGTTACAACATTAACGGAGACATGCTGAAATAGGTGCGTTCTCATTTTCCAACCTGCCTATGAGGAACATCAGCATCAATCTTTTTATGCAAAATAAATGGATAAGAATACTGTACATTATTTTCCTTTTCTGCATTCCTCCATTTTATGTTGCCAAAATTCTTTTCGTTTCCTTAACCTTTATTTTAATGTTAATTTTTGATCTCTGTGTGATAGACCGAATTGTCGCGTATACACGAAATTGTTGTTTTCATCGAATTGCCGTAGCCACCAGTTGTCTTTCACCTAATTCTACAAAAACAACAGCTACCTTACAGCACGATCTAGTTTCTGAATGGATAAGATGCAATATGGAAACAAGCAGATCTGACATTTTCATTGAAGGTATACAAAACAGATTTATAGCATTTAATTCCTATGAATAAGCAGACAAAGTGCAACATGATGTGTCTCCGGATCAAGCCCTGCTAATTAACCAACTTGTGAACAAGAATACAGTTCAGCGTGCAGTTAACCAATTCTGCCCTGATAGTAGTGAAGGTCCTGATGGCATCCCTGGTTTTATTATTAGATTGTCCAGCGTATACATTATTGATTCGTTAGTGCATATAATTTCCAGGTGCATCTGGAAATTCAGCCATTCCTTCCAAGACAGTGGAAAACTTTCAGGATTACGCTGATTTCTAAAAAAGCTTGCAGAAATAACCATCCCAGCCATCGACCAATTGCGTCAATAATTAATAAAATTATTGAAAAAATCATGCTCCCATATCTTCAACATGCAATCTTCGCTAATGCGCCTGTCAATATGCATTTTGGTCCTAGAGGGCGCTCCACAACAACAAGCCTAGCTGACACCATTGTACGCATCCAAACTGCGTTTCAAGATAAGGCACAATGTGATGTATTTTATTTTGACATCAAAGGTGCTTTCGACAACATAGATCTCAAAAAAGCTTTTCAAATACTAAAAAATCATTTTCTCGTTGACACAATGATTATTTCCTATCTTCAATACAGCCTAAATCGCAGACTTCTCCTCTTCCCCACTAGTACTGACAATATTCTCGTCACAACCTCAACAGGCATTCCCCAAGGAGCCGTTCTCTCCAGTACTATATTTTCAGCATCTCTTCAACCACTACTACAAGAAAATCCAAATCTACTGGCATATGCCGATGATTTAAAGTTATTTATAATCTCCAAAGCCAGAGATGATATTCGCAAAGTTATCAATGATGCGAATTCACAGATTTGTGAAATCATCGAGTACCTGAAAGATCTCAATCTGAATATAAATGCAAGCAAATCTGCTCAAATTACTTATTCCCTTCAGAAACAACCCAACCACATAGAAATAAAAATTGCAGATGTCCCAATCCCAAATGTTTACGCTCACAAAGACCCTGGAGTTGGTTTTGATAAAAATCTCTCCTTTAATGCCCGCTATTTATATGTTGCTCAAAAATTTCAAAAAGCAAAATGGTTAATCAAACAAGAAACAGCAGCGATTCAAGACAGAAAACCAGTCATTAAGCATGTTCAAAGATGCATCTTTCCCATTCTGTCCTATGCTTCCGAAATCTGGTCTGGTGCTCCTCAAGTAACCGTCAAGAAATTCCTTGCACTAGAATATTAGGTTCTTAGATGGCTCAATAGTAAGCTTCGTTTTCCCCATACAATATCCAGGCAACAGCTTTATAAAAACCTAAAAACAAAGCCTCTGCAACAGATGATCAGCGAGTCCGGAGTCATGCTTCTTGCAAAGTTAATCACTTCTGTATGCGACGCACCAAACTTAGCCAATATAATAGCTGCCCCCAACAGGGAAAATTCAAGAAACCAACAATTCAAATCCAACCTCTCCAGGCTCAAACAAATGGACAGAATATTCCCCAATGCATCTCTTCACCTCATAAATCATCACAACATTGATTGCAACAGGTTAATGAACTCTGAAGCCTACAGGAGTCAGATCTCCGATAAAATGAAGAAAAATAACCCAACCCAGTAATTGCAACTGAAAGCCAAATGTCCTGTTCTGCAATTTTTTTTTAAATTCATAACTGTTCTGCAATTATTAAATTCATAACTAAAATTCCTAGGCATTGTTAATATCTATATAAAATCTGCTATGTACATATACTCGATTATTTTATGTCATTCCCTTTGTATTTTTACCTGCCCCTAGCCATGTGCTGTGATGGGCTTGCTGTATTTGCAATAAATGAATATTTATTTATTTATTTAATTGTCACACAGCGAAATGTCATTCACTAAATTGTGTCCTGTATTATTGCAATCAATGTTACCTACCTATAAGCAAAATGCTCATGGAACTGCAGTCCCTTCCTCGCGGAGACAAATACTTCTTTGTTACGGACGAGCAACATTCTACTCGTTTCTCGACCTTCGCACAGGATATACCTTCACCCTAAAAAGGGAAAATCTCCTTCCTCGGAGGATCTAATCTCAAATTGCAAACCTCCAACACCTTTTGTCAAAGCTTTCTACGCTGACACTATTTTGCTGGTGCCCTCCTGCATGTGAACATACCTTCGTTGCCGATACTGGCCCTGATATGGGTATGCTGGCAACCCTGTCTTCAAGGTGCGGGACCTTTGCTAACCAGCATACGGTAGGATTCCACCTGAATACTTTGATGTGGGACAGGAGTAACTTGCATTTGTCAAGTGGTGTCGGACGCATTCTTTAGGCTTGGGACAGCCCTGGATGTTCTAGACCTAAATAGAGCAATTCTTTGCACGGCATCCTTGTTGTCCTGCAATCACTCTTTCTTTCCTTCCCTGGGTTGAGAAAGAAACTCGGAGATGTCATACCCTTCCTCTCCCCCAACCTCACTCAACCGGAGAATGATTTCTTTCTTCGTCCTCCTGTCTTCTTTCTCACTTCACTCCCACTGTCACACTTTCTTCCATTTTTTTCTGTCCTGTCATGTAAAGCAGGACTAGTCAGAGTTCACTGCTGCCCGACCAACCTCCTCGAGGTTATGATGGGAAAAGTGATGTCCCATTAGGGGCCGCTTGACTAAACGGTCAGAGACAACACAACCATACACCACACAATTATACACATTTCTGGACTTTAGAGTTCTGCATGCGTCACAGAGAAAAAAAAGCGGAGTTGTGGGCAACCACCGGTGCTACTAAAAACTCTGTCAACGAATTGTGTCATACACCCAACTGTCATGCATTGAATTGTCATATGCATGGAATTCTTGTGCGCCAAACTGTTGACCAACGAATTGAGGTGGATCCATTCAAGAGCTACTTCTCAAGGATATTTGCAGTAATCAACCTATAATTTCTGGAGGATATTATGGAGTCAGATGGCTTTAAAATAAAATGTGATTTTAGAAAAGACACTGAAGTTAGCATTAGCATTAGTAGAGGCATTTGATGCAAGAAAGCAAGCTTATGCAGCATCAGCCAAAAAAAAAAAAAAAAAACCACTTCCACTTCACCCCTCTGTTCGTTCAAAATACCTGTCCAGCTGAGCCTTAAACTTATTTAGGCTATCAACCTCCACCACAAGGGATGGAAGTCTGTTCCACCAACCAACCACCCGCTGGCTAAAGGCAAATTTCCGCACGTGTATCCTACATCTGTCTTTCCTCAATTTGAATTTATGCCCTCTCAGGTGATTATTCTGAGCCAGAGGAAGAATCCCATCAGCATTGAGCATGCTCAAACCATTCAAGGCTTTATACACCTCTATCAGATCACCTCGCTGGTGCCTAGTCTCCAGACACTGTAATTTGCAAAACTTAAGCCTTTCTTCGTAAGAGCACCCCTTTGTTCCATTCACTAATCTTGTTGCCCTTCTCTGTACTTGTTCCAGCAGCTCTACATCCTTCTTGAAATGAGGTCTCCAGACCTGTATACAGTACTCTAGGTGTGGCCTGACCATCGCCTTATACAATGGAATAATCACCTCCTTATCCCTGCTGGAAAAAATCCTGTATATCATTGACAATACTCCATGAACTACTCTTGCAGCCCGTCTGCACTGCTGAGAGAACTTCATATCTGCCTGCACAACCACCCCCAAGTCCCTTTCATTCTCTACCACTGTCAGTGTAGTACCACAGAGTTGATACGTTGCTCTGGGGTTGCTGTTTCCCATGTGTAGTACTTTACATTTGTCAATGTTAAACTTCATTTGCCACCTCTCAGCCCATCTGCTCAACCTTTCCAGATCCTGTTGCAGCAGCATAGTGTCAGTAGTGTTCTTGACAACCCTGCCAACCTTAGTATCGTCTGCAAACTTGGACATTAAGCTTGATATACCATCATCAATATCATTTATAAATACAGAAAACAATAATAGACCCAACACTGAGCTCTGAGGGACTCCACTAATAACATTAGTCCACGATGAGAAAGTTAAAGGAGGCGGACTCCTTGGGAGAATGATATGTATTTAATTTTAAGTAAAAGCTGCATATGAGTGTATCAAGCCTTTGGGAATACCAAATGTCTGGTCCTTCAGGAAAAGCTACTATTTTTCCTAATAGCTAGTGATCTGTGATAAAGCGAATTTACAGTCTTCAGTTAGTTCATGTTAAATGCCTGGACTTCCAAGAAACAAGGATATAGCAAACCATAAGATGTGGATACTTTTTTCATATCCATACTCGAACATCTGAACATTTTACTTCTCCCCCCCCCCCAAAAATCTCTTTTTAACCAATGATATCAAATCAGCAACAGAAGACAAGTTACGTATTTAGCTAGCAATCCATATACACAATGTCTTCTTATGATAAAATCATGATCATAATTTTAAACTTGTCTTCTCCATAAATCTGTATTCTAATCAGAAAAGACTAAGAAGTAAAAAAGTAGTTTCCGGCCAACTGTTTCATGTTTCCAGCCAACTGCCTCCAAATCTACAATAAACTGGGCATCAACCCTGATAAGTTCTGTGAGGACAAGCTCTACAGAAAGGAATGCCTCAAGAACTGTTACTAACTATTGAATCTGTGACAATCACCTACACCTGCACTTTTTGCCTGCTGCATTTTTATTATTTTATTTTTTATTTTCATATTTTTATTTTTTATTATTTTTATTTTTTTAAATTCTGATGTCTATTGCTATAAACTTTGTTTTATTTGAACCGTATGTAAGTTCAATTCTGTAAATATCTCGGGTCGAGCACGCATACAGAATTGAATATTTCCCGTTCTGGGAAATATTCAGGGGGGCGCATATTCCCCCTCTTAACTAAAATTTTTTATAATTAAAGAAAAAGAACGCAGGAGGGGTTCTAAAAACAAACTCAAGAGCCTGGCTTCTATGTTCCCTCACCCCCTTTAGGATGATATCTGGACTTGGTCGACATGCCCCCCCCCTTACGGTGGTACCTGTATACGCCACTAATGCCATGTGTGTATATATATATATATATATCATTTATTTATCGAATAAAAGGTACATGCAATGGATCATAAAGAAACAAACTTTACAAATAAAATATGAATTTTAGAGAACAAACAGAAAGAAAAAGTAGAGTTAGATCCAATTCACAGTAATTGGAAACCGTTGGGTACACTGTGCTCGATAAATGTTTTGTGGCAGACAGGGCTATTTGTTGCCACATGCGCGAAGCACTTACTCTTATGAACTTACCCGAAAACCGTTTATGTTGCCCTTGTAAGAATCCTATTTCTTGGGAAAAAGTGAAACACTTTTATGGTCGAGAGCTCACATATGGACTGTCTTTCTTAAATCATTTCTTTTAAACGAGAAGTACTTTTCATGAGCCATTTCCGTTAAGATCTAACTTCAGTTAATAACACAAGGTACTTTGTGATGAATCAATTTGTCCTATTATCATAAAATCGCGAAGCCTGTACCGGAATGTAAGTTATCTGAAGGGCACTGTTTTGTTCCTTCAATTAAAGACACCTGAAAGGGAATTTTTGTTCCTTAATAACAATAACTTGCAAGACGATTTAAAAGACAATTTTCTTTTTCAATGAGTGCTTCGTTTTTCTTTTATTTAAAATAAGACAACTGTGTTTTTTAAAAGACAACTATTTCGACCAATTTTAGTTCTTTAAAAAACGAGACAACTTTTAGTCGTTTTAATTGTCAATCTAGGAATCGAGTTGGTTTATGCAAATACAATAAATTAATTTATCGTGCAATGCCTTGCGCTGTTAATTAAAGTTATCTATTAATAGAGTGGCTTGTTTCTTTCATTTTAATGTTTCAAAATTAAAAGCGTAGTCATATCAGCATTAGCTTGGGTCAGTATGCTTTTTTGTTGTTGAAACGTAGTCATGCATTACATCAGTATACTTATTTCTGGGATTAGAAAATATGAAACTGGCTCCATCTGAAGTGTTTAATTTTTTCTGTGGATAAAACCTCCTTAGAAGTTTCTAAAATATTCCGGTCTTCAGACGCAGAGCGAATTTCCATGAAATGTGTAAGGTATATTCAAGGGCACATTTTCTTTGGCATTAATATGCACTTTTTAAAATGCAATAATTTCAGTTATCTGGAAAGGCATTTTTGTATGTATAAATCAAGAAGAAATGGGAATACTTATTGAGCATTTCAGCTCTCACCCAGACTACTACAGCATTTAAATCCAGTCTTTTCTCTTTTTTGTAGCAGTCCGACTGAAAAGCAACTTGTTTGTAGGTTTGCTCTTTGGCCAGGGCATTTGTTTTGCTTCCTTCTGCTCGGTTTTCTTGGCATATTGGTTTCGATTATCGATCGTTATATTTTAGGGAAACATCTGTAGCAGTTTATTATTATTATTTTTTTATTTTGTAGGGTGGGGTTATTCCTTAATAACACAATGATAAGTTGCATTTCCAAAGCCGATATATTACATAGACACCTTCATTATTGCTAATTTGGCTTTGGATAGGAGCTTGGAATTAGTCCCCGCCTATAAAAGAGAGCTTGTTTCTTTAATGCTCGAGGTCACGCGAATAATAAAACCATTGCCATTAATCTTTTTCGCCATCCTATTTCAACCTCCTGTAGTACATCGATATTCCTTAAAAATATCAGAGGCAACTTTTCTTTTTTAATTTAAATAAATAAATTACTTCTTCTTCCTGGAACAGAAATACATATTACTGGCGAGGGAATATATACTTTTCATGAAATATATACTCTGATATCAGAGCAATGGCAAAAAGAAGAATTGATGTTAATAAAGACATTTACGCATGTTTTATACAATTATGTAAAAGATTTGAATTAAGTCAGATGATTATTTAATTAGGTTAATACAAGATATTCAAATATAAACCTCATATAGAAACCTAGGATATTCAGATAAAATCAAGCTTATATTAGAAGCTGAGAAACTGAGAATAAAAAATGAAATGACAAAAGAGATTGATATAAAAAGAGGTGTAAGACACTGATGCTTACTCTTACCAATACTGGCAATTTATATTCACAAGCAATCAAAATTTGACCCAGTGGATAGCACCGTAGGTAGAATTTCCGTCCTCTCCACGCCAGGTGGAAAAGTCCTGAGTTTGAGTCTCAGTGATGGCGTGAGGAATTTGTATCGCCTTTTTCACAACATGGCTGAGTTAGTCAATGTCAGGCAAGGGCAGAATATCGACCTCAGAACACACGCAATTTACAGACAATATAGCCTTAGTCGCTGATGCTCCTAAAAACCTTCCAAAAACAACAACAATCAAGAAAGCCATGGAAGACGAGCTGGTAGGAACACATTAAGGGAGTTTCAGATATGATGCGCAGATCATTTTGTAATTCTATCAGTAACATTCAAGATTTTGAAAGAATAGCAGAACGCACCTGTTATCAGCAATGCGTATGGATTGCAAATGAATCTCCGCGAGACAAGTTATGGTTACTACTAAATTACGAAACCTTGAAGAGCAGCTAATAGTAAAAAGTGAACAGACAGAGAGAGCGAGCGAGCTTCATATTACAAAAGGGTACATGAGATCGGTAAAAGCTCACAAGAAATCAAGACAAGGCTAGAAATGGCTGAAAGTGCAGTGGTAAGATGAAAAAAGTACTCAACGTCCACGAGTTCAATCTAAATGTAAAAATGAGAATTGTGCGCTGCTATACTTTCTCTACCCTGTCATATGGAATAGAAGTCTGGACACAGAATAAAAAAATAAAAAAAAAAAAACGACGATAGAAACGTATAGAAAATATATGCAAATACTCAAAATTAAAGTACTGCAAAGATATGAAATACTAATTGGTATCAAGAAAAGTAAATCGGAATATTTTGATCACAAAATGGAAGGAGATGAATATGTAAAACTTGAAATCATTATCCAAAGCAAAACAATAGAAAACACAATCTAGGCAGACAGAGCATATCTTGGTTGAAATTTCTGAAAAAAAAAAAAAAGAAAGGCTTGGAAGCAGCATTGGAAAATTTTTCAGAGCAGCAGCGGTCTCGAATATTAAAAGAGCTAGATGGTAGCCAAACAGCAAATCGACCAAAGAAGTCATACTACTATGCTGACGCCCCATAGCCTTAGTAGCTTTGGTGCTAAATATACACCTAACTTAATTATGTGTGCGTCATGCCACTAGCTTAAACATGCAATGAAGCTGCTGTAATTTATCTTTGTAAATTTAGTTTTCATTACAACTTCTGTCCTGTTTGGGCCAGGCAAATTACAAGTGGGCACTAGGTACTCTAATGTGAGTCGCTTGCTCTCAAGTTAAAAGAATTTAAACTCATCCCATATCTTTATAGAAAATGGAGTATTTATTTATTTTAACTAATTATTTGCACAAATCAAACAAAGGAAAAATCGGATAATATGTATTTCGAATTGTTGACTTGGATGGTTTACTTGACATAGTATGGATTTGGATTAAAAAACGCGTCACAGTATTTTACATTTTAGCATGCTATTATTAATTAATATTAGAATTTACTGAAAGCAGATTATCTGATTCGGTAACATCTAAATGCTCGAAAGTGCAGAATTTTATTCTGTTGATAGGTATTCCGCTGTTTAATGAAAGAATTCGTTTCACAAGCAGGAATTGAATCGAGAGAAAGAACTGAGGGACGCAGAGTGACACTTTTGTACACTATGGGTGGCTTCGATTGACTGCGGTTTCTTATCCAACGAAGTTAATGATAACAATCCATCCCGTTTTTTGGGTAACGTAAAACTTGCTCTATTCCAAAGCTTCTGGGAGAGTAATAAGTGATTTTATGGTGTTCCATTAGCCAAATGAAAATAACCATTAGCGGTCAGTGTTGCCTCTCTCAGGACAGTGCCAACCAAACTGTTTTTCCTCTCTTACTGGGCCTTGCTGATACTAGAATAAACTTAAACCCAGATTTTAAATTCTCGTTCAGCAAATAGTGCTCCCTCCCCAATCTCTCTTTTCCATCGAAGTCTTAAACATCTATGCGATTTTACATGCTTAGCTTATTGGTGATCTCTTTCCCTCCTCACTTGCGCAATGTCCTTTTACGATAAAGACTCAAATTACGGAATTGTTGTGAGTTGTGGTGTAAATTTACGAGAAAAATTACCCCGCAATGATATGATGCAGGTTTCCAAAAGAAACGTAGCAAACGTCTTAAATGCATATGATTTAGTATTATTCCGTTCATTCAGAGAATGCGTTCCATTTTATTTCGGGTTTAAAAATTGATTATTGCTTTACTGTTTCATTCGTTTTTTTGCCATTATCGGCGTTCAATTCTTATAAAAAGGATTGTTTTGTTAAAAAGGTTGATTGACTTGAATAAGAACACAATTCTGCATTTATTTTCTAAAATATAGCATTTAAAGAAATTATAAATGCAACTTAGGTAGTTTTACCAAAAGAATATCGGTTCAGGAGTTTATTTTTTATTAAAGCACTGTTTTATTAGACAGTTGAATATTGATCACTGATTTGTTCTGCTTTATTGGAAAAGAATATTATTATTTTTTTAAAAATTAAATTAAAATAACGTATGATTTTTCTTATTTTAAAATTAAAATAAAAAATATATATTTTTTAATTTTAAAATAAGGCGTTTTATAAATTAAATAAATAGAAAAGCCTCTCTCTCTCTCTCTCATTGAAAGATAGGCCGGTAATCGAAGTCTTTCTGGGTTGTTTAGTGCCTTAAGTGAGATAAACGTAATGTAAAAATGCAGCATTTTATTCTCCGGGTGTTTGTTTATTATTACAAGTGAATTTAGAGAAGGCTTCAGCTAGTCAAAAGAAAGCGACGAACTAATTGATGCGCATTTAACTCTTCTCAGGAAATGTCACGAAGAAAAATGTGAATGATTAATTTTGAGCTCCGACACAAAACAAATGAGTAGCGAGGCTCACAAAGAAATCCAAACTTCCGATCGATAAATACTACTCGCGTATTTTGCTGGTTTTTGCCATTCGCCACTTCACAGGCGGGTACCGGAAGAAGGAGCGATCTGCAGCGGCGCGTGGTTCATATCGTCATCCGTTATGGCAGATTAAAATAGTCTTTTCCTTGAGTCTTACTAACTTATGAGCTATAAACGGCTGTCATAAAGCTCACATCACTCATAATGGCACACGTTCCACGAGTTACTTGTTACAAACAGAGCCGTTCATCACAACGTGAAAGCTGCTTGGCGAAGAGAAGATACCCTGGATATTGTTTCAACAAAGTTCCAAGTTTATTTTCGTTGATGAATGGAATGGAAGCCAACGAAGATTTACACTCAGTCGAGTTTAATTGTGGTTATAAATCTTTCAGTTTTATTATTTCTAGTTTAATATTAATTGAAAATGGGGAAGGGTAAATGGTAATGACTGCCGTAAAGATATTATATGAATTTTATGTGCCTGAACATTGTGTTGTTAGAAAACAGTGGATATTTAAACAGGAACTTTAGCAGTTTCTAAAATCGTGCAACATATTGAAATTATTGGTTCAGCTGTTTATTTATTTTCAATAAATTTTACTTAATGCATGGGGATTAAGTTAATTCGAATTATTTATTTAACTGCTGCTGCAACTTTCTTTCAATTGTATTTCTGCGTTTAAATATTTTGTTAGCCAATTTTGGCACTGAAATTTTTGATTCATTGATGGATGCTAAGGAAAGAATTTGAATGGTTGGGGAATATCACAACCCGACTGCTCTTTACCTTGATCCCATTGCGATACAGGCGCTTGATGCTGGTCCCTTCCTTTTACTAACATAGAGCGCATTTAACCAGGTTACTCTTAAATATCTTATAGGATAAAGTGTATGGTGTCCACCATTTCTTCATTTGTTTTAAAGTCATGTCCTCCAAAGACTATCTTCAGTCATTAATCAACACCTGCACGCGAAATCTTTTATAGAGTGAAACGGAATTTCTTGGACATGTACCTTGGGATCGCTGCTGTCCAATATTTCATTTACTGTGTTGTATCTTACGCAGGACGACCCCTTAATATTAGTCCAACTTCGTCTTAGTGCACTGTAGTGATACGGAACTCTGTTGAATGGCCAGAAAAGAATGTAATGATATATTGCGTTTGGGCAATGTCATTTTGTGCCGGCATGTTTCTGACCATTTCGCTTCCGGGAATCAGCGATCGCCAGGAAGACTGGCTTCTTCCCCGTACTTATCCACCAAGCTGTGTGGATGTGTGTCACGCTACTCGTGTACTGTACCTGAATTCATCAATCGAGGAATGCAACGAGTAAGAAATTTAGGTGCAAAAGGGATTATACTGCGCCTAATTCAAGTAAATGGACGGAGATCACGACTGGTTGCTGATGAATTGAGAATAGCCTGTAACAGTCATCAGATTGGTATTGCCTGTGTGCAAGACAATATGGATTGGAGGGAAGAGTACTGGGATTCTCATTGGAAACACGTATTGTATCGGGTAATCTACCTCACCTCCGCACTGCAATCGTTATATCCCACGCTGATTTGAGAGTGACAGTGCTGGACTTGTTTTGTACAGTCTATGGGTTTGTATCTGTTTGGAAAATGAGAAACAGAAATTCTACTTAGTATGTGTATACTGCAGACATAATGATGACGTTACTCCCCATCTCGATTACACAGATAGTTTATTGGAATATCTTAAGGGGGTAAAGAGTTATCTTTTGCATGCATAGCAATTCCAAGAATAAGCTTTGACATAGTCGGTCGACCGATGACAGAGGATATGCGCTAGAAGAGTTGATGAATGACTGTGATGTCATGCTTCATAACAGGCCATCGCCATATAATACCTTTTGGATAGTTAACGGAGACTCCAACATTGACATCACACTCAGTACATTCCAGGGTTCCATGGCCTCAGGAATTGTCTATGAAGCTAGGTTGGGTACCGAGAGATCAGAGTGATTCAATTTTATGTAAAGCAACCTGACTAAAGTGGCAGGGACTTCATACCTAGGCAGCTGCGTCGTTTTTCATTGCACTCGGCAGATTGGAAAGAATTTGATGTTTAGCTCCGCCGCATCAGCTCAGATTCCAGCAATGACATGTTCAATGAGCTAGGCGAATCGGCAGCCCTGGAACGGATGCAAACTTGGATGTAGCAAAATCGCAAGCATCGACACGTCTGTAGAGTAAGGGACAACTGAATTAACAAAATTACGAAGGGGTCAAAATCGAGCAAGAAAGAAGTATCAAGACAGTAAGCGTTGGGGAAGTGACTATCAGCAGCAACTCAGATTGGAATATTAGCTGCTAAAAAGAATCTACACAAGAACAGTTGCAAAGGAAAAGTTTAAATCATGTAAAGAATTTGTTCGAACGAGTGGAAATAGAGACCATGGGGGGGGGGGGGGCTGTTATATAAGACGTGACATACCCGAAAAAAAAAAAAAAAAGAACCGCTAAGTCACTACAACATGGGCTGAAAGTGTATCTGTAATCCTGGAGCACTTGCTAATGGGCGAGAGTTTGTTGCAACTGATGAACACAGTTCAAAAATGTTTGATAGAATGAGAATGTGAACGAAGCTTATCAGGGAGTAGGAGAAGAGGCTGATTTTTCGAAGGGATGAACTAGAAATGGCAATATCGAGAATCCAGAATAAGAAATATCTGAGAATGGACTTGATTGAAGGCGAGGCCATCAAGCACAGCTATCCCATCATATCTGTTACGAACAGTTAATGCCTGTCTCAGAGGTGGAATTTTCCCGCTAACCTGGAAGGGTAGCATGTCCCACTCACTTAACTGGGATGGTCTTCCCTATTGACCCATGCGTCTTATCCCTTCAGCCTCCACTCCCACTATCTATACATTACAGTCTACGCCCTACACAATTCAAAATTTAAATTTCAAATTAAACGCTTAACCGTATATCACTTCTAACTTCAAATTAACTAGTGTCTTACCCCAAAATATCGAGCGTGTTTTTTTTTTTTTTTTTTTTAGCCCCTAGCCTCTAAAATCTTAGGAAACTAAGTGGCAAGACCTTCCAGAGTACTTATTTAAAATACTGGTGTGACTAGTCTGTCTCCACGGGGCTTAGTGTAACCAACGTTGGGCTTCAGTAGGGGTCCAGCGGCTAAATGGCCAGATGAATAACGGTACATGACACTACACCCCACTATATCCATACATTTTTAAATCTCTGGCCTATACAGCGTACTATAACATACGACAATGCATGCTATGCGGAGAAGGGGGAAAGCCCTGTTACTGTTAGAACCTAAACACACTTTACACTTCACTCTGGAAGGAGCGAATGAGGAGAACCCTTGAAGCGCAACCATTACACAAAACCACCCTGGAAGGACCTATTACTGAAACCACTTTTAAAATCATCAAAAAAGCCTAGCGAGAGTGTGGAGGCTTATCGGCCTGTTGCATTACTTAGGGGCTTGAGAAGGTGTATGTTAGCTGCGCGAATTGTGTGCACAGTGATTACCGTTTATTATAAACTAGTATGGATTTACGTTATAAAAGGGAACAGATTCCGTACAGTTGGTAACAACTGTACGGAATCTTTATGAGCGTTCCAATACTTTCGATAACATAGTATAAAGCAATGCTATTGGCCTTTGTGATAGACTGACAATCATTATTTTTAGTTTATTAATCCAATAGGATTCACCCTGGGATAATCACAGGCTAGGCCGGGTGTTAACTAAATACGGGTGTAACCCCATATGCATACGGTGACAGTTACCGTATGCATATGGGGTTACATTGTAGTACATGTATGCTCTACCTGCTAAAATATTTCTAAGATTCTTTACATGAGCCTTATCTACAACAAGCAAACAGCAGCTTATATTTTAATATGTTTGATTACTAATGAGAGACATTTTATTTAACTGGAAACAAGTGGTGGAGTGATAGCAGGTCAACCTAATGACTTAAATAAAAGATAAATAGAAGCAATGAACGGCGACCATTAATTTGGAGGTACTCTTCATAATTGGGTGAGAAAAAAAGGGTGACCAAAAAAGTTTGCCTTTGGTATGCAGTATCTACGCAAAAGCTTTCGGCTTCGATTTTCAGCGTATAAATTTCAGTGTGGTATGAGGTGGACACAGGCATAACAAAAGTGTTTCGTTCAGTAATAATGCGCTGAACTTCTTTCTTTTTTCTAACTTCTTTAGTTATTTATATTTATCTATGTAAAATATTTTCATACTAAGTCATCGGTAATCACCCGAGAATATTCCAAAAATTAATTGCCATGCATTAGCCCAGAGATAGCAAGTTTTGTAACGTTATGGTAAGTCGCTGTAATATTTATCTTTCGCAACATGCTTTTGAAGAAACTTAAGCAAAGAAATGCAAAATAGTGAAAATACTACTTTGTATAGGAGTGAAAAGAGAGTGGGAGTGAGAATCGACTTGACGAAATTTCATTTAAAAAAAGGAAATCGTTGGATCACTACGTACAATAGTGATTCGATCCAATGTTTCAATGAAGGCATAGTGTTCTGTGTAAGGTGTCATCAGTGGTTGGCCATATCTGCGCCATGGTACTTTCTGAAGAATTACAGAACTTCTGTAAAAGCCATAAAAGTGTAGTGTCAGAATGGTGTTATGTTCTGTTGTTGTCTCTGGCTTCTTGGCCGCAGTGCTCCTAGTGGAACCCCATGTTGCACGCAACCACCACTGGAAGTGAGCCAGGCTGCCCATTATACTCTGGCTGGGCTCTGCCAGGGTCGTCTGAGCTTCCTGACAGAAACAAAAAAAAAAAACGAAAAAAAAAAAAAAAAAAAGTTTGGAAGGAGTAAATAAGAAAATAGTGAAGAAAGGTGGGGTACAAAGTAGTTAAAAAAAAAACCGGCAAGCCACGGAGAAGGGTACCTGCTAGAGACGGAAACAGGAAGAGTGGTGTAGGGGACTGCTCCCAGGGGGAGAAAGTCATGGGAAACCTATGATGCAGAGGTTTGGTACCACCAAACCTCTGCAACATAGAGGAAAATTGGAATGAAGATGGTGGAATATGTGCGCTGAAGGGATCTACCCTAATACCCCCCCCCCCCCCAGTCTCTCCTAGTGACCCGTGCGAGCATGGCCAAAAACTGCCTTGTCTTGTCTCTGATTGCTTTCAGGTGAGGGATTAAGCACCAGAGGTCATTAAGGATGACACCAAGAAATTTCACAGAACAGCGGTTGTTGAGTGACTGCTCGCTCACCAACGCTGTTCTGTTGGATGTCAAGGTTGTCCTTCAGCATGTGGGTACTGCTCTTTTTGATGGAGATGGTAAGCTTGTGAATGGTTCTCCATGCAGCCAGATCAGACAAAACAATGTTGGCCTGATTTTCCAGTGTTGAGTGTGATGGGCCCTCAATGAGGAGACAAGATCATCTGCATATAAAGGGTAGAAGTTTGTTGGAACTGCTTCATTAACAATTCATCAAGAACCATTTCCAGGCCGCAGGTCCCAGGATGGATCCTTGGGGTCATCCCCTCTTAATTTCCTTGGTAACAGAATGGTATTTTGTTTTTATAGAGATGTTTCTGTGCTCAAAGTACTTGGTGAGACACCTGTATAAGCCAATTGAGCACTCTGATTCTCTAGCCTGCTTGAGAACAGTAGACTACCACACGCTATCAAACGCACTATGGAAATCGACAAAAATAGCAACCACATAAGTAGATTGTGATGATCCAAAAACGTGTGAAATATTTAAAAGACTATCCACGGTAGAGCAACCTGGCTTGAACCCATATTGATTTGGAGCATCCATCCGTTTCCTGTCATAGAAGAATCGTAGCCTAGTAAGCAGAAGCTGCTTAAAAAAATTTGCCTAAGATGGCAAACAGGGCAATTGGACGGTAGGATTTGGAAAGCTGTGAAGGATTTGCACCGTTCTTTGGGATCAGGCGAATGTTGGAATGCTTCTATCTGGTGGGGAAGATATCATCACAAAGACAGGAATTATACAGTTGGATTAGCAAGTTAGGGTGATTAGCCCAGACGTTGAACAGCTTCGACCCAATGAGATCAAGGCCTGGGGCTTTGTCAGGTTTGATTTTGGAGATGGCATTATCAATTTCAGCATGTGAGGAGCCTTCATCCCTAAGTGAGAAGTAACTGTCATTCAGATTGATGATGTATTTTTGGTCTTCAGTATTAAGGTACGGATGATCTTGAATCACTAGGGCATCAAGGATCTTGCAAGCACGGGTCATAAGGAGTAGGATGATTCTCTGTCTGTTCAAGATGGGCTTGGAAGGTCCTATGCTCAAGGAAGGTCAAAATTTTGGATTATGGAAAACACATCCATAGATCCTTCCTGATAAGAGGATGGAAAGAGGATGTTATGCTAAGTTTTGTTGCGCCAACGCCTATTTATTTCCAATTGAATAATTTACTGGAATGCTGGAACTTGTATTCATTCCTCTAATGAAATGCTCTGCTGAAACGCAATCGCGAAAAAACATCTACGAACTGCAAAGATTTATGGTAGGATGTGAATTCTGTGTGGGCTGAAATAATTCACTGGCAAATTCCACTTCCACTGTCCAAGATCGGCTAGTTAGAGTTCAGATTGGAAGGCGGTTAGAAATTCGACCATTCTGTAACGGGACTCCAATCGACATCTCTCCAAACTAATGACAAGTTAAGAAACCAATACTGTATATTTTCAAGGAGAACATCATCAGTGACTAGAAGGTACGTGTAAGTAAAGAGCAGAGTCGAATGCAAAGGATAAAAATATCACGTAGAATGTTAGGATTCGTTATGACTACATATACTATTCCAGGTTGCTTAAGGTAGGAAGACGCAAGTTTGCTGAGAAATAACGCCAATAAAATTTTCTTCCCTTCCTATGGTAAGTATTCTGCAAGTTTAACCGCCGTTGGAAATCGAACCCGGTCTTTTAACTGACCAACGATTTAACTACAGCAGCAGATTTATGTGAACTAATTATCGTTTAAAACATTATTCATGCCTTATAATTTTTTGTGAAGTTAATTACTAGTTTGTACTGATAAATTTAAAGGAAGCTTTAGAATTGTTTTATTTATTTATTCCACATTAAGTGTAACGTATCATTTAACTAGAAAATAGTGTTTATCGTTCTTGTTACCTTATGGCCATTATTCTTCAGTTTGCAAACCATGACACTAAAATATACAATCCTCTCTAAGATAAGAATTCCCAATTTATCTCTTGAATGTATTGTTGAATTGATAATCATGTTCTGACAGACGAAACGCATCTGCCAAATTTCCGAGAGCAACATTTTCTCCCTTTGACTTTTCCTGCCAAATATAGATTTTATTCCTTTTGAGAGTCAACTGTCGTCGATCCTGAACAGTACTTGATATTTCATTTTTTTCTAACAGTCTCCGGTGCAGCTGTTATATTATATTTCTATTAGCACATCATTGCAAGTGATTGCGTAGCAACAGGACACAGGAAATCGGAAGGAAACAGTTTGAGAAAGAACAGTATTTTTCTGTCACACTGTGATGCAAAAGGCGCTGCTATGGTAAAATGTTTTTTCATTCTTTCCTCAGTAAGCGGGAAATGAGGTTATTATGTAGGTAATGCTGTTGTTTCCTTTATGGAATATGTATTCTCTTTCGGCATCTTGTAGCTCGCACTTGCTGTCATGACAACGAAAATGTTTGCACAAGAATGAACATCGTTCAAAGCTGAATGAAACTCAGGATGTCATGTAACTCTGCAGATGTCAAAAATGCTGTACTCGTTGGCCAACGGTGAGAGAATTTCGAAATATTGCGCATGCGCGGAAGATATGGAGTAATCTCTTTGTGAGGTGAAATGTTTCTATTTGTTGCAGATGATCAGGAAATAGGAAGAGTGTTATTGTGTTTTTCCTAACGATGAGTTCAATAAGGATACGTTATATTTTTAAAGTTATCAAAACTTTTCCTTTTTAATATCCCATTTTTTTTTTTCTAAAAAAGGTTGCCTTATGTAAGGCGACAATCGGGTCATGTGAAGAAAATTTAACTTTCTCTCTGCCTGATATTCATCCTAGGAGGAAAAAAAGCACACATACGAGATGCAAATTTCATGGTTTGTAATCGCAGTTTTCATATTGTTGTCTTTGATAGCATTCAACTCTTTCTCTCTCTCTGTCTGTCTTTTCAATTTTTCTCATATTGTACTATTCCAGGAAATATAAAACTTTAATATTTTGGCTCATTCCGGAGTTTCTTTATTTGTACGCTCTGTGTGTAACTATAATAAATTTCCTAATGAATCCAGAGCGCGTAGGCCTGTTTCGTTATGTTAAGTAAATAAATGTTAATGAAACTTAACAACTAATGCGACTTGAGCTTATCTTTGGTGTACTACGAACTATCAGGAGCGTAAATATTTGGTGAATATCCACGTAAATCAAAAAACATTATATTTTTTTTTTTCATTGTATATACCTTTATATAAATTGAATGATTATTTTCATGAAAGAAAAGTGTGTCAAAATTTGACAGCGTATAGAATTTAAGGTTGGTTTTTAGCGCGCAGTTTTTATATGATTGTTTGCTTTCGTCTCTTTAGATTTCCGTTTATCACTTAAGCTTGAATTTACTTCGGTCTGCAGTGTAAATAAATTCCAATTTCTTATAATATTATTTAAAAAAAAGAAGAAAATATAGACCAGCAATACTGGAGATACTATGAAGAAAGAACATTAAATATTAGCCCTTCTATTGGTAATGCTTGTAACTGATCTTTGTGCTTCGAAATTCTACACTTTTATATCTGAATATTATCATAATTTTATACACGTTCACCAACGTGTATAAAATTAAGATAATATTCAGATATAAAAGTATAGAATTTTATTCCGTGTTGTAACTGTAAATTTGAGTACATTACCGTTTCTCATTTCCTATAGGTCTATAAAATTCAGGAAATATAGATGAGAAATAACATGCTTATTATTATTAGCCTTATTATGAAAATAAAGCATAATTTTTTGCGAAAAGGATAATATATGGGCATTCATGAGGAATAAATATTAAAGACCCTAATAAAACTATTTGGAGCTTTTTAGTGTGATTTTTCTAACCTGTCATCAGGCCTGAAAAACGCTGTGGAAAATGATATTGACAGAGCAGCAGCTTGAAATATACTGGAGGCAGTTTTTCTTTGATAACAACTGCAAAACCATTATACTGCAAAATTCGCTTTATTCAAATCGTTTGATAGTAAAAGGCGAATGATTCTTTAGTACTGAAGGCAGTGCAGTCTGAAGGGGTAAAATCAAAATTCTTACACTTTAACTGGGTTCGATTTCGTTCACTGAGAGACTTTTAGCTAAAGTCCGAACACGGAGTACTTTGTCTTCAGTGAGAGCGAAATGTTTCTCCACAATAGAATTCGAATTTTTTATTATTATTATTATTATCCGTTTATTTCCATAAGGAAACCACCCCGGGACGGCAAAGTGCCAGGAGGGTGCTAAGTACATATCAGGGTACGAGATACTACGTGCAGTGGGTTACATGTACTGAACACGTAGTCTCGTCCCGAAATATTATATACACATTTTATGTTTAATATATATAGTATTTACACATTGATGATTCTGTACATACATTATACAACTGATATATTTACAATTCACTAATAATTCCATCTATAAATTACATATTTACATAACTGTTACAGAAGGTATATTTTTACAGTCAACAAATTATTATTGTTCTGAAAGCAGAAAGTTTCTCTTTTACTCTAAATTCTTTGGTACTTTGCAGCCGATTCATATTTTGGTAAGTCTGTACGAATCCTGGAAGATCTCTTTCCGGTATGTTGCATCCTCACACAGTTTTTCGGCATCTAACACAGTAATTTCAATGAAGTGTACGAATTTTGGTTTTATTTCAAATATTTCTTTAAAATATCCTTTAAATCCTAAAGTATATCGACAGGGTTTCTTCCATTTTTTTTTAATAAGTGAATTCCAGATGATATATTTGCCAGTGTCATGTTAAGTGGGGCAATAATAATGGTATTCATATACACTGCCCTACAATTAATAAGCGGACATCCACATACATACAGCTAACCTTAAGTTATGTGAAAATTAATAACATTTTTATGACATCTTCTGCCTTAACAACGTCCTTGAGTTTCCATGGAATACTCTACACCAGTTTTTGTGAATGCCCTTCGTTATTCCCAGCTATTAGGCCTTCAAAGAGGACCACTTCATCTCGGTTTTTTGGCCAGTCTCTCCTCACACACACACACGCACACACCAATAACAATCCAATTTATCCCAGATGTTCGCTATAGGAGTAAGGTCAGAGCTCGGTGTTGGCCAGTCAAACGTTTTCGACACCCATGTTCTTCAAACAGTTCTCCACAACACAACTGACCTCTTTGTGCTGCCACAGCATAAAGAATAGGTTGCTGTCCAGGATGTCTAGTAGACTTCAGCATTCATGGTTTTGTCAAAAAATAACCAAGGGCCCGAGGCCATCACACTCCTTCCGCCAAACTTCATTGTCAGGACGGTACAGTTCGGCAGGTAGACTTTTCTAGGCATATGCCACACTCATGTCTGTTAGACTGGTTAGCCATGTACCGTGAATTATCACTCCAAAGCACAGCTCTCCATTGGTTTACGGTCCATGAACGCCGGGACATACACTAAGGTAGACAGTATCTGGCCGTATTGGTATATGTTCGTATGGTATATATACGATCGTGGTAACTTATATCACGCTGCATCGTGTTTTGTTTGTTAGTTTATTTGGTTTTTAGGAGCATTAGCAACTAAGGCCATATTGCTCCGGGAATATGCGGTGGTCATTCCCTAACCTTTCCGCATCCTCCGTATTTGGTGGTGATGGGCTGGAACCCCGGTCTAATCAAGAAGCGTGTGCTACGCACTGCTGCTCCTTCCCACCCGGTTACGGAGGCGCCGCTGCATCGTGGACATAGTACTGGTGCTGACATGTGTCCCAATCATATCACTGAGGATCTGTGTGCTTCAACAATGTCGAGGTGCAATGGACAATTCTTTATAGGGCTCTCCTGTTACCTGACGCTAGTTTTGGTGGTTTTCCTGGTCGTTTTGTGAAGGGTTTGAGCACCAGTCGCTTTTTGCAGATCACATTATGAATTGTCGACCTAGGGATCTTTAGTACTGCTAAATGTCATGCACAGGTCGATCGCTTATGCGGAGCTCAATTATCATTCTGGGCTGGAAGTTTGTTAACTCCATTGATTGTCGCACTTTACATTCACAATCCTACTACTGTCTCGTCGAAGGACTACGAGCATATTTATAGTTGTCTGATAATTGGCTCTTGGGTAGGACGTGACCAATTATCAGTGGAGGAATATCCCAATACCAATAGTAGGGCAGTGTATTATGAAACGTTTTATCACATATTAAGATGTGTGGTAATAAATGCATGTTGGTGCTTGTGTCTGTGTAAAATAAAAATTCATTTTATTTATTTACAGAGCCTTTTGTTAATTGACATATTTTTAATAAAAGTAAACAAACTGTAAAAGGGAAATACTTCACTTAATCTCCTAAGCTTAAGCTTCGAAGTAGTTTCAAATCTTAATCCTATCATCCTTTTCATCATTTTAATAACATAAATTGCATATATTTCTTGTATTTCCTTGTAACACACCTCTTGGTGTAAAACCAATTAACAGTAAGGTAATTTCAGACATGCCGGTTAATTATAATTCCCTAACAAGAAAGAGGGAAAAATAATACGAAAAAAATCGCTCACACATGCACACCTGTGCTCATATCCACAAGACATAATCCCTTTGTTTATTCAGATATAATATTTTATCATGGTTCAGCTTTCTCATATCTGAAAAATGGTCTTAATTTATAATTACAAAGCAGTCAGCAGTCCGTAAAATCGCTCTCTTGCTTTTTTTTTTATTTTTTTAAATCAAATAGCCACCACCGTTTCGTTTGTTTAGTCAAGGAGACGAAAACATGAAAGCCATCTTTTCGAGAGAATAAAAAAAAAAAAAAAAGAAAAAAAGACGGAATCCATTACAAGCATAAGAAAATCTACTAATCAAGCTCTTTCACAAACATCAACAGAGAAAGAATCAGGCAGGCAGTACAGCGTAAGGAGATTGATCACTGCAGCATTACATAATGAATGCCGCGTGTACCCATTTACTATGCATGTTTTTTTTAAAACTTAATCCCACAGAAGGAAGAGCACAGATAATTGCTCCTTCTTTTTTTTCTTATCAAGGTTCTCTATCAAGGTAAGGTTTCCTTATTACTGATATTCAAACTATCTTTCCGTCTCTATAAGGTCTTTTGCTTCCTTTCAGACATGCATGCCGTATTCTCCGTTATTCATAAGACACACACACACACACACACACACACACACACACACACACACACACACACACACACACACACACACACAGCCAAGGGATCGCAAAAAGAATATTGATTACTAGATTGTATACTTTCTCTGCGGTCTCTGATAAGCCACCGCAAGATAACAGGGTTTCGTGCGATCCGACACACTGCCTTAAGAATAGAAATGTGCTTTACGCCCTCTTCACTGTGATAAGGTTCTTTCTTCCCCACTCGTGCAGCACTGTGCAATAAATACATCAACGAGAAGGAAAAAAGTCTCCCTTATGCAACGGATTCATTTCTTATTGCATCTTCTTGTACTGCTTTTCTCTCGGAGTCAACATCGGATAATAATGCAGGAAGGAGAGAGCAAAAAAAAAAATTATTTGGAGCGCGGGTTGCTTTTGCCCTTTTTTCTCGGGTGAGGAGAGAGAGAGAGAGGCGCGTGTTCCCTGAAATACCTGAAGAAAAATATTGTCGTATTTTAAGTTATTTCATCTTTGCATATGCTATGAATACGGTATAGTTTTGCCAATTTAAAGTCGGTGTATCGTGTTTTAAAGCACATCTCTTTGAAATTTTAGGTCTCATTCAATAATTTAATGAGCGCAATATTTTCTTTACTGAGTGTTAGCCAGAAAATGTTTGAATACGTGCATATTTTTGTATTATGTCTTTTTTTTTTAAATCATTACTTCAAAGAAGAAAATTTGAGCGAGGTTCTCATTGCCAGTCTGCTCACAGATGCCAATATATGTTGGTATTCATGAAATAATAAAGAAATATACCTAGCTGCTATATTGCTTTTAAGAAGTCCAGTAATCAAATAAACCGCGATTTCATTTGAATTTTCAAATAAGTTAGAAAATCACCGTACTGTTTCTTTTCTGCTTCATCAGTTTTGATCGTGTACCAGTGCTATACTGGAAATTAAACGCTCATCGTGTTAATTGCCCCCGATTTTTGGATTAAGGCTAAACATTTACCATAATCTTGATGTAAATGAATTGTCACACAACCTAAAACACAAGCAGATTTATTTAAGGAGGATGTGTTCATATAATAGGTGGGGAAGACTGCGTATGGGGACTTCTCTTACAACTATATATTTTCACACATACTGTTTAATGATGCGCATATAAAAAAAATATGAAATTGAAGATAATTTTTGTATTAAAATTATTATTGTATCTCTGGGGGTAAGGAATATGTACTCCCCCATGCCTTTGTTTAAAGAACTGGTTACAGGACCAGAAGCTATAAGCGGAATTGTTTTAACGGAAATTCATTCTGTATGAAAATATATTGCACACAAATTCCCACTTTTCTGTTTGTACCCAAAGTCCTCAAAAGAACTGACCTGTAGTCAATTCTGTTATTAATCGCGGTGGCTATAACTTTAACTCAGTTTAGTTACTGTCATCGTGTATAAAGGCTCGGATCGTTTTTGTTTTCTGGGTTCTGTGTTATCCAATGTGATAAACTTTAGACCTTATACAAAATAAATAAATAAAAATAACCCAGTGACCGACTTGGAATCTATTGAGTTGACTATTAAATTCTTATATTTTTCTTTTGTTTATTTATTATGATTGATCAAACAGCAATTCTGACTTCAACAGATTTAAATTAGAGTACAACTTCCCACATGATTAGATAATAAGATAAGAAATTTTATATTGTTTATTGTACAGAATTTTTATTGAATCGCTTCCATCTCATTCCGTCTTGACAGGAAATAACACTTCGTATTTCAGTTTTTTACGTCTGATATTCCTGTGATAAAGCAAGTCCAGCTACCTTATTATCTTAAATTTGCTTTATTGGTAAAACGTATTAACTGATGCAAAATAAGCTGGTACATACAGAGGATTATAGGTGTTGCTATTTATGTTTCATTCTGAAAAACGATCTTTCAGATAATCGACCCTCGCTGGAATATTTGGAATTTTCGACTTCTACTTGATACCACAATTTCCTAAATTCACTCTGTGTAAGCATGCCTTGAGAGACGAATAGCCTGTAAAGGATGCAGCTGTGTCATCAGAAAATGTAAACTCATCAAGAAACCCAGGGGAATTTTTAACTGTTGACAGAAATTTCTCCTCACGCTGTAGTCACTTGAAGCAACGGATCTCGTAAACACGTTGAGCCAACTCTATTTCGAGAATTTTTTGCACTGTTGATTGTGGGATGCTCATTTCAAGAGATGCACGGTTCAACGACTTTCGTGGATTCGCCTCTGAAATGTTTCCTTCGCGACTGTCACCTTTTCGCTGATCTAAAGTCTCCTGAAAAAGTGTCACTCGCTAGCCCGGTTTCTTTACTGTGTTTTACCTAGTTGTAAATTGAATTCCTGTGGGGCATAACGTTCCCTAAGCGAATAGTGAATTTTTTTTCTTTTCACAGTGCGATGGCTTGAATTATGCACTTGAATTACGTCAGCCCTTTTAGACAGTTAAGCTTTTATTCTTATATCAGTTAAAACAGGCACCGAAATTTCAAACAAAATAGCATTAATGTATTAATATTAGAAATATTAATTACGCGATTTTATTTTCCATTTTACTTTTTTTTCTGTATCTTACGTAATATCATTGGTGCAACTCTAATTATGAGGGGATCTTTGAACTCGGGAGATATTAGCATTAGCATTAGTAGAGGCATATGATGCAAGAAAGCAAGCTTATTCAGCATCAGCCAAAAAAAAAAAAACAACCACTACTCCCATTTCACCCCTCAATTCGTTCGAAATACCTGTCCAGCTGAGCCTTAAATTTGTTTAGGCTATCAACTTCAACAACAAGCGATGGAAGTCTATTCCACAAACCAACTGCCCGCTGGCTAAAGGCGAATTTCCGCACATCTATCCGACATCCGTCCTTCCTCAATTTGAATTTATGCCCTCTCAGGTGATTATTCTGAGCAAGAGGAAGAATCCCATCGGCATTGAGCATGCTCAAGCCATTCAAAGCCTTGTACACCTCTATCAGATCACCTCGGCGATGCCTAGTCTCCAGGCTCTGTAATTTGCAAAACTTAAGCCTTTCTTCGTAAGAGCAACCCTTTGTTCCATTCACTAATCTTGTTGCCCTTCTCTGTGCACAATTAAAACGTCTAAGTGACAGGCCAATACGTGCCTCCGGTGTTCAGCCAACTAAATGTAGCTCTAGGGTTTCTAGGAATAACTCCCCGACCAGCACTTTCAGATTTCCGTACAGGAAAACCACAATGAAGAAAACACTTGGAAAAGCAAAGAATACGCGAGATAATATTACAATTATTGGACACCCTGATTCTTCGGACGGCATACCTGACCCGAGGACGCCCGGAGCAGTAATCCACACAGAAGACCATAAACCACGATCTGTTGCGATCTTTGAACCCGGTAGCAAAAACAGAGATAAAAAAAGAAAAAATTCAGAATTTCATGTCACTTGTATTAGCGAGATAAATAATTTTAAAAAATATATATCGGCCAATGGGAAAAAACTAGAAAACTGGGTACAACGTCTCGAGAAAATTGAGGATTTAATATTGCACAGAGAAGGGCATGAAACAAAGGGCATTGAGATGATACTTGAAGGCTTTAACAGAATAGCCGATACTCTTGAAACATACCCAAGAACCCCGAATAGCTCAAGAAAAGAAAAGGAAGCCATACTCAAAAGGGAAGTGGGTACTCAAACATCAGATCCTGTCTCTTCCACGCCCAGTGAGACTGTACCGCAGCAACCTCAGGTGCCGATTAATAATAATAATAATAAACCTGCTTTTGAGGTCTCTAGTCCTCTTGAAGAAATGCTGAGGAATTCTGACTATTTAGAATTTATCAAAAAAATCACACAAAGAAAAACTCCAGATTCCTTATTAAGAGGAGACAGATCCTCTCAGCTAAACAGACCGAATCAGACTACACACCAGTTACCAGCTGCACAAGGAGAAATAACGCATCAGAACACCAAAAGACCAACTAAAGCGGCCGTTAGAGGTTCAAAACTGAACTACAAAAATTCCAAACAGCCCAAATCGAGCTATCTGCAGCAAAACATACAACAGCATTACTTCCGACCAACAATGGACAGTAATGCAACAAATACAACTGATGGTCACAACATACCGTTTGAAAATAGTTCTAAGAAGACAGTTGAACCAAGAGCATGGAGAATGAAATCAACAGTAACGTTACTTCCAAGCAAGACAAGACCTTCTTCACCCAAGCAGCTCATAATCGTGATGCAGTTATTGGCTCTAATCCGAACACATTGGGTATCAAAACAGTGCAGCGTAGAGGAAGGAGGGCAAGGCCTACCAGCATTTTTATAAGTCGACTATGCCCGGAAACAACAGTAGAACAAATCGAAAACCTTCTGAAGCAGCTCAACATACCCGGTACCCCCATAAAGGTCCATACCAGGCATCCATCCTATTCCTCTTTCCGGATTAAGATCAAAAGTCCCAATATAGAAAGATATCTAAACACAGATATGTGGCCCGCAGGTCTCTTGGTAATGCCATCGTTTGGCAATCATAATGAACAGCCAGCGGTACAAGCGATCCCGAGACCAAGGACGGACAGTGTGCCTCTCTCTGCATAGCTAGGCGGCGAACCAGACTGCCCCTTCCAACTTACAATCATGCAGATCAATGCACAACACTCTAGATGCGTTGCTGATGAGATCAGGCTCATTGCAACAGAAAATTTATTTGATATAATATGCATTCAGGAACCTTATGTCTCCAAGCACATTTATGGGCAATCTTCCAAAGTTATGGGATATCCCATGACTACAAGAATCATCCAGTCCTCTGCAACAAATCCTAAATCTGCCATCGTCATATTCAACAACAAGCTGGATATCACTGTTATCTCTGGCTTATGTAATCAAAATTCCACCTGTATTTTAGTTTCTACATCAACTTTCTCGTTCTACTTACTGTCACTATATTGTCCACCATCAGCAGATATTAATTTATCACAAAGATATCTAGAACAGGTGTTTGCTATTTTAAATCCCACATATTTAATAATTACAACTGATTCAAACGCAAAATCTTTCTTATGGTTCAGCAGTGTCTTGGACAACAGAGGTAGGATTTTGGAGGAATTTTTATTCACCTACAATTTAAATCTGCACAACTTACCCAACCAACCGCATACCTTCTCAAACGTCCACGGAGAATCAAACATTGATTTAACCATTTCAACGTCCGCCATGTCGTCGAGGATCTCTGATTGGACCATACATACTGACTACACAAACAGTGACCACCGAGCAATCACTTTTAAGGTATCTCTCCTTCCAAATTCTACAGGTCCCCCCTCCTTCTCCTCCTCCAAAAGATCTCAGAAGATTTTCTATCAAAACCATCAAATGGCCTTTATTTATGTCTTCAATTCACCAGGATTTTAACGTTGACACTCGCCGGTCTTTGAACCAGTTCAATTCCTCAGAATATGCATTCTATGTACAGGCTGCCTTACTTCGTGCTACAGAACGCTCCGCTAAGAAGAAAATTAGCAAGCATACTACAGTTCCATGGTGGACAGCTGAACTTTCCACTCTGCGCAAAAAAGTACACAAAGCACGCAGAGACTTTCAACGGAGAAGGTACTGGCCTGAACCAGAAGTCACTAGACTAAAAAATATCTATAAAGGCCAGCGGAATGAATACGTAAATACAATTGCAAAACAAAAACTTGCTTCCTGGCAACACTTAGTTCACTCCACAGGAAATTCTGATCCCTGGGGTCTATTATATAAAATTAGCAAAAACAAGTATCACTCTCATGAAGTGTACAACACTGTAGTGAACAACAACACAGAAACCACTAACTGGAATGATTCAGTTAACGCCATCCTGGATCGCTTGCTTCCCCTGGACGATCTCACCACAGAAACTCCAGAACAAATATCTATCAGGAATAGTAACTCAACCTACCACTCCTCATATGCAACAGATCTCTTCACTCTTCCCGAGCTAAAGCTGGCCCTAAGCAAAATAAATATCCATAAATGTCCGGGTTTAGATCTTGTGGAAAATGCTGTAATTATCAAATTTGCTGAAATCTTTCCAGAAATACTTCTATGTACAACAAATGTCTTACTGAGGGGATATTTCCAAATCTCTGGAAGGTAGCTCTGATCAAAATTATTCACAAGCCGGACAAAAATAAATCTGATCCCAAAGCATACAGACCCATCTCTCTTTTGGCAAACCTTGGCAAACTATTTGAAAGACTGTTAGCACCCAGAGTAGCAGATTTAATTGAAGGCCAAAACTTAATGTCTCCATCCCAATTTGGCTTCAAGAAGGGAAAATCCTGTGAAGACGCCTTGGTCTCTTTAGTTAACCACATATCAGCTTCGAGGGCAAAATATGAAATGGCCATATTCATTGACTTCGAGGGAGCTTTCGATTCCCTCTGGTGGGAGAGCGCTCTCAATCGTCTTACCAAAGCCAAGTGCTCTCAGCAGCTATTCCAAGTTATTAGAAGCTACTTCCAAAATAGACTCATCCAAGTAATCTCAAAACAGCAATCTCTCTCAAGGACCATCTCAAGAGGATGCCCCCAGGGATCAGTTCTGGGGCCCCTCTTCTGGAACATAGTTCTGGACAGCTGGCTCACGCAAAAACCTGACAATATCTCTGCCTTCGCCTACGCCGATGATTTGGTTCTTCTAATTCCAGGTCGATCACGTCTGCAACTAGAACAATCAGCCAATATAACTCTTTCTCAGCTAATCAAGTGGTCAAGTATACATAAACTGCGAATATCTGCCACAAAAACAAAACTGATGATTTTTAAAGGCAAGTTAGATTATAGAAGACCTCCAAATGTAAAGATAGACGGAAAGCAAATCCCTTTTGTTCCTGAATTAAAACATCTTGGCGTAATTTTAGACGACAGGTTAACCTTCTCCTCTCATATTAATCACCTCGCCTCGAAGATTAAGAAGTTCACTGCAGCAGTTATCCGAATTTCCAAATCGGACTGGGGACTAAACAGGAAGACTCTCTTACTATATTATACAGCAGTATTCGTACCAATAACAACATATGCTTCGGGAGTCTGGTTCCATAGAGCCGTTAATGTTAAACTCCGTTCCAAGCTCATCTCCATTCAACGGATTATGCTGCTTGCCATGCTCCGGGCCTGCAGGACAGTGTCCTCTGCTGCTCTGCAGGTCCTTGCTGGAGTCTTACCACTAGACCTGCATGTAATTTTCAAAGGACTATGCTATCGTCTAAAGCACGGAGTTCCCGGTGAGATTCTCGGCATCTCATGCAACTTAACTGCTAACATCAAAGACGAGAAACGGAGAATCTGGAATGAACTTATCAGTGTGTGGCAATCACGATGGGATTCCAGTACTACTGGTCAAGTCACCCACTCTTTTGTTCCTGCAGTTACCTTCCCTCTCAACAAGAGCGTCCGCCAATGGTTTTCTCCTAGCCTAACAACATCGTATATACTTACTGGGCACGGCTCCATCAACTCCAAACTATTTAAATTTGCCTTGTCTGACACCAATCTCTGCTTGTGTGGTGCTGAGGAAACCTGGACGCACATTCTGTATCGCTGCAACCTGTACCACGATGACAGAAATACATTACAAGCTGCTGTCAGCAACTTCTCTGAAGGAAATGAAGTGGCGCTGACTGAAAATTCTCAATCGTTCTCAGCTCTACAACAGTTCTGCTCTGCTGTTTTCACTAAAAGAAAGCAACTCTTCTCAAGTTTATCAACATATCAACAACAAGGAACCAACCCAACACCTGCAATGTCTATAGCCTCTTGAAACTGATATCGCCTGCCATCTATTCTCTTTTTTTTTTTTTTTTATTAGCTGGTACCCCAGTTTGGGCAGCTGTGGATACAGGATTAGCTAACACCCATTGGTATATAGCACTACCTTCAGTGGGTGCGGTTTTCGTTCTTCCTAGGATAGGAAAAGACTGCTGTCTTGTGGTTCCTGGGACACAAGTAATACTTCTGATTAATTACGTGATGTGATTTGCTCTGTGAACATGATACATGTTCATCACACCTATAACATTGTAATTAACACGATTATATGTATGTATCATTATATATTGTATCATATATATATCATTGTATATATATCTATGCATGTACATAGCGGATTTGCCAGTTTCTGGCTAGGGGCCGCTTGCTGTTCTTTGTTAATAAAGAAAGAAAGAAGTCCTGCCCTTCTCTGTTCCAACGACGAATTACTTGAAGATCTGTTCCACAGAAACCTACAGGACCGGGGATTCGCCTGGGAGGAAGTTAAGGCTGAGACCACTTTTAGGTTTGCAACAAAATCAAAATCCAACTCTACAGAACACAAAGTAATCAGCTTCTCTCCACGGATTTATAGAACTGTCCTCTCTACAGATAGATTATTCCTTGGTTGCAGTGCACACCGATTTCGTCCGTTTACAATTGTCACTAGGTGTTTCCTATGTCTGGGATATGGGCATACCTCCCAACGCTGTTACCACAAATCTCCATCCTGCGGGCATTGTGCCAGGAGTGGGCATGTCCAAGCAGAATGTCCCTACATTGACGAAGAGCCCTCTTGTGTGAATTGTAAAAGGAACAGGCGAGCACATAACCATTCCCTCCGGGATATTTTATTCCCAGAATACCAAAGGGCTCTGGAACTCGTAAGACTAAGGACCGCTGATGCCTAAACCAACAAGAAATCCCAGTTGTGTCCCCGCTCCAGTCCTGCCCACTCTTTCTGGGAGCCTAAGAGGAGCCCCTGTATCTCAAACTAAATACTTGCGAATTATGCAAATAAATGGGCAAAGGTCCCGCACAGTTGCGGATGAAATACGCCAGGCCACTGAGGAGCATTCAATTGATGTTGTTCTGATTCAAGAGCCGTATGCTGCAAGAATACAACCCCATCCAACCTCTGAAATTACTGGCTTTTCCATACACACGCGAGTCATTCAACCTGTCCCAGTGGACCCAAAAACATGTATAGCAGTCATAAATAGGGATCTCGATGTCCTGGTTGTCCAGGGCCTCTGCAATCAGTTCTCCACCTCTATCCAGATTACATGTACAGATCAATCATTCTACCTGATGTCACTCTACAGCCCTCCCTCAAGTAACATCAATGAAGCACTAAACATTTTGGAATTCGCCCTGAATTTTATTGGCTCCAAACAACTCCTGGTTGCATCTGACTTGAACGCAAAATCCCCCTTCTGGCACAGTGCAGTTGCCAATGGCCGTGGCCAGCTTCTTGAGGACTTCATCCTCAGCCAAAATCTTATTATCCATAACCAGCCTAGCCAGTTCACTACTTACTCTAGCTCCACCGGTGAATCTAATATTGATTTAACCCTCTCTACAAAAGACCTACGTCAGTCAGTTAGTTGCTGGAAGGTAACTCCGGATCTGACTGTTAGCGACCATAGAGCCATACTGTTCCATCTTGACTTGGTTCCACTGAGAAACAACAACAGAACAAGGCCAACTGACTTCATTAGATTCTCTTCGAGAAACGTCAATTGGGAAGCATATGACAGCTCCATAGAACTGGACTTTCCAAATCCAGACCCATCACAGATGGACTCGCTAAATGCACAGGACTTGACCACCTTTATCCAGCACTCCATACTCAGAGCCTCATACAGGTCCTCAAGGAAGAAGGTGTTCCGCCCAGCAATCTGCCCATGGTGGACCCGGGAACTTACATCCTTCGTAAGGCAGTCCACTCTGCGCGCAGGAACTACCAGCGACACCGTGATTGGCCAGCTCCTGATGTCGAACGCCTTCATAGGGATTATATCGCCAAAAAGAATGAGTATACCAAGGCAATTGCAGCCAGAAAGAGAGAAACTTGGGCAAATTTCGTAAAAGAAACCAACCGTACAAATCCATGGGGGCCTGGCATATAAGATTTTGAGAGAGAAAACCTTCTCCCCAGAAATATTCAACACTGTCTCAGTAGACGCTCAGGAAACTAAGTGTTGGCAAGATTCTGCCAACCTTATTCTAGACAAACTGTTTCCACCTGATGACATCTCTGAGGATCATCCAGAACACTCAGCAATTAGAGCTGCCAACAGCAATTACATAGCAAAAGAGCAAGCCAACCCATTCACACTAGAAGAACTGGGAGCAGTCCTTAAAAACATTAATGCCAAAAAGTGTCCAGGCCTTGACCTAATAGAATACATCTTCATCATCCGCTTTCACACACTGCGGCCGCACCATCTACTAATTCTCTTCAATAAATGCTTGGAAGAAGGATGCTTCCCAAAAGAATGGAAATTTGCCCTCATTCGCCTCATCAAGAAGCCTCACAAACCACCAACAGACCCCCGCAGCTTCCGGCCTATTGCCCTGCTGGCTAACCTTGGTAAGGTCCTTGAGCGACTCATGGCTCTCAGGGTTGTCTCCATGCTACAAATGCACGATTTGGTCTCACCATGCCAGTATGGCTTCACCCGTGGAAGGTCGTGTGAAGAAGCTCTGTTCGATTTGGTTTTACATATTGAAAGTTCTGAAGAAAAATTCGAATTGGCCATCTTCATAGACTTCGAGGGAGCCTTCGATACCGTCTGGTGGGATAGTGCCTTGGCACGCCTTCGAACTGCCGCTTGCCCCCAGCAATTATACAGCCTCTTCCAGAACTATTTTTCCGACCGAGCAGTTATTCTCAAGTCAAAAGATCAGTAAATCGAGCAAGTCACAAGATCAGTAAATCGAGGTTGTCCCCAAGGGTCAGTCCTGGGACCCCTCATTTGGAACATAGTCCTCCAAGACTGGCTCTCCCGCACCTTCAGGAATACAAAAATTGTGGCCTTTGCCGATGATCTCACAGTTGTGGTGTCAGGGCATTCACGGAAGGCCATTGAAGAAAATGCAAACCGGGTCCTCGACGATCTCTCAACTTGGGCCGCACTTAATAAGTTGCATATCAACCCAACAAAAACTAAAATGATGCTATTCAAGAATAGACTGGATCTCAGGCGCCAACCGCAGGTAAAGATATGTAATGCTCAACTGCCAATCGTCACCGAAACCAAAGTACTTGGAGTGATTATTGACCTCAAACTCAGCTTTCTTCCACATCTTGTTAATTTAAGAAACAAAGTTAAGAGATTCTCAGGAACCATCATACGCATCTCTAAGAATGATTGGGGACTCTCCAAAAGGTCCCTGCGGTTGTATTACAACGCAGTATTTTTACCAATTGTGACCTATGCAGCTGGAGCCTGGTTCCATCGGGTAACTCTTGTAAAGATGCGAGACAAGCTTGGAACCATCCAGAGGTCAATGTTAATGGCAATCTGCCGAGTGTGTAGAACGGTCTCCACTCCTGCCATTCAGGTCATTGCGGGAGCACTTCCGCTCGATCTACATGTCACCTTCCGAGGGCTGTGCTTCCGCATTACGAAAAATATCCCAACAAGGATCCTTGACATTGAGGTTAATCTGGATGCTGACCCCAAGGCTGAGATGACACGTTGCTACAACGAGCTCTTCAACATTTGGCAAACTCGATGGCATAATTCAACAAAGGGCATTGTCACAAAAAGATTCCTACCTGATGTAACCTACACTGCTACTAAATCTGTACAGTCTTGGTTCACCCCTTCACTAGAAACATCATACCTAATTACCGGACACGGATCCATGAATGAAAAATTACACCATCTGGGTCTCCACCCAACAGATCTCTGCCATTGTGGAGCCAAAGAGAACTGGTGGCATGTACTATTCGAGTGCATTGCGTATGCTGATCTGAGACACAACCTTGTCAGCTGTACACAGATCTCTGGCGAGCATCTAGAGCTCCTCCTACAGAACCCTAACAACCTCCCTGCACTGCAAACCTACTCAGCTGAAGTCTTTAGGCGCAGAAGAAGGATTAACAGACCACCAGCGGCAAACATCGATGACCCAGCAGTGGACTGAAACCGACCATGTATTTCCCCCCTTCCCCCCAGCCTGCTGCATGGGCTGTGGAGCTTGTTTCTGCAGCCTGTGTTCAGGAAGGAAAACATCTCTCTCTTTCTCTTCCCCCCCCCCCTTTTTTTTTTTTTTATAAATATATATGTATATATGTTTTTTTTTTTTTTTTCTCGCATTCTACAATCAGTCCATGGCTGTTTTTTTTTTTTTAATTTATTTTATTTCTTTAATTATTATTATTATTATTTTATTATTTAATTTATTTTATTTCTTTTATTCTTATTATTTTTTATTTATTTATTTATTTTTATTTTTTTTTTCTCTCTTCGCGTTCTAAATCAGTCACATGGTTGGTTTTTTTTTTTTTTTTTTTTGCGTTCTTCAGGGTTGCTGTCACTTTTTTTTTTTTTTTTTTTGCGTTTTACAGTGATAATAATAATATTATTATTTCAATAATAATATTATTATTTTATTATTATTATTATTTATTTATTTTTTTTTCTTTTGCACCACGGGAAAATCTAAATAAGTATATATGTTTTTTTTTTTTTTTTCTCTCCTCTGGAGTGGGCCCCTAGAGGAATCTGGCCCACCTTTTGGCAACATCAGGTGGATCAGAGTCTCATATTGAGACAGTACGTGATTAGCTGAGACTGGCCCACCTTCCCGTGGTGTGGACGAGTACCCAGAATCATCTGTCCAGGTGACTGATGCTTCTGGGTAGCCAAGCGGCCAGAACAGAACACACACATAATACACACAAACCGACGTCACACACATATCTGGCCCATTTGTAGTGATACTGTTCTTCACAGAGATACGAGGCGGAGTTGAACTAACGTTCTAGGAGCCGCCCATTACAAAAACACATGTCCACATGTCCACATGCCCTTATCTGTACTCGTTCCAGCAGCTCTACATCCTTCTTGAAATGAGGCCTCCAGACCTGTATACAGTACTCAAGGTGTGGCCTGACCAATGCCTTATACAAGGGAATAATCACATCCCTGTCCCTGCTAGAAAAATTCCTGTATATCATTGACAAGACACCATGAGCTACTCTTGCAGCTCGTCTGCACTGCTCAGAGAACTTCATATCTGCCTGCACAATTACCCCCAGGTCCTTTTCATTCTCTACCACTGTCAGCGCAGCACCACAGAGTTGATACGTTGATCTGGGGTTACTGTTTCCCATATGTAGTACTTTACATTTGTCAATGTTAAACTTCATTTGCCACCTCTCAGCCCATCTGCTCAACCTTTCCAGATCCTGTTGCAGCAGCATAGTATCAGTAGTGTCCTTAACAACCCTGCCAACCTTTGTATCGTCTGCAAACTTGGACATTAAGCCTGATACACCATCATCAATATCATTTATAAATACAGAAAACAACAATGGACCCAACACTGAACCCTGAGGAACTCCACTAATAACATTAGTCCACGTTGAGCAGTGTCCATTGATTACCACTCTCTGTCTTCTGCCACTCAACCATCCCTTTATCCATAGCAGCAATGCCACACTTCACACAGCAATGTCTCGAATTCCACACAGCAATGCCTCGAATGCCACACTTCTCCAATTTGTGCAGCAGTCTTCCATGCGCAACAGTATCAAAAGCCTTTCTAAGATCCAAATATATAATATCAAAGTTATTCCCTGCATCCAGTTCTTTTGTGACTACATCATAGTATCCAATCAAATTGGTCAGACAAGACCTGCCCTTAACAAACCCATGCTGTGTCTGAGCTATAACTGAACTCTTGTCCAGATGATCCTGCAGTGCTTCTTTAACCAGTGCCTCCATTAATTTTCCTGGAACCGAAGTTAAACTAACAGGTCTATAAATACTTGTGTCAGCCTTTGATCCTCCTTTGTGAATTGGGGTTACATTTGCACATCTCCAGTCCTTGGGTACTTCCCCTGAGTCCAATGAAGCTCTCATAATTATGGCTAGGGGTTTGCTTACTTCCTTTGCTGCCTCCTTTAATATAACTGGATAGATCCCATCCACCCCGGGTGCCTTTTTTATGTTTATCCTCAACAATTTCTCCTCCACTTTTCTCTCAGTTATTAGAAAATCATCTAGCTCACTGCCAATGTTTACTTCACCTACGACATTCCCCTTTCTGAATAACTCCTCATGTGTGAATGTAGATGCAAAATACTCGTTTAGATTGTTAGCCACCTGAGCTGGATCCTCAACTGTTGAACCATCAACATCCAGTGGACCAATCTGATTCATCCCTTTCCTTCTTGAGTTTAAATAGGTAAAGAACTCTTTTCTGTTTTTCTTTGCATCCTTTGCCATGGATTTCTCATAATCTGCCTTTGCCTGCCTAATCTCCTTTGTGACTTGGTTACAGACCAACTTATATCTATCATAAGCTTCCACGTCACCCATTAATTTGTATGTATCCCATGCATTTTTCTTCTCTGCCATATGTCTCATTAGTTCATCTGACAACCATTTAGGCCTGAACCTTGAACAATATTTCTTGGTTGGTATGTAAAGCCTGGTAGCTTCCAAGATTAGTTCCTTGAATGCTTCCCATTTTGAATTTGCTGTTGGTAACATCATCAGTTGGTCCCACTGTATAGAATTTAAATACTGTCTCAGACCATCATAGTCGCCTTTACGAAAGCAAAAACCCTTCCCTTTACCTCTGATGGTAGTTACCTCCTTGAGTAAATCCCACTTCAGCACACTGTGATCACTGCCACCCAGTGGTTCATTTATCTGCAGATTCCTAATGCATGAAGAATCACTGCTGATAATCAGATCAAGAGTATTACTCCGTCTAGTTGCCTCCCGAACATGCTGGTGTAGAAAACAATCATCCAATAAATCCACAAAAGCCTTGCTAGTGTGTGAGTGACCAACCCACAAATTCCAGTCAATATCTGGGAAATTAAAATCCCCCATTATAAGACTCTCTGATTTACTGGCCCATTCTATTTCCCTGTACAGTATCTTATTATACTCATCAGAGTATTTAGGCCTATAGCACACTCCTACTCTCAATTTTGATTTACCTATGCTTATGTCACACCAAACTGACTCAACACTGCACTGTCCAGCGATGTCAACTGGCTTCACTTCCTTGGATTTTATGGGTTTTTTAACTAATAGCATTACCCCTCCTCCCTTCCTATCCTGTCTATTCTTTCTGTAGACGTTGTACTCCCCAAATTCCAGTTCTGCATTCCTTATATCTGTGTGACACCACGTCTCTGATATCCCAACAATATCTGCCTTTGATGTTTTGAGTAATACCTCAAATTCATCAAATTTATTTACTAAACTCCTAGCAATTGGTGTACACGCAAGTATACATGCACCTGTTTCTATTCTTAGCTACCCTAACACAACTCATGTGTTTACTTGTACCGCAATGACTTCCAGCAGTCTCTGAAATATCCTGCATCTTGTTTTTCAGGCTTCTGCTCATTCCAATAGAAGCAGTGCAAGAATCTCTTTCACCTCTGCCAGTGGCTACTGTTAATCCATTAGTCTTTGTCTCCCTCCAAGCTAGCAGTTTTCCGACCCACCTAACACTGCCTCGATAGCATCAGCAAATATTCTTGCACCCTTTCTATTTAAGTGTATCCCATCCCTGTAGAAGCAATCTCTTCTGTTAACAAGTACAGTCCAGGCTGAAAAAAATTCTACCCCTTCAGCCTTGCACAATCTTTCCAGGGCCGAATTGATCGACAAGGCTCTCATCATATACTCCCTCCTATCGTGTCTGGGCAGAATTGCAGACACTTTCAAATTCAACCCTACTTCACGGCTTTTTTTCAACAGTGACCTGTACTTGTTAAGCAATTCCGCTGGTTTGGACAAATATTCCTTTGGATTGGAGACAATCCAATTGGAGACAACTGACAAATATTCCTTTGGATTGGAGAAGTGGCAACGTATCACCAATTCCTCAAGGATTCTTCTTCTTTGTTGCCATAACCATCCGATGTTGGCAAGATGATCTGAGAGTAGCAACGTTTCAAATGAGCGGGATGAAAAAGATAGAGAAACAAGCTTAAATAACTTCAAGGGGTATGTTAGGATCATAGGCGCCCGCACCATGGTGCAAGTACAGCACCTTTTGGATTCGAAATAATACACAGTTTTTAGTATTTTCATTAATTTATTGAAACATTAAAACAATGAAAATTCTTTCTTTCAAAATACAAGTACTTTCTCCCACTGATCACGAAACGTTGGCTCGGCTTGACACATAAATCAGTCAAACTTGGCTTAATTAAAATATTGCACGTATTCGAAAATTGGTGAACAAACAATTTGTTCCCACAAGCACCATCTTGCAAAATATCCGGCCGGCGCCCATGGTTACTATAGTAAACTGCACACTGATTGATCACTGAATTATGACTACTTACCTAATACTTCGTAAGTCCTCCTTTTGCCCTCAGAACAGCAGCTAGCCGAAGTGGCATTCATTCAACAAGACGTCAGAAGCGTTCGGGAGGTATGGCCAACTAAGCTGTGTGTAATGCGGTCAGCAATGCAGGAATGGAGGTGATTGGTGTATCCAGACGCCTGATATGCCTTTCCATAATGTCCCACAAGTGCTCTATGGGATTGATATCGGCAGAGTTCGGAGCCCAATCGATATACTGGAAGTTACAACTGTGTTCGTCAAACCATTTCTGCACAACAAGTGCCCTATGGCTCGGCGCATTGTTATCTTGGAAGACACCATCGCCATTCGAGAAAAAGTAGCGGGGTGTACACAGTCAGCAAGCAGTTGACGATAGCGGAGACCACTGATAAGTGAAAACTTTGTATCACTCCTTCGGATCCAAGACCACCCCACCTGTGTTTGCGGAGAATTAGAGAGCTGGCAGCACCTCATGTGCGACTGCCAGCTCTATGACGACCTACACAACACCCTAATTACCAAGATCAGATACCTACCCAGAGGACTTGAAAAATGCCTCCTGGACACCAAAGATGAGTACCTAGCATTCACTGATTTTGCCCAGAAACTGTTTGCAAGACTGAGAGCCAACTACACCATCGCCCACAACTGACAACATTCCCAGGATAAATTCAATCCTGACTAAAGCAACTGGATCAGGAAAGATCTAAGCCCCAAAGGCACTGTTTAAAAATATGGAGAGTAACCAACGAGAAAGCCTGGAAATAATCAGGTGAAATGAAAAGGAAACCCCAGTGTCCTATCACAGACGAGACCTCGACTAAAAACAAACCAGACTGAACCAAGGGTACATCGACTGTGACAATGAAGGAGGAGGAACAAGAAGTGAACTTAATAATGAACACCCACGAGGTACACGACTAGTCGCCTACAAGCAGAACCTGAGGATATCCACGTAGCTGGAACAAAGGGATCTTTGCTCCTGTTCCTGGACAAATACCGGACCGACAACTCGGACGAGGTTGTTGTGTGTGACACGCAGCCCAGCTGCCGACGCCACATGGCGATCTGAGCAGGGCAACCTAGCCCGACTCTCTTTAAATCTTGGGGTGGGAGGGCCCACCCCCACCCTCCTTTCCTTCTGGTGAGGTATGTGCATGCCTCACTGATCTACTGGGGTCGCCTACTCTGTTATCCCCATACTTCTGCATTACTCCCCCAGTCTACAGTCTCCTCCCCCTCTATCTTTACGCAAACGTATGCCCCTATACCAAAACTTTAAACAACTCCAGATTAACTACGCCCACTTTCGGCCTTCTTACATCTAAACGATATTTTCCCACGCAATTGAAGACACGCACATAAGTACATATTATACGCACACATATTTTTATATGTGCGTGTGTATATGTATATACTCTTATATATAATTTATTTTTTATTTTTTTTTTAGGTCCTAGCCGCTGAAATCTCAGGAAATTAGACGGCAGGACCTGCCAGAGTAAAAATAGTCTACTAGGTTCCTGATCTGCCTCCACGGGGCGTAAGTGGGGCAAGGTTGGGCCTCAGTAGGGGTCTAGCGGCTAAACGACCAGATGAACAACGGTACACGACATAACACAAATTCAATACCCACACACTTTTAAATCTCTGGCTTTCCCAGAAAATTGGCACACCCACAATGTAAGCAATGCGGAGATAGTGGAAACCCCTGGTGCCGCTAGACATCAACACACTTTATACTTTACACTTTACCATGGCGCCTCTGTAGCCAGGTGGGCAGGAGCAGCAGTGCGTAGCACACACTTCTTGATTGGACCGGGGTTCTAGCCCGTTACCACCAAATACGGAGGATGCGGAAAGGTCAAGGAATGACCACCGCATATCCCCGGAGCAATATGGCCTTAGTTGCTAATGCTCCTAAAAATAAAAAAAAAATAACAAAAAAAATAAAAATAACACTTTACCACTGATAAGGTGTTCCACATGCACCAGGGGTTCAAATTCCTCCCAGTGAAACAGGCCCCACACCATACAACCGCCTCCACCGGCCTGCACCTTTGTTACCATGCATGATTGATGAAGAGCCGCATGTTGTTGACGCCAAATCCGTACACGACCATCCACGGTGTGGAGTAAATAACGTGACTCATCCGACCAGCACACCTTCTTCCAGTCTTCTAACGTCCAACTTGCATGCTGTTTGCACCACACGCCGATGAACCTTGGTTAGGAGCGGATGCCATAGGGGTCGTCTGCTTGCATAGCCCATACGTGCGAGCGTGCGACGAATGGTCATGCCAGATATTGTTCTGGGTTGGCCCATGTTGTATTGGGTAGTCAACCCTTCAATAGTGCTTCGCCTGTACGAGTCGTCGTACCCGGCGGTCACCACTAACATTGCACTGGGGGCGTACCGTACATCACCGGTACAGAGCCTATATACCGAAGCGCATGAAACACCCTTACAGCTACGGAGACAAATGCTTTTATTAAATTATGCCGCAAAACTCAAAGGGCATCCAAACCACCCTACTTGGAATGGTGTTTTCTATCCTAAATGGGAAAACCTTTATAGAGCTTACCCATCAATAAACCCACCAACTGGGATACGTCTTCGCTCACTACAAGTTGACTGGCAAATTGACCTGAGTAAGATACAGCCTACTACCTCTCATGCAGTCCCACCATGGATGTATCATATACCGCCGTGTGATTTTTCATTCACAGCCTGGGGAAAACACACCATGTCCCAACAGAACTTGCTACAAATACATGCCGCACTGAGAACCCAGCACGGCCAGTACACACCGATCTACACAGATGGATCTAAAACTGAAAAGCATGTCGGTGCAGCAGCAGTATTTCCTAACATCACTTTGTCCAAAAAACTCCCCACCGAATGTAGCAGCTGTACTGCAGAACTCTGTGCTATCCACATAGCCTTAAACTACATACTCTCAAGAACAAGACTCCACAGCGTTATTTATACCGACTCCATTAGTGCTATCCAAGCTATACAACACAATACAAAAAATGATAACCCCTTACTTAGACAGATCTGGAATACTCTGACCAAGTTAAACCAGAAGAAACAACAGGTTCTGTTATGTTGGATCCCTGGTCACGCTGGCATTTCTGGAAACGAACAGGCCGACCTAGCTGCCAAAACTGCTACCGATCCTATAGACCAATCCTTCACTACACCTATATCTGACTATAAATACATTATAAATAAGCGATGCCTTGAACTATGGCAACATATCTGGCAGAATCAAGCCAACAATAAGCTACTTGGCATAAAAAAATATCTAATACCATGGAGATCTAGTATCCGTGAGAACCGACATGAAGAAGTCGTATTAGCCCGATTAAGGATAGGCCACACACACCTGACACATCTTTATTTGCTGGCAGCCACTGACCCACCACTGTGTACAAACTGGAACACTCAGCTCACTGTCCACCATCTACTTATTGATTGTCCCAAGTACAGTATTCAGCGACAGGCTATGTTTATTTCATTTCCCACGACGAACACCTCTCTCAGCATTTCTGATCTACTAGGAGACACACCACAGGTGTCCAAAATTTTTGATTTCCTCAAACATATAAATTGAATTTGAACAGCATCTATACGGACGCAATTCAAGATTTAACTTCACCATAGTTAGGCGCATTATGGCCTTTGCTGTCCTTGCGCCGTAAAGCCCCCAAAACAACAACAACACCACTAACATCAACCTTTCGCAGACCTTTGCAGTTTTGCCGTCGGGTCTTTGTTTGACCATTTGATGCCAGTCCTGGTACACTTTAACTATGGCGGCTCTCGACCACTCCACAAATTCAGCCGTTTGGGAAATCGAGCAGTCATTATCTGGCCTTTATCAAAGTCCGATAAATCCTTCCTTTTACCCATCACGCTCGGAATTTTACTACTTACTGAACCTCTGACATCTTATCTGTGCTACGTAGGTCGACTAAATCCGACCCATTGACCACGTCAGTTACTCTCGTAACTGACGTGGTCAATTCGTTTTCCACACCTAAATGAATGCGACCTGAAATGAATTCAGGTCGCATTCATTTAGGTGTGGTCATAATTCAGTGATCACTCAGTGTAGAAAAATACTTAGTCTTAACTGTGTCTACAGTAATCAGGAGTGTTTTCAATAAAATGGCTGAATTTTAACTCCTGGTTAGGACAACTAATGCTGACATAATAGGGATAAAAGTTGTATGGTGCAACCCAAAAACTGGGGCTGAAGAGTTCCACTATGACATCTATAATGCATTTAAGAAACACAGGGACAAGAAAAGGAGTGGGGTCACCTTCTTATCAAAAACAATCTGAACGCGAAAAGCGCTTTTCTTGAGTCTGAAGTTAAGTCTGCCAGCATAGAATCTGTGCGTGGTGTAAGTTAGTTGGAAGCAAGGGTATAATGAGAGCGGGAGTAATCTACAGACGAGAAGATTGTAAGGAATATGATGAGAGTCTTTACATGTAGATGTAATGGAAAAGCAATAGCGAATGTCTCATTATGGGTGACTTCAATCTGTCCCAGTTTAATTGGAATAAGTGGGAGGAAAAATTTTTCTGAATAAACTAGATGATTATTATTTTTACATATGCATGTCAGTTGTTGTTATTTGGTTTTTAGGAGCATTAGCAACTAAGGCCATAATGCTCCAGGAATATGCGGTGGTCATTCCCTGACCTTTCCGCATTCTCTGTATTTGGTTGTCACGGGCTCGAGCCCCGGTCTAATCAAGAAGCGTGTGCTACGCACTGCTGCTCCTGCCCACCTGGCTACGGAGGCGCCCATGCATTTCAGAGATAATACTAGGGGTGAGAGTATTCTTGACCTCCTTATTGCTCAGATTAGATGATATCACAGGACTTAAAATACAGGAACCACTGGCAGGTAGTGATCACGCAGTCGTCAGTTGAAAGATGAAGAAAGATGTTACAGTAGTTAAAGGTAAAGGCACATGTTTTGATTTCAGAAAAGGGGGACTTTGACAATTTAAGCCGCTATATGGTACCTATTAATTGGGCAGATTGCAGAGTGAAGGCGAATATACTTGAATTATGGAATACCTTTAAAGCAACAATCATAAAAACCATGAACAGATACATACCATTAAGAAAATATTGCTGGAGGAAGATGCTGAAAAGGATAAATGCGGAGCTGGCCAGTCAAATATAACAGAAAAGAAAAGATAGCATGGGGCAGTTGCAGAGCAATGAAATTACTGAAGCCTAATAACAGCTACAAATTTATAATAATGCCGCAGATAAAGTTAGAGAGGACAAGGTTCCGTATGAGAAGGTACTGGCTAACAGAGCAAAGAACGGGAACAAGTAATTTTTCATGTATACAAGGACGAAAAAAAAGAGAATCAGATCACACGCTGTGGGCGCCTTGGACAAGCCAGCTGTAATTGTGGATGTATTAAACAGGTACTGTTTGCATCTGTCTTTACTAATGAAATACCCTTCATGCTGAGTTTAGAAGAGGCTGAGTGAGGCTGCGCCATATGGAATTATTGATTTTAAAATTACAGATTTCTAATTTTTAGAAATTACAGTTTAATAAAAAAAATCGTTCGATCATAAAGGCAAATAAGGCTCCCGGAGTTGAGTGCATATACCCAGTAATCTTGATGGAAGCGAGGAAGTGTATTGGGCCATTGAAGTTAATTATGGGGTAAACTTTTTAATCGAGATAAATTGCAGATTGGGCACATTGCAGATCTTTGTATTGAAGAAGTGCCAACATATCACCCATACATAAAAGCGGTTCTATGAGTGAAGTTGGTAACTATAGGACGGTAATCTCACTTCAGTGGTAGGGAAAATCTTAGACGCAATTATTCAGTGTGCTATCCATGGATATTTAGATTTATATGGCATTCTTAAAGATACACAACATGGCTTTGTTAAGTGAAAATCATGTTGATTTTCACTTAACAGACTATTTTGACACTTATTCGTGAGCCGGATGTAGGGAGCAATTTCAACAAAATTTATGCGAATTTTAGCAAGGGAGTTGACTCGGTTCCTCAGAGGTTACTGTATAAGCTGGAACATTTTGGGATTACCGAAAACATTCTAAGATGGGCTGCTGGGTGTCTGCAGAGCAAAAGGAAGAGGGTTGTGAATAATGGATATTTTTCAGATTGATGTAAATTCAGAAGAGGGGTCCCCCAAGGATCGGTTCTTAAAAATCAGAAACCACTGTAATTTCTGATTTTCATAAATGACATCGACGATAGGATAGAAGGCTTCATGTACAAATTTGCAGACGACGTAAAGATTGGTAGAGTAGTCATTGATTACTACTAAGCACTGCTCCTTTAGAATGACTTGAACCGGCTTCAAGAATGGTCAGAAGGGTGGAAATTATGTTTTAATGCAGCAAATTGCTAGATCTTACAAATGGGTAATAACAACCCCAAAATAAATTTTACGATTGGTGTGATTGAATTAAAAAAATAAAGGAAGAAAGGGATCTGGGAGTTATAACATCGGCAGATATGAAATTTTCTGAACAGTGTAAACAGCAGCTAGGAAACCCTGGCTGTCCTATCGATAATTTGTCGAACATTATCTTGTAGAGATATGGAAGTCTTAGTCATACTCTATAAGACAATTGTAAGACCACATTTGGAATACTTTGTTCACGTATAGAGACTTTATACGTGATTGAAAAAAGACATTGAGCATCTTGAAAGAGCCCAAAAACGGCCACCTCGCATGGTGAGATCGGCAAAAGGGCGACCATATGAGTAAAGACTCCGATTATGTTGGGTGCAGAGCTTGGTAACCAGGAATTATTGATTTAAAAATTTAATATGTTTATAAGGCTGTGAGAGTGGTTAGTAAAATGAATGACGGTGTAATTTTCACTGTTATAGAGAATTCCAGAACTTGGGAGAATAAATTCAAATTACATTGGAAGAAGTTTAGGCTAGATTATAGAAAGTTTTCTTTTAGCCAGCGCGTCATTGATTGCTGGAACAGGTTGCCTTCACAGGTAGTTGAGGATGACAATTTGAATAAATTCACAGATCAACTGTATAGTTGATAATTTTAAAAATTTACTTTTTTTCCCCTCTTTCGGCCAGTGCAGCAAAAGCCTTTGGCTTCCTTTCACTGTATGGCTATTACTATCACTATTACTTTATTGCGATCCGTGAATGTAAATTGAAATAAGGTTTTACGTAGAGGACTGATCCACTTATAACAGCAACGAATTTAGTGATTTTATGCAAAATCTTCACATATAAAGCTACTAATATTTAAAATACACATAGGTAATACTAGTAATGTGCCCTTGAGTCCATAGTACGAAGGCGAACCGACTTGTGACACTTTGAGAAGTGATTCTTTAGGATTTTGTAGACGTTTTCGCGGACAAAGATCAAACCAATCATAAGCCTTAAAGACTGAAGTTGTCAACAGCAATGAAGTTGGCAGGATTAAAACACGCTTCAGAGGTTTACACTTGTGACTTTATAGGTGACATCTTCTTTATCAGTGGAGAGGCGTGTCGTATCAGCAGGGGATCTCGCTATGGTTTTTTGTTTTCTTTTTTTATCGTACAATACGCTGTTTGTTCTTCAGCTTTGGCCCGTAAATTTTAGAGCATGGAATTCTGCGTGGTTTGGTGAGCTGCAGTCAGAATGATGCAGTTTTAGCACATGGGTGCCTCCGCACCCATGTGCTATTGTATTAGGAATCAGTATGATTCCTAATACAATAGGAATCATACTGATCCTAGTTTTTGAGGGAATCTACTGTATGTATTTAACGCTTTAGACGGTGTATTTATCACTTAATTTATAATAATACTGGAATAATTAATAGAAAGAATCGGGTTGTTAATTGAAGCAAGTATTCTTTCCAGCAGCCATGAGTGAGTACCCGCACACAATGTGGGTAATCACTCATTTTTTAAACCCGTAAAACGTACAACACAACACCGTGAACACATGTACTGGCATACAGCAATGCACAATGCAGATCATATGAACAAGCGATTTATGAACAAAGTGCTTTTTGAGCACTTTATGAAACACAACCAATTACAGTAAGTTGCAATTTCTAAACTCGTCTTAAATGGACACCTTTATTGTTGATAGGACCTTCTAATGATATTTCTTATCCTCCAGGTTACATAATCGGGTTTCAAGGTCCACGCCATGGTCACAGATCCTCATAATCTACAATTTGGGGTATTTGCCATGGGATGTAGTAGATCTGTTGGGAAGGCAATCTTAGTGACGGTGGTCCCTAAATTTAAGATGGCACTTCGCTAAGACATGTGGTCTTTACTCGTCTTCTAGACCTTCCGTGAGTGAATCTGCTGGACGTGTGTGTTTGCGGTGGTAATATTTCCACTATCGGTCGGATCAGCAGAGTGAACGTTTTCTTGAAATTATATATAAAAAAGTAAATATGAAACCAGCACATAAATCCTTTTTAGAGATTAATTTGTTCTTAATTTGTCTACACTAAAGGGAACTTATTGCCAAAAACAAACCCAGTTAAAAAAAATAATAATAATAAAAAAAGCCATCTCGACAAGCAGTTTTTGGGTCTTGAGCGAGAGCTGGCTGCACTCCCCTCTCCCACGCCCGAATCTCGGGTTTTCTCTATAAAACATGACATCCAACTGCTAGTTCCACCACTCAACCTAAAAGTGACCGGAGAACCACTGAATGCCAACTACAGTGAGCCATTAATAAAATACTAATCCAGATCAAATAAAAACGATCTGATCTTCTATATCCATCCTGATAAAACTGTTCTACGGCGTTTTATTTTTGATCATGGAGATCATATTGAGACTTAGGCTTATATTCAACTGACAGATGTTTTTACCTGATCTGCTATATTTTTAAAATTGTATAGCATCACTTGAAAAGACGTATCAACTCTTATGTCTGAAACTGATTAAAATGATCGAAAATCAAACACATTAAAGAGCAAACAAGTTTTATGTAATTTCAACTACTCAGATGAAATATTCCTTTACAATTCGAATAAGTAGGAAGTACTGGTGATCAGCATGCTCCCGTCGTTCGTACTATTTTTTTTCTGGCGTCACTCTCCATAATAAACTTAACTTAGATCACTTAAAATACACCCGAAAAACTTCACCCCCCAAAACTGAACATTTTAACAGACCTATCAGCAAACTCGTGGGACTATTTCGGCATATTTAACCCAATTATATCGTACTTGATTCGATCGTAGTTAAGACTACAGTTCACCCATATGTAGCTCAGCAGAACTATAGAGATTAAAGTAGCTCGAGCCAGTCCATAAGATTACTGTGCGGATCTCTGTTGGAGCGTAGAATTCCTCCTATACTGAGACCATATGCGAATACCGATGAAAAACTCCACTTGATATCTGCAGAAAAGAAAGATTTATACTCAGTGCAATTAAATCGATGACAGATTTTCTACCGAACTTAGACATATCCCATTTTTCCAAACTGGGGATATCCCATATACTGTTTATCTATCCCCATGTCCTGTTCTACCAGGCCGCTGGAACAGGCTTCACTATTTGATAAGCACTTTGATTTTTACGAACAGGTATTGTCTGCAGCTGTCCTACTGTTTCAGCCATCATGTGATTCAAATGTCCAGTTTTTGGAGGACGTGTATAAATATTTCTATTATGGATATTTATGTTAGTTTACTCGCTCAGTATAAAAAATACAATCCGATTTACACGTATGGCTCCAAAACAGCCTTTGGTTACCCTGAATGAACAAAAGTAAAGTGTCGTCATATTAGGGCCACTCGAAAACTCGTTTATCTGCCCATGTGTATATTGCCAGTAAATTTCGGGTGTTCTCTGATAGCTTTGTAGTTTTTTGCTGGACATGACACCCGAGTTTATAGAGGGGGAACCTTGTTTTTCACGCTTGAGACCGACTAACTCAGCTACGAAGTGGAAAAAAGGTCATAAAAGTTCCTCGCTAAATTCACGGGATTCGAATTGGGGCCATTTCCACTTGGTGTGGGGGAGGACGGTGATTGTGCTACTGAGCGGACACCCTCAAGGAAGAGATACTATTCATGCAATCAAAATGGCTCCGAATGGTCCTTCATACTACCTGCCACAAGCATTTACACTAATGCTGTCTGTGCAGGCTTCAACAAGTCAAATGTACTAATCTTTCGCCTGAACATACACGTCCCAAATTGACAGAACATTTAGAAAAAGGACAGACTGTTAAGCTTTGTTGACTATGCTAGATAAACAGTAAGGGATCCTAGTAATCCTATGTAAAAGACATTTTTCACAGAATTTAAGTACGTCATAAAAAGTCAGCTTGTAGATTTCCGGCAATCGCTCTTGCAGGATCAGAACAACAGAGATTTTAAATCAAACAAGCTCGTAATCACACTAGACAACTGACATATACCCAAATCCAAAAGCAAATACTCTTGTGATCCTGAGAAACTGCCGTGTTAATTTACATTTATCTGCTTAGAACCTCAGGCCCATAGTGTCGAAATTGTCCCACTTTGCTTACTCAGGTATCTACTCATCGAGGGGCTGGCTCATAACAGGATCCAGCAATCATCATTTTTGATGTTGGCTTTGATCGGAGAAAACCATTCTGAAACACAGATGGTAGATGGATCTGAAACATAGGTGATAAACCAGAAGAAACGGAAACATTCGACTTCTTTGAAAGTAATTCTGTATTACTATATGTTATGATATCTTGAGGCATGTTCCAAATGATGTTCTGAAATTCATAAGTTGGGCGCAGTATAAGCAAAGCTATTCTTCTCCGCGAAGTCCTAAACACATCATCAACAGCATGAACACAGCTCAGCAGCTGTTCAACCTGAAAGAACGGATCCATTTTCAAAAGCTACTATCTATTTTGTATTATCAGAATTACTGACATTATATCGCTAAAGAATCTTTTAAGACGTAATACTAATGACGTTTATTTATACGTATATAATTGGAACCCGTGAAGTATATAAGTGTATAATGCCCGCGAAAGATTAAAATTTATCTTATTTGTCGACAAAATCGAATAAATCAGAATAACAAATTTTCCAATTCTTTATTAAAAATGGCATTTATAGAAACCTGAAGGGTCAGTAGAATCATCAGTTCGTGAAATAATAGTAAAAACATTATGCCGAAGGTGAACACTGAAATAAAATTTTTACTATTCTAGCAAAAAAAAATAATAATAATAAAAAAAAAAATAACTTCGAAATTGCTTTTGAATTCAAACAATCGGCTTTTCAATATAAAAATTGCAAAAAGCTTCTAATTTAATTTTATTAATAAAAAGTAATTGAGAAATTTACTTCTACGTAAGGATGCAGCGGCTTTGATAGCTTTTACCTTAATTGAGCAAAATGAAATGTGGCAGAAATCTAGTTGGCCTCTTCCTGATTACTTCTCTGTGTTGTAATGATGCTGCACTAACAACGGCTGAATACAAAGCCACGCAAGCCATTAAGCACATATCACTTGTACCCAGGCCTATTAACTAATAATGATCAGGAACAACATTAAATCACACAACTGCACAGGTAAGAAATAAAATTATTTTAGGATGGAGTTTCTAATCTGCTCTTAATTTGATTTTTTCTGTTTGCTTTCTGGAAACTTATAATGGTGAACATTGTTTAAACTTGGACGAATTCTTTTGTTCATGTGCATGCTAGTCCGGCGATTTCACTCAGGGATTATCATGGTGAGGCAAGGATAAATGGAAAATACAGTTGTTGCTTTTGTAGGCTCATCAACGATGTAGGCCATACAAATTATGTGTATTCTCTGGTAGATTTGGCCGTTTGAAGATGAAAATCTCGATTTGCCTGTTTGTTGAAGGAAAATTGGAGTTTCTGGGACAAAATCACGCAACTCTTGTGCAACGTAATGAAAAAATCCCATAAAAACTCCTGGTGTCATTGACAGGATTCAAATCAGGGCCTTTTTCAGGCAGTGTGGGGTACGGTGCTTAAATGCACTGTGTTACCGCAAGGGCGGATAAAGAAAGGAAATACTTAATATTTATTAACAAATTTTGCAAAACATGAAGCCTAAATTAGTCAAAAACCCTGAAGTGTTCAATGATATAACGTTGTGTTTAAATTCTTATGTATACTTTGCTAAATTGAAATTGTATTTATAGAGAAGAGAGAAAAGTCCCTAAATTGAAAGATCAATTTATTTGCAATTCCTCTTATTATTTTGAAAATATCTGTGCATAATCTCATGAAACTGATAAGCTATATAATAATAATGTACGCTTTGTTAACAAACAACATGAAGTTTCAATTAAAAATAGAATTTGTGAAGAAACTTTATTTTATTATCAACAAGTTACGTGCATGATTAAAAAAGGACCTTTATGATTTTTAAATCATTCAGTAGGTTTCATGATTTAAAAATATTAATGTAAAATTAATAGAGAAAAAATTCTCTCCCTCAAGAAAAAATATAAGGGGCTAAGAAGATAACGTAGAAGCAATGCCTCCAACAAAATGATAGCATAATGCATGTTTTATTTTTAACAAAAAAATAATTAATTTACTTAAAAATTTAGCCAGTTAAGGATCGCAAATAAATATGCTCCCAATTCGATACCCTCGAGGCTATATAACTTCGATACCCCCGTCTCGAGGCAAGAAATTCTTTCTTGCTTCAAGACGAGGATCCGCCTAAGGAGTAAGAGTACGATGCTGTGTATACTAACAGTCAATCACATTTTACTGAAATGTCAAAATATGACAATGAAAAACAGCATTTAAAACGTTAATTATAATAGAGTACACGTGTGCCAATAGGTGCTAAATGATAGTGACACTGTAGTTGACATTTCATGCTACACGAAACTGATTAATTTTTGACAACAAATATATTCTTTGGGAACATCAACGAAAATATTTTTTTTTTTTTTTTTTTTTGGTTTGGTAGTTGTTGGCGCATCGGCTTCTGTGGTCATAGTGCACCTCCCAAAGTTTTTGCAGTACTTTGATCCAAGCCCGAGGCGGGAATCGAACCCGCGACCTTTGGGTTGCCAGGCAGGCATTTTACCCACCTGGCTAGCCCGGTCGGCTGAAAATAAAATTACATGAAACGGATTATGTGCATGTCCATTAAGGAAGGTAGAATCAGTCACTAAGTGTCGCTTGAAGATCAATATATTTTCATTTAACCTAACGAACGTTAAGTCCGGCTCATTCTGTAGCTGCATCGCCTTTGAATTTTCAAATAACAACAAAAACCTTCCCAGAGCATTTCCTGGCTTTCCATTTCACATGGGAATGGAAAAGAATTTACGTTTGATTCTTGTCGCCTGAAGAAGTTGAGATGTAATTTCAACTTCTTCAGGCGACAACTTCTTCAACTTCTTTTGTATTATGAAATGTAACTTTTCCACTAATATAGGTTTTCCCCAAGGTTCAGTTCTTTCTCCCACTCTTATATTAATGACCTTCCAGGAATCGGAAATCCTATTTAGTTTTGCTGATGATAGCACATTGCATCACACCTTCCAGTTTGAGAAATCTTGTCCTGCGCACTGTGCTTCAACTTCTCGAATATCCACTATCATTTCCTTAAATGCTGATCTGCAGGTAATTTTCCAGTGGGGCAAAGACAACTTAGTTGATTTCAATTCTTCTAAAACTCAGTCCTGTCTTATATCTCGCAAAAAGGATTCTTCTGTTCCTATGCTTATTTTCGATGGCATTCCGATTTCTACACAAGGTCCATATCTTTTTTTGGGAATTCCGCTGACCTATAATCTCTCTTTATATAAGCACATCACAAATATTGCTTCCTCTGCATCTATAAAACTGGGTTTTCTCTTTCACTTTCGGTGTTACTTTTCTTCCAAACAGCTGTTCACTCTGTATAAATCGCAAATTCGCCTTACCATGGAAGATTTGTTCGGGCATTTGGGGCGATACCTCCAAAGCCTCTCTCAGGCTTCTAAATTACATTCTAAAGAGGGCAGTTAGGTTAACTAATGATTTTTCTCTGTCAAAGACTCCTTACTCTCTGTCTCATAGACATTCCGTTTCTACTGCTTACCTTTTTTTTATAGATACTTCCTTAGACACTGTTCTGTTGAACTGGCTTCTATAATTCCTGCTCTCTCTCTTCCAAACCTGTCCAAACACGTGCCGGAACCAGTCACCCTTTTGTTTTACTGTCCACCTTAAACTGACAGAACCAACTTTTTCTTCATCCTCATTTATTCCTTCAACTTCTTTCTTACTTATTTCATGAAAATTACAACCTACAGAAATTTAAGTCTAATATTAACAAGTATCTTTTTTTTCATCTTCTCGACCCATACACGGAACTAAGTACTATGGATCAGTGGTTTTCAACCGGGGTGCCGCAACAACATTCCAAGGGTACCACCTAATTTGGGTTTAAGTTACTTAAACGTTTTATTATTTTTTAACTTATATATTTATTTCATTATAAAAAGGTGTACAGTATCTTTTTAATTTTGTGGTGATCTATAATTGATGTTTACTTAGTACCTCTGTATAAAGAATAAAATTATATACTGTATATATATATATATATATATATATATATGAGTTAAGTTAATAATGGTTAGAGTTTTTTTTTTTTTTTTTTTTTTTTTAAATAAAATATGATATACTAGCTTATCAGGCAAACCATAAACCATGGTGAGTACCCAACGTGACCTGGAAAAAATCAATCTATGCCATGACATAAGCAATAAAAATATATAAAAATACCATTAAAATGTTAGTTATGGCAATCAGATACATTGCAAGGGACTTTTTCGAGGGCTAACCCTTACAATGTATCAACCATAATTAACGAGGGGGATTGAGGTACTATATCTATTCTTATACCTTTGTTCCGTTCGCCTTAGTTAGCTATAGCTCACACTGTTACTATTTTTATTAATTTGATGAGACTACCGTGGCAGCATTTACTATCAACTACGCACATATGCCTAACAATAATTATAGCTCTTTCTATAATTTTAATTTAACTTAATATTTTGGCTATCCGTCGGGCTAACAGTCATCTTGCCAGTTAACTGCTAAATTTGGATTTATTACTACTATTTGGCTCTAAATTACTACTAATTTTATATTTATACCATTGGCTCTAACTTAATACTATTTTACGTATATTAGGACATAGTTATGCTGGACGATGACTACAGAAACGGATAGCTCGTTAATTATGGTTGATACATTGTAAGGGTTAGCCCTCGAAAAAGTCCCTTGCAATGTATCTGATTGCCATAACTAACATTTTAATGGTATTTTTATATATTTTTATTGCTTATGTCATGGCATAGATTGATTTTTTCCAGGTCACGTTGGGTACTCACCATGGTTTATGGTTTGCCTGATAAGCTAGTATATCATATTTTATTTTTAAAAAAAAAAAAAAAAAAAAAAACTCTAACCATTATTAACTTAACTCATATTCATACAGACCGATGTAATGTTTAATCGTCCTAGATGGCATTAATTGGTTATGTTACTACTTAATATTTATTATAATACTTATATTTATTATAACATTTAATATTTGCTTTGTTATACTTGGAAATACAAAGGGGATTACCTGAGTTGTGACTCGTCTACCAGGAATTTTCCTACATAGCTATACATCCGTTAACACTTCTTAGTATTAAATACTGTCCGTAATGGTGGCCTCTCAGACAGCCTTTTCCCTGTTTGGGTCTTCTGACGTTTACTGGAGAATTTTATATGTATGCGCACAACTTATATTTATACTATCATGAGTTTCTACACAAATAAGAATAACATAATGCTACGTCGGTCGCGTAGAATAAATTGTACCGCGGATATCACTGAGGCTCTGGGTGATCCGACAAGTTCTTCTACTAGCCATTCAGCATCTAATGCTGCTGTCCAATTGAATCTATTCAGTGCCAATGCTGAGGCTCCTACTAACATAGCATGCCATACTAATGATCTTACCGAGATAGCAAATAATAATGTAGCACTTACCGATATTGCCTGCGATGCTCCTGATACTACAGACGTAGTAACTTGCAATAAACATAATAGCAGCTATCTAAAATTTAATAGTTGTAACAATACACTTTGTCAGACCTGTCCTAACATGAGCAAGTATCATATTACTAATAACATCGACGCTCCAGTTTTTTGCCATGCCAGTGGGGTGGTGTACCTCATTAATTGCAACTTATGTGAAGCTAAATACATAGGACAAACCGGAGGGGAGCTACACATTAGGATTAACGTGCATAGATCCCACATTAAAAACTTCGTTAATATTAAAGACATCGAACTACAGCACTTTCAACTACACAGCTTTAGCAATACTTCTATTACTATATTAGCTATTGAAAGTAACCACAATGCCAGGCTAGAATCCGAAAATATCAATATATTAAAATATAAAACACTGTATCCTTATGGTCTTAATAATAAATTTAATGGAAATTGCTACACTAGCAATACTATGAACGATACTTGTATATATAGCCTGTTTCAAATAGTAAAAAGACCCAAATCTAACAGATTAACCAAAACATACAATAAAAAAGCCCGCACACCAAATATAACTGACGATTTCAATGACATGTTAATGCATTGGGACAAACCAATTATACATGTCAAACAGATTCATGATTTTATATTCGGGTTGAAACATAGTAAAATCCGAGCCCTTGACACCATCAACTCCAACTATAGACATAACAACTTACACCTTAACCTCCTGATTAAAGACATAAGTAAATTTATTTTTAGTAATAAAAAAACGAAAGTTACTTATGAATATATAAACATTAAATTCAGCCACGCATTATTCGATTACGTCTGCCTAGATAAAACCATTAACGTATATATAAGTGATTTACCTATTACCAATGCACTGTTACGTACTAGATTCAGCTATAATAAACCGTTTGGACTATTGGTCTGTAACTATAAAAAAGCAGCTACTAACCTCGTCAATAGTAATATTGAGGCGGATTGCTATTGCCATTTACCGCAATATCAGACATATGTGGACGCACACCATAAACACATTATCACTGGAGATTTGAATATTATAGACTATCCTGAGCTACGTGAGATTCTATCATTTGGTTTTAAATTTCGACCAAATACTGATATTAATACCTATGCCATCTTTAAACAACTACATTCAGATATAATGAAGTTCTGCCTAAAGTTATCCTACAAATATAACACATCATTGGAAGCCTTCCACAAGTGGCTTACACTCACCTTTCAGGCCATCAAGAAACAAATAAAGTCCGCAAGCAGGAAACTACCACCTACTAAGATTTTTAATATAGATGCAATTAAGCGTAAGCTTAAAATGATACAAGATAAGTTTATTATTACCACTATTGATAAAGCCTCTAATAACTACAGCATCATATGTAAAAAAATTTACACTACAGCATTACTAAATGAACTTAACAACAGTAGCACATACAAAATAGTAACGGATAAACGTAACGCTATTACTAAGAAAATACGTGCATGGCATAAAAAATTAAAACTTACCAACCATACAACTACATACCCATACATATACTGTATACCTAAGTTTCATAAAAATCCGACAGGTTTTAGATTTATAACTTCGTGTAGGGATAGCTACGCTAAGATTCCGCATCGCAAACTAGTTAATTTACTTCAAATTATTTTTGATAGCATAGGTCATTCAAATATTATTCTCAATAATAGACCGGTATTGAATTACATCAATAGCAACACAGGCATCCATACGATAGAACATATCAATACGTTCGACTTTAATAACTTGTTTACTAGCATCCCACATAACAGCCTAAAAACTGTGTTCAGCCATTATTATGATAAATACAAAAATATCTTACCCTGTGAGAAACACTACTGGGATGACCTTTTCAACCTTTGCATCTTCAATAACTATATATTTAATGGCAGTAATCTTTATAGGCAACATACAGGGATACCGATGGGTGCATGTAGCTCATGCATTGTGGCAAATTTATACCTACACCACTTCGAATATAATTTTAAACAAAATATGGTTCTATACAGATATATTGACGATTTGATAGTTTTTAATATGCCTGACTTCCATATGGAAGCAATCAAATATTATCCGCCTGAATTAACATTAGAACGCACCAACACTAATAATTCCAAATCTGCTACCTTCCTTGACATGGATATAAGGATAGATAACAATACTGTACACACTAAACTGTATGATAAACGCAAAAATTTTCATTTTAATACTATTGACCTCACTAACTGGAACTCGAATATCTCAAAAAGGATACATCGCAATACCCTAATCGCGCAAAGCATCAGAAGAATACATATATGTAACCAGACAGATTATATAATAGATACACTCATTGAATTCAGATCCAAGCTTTTAGAAAATTGCTTCCCACACCACATAATTACTAGATATATGTATAGAGCTTTATTGATAGCTAACAACAAGGGGAACTATAATCTTAACGCACAGAATATTATAGATAAAGTCCTAAACAGGCGCTAATATAACATAGCCGTTGTAATAAAATAATATAAAAAATTTTCGTAGGTGTTGCTTTGGCTTAGATAAATTTCGTTGGATATGTAATTATGTAAATAGTAGGCACTGCCCATGGAGTAAGTTACATATAGCTTACTCGCATTAAAAACCTGTACCTATATTTGCTCCATGGGTAGGAACTTATTCTGTAAACTTCTATTATTACTTCGAGATATACTTATTTGACGGCTTTTCTATGTGTAATACTATGCAGTATATTAAATAACAGCAGAGGGCGCTGTATGTAATTATAATTAATTTATCACTTAACTTTACTATTACATTTCCTAGGGGGGGGCTGCGATCGGTAGTTATATATGCTACACGCGCCAATACATGTGGTTTTCTAGTACCTTGGCCATACGGTGGTAAGCATTCTAATTTTAATCTTAAATCATTCTAACCAGGATACCTTACTATAAGGTACATCCTATGTTAATTATTTTGCTTTTTCTTGGCTGTTTTACTTTCACTTTCTTATCCCTATTTTTTCATACCTCATGAACTATTAGAGTATTCGAGGGGGATTGAGGTACTATATCTATTCTTATACCTTTGTTCCGTTCGCCTTAGTTAGCTATAGCTCACACTGTTACTATTTTTATTAATTTGATGAGACTACCGTGGCAGCATTTACTATCAACTACGCACATATGCCTAACAATAATTATAGCTCTTTCTATAATTTTAATTTAACTTAATATTTTGGCTATCCGTCGGGCTAACAATCATCTTGCCAGTTAACTGCTAAATTTGGATTTATTACTACTATTTGGCTCTAAATTACTACTAATTTTATATTTATACCATTGGCTCTAACTTAATACTATTTTACGTATATTAGGACATAGTTATGCTGGACGATGACTACAGAAACGGATAGCTCGTTAATTATGGTTGATACATTGTAAGGGTTAGCCCTCGAAAAAGTCCCTTGCAATGTATCTGATTGCCATAACTAACATTTTAATGGTATTTTTATATATTTTTATTGCTTATGTCATGGCATAGATTGATTTTTTCCAGGTCACGTTGGGTACTCACCATGGTTTATGGTTTGCCTGATAAGCTAGTATATCATATTTTATTTTTTTAAAAAAAAAAAAAAAAACTCTAACCATTATTAACTTAACTCATATTCATACAGACCGATGTAATGTTTAATCGTCCTAGATGGCATTAATTGGTTATGTTACTACTTAATATTTATTATAATACTTATATTTATTATAACATTTAATATTTGCTTTGTTATACTTGGAAATATATATATATATATATATATATCTGATAATTAAAATAAATATGATATTTAAAATAAAAACATCAGCCAGTAGTACGGCAATAATACAGAGCGAACCGAAATGCAAAATAATATAAAATAAACAAACAGGGAAGGGAAAGTAGAGATAATAGGACCAAAAGGTAGTCGATAATCCCCTGTATAATTTAGTCAATTAAGTCATTAAACCCAATTAATAAAAAATGATGTAAATTTAAAATAATGCCAATTATAAATAATTTAGCGGTACCCCCCTCGAAGGTACCAGTTCCAAAAGACGTGAAATATCACCAAAAAAGGTTAAAGAAACTACCAAAAACTAAAATATCAAAATAACTGATGTTTTTATTTTAAATATCATATTTATTTTAATTATCAGATATAATTAGGCATCATGTGGAGGATGTGCATTTGCTGCCTCTAATGATAGCTACATAGCCATATTTATTTATTTTTATTACTTTTGCCTAACTTTTACCTCATATAATATATATATATATAATTTGTATTATGAAATGTAATTTTTATAATTATATTATTGTAATAAATATCATATAACATATGTTATATGATATTTATAAGAGAATCGGATCTAACAGGCAGAAAATCGAGTAGGGGTGCCGCAAAATAAAATAAATTACTTAGGGGTGCCGTTATTAAAAAAAAAAAGGTTGAAAACCACTGCTGTAGATTCTAATACCTCACGTGCATAAAAGAAGCATGCTGAGATCAGGACACTGAGCTTGTTCTCCAGCTTCTTAATTATCTACATGAAGCATCTCACAAGACTGCCTTTGGAACGCTAAATCTTGATTAGGTTTCATTGGTTCCTTTCTCTGGAAAAAAATTGGATTGGGGAAGTTATGCTCTATGGGGCAAGGACTCGACCTATTGGTGACATTGCGGGACTTAGCCAAAGTAGAATCTGGACTGTGAGAGTCTATTTGGATTGCTACCTAGCTTTTCTGAGAAATACACGTTCCTCCCCTGCTATAATTCTTCCTTGTGTTCTCCAAAAGATGGCATCAAGATATTAGCATTCCGAGGTATATAACTACTTAGCCGCTGCTGTGGACACACATGTAAACACTGAATTGCACTATACTGTATACTAGATAAAACATTCAAATTTTAGGCGTATTTAAACTGGTGACGATAACTTATCCGCTCATATGCAGTCCTGAATTATTACTGTTTGCTAACCTGCCTGAAATGCAATGTGCCGTATAATTTAGATTAACTTGTTTCTCCTGAAAACGAAGTTTTTTTATCCTTGAAAATGATAATTGGACATAATTTAAAATACATGGGATGTCCAACATATGTTGTGTACTGATTATTTGCATCCTGAGTTGCCTATGTTCAAATATTAAACAACTTATCCAAGAAAACAAATTTAAAATTTTGTATTGCAATTTATTTTTAATAATGGTTCTTCTTTTGTGTTTGTTTGTTTGTTTGTTTCCAAGCGTTTTGTGGTGTTAAAATAATATTAAAAGGCCAAGTGTTATTTATAAGTAGCATAAAAATATAAGGATAATGGGAAATGTAAATCAGGTTAATGATCACAAAGATTTTATATTCTATTAGATGTACTTCCGTGTTACACACATTATCCAGTTGCATCAACTCAGAAGAATAAAGATTTAATGAACAGCTCTTGTGTTCCCATTAAGGAATCTGCTAGTTCAACGTTAGACATTCGAGCATTTTGTAGAAACATTGTATAATTGTTCAGTATAAAAAGAAACTTATCTGACAAATGGAGATCCATCCCTTTACAGTTCCCCTAAAGCAGTCGCCTTGATGTTTTTCTGTCTTACGCTGGTGAATTAGAAACTGAGGGCATTCTTGCATTTAAACTAACAAATTGCAATAAAGAACAAATAGTTTATTTAGGACGGTAACATTGCCACAGTGCATTAAATTTAATCAAATGTATTGGCAGTAAGCCCACAGGGAAACAGTTCAGGATACAAGATTCACTACTGTAGCGAAGTGTATGTATAGGTTAAATCAACAGCACAAATATGGTAATTAGAAACATCGAACCAACTGTAAACATCAAATGATGCACAAGGTAGATAGATTACGACTGTGCGCTGTTAGATACAACAGAAATAACAAGTGGAAGCTATTAGACATGTAGATAGAGGAAAAAAGATTCATTTTTTTCGTTGATTTAGATTGGAAGTGTGTGTTGAACAGCGGAATAAAAAAAAGTAATCTTCCTGTTTCAGTAACCTGGATGTATCGATAATATTACATGCGCAGTTGAATTTTCCTGAGGGAAAGTCTGCGCGGTTAGCACAGGAGTGGAAAAGGACTCGGTTCAAATCCCGTCTATGACGCGAGGAACTTTTATGGGCAGTTTTAAATCTTTTGGCTGAGTTAGTTCGTCTTGGTCAAAGAGCAGTGTGTTTATTTTATTTATTTTTTTTTTTTTTTGTTCCTGAAACGCGTGTGTTTTCGTACATCAAAACAGGCAAATGGATTTCAATTTATGTCCCTAAATTTATGTTGAATTTATATATTTTATTTCTAGTTCTATACGATGTGTTTTAATATTACTTTTGATATAAAACTTTTGATATAAAACTTTTGATTTTAATATAAAGTAGAATATTTGGGTGTAAATGTTTGTAAGGGAAATTACAGGAAATAAAATGCTCTAGTTTTATTGCAACTAACGCCTTTTATTTTATTTATAAAAATTAATTATTTTTCCTCTGCCTTACAAAGTGAACAGTCAACACATTTTTGTGGTTCTTTTATCAATAAACAACAATTAAGACATATTTCAGTGATTTCTTTATTTGTCAAAGATTTCAGTAGAATTTTCAGTACTGTAAGTTAGCCAATCTTTGCAAGTATTTCAGTTTGTGTTCTACCTGCTCATATTCCTGCACAAAAGTGACAGCTGGAATGACTGCGGTGGAATAGGGAATTAAGTTTTATGTGGAAAAGAAGTACATGAATACCTTATTATAGCTATCTTCGTCCGGAAATATGGCGGCAAGCTCACCAAAGACACTCCTCAAATCATGGACTGGGACAAAGGTTAATGCAGCACGAGACTCCAGCTTGTTTTATATTTATAACAGTTTCAAATTCAGTCTTCAAGCCAACATTGCTGAGTTTCCCGATGACACTGACACAGATGGAAATAGCACCCTTTGATCACAGCGTGTGGAAAGGCAATTTCACTGCATTCATGCACGCCATCTCAATGTCCACTAAAACCTTTTGAGGCACCAGATTTTGAACCAACAGCTTCATGATTTCAAACATTCTGTTATAAGTATCCAAATAAATTCTTTTTCTGTAACAAAATACATGGCGGATACGAGTTACCCACCTTGACATGCCACGTATACAGTTGGTAAAACATGTTTGGAGCCTTATCAAAGGTGCCATCTCCATAGATTATACCTTTTTTTTCAATTCAACCAAGAGTTCTTTATCACCTAAAACTAGAATTCTGTCTTGATCATCCACACTCGGATCATGAAGTATCAGTTGACGGTACTCCTCAGGAATATCAAAATTTATTGTTGTTGGTTTAGGCAAATGACCGTCTTCTCTGTTATTGAGAAGATTTCTCGCAAGGGATGATTGTTTTATATGGGCCAGTACATCGTTACTCAACTCTGACAACACATTCCCCATCACACTGCAAGGAGTAGAACTAACTACTCTCATTTATTGCCACATTTTTCTTCTGGCAACTTTGGCTTCTGGTTTTTGAGGACAGGAATCATGACAATGTTCGGTTAGTTGTTGAACTGTGTTGCTATCTTTTGTCTTCATAACTGAATGACAATTGAGGGTGCAGCAGGTAGAGATACTTATTGGAAACTAGGTAACCTAGTATTCTTATTGGAAACCTAGTTTCCAATAAGAATATGGAATCATCATGATGCAGCTCTTGAACGGTCGCCTAAAACTACAAACTGCTGTGAGGGCTTTCACAATGCACTTAATTCCCTATTCCACCGCAGTCATTCCAGCGTGTGGTTTTTGTTTGATGGACTGAAGAGGGATAATAAAATAAAAGGATTTGGTTGCAATAAAACCAGAGCATTTTATTTCCTGCAATTTCCCTTACAATTCAATTTCTCTTTATTAAGCTTTGACTAAATCCATATATCTTGTCTACTTTATATTAAAATCAAAAGTTTTATATCAAAAGTTATATTAAAATGCCACGTATAGAAGTAGAAATAAAATATATAAATTGAACATTTTTTTGCGTTTTGAAATATGAAATAATTTGGTTTTTTTGTAAACAAAAAATAATGTGAGCATTTTTCTATGTGTGGCTATTTTCCGTGTGGGTATTTGTCTTGTGAGTATTTATGACAGTGGCCTTTTTTTTTGTGCGGAATTTTCCTAAGGGTTTTTGTCAGGGAACCGTTCTCGGTTTAACCCTAATATTACAGTTTTTTTTTTCCATTTCAGGAAAAATTAATTTTCCGTAGGCCCAGTTTAATTCGATCTACTTATCTTGGGGATCTGGCTGTGGTGGACCTTCTAAGATATATCGTCGGTTAATAACGCTGGCAGAGTCAAGTATCATATGTTTCAAATTTTGGAATTAGTTTTAAATAAAATACAGAGAATGGAACACAACACAGTATTTATCAGTGAGTTAACACTCACATTATGAACTTGCAGATAACTTAATAATTGCCTGAATCACTTCAACACTGTCTCTGTATTGGATTTTTCGTGACTGAAGAAAATCCAGTACAAAGATTATAAATGCATAATTCCTGGTAAGCGCATAAGACCAGTGAAAAATAAGCTGGATATACTTTATTTAATTGAAAACCAATATATACAATTTTTTTTCGTTTATTTATTATTATCCTAGTTCATTCAACCATTCTGCATATTAAAGCATGTCCCTCAAAATTTAGAAGAAATCAACAGGAGAAATTATTCTAACTTGTTGGGGTATTGAACAAAGGAGCAGAAATCATGACATCTTCTGAAAGTAAATGATCCCACTTAAGGGTTACAATTGTAACATCATATTTACTGAAAGTCCTCCTTAACAGCATAGCGGTTTCGACTCTTGTCACTAGTTTGAAGAAGTATGGGTTCGAGTCCTAGTATAGACTGCAAGGATTTCTAAAGACTTTCGGGTCTATAGTTAGCCAATCTCAGGCGGAAGTAAGTCATTTTTTATTCCTTGAGTTCTCGAAGAGCGGATAGATAAATTCGCCGATCAAGAGCTTACCTCTGGCATCATTCATTTATATCTTGTTTCATATAATTCCTTGCTACATGTTTAAATAGAAAAACGGATTAAAAGTGGAAAGAAAATCAATGAAGATAATGATATCATCAGCAAAAGAAGAGTGATTTCTTTCGCTTTGCATAAGTAGATGATTGAGAAGAAAGTTAAGAAAATATTTCTGTAACTAGGCCACTCTAATCTATAACAGAGAGTTAGGCGCCTCCGTAGCCACGTGGGAAGGAGCAGCAGTGCGTAGCACACGCTTCTTGATTAGACCGGGGTTCGAGCCCGTCACCACCAAATACGGAGGATGCGGAAAGGTCAGGGAATGACCACCGCATATCCCGGAGCAATATGGCCTTAGTTGCTAATGCTCCTAAAAACCAAATAACAAACAAACATGACAGAGCCGTCTTTATAAGTGTGTTCTGTGGTTTGTTTGCCTGATTGCATCTTGAAAAACTGGAGTTTTGGTTGAAAAAAACTAATAAGCGTTGAAAACAAGTTAACTTGGATATCATACAACCCATAAAAGGTTTCCCCTCTCGATGAGGTCTCAACTTCGGCGGCAACAGGAACCCAGCAGAAGCCTTTTGCATACAGTGTAGAAGAACAGGGCAACATTGCTTTTCCATATTGTGCAATTCGAGCAACCTTTGATCCATATTGTTCTACAGCAGTATTCTGTGTTATCACTAATTCAAAGGTGGATATTTTCGGATTTCTTACTACATTTCTAATTTGTTACCCGCATATTTAACTTTACGTTGTAATTGCTTAAGAATTTGCAGATAATTTACTACTTCGTATAACCGCAGAATGTCTAAAATTGCAATAAGCAGTGCGTTAGAAGTTTCATACATATATTTGTATTAACTGCACGTAATAGAATATTACTGCTAATCCTGTTTAATTTTACAGTGCTATTAGTGTAAAATTTGCTGTAGCTGTGAAATGCATTAATGCATCCTTTCATCAACGATCGCATGTATGCGAAACGCAATATGGAAACTGTAGTCGGATGCTCTTTGGCACTGGTGTTAATTAGAATATGTAATTAAGCATTCCCATTTCTTGCTAATTCGTGCATGAGAAGCATAAAAGCGGAACTGAGATTATAATTTTTACCATGTTGTCTAAATGGTGTGACAGAGAAACGTGCTATGAAGATTAATTAACAGTACGATTCAAAAGTAAGCGGCCGGTGCTTGAAGATTTATTCATTAGATGATTCAGTACATTTTGTAAATGAAGAAGAATTAGCTTTATACTAAGAAAGCACATTCAAGTTATTAATTCATTTAGCATTTCAATTCTTCTGTGAAGTAGATGACAGTTTCGGTTAAAGAAAGTATTATCTATATTTTCCCCCTGTTATGAACTGTGGGGTTTCTCTTTTTACTTCTTTATTAACTTCTGTTATTTTGGAAATCTTATTTAGATTTTTCAGGCGCCCTCGCACCTCCAAGGCCCACTTTTTACCACCTGGTTGCTATACACTGTATATCTAACTGAAGATTCTCAGGATCATGAGGGTAATTTCTTCAATCTCTCCTTAATCAGTTTCTAGGATTTTTCTCGCCGAATTGTGGGAGGGCAAATTTTAACTAAGCTAGCCAGGCGTGTGTTACTCAGAATAACAAGACAACATGATTCTTCTTGTCTTATTTCCTAACTAACTCCTAATACTTATACATTTAGTTTACCTCTTTTTGTTTACTCCTGGATTTAATACTGTTTCATATAGTAATAATAAAAATGCTACATTCATCATTCAACTCTTTATTCTAACTACACTCTTACAATATACTTGTAGACAAATCTTCAGTATCCTAAATTCCCTCCTTGTTACTAATCATTCAAATAAACTATTCGCACATAAATTTTCATCAATTAAAACACCATATTCTGATTTGTATATATTCCTTATTAACTATCATATAAAGCATATTCAGAACCTTTCTTTAAGCCTTTACTTCTCTTCTAACACATTATACACTCACAACTCTCTCAGTGTTCCCCTACACACAATATTTCTATAACTTTCCCACTAATACCTTTCTTAACCTATTAACTATCCTATTCTCCGTCTCGTTAATCTTTTTTATCTGAACTCTTTCTCTCTATTACTCATTCCTTCATTTCACTTGTATTATTCCCTAATACCTTTCTAACATAATAACTCCCTTAGTATATCTACCTCAGAAATAATTTATCTTTCAAACTTTACTTTCTAGTACTACCCCCTTTCATTAATTACCCTTCTATTTTACTAACAGTCCTTGTTGAGTTAGAATATATTTAATATATTGCTCGCATGTTTCTATATTCTTCTCTTCTTCTCCAGGGAGGTTTCAGGCTTTCACCTTAGGCTCTTCAGGCTGTCGTCTAGGTCTTTCCTTTTTGGTTTCCTTCATTTGCTTTCTCCTGACTCTGCTTCACATAATTTTCCGGAACTCTTGGCTGCTTAGGTTTGGAATCCTTGATCTCCTGGGCTTCCTGCTTTGACACGACTTTTCCTTTACTGTGGATCACTCAGATGTATACAGTATTTCTCAAAGAGGTCGTTACTTTTCCTGGTTCACTTAGCCATCTTTCATAACTCTTTGCTTATCGTACTTAGCCTTCCCTTTTCTTTGCTCTTAACTATTTTCCTCCTTTCTGTCTCGGGCCCTTTTGCACTCCGTATATTTCTGCACTTATCCGACTTACTTTTCTCCACTTTGTTTCCATGATCACTTTTTCAGCCACTTCTCTCTTCCATTCCACACTGACGACCCCCAACATTTTCTCTGTCGTTTGAACCTCCTCCCACAGGACTCTCTACCAATCCCCAATAATTCCGCTTAATCATCCCCTCTTTCCTATTTGTTAAAAAAAATACCATAACCCTTTTCCTCTGTGTGCAAACCAAGCCTTTTTTTTTCTGTAATTTTCTTGTTTATTTTACGGGCAGCATATACCTTTTTATGTTTGCCGATCGCCTCCAAAGATAGCTTCTTTCGTGTTTTCACATTTGGGAAATGTCGTCAACTTACCAAAAAGTCTGCCACAGCAGCTCTGTCTTTTCCGACACAAACGCCAAACGTTTTCTTAATCACCAGCATTTCACTGTCCCATTGTTCTGCTTCTAGTAAACGTTTCTCACCTGTTCGCAAATGACCACTCCTTCCCTAGTACGGGCCACTCTTTGTTTGCTCTCAGTTCACTCCTTTTCCACACATCTGCATTTACAGTACAGTACTTGTTACTTCTCTTCCATTTGACGGCTGTTCAATTTACACATCTGTAACTTCTTATTTCTAAATCCAGTATTTCCAAACGTTAAAATTTATCATATCCAAACTAAATATTTACCATTATATTTGTAAGATCTATATCTTACAGAACATTGATCTACCTCGTAACAACATATTAACAATAAATGGACTTGCTCATAAGGAGTTGTTGCTGTTTAGAGCAATGTATCCAGATTCTTCTTCTTTTCATCAGTGATATGGAGGCAATTGTAGTCGTCTGTCAGTAGGGTCCCACCTAGATGTAATAAAAATGCATGATTACTTTTCATTCAGAGAAAATCACAAAATCAATAATATTGAACAGAAATACAGTACAGCACCAATCAAATTAGTGATGCAGAAACAAGCAAAATTTATTAGATTTCTTGTTCAGAAAACAGTGGTTAAAGTTCAGATGAGTGGCAACTAAAAAAGGTTCAGCAACACATTTTTCGTATAAAGAAAAATCCGAAATCCTGGAAATCCATTATCTGCTCTGTATGTATGTGTTCATGTCTAGGGTGGCTCCTAGAGTTACTTCTATCTCCACCCGAATATTCTGTGAAGCCAACAACCTCTGCAAAACGGGCCTGTAAAATTGTAAATGTATGAGCGTTAGTTTAGGGTGTGGTGGGTTGTTTTGGTGTTAGTGACAGGCCACTTTGCCACCAGGAAGCAGCCAACACCTGGGCAACTGCTGCCTGGTGCTTCCCAACTGGAATGGACAGATATACAACCCCCAAAAAAGTATCTGGATGCCTCTGTTTTTGTGGTTCAATAGATCTTCCTCGATAAACAAGTGTGAGATCGGTATATAAGGAAGGCATATGAGCTACATCAGTTAGTTCGTCTCTTGTCATTTATAGAATACGGCGGGGTCACTTTCCCCCGATCGTAGGCTTTACTTGAAGAGTTTTAGTTGACCCTCATGAGCTGAACAACTTTTTGTTTTAGATGATGTTCCACAATACATTTCAGTATTGTGGAACTGTCGGTAGATCATTACATAGGGTGGTGAAGATTTGGAGGAGGTTAGACTTGGCCCAGAGTTTTTTTTTTTTTTTTTCTATATGCTTTCTTTTTGACATAGAATTTGAGATACGCATCAAGAGCTTGTCCTACTGCACTATTTCTTATCGTACCAATCAAACGATGAGATTAAAGTGCTTACTCGATACAAGGAGTTTCTGGATAGCTCTGAACAAAGGCAGGAGGAATTCTCAAACTACAGTCCAAGGACAGAAGCTCAAATCATTATTTGCAAATTGTTTACTGACAATGAATTTAGTCTATTTCAGAATCGAACGTGCTTCGATAAAGATGTTACCGCTTTTAAAATACCTTTATATGGGAAAATTAATTTAGTAATTTAATGATAGTCTAATAACTAAAGAGTAATTAAGTTCGTTAAAAGTGAGAAAACATTGGTGATTTACATTTATTTCGGCTTAGTCGAGCGTGAGTGCAGTTGTACACGCATTTGAATTGACAGTTCGAGTCCATATGACTACTAACTACGGCAAACTAAAGCATCTTGTCAAATAAATAATTATAAACCCCTTTGATCTATGTTGTGATATCCTTCTTTGTTATTAGATGTTTCATCATGATGTTTCTTGTAGTTTCCATTATTAAGACTGAAGCAAAGTTAATTACCCCCTCGATGTTTTGTTTTCAATTCAATTGACACTGTTTTAAATTTGTATATTTATGAAAAAAATGCATGATAAGGCTCTGAATATTCAATCCGCTACGCAGCATAGATTAAATTATTTCAACATACTAAATATTTTATCGTGGCGTATTCTTCTCAGGGAAATGAAACTTAAATGCCAGCATCGCACCACTGCAATTTACGTCAATTTAGAACTTTCCTGTTCCAGAAGTCTGATGGTTGCTAACTTCATTTAGATAACAAGCTTAAGGAAATAAATTAAATTTCCTTCGTGATATTAGGGCAACGTGTGTTAGTAAATACATGGCTTATCGTTGTGATGTGCACTAGCCGTTGGAGCATTCTCTTCTATATCGACAAGGAAATAACACTATTAAGCACCAATAATAAAGCATATGACCCTAATAAGCTAAGAAGACTACATGTATACAGTACCTGTGGAATTTATTAGGACCATTTTCTACACGTGTGCTTATAATATTAAAAACTCTGTGCAGCTATGTGCGTGTGTGGTACATAATTTGTGCCTGGTGCGTAGAGGTTAGTATCATGAACGTTATAAAGTAGGGTTGGCGGTTGTGTCGGAGATCATGGAAGTAGAAAATATATACAGTAACCTCAATCTGATTAATTTGAAGCAAAATAATGTAGGACCAAGACATATATAAGATAAATGGATCCATTAGGTGCCTTTTCCAACCTGTTTTAAAGATTTAAATAAAAAAAAATTTCAGTTCCAAAATATTTACTAGGCTGAAAGGGCTCTTTCCCCTTCCCCCCCAAATAAATAATGATATTAGCTTTTTTGTTTGTTCTTTATAAGGTATCCTTGGCTTTTTCATACGCAACAAGGAAGACTGAACAAAACAAAAACGACAATAAACTGCCTCTTTCACTCCCTCCTTACATAGATACCTATACAGCTGACCTGTTGATATTGTACCCGCATCCTTTTATTTATCCCGTATCTAATTTTGTTTTTTGTTATTTGCAATGTGGATTCTTTTACCTTCATGTTGTGCTTTGCCCTATTAATTAATCTCTGCCATTTCCTGTAAAACGCATAGTGTGCCAGTTATGTATATATTTTGCTTACATTTCTAGCAATAAAAAATTATTCTCCATCTCTACTGAGTTAGATATTTTTGGGAAGAATTTTACCTTTCTTCATTTTCGTCTTGGACGAACGTGAAGGAATATAAAATTAAAAAAGAAATGATAACTCAATCACAATTATTAAATACAATCGTGATTGAGATATAATTGCTTGGTCACATTGTGTGGAAAGGTCTGTACTTGGTTTATAAGACAGAGTAATCGAGAAGTAACGCCACTAAGAATAAACAGTATGAAGGAACATTAAGAGTATAAATGGGAAGCAAACTGAGGACAGTACATGACTCTATCACGTCAATGTGGATAAAACATTTGTTGAAAATAACTACCTTTTTCGCGAATCTACGCACATATTCTTTGAGCAGCATCACAAGACGAATGTTTTCAATTACTGTTGCAACGTTGGTTTTCATCTCATGCAAGTAAGTGTGGATTATTCTCGTAGACTACTCTTTTCAGATATCCACAGAGGAAAAAAATCCGATTAGGGTGAGGGGTAAGGGAAATTAGACGATCGCTGAACTTTCGCAGAAAGGATGTTGTTTCAGCAGATATCTAATACTTTGCACCTTGCTGAAACCAACAATCTCATTTATCAATTTCTAAGAGCGTATTTTTGACGATATCTCGGTATGTAGCACCATTTGCGGTAGTCTCAAAGAAAACGAATCCCAGCGCCCATTTTTGAGCGTGAAAAAGCTTTTCGTGAAACGCACATGGGATTTCAGTGGCTGAATTCCAGTGTTTTGACTATTAGTCTACCTGATTCGGAAGTCAGCTTTCTTTTCCAGCAGTTTCGGTCACTTCATCCACTTTAGCGTAGGTCAACTCGAACTGTCTTCCACTCTGTTTGTTGCAACAAAAAAATTCCTCTTTCAAGAGCCAATGTTAGGCGACGCCAAACCCAGTGCAACTGTTTTTCAGAGGTCCTTGCTTCTCTCGATCTTGTCCTTTCTCATGAATACGCGAACATACATACATGAAGAGGTAGAACGATCTATCCGATTATATTAATGCACGTAAGATCATAATCTCTGTAATTTTTAAAGTTATTGTGACTTTTTATTTTGTACTGTATAGTATGCACACACAAATAAATTTTCATATCAATAAATGCATAAAATTTCCATATTTCTGTTATATTTCCTTTAAAATTTTAATTTATACTTTATTAACCCATAAGTTAGTTTAGAATGCTATATGATTCTCATTTTTTTACCGACAACGAATGCTTGGGAAAGTAATATATTTTTAAAAAATCTAACAGTACACATTATTCTTAGATCTGTGCTGTAAATATCGAAATTGGATATCGAACTTTAAGGTTATTATTATATTAACGCCACTCTTATACCACGTGAAAACTAATAATATAGTTTATTAGGCTGTTCGCCTATATTAAGGTGCCGTTTCGAGTATTTGATCGATATCCATCATCACTATTAGCTGATGATGAGTATCGATCAGATACCTGGAACAGAAAAATAGAAAGAGATACAAATTTGAATATTTTATAATATTATAATTATACAATTTACGGTTGTAAAGTATTAAATTTTTTAATTGCTGGTACAATAGAAAACAAGAAGTCTAAGATAATTACAAAGAGATTAAATTCTTACCTGCTGACAGACTCCTCTTGCCAATGCTCCCAGAAACCGGATGTGCATGCAGGTAATAGGCACTGCCAGCAGTTAATTTATAGGAAAGGAATTAATGCATTAGCCAATAGGATAGTGCCAAGTTTTTAACCTGGATTCGGGGTTCTTAGAAGCCTGGGTTGACATTTGCTTCCATACTCTTGACATCAGGGTTTGTGTAGACTGGGTCAGGATTTTACCGATACCTATATCAGAAAATGCTGCTGGTGCCTCTTGATGTTCTAGAGAGGATAGGAAAAGCCTTGATCATTGTTCTTATAAGGTCTACATATGCATGGCGGGCAAGAACTTGGTTCCGTCGCCCACCCATCGATGCTGAGATCGGACTTTTCGCGTCACATAAGCAAGCGCCATCGAAGAATACATGTAAGAGACCGGGAAAACTGTAGCTTCTCCAGCCTATTTCTTTTCAAGAGGAGGATGGTCTATCTAAGGGACGGAATTTCAAGACCACCTTCCGTGATGTCCGCATAAAAATACGCAGTGAGTGTATAATGGGGCAGGCAAAGCCAATGCTTCGCGGATGACCTCACGTAGGAACAGAGAGCATTAAGTCTAGGACCGTACTATGATATAGCCGAGGTATTAAATAGGTCCTGAGGATGAAAAGCCTCTGATGGGGTTTCAAAGGAGCTATTTTAAGTTTTCCTCACAGGTCAACCAAGGAGGCACCGGCGGTCGCCCTTCCTGATGGATATGAACTCCATACCGAAAAATAACATCTAATGAACGTCATGTAGATGTTATTTTGCCAGCTGAGAAGGCAACAGTCACCGACAAAGAAGTTATGGTCATTCACCTTCAACTTTTCGTCTTTACCTGATACCTATCAAAAAGATCATGGACAAAGTCCAGGACTTAGAGATATTCACCTGAAGTCCCCTCTTCCTGAAAAGCTGAGCCGCACAATCTAATAAACTCTAAAGTCCGGAGGACGTTGACGCTGCTAGGACGAGATCATCAGCGAATGCTAAGGCATTAACCTTGACAGAGCCAAGATCGAAACTAATGTAAGCTGGGAGGTCCTTAATCAGCATATCTAACACTAGATTAAACAATAATGGGGACAAAGTATCTTCCTGTCGTGCACCGTTCCGAGGCTTGATGACTTGGCATTCGCCCATAAATCTCATCTTAGAACTATAATTGTTATGCATAGAAATAATATAATTAACGAATGGCATTTGAAAGTGCTTCCTTACAATAGCATTACGGACTGCCTTGAATGATACAGAGTCAAATTCTTTCTTTAAATCGATAGAAGCAAGATGTAAACTTTTTTAAGTTCTTCCTAGATGATAATAGAAGCGACTCCAAGATAAATATATTTTCGACGACGCCATCCACAGGTAAGAAAGCTGTTCGTCGAGGATCAACAGTCAACTTTCTTTGGAAATTCCTTTTGCTAAAAAGAAATAACCTTAATATACCTGAATTCTGACGGTTCTTGTTTTTACTTTTTCGGAATAAAGATGGTATAAGCATCGTACAAGGCTGACTGGAGGCAGTCCATCCACAAGAAAAGACGCAGTAATCTTGGAGAATCACATTAGGGACAATATGCAATAAAACTGGTGTCACCTCATCTGGCCCGGGGCTAGTCATCATCAATGGTAAAGCCTCCCTGAGCTCAAGAACCGAGATAGGATTGTAAAGCACAGAACACAACTCATTGTCTTCTTAAAGTTTCTTCCTAAAAAAATTCAGAGGGTATAAAGCGATAGCCGCGTATATCCTCCACTACAGCCCTGGGTGTATAGTATACGTATTTTGGTACATATTAATATTAACCGCATGGTAGGCTGGATTCAGCAGATAATGCTTTCTCTTCGGGATTCCAAATTTGACAGTTATTTCTACTGGATTCAAAGCTACATTGGGATTAGGAGCTTTCTACTGGATTCAAAGCTACATTGGGATCACCTTGCTGAAGCTGCAGCTAAACCGGCCACTCTCCTGAAAACATGCTTTCAGTGATATTTCTTGCACAAAAGCAAGGTTCTTGGCATGGACAGGCTACAACAAACTAAACTAAATTAAACCTGTAATGGTATCAGTTCAATTTCCGCAGAATTGAAAGAGAGGAAATTGTTATTGTTCTGCTCGGTATAGGACGTAACCAACTTTACGCATTGTTTTCTACAGAAGGCATGTAAACCTCCTATGTGTGAGTAATTTAATGCTAGTCTACCAGTTTTTCACATATTAAATGATTGTCCTTATTTTATTAATTAACACACAACGGGTACATTCCATCTCTTCTAGCTATCTGACTGGGTCTTATAGACCCTTGATAATTTTATGGAACAGGCACGTTTGTCAGACGTATTTCAATTTCTGAACATATTAATTTATACACAAGTCATTTTAATTTACAAAGCTTTAGAAAGTATACTTTTATTCTTTACTTTTAACTGTACTGCGCTCCCACATGATAACGTACTCATCAGTCAGAATTAGTCTCTCGCATGGACGGGTAAGGGAGGTAACTCGTTTGTCACACAGAAATCGAAAGAACACCTTCTGAAAATGCGATGGAATCGTCACCATGCCTGTCTCCAAACCCCGATATACGATCTGTTCGCAAGCCTGTAAAACAGCAATAAATGTCCGTACCAGGCTTTTGGCTCTACTGGTTTCTGAAAGAAAGTAGAATGTAACGAAAGCAGCAGTACGAGAATGTTCTTTATTACCAAACCAACTACTTGTCGCCTAATGAAACCTCTCTGTTTACACCTCGGCGTAGTCAGCCATGGTATGAAGCAGCGGTGTTCCAAAGGAGCGTTGATTAAATAAAAGACTGATTAGTGCCACTGCTCGTGGGGGGTTCAGTCGTTTCATGGTCTTAATGAAAACGCATGGTTCTGTTTTGTCCTATTTATGTTTCTGCCTCCCTAGTGGTCCAGCTCATACTGTGGAAGAAGTCTTAGGAAATCTTATATTACTTTGTGATTAACGAGATAAAAAAAGATTTTCTTTGCCATATAAGGTCACGTAATAATCTGGAGAAAGAACAAAAGTAGGATGATTTATGATAATACGCGTTTCTTGTAAACAACTTAATTAACATTATCTGCGACAATCTTGTAAAGAAAGTGCTGTAGCTTGAATTCCGTATCAAATATAAATAATATGAAGATTAACTGAGAATCAGTGGTAATAACATTTATTGGAACTTTCAGTTAATATCGGCTATAAATTTATGCGCTCTTGGCAATGGATCAAACCTTCGTTTAACTGTTTAAAAACAAAAATGTGTAAATTCAATTGACCCATAGTGTTTAATGTTTAAAAAGAAGCATAAAGTCTTTAAAGTTAAAGAAAATTCAAGATTCAAATGTTCAGAAAAAGAAATTCATCCACTTCTTCTGAGTCCTCAAATTTACCATATATTTGAACCATAAAATGCACGTGTTACCTAAGAGGAAAAGCGTATCATATTGGGGCTACCCGAAAACTAATTCCTTACCCACGTGTTATATGTTCATGAATTTCGTGTTCTCTGTTTTGTTTTACTGGAAGAAAAAAAACCCGAGTTTCTGAGTTAAGAAACTTTGATATCCATTCCTAAGGATGACTAACTCTACCATGGAGCTAAAAAAAAAAGGCCAATCCTCTTTCCGCATTCGAATCTGCGTCATCTTTGAATCCTCTTGCGCGTCATTTAAGGGAGTCGAACATGGGCCTTTTTCACACTATGCTAGAAGGACAGTGACTATAGCCACTGTGCTACCGCGCGGTTTACCTGAGGAAAGAACAAAAGAACCAAAAAAGAGAAGCTGTATACACTGAGTGATCACGGAATTATGGCCACCTACCAGATACTTCGTAGGTCCTCCTTTTGCCCTCAGTACAGCAACTATCCGACGTGGTCTTGATTCAACAAGATGTCGGAAGCGTTTGGGAAGTAGGGCCAAGCAAGCTGTGTGTAATGCGGTCAGCAATGCAGGTATGGAGGTGATTCGTGTATCCAGACTCCTGATATGCCTTTCCATATTGTCCCGCAAGTGCTCTATGGGATTGAAATCGGCAGAGTTCGGATGCCAGTCGATATGCTGGAAGTCAGAACTGTGTTCTCAAACCGTTCCTGCACAACAAGTGCCCGATGGCTGGGCGCATTGCCATCTTGGAAAACACCATCGCCATTCGGGAAAAAGCGGAACATAGCGGAGTGTACAGAGTCAGCAAACAGTTGACAATAGCGGAGACCGCTGATACGTTGTTCCACATGCACCAGGAGTCCAAATTCCTGCCAGTGAAACATGCTCCACACCATGCAACCGCCACCACCGGCCTGCGCTTTTGATATCATGCATAATGGATCAAGAGCCTCATGTTGTTGATGCCAAATTTGTACACGGCCATCTACTGTGTGGAGTAAATAACGTGACTCATCCGACCAGCACACATTCTTCAAGTCTTCTAAAGTCCAACTTGCATGCTCTTTGCACCAGGCGAGTCTTTTACGCCGATGAACCTTGGTTAGGAGAGGATGCCATAGGGATCGTCTGCTGGTATATCCCATACGTGCGACGCATGATCATGCCAGATATTGTTCCGGGTTGGCCCATGTTGTATTGGGTAATCAACTCTTCAACAAAGCTGCGCCTCCACGAGTGGTCGTATCCGGCGCTTAGCTCTAACATCAACCTTTCGCTGACCTTTGCAGTTTTGTCGGATCGTTGTTTGACCATTTTGATGCCAGTACTATAATCACAGCGGCTCTCGAACACCCCCACAAGTTCAGCCGTTTGGGAAATCGAGGCGCCAGCTCGTCGAGCACCCACAAACTGTCCTTTATCAAAGTCTGATAAATCCTTACTTTTATCCATCATGTTCGAAATTTTTACTACTTACTGAACCACTGACACCTTATCTATGCTACATAGGTCGACTAACTCCGCACTCTCGTACCTCACGTAGTCAACGAGTCGCATTCAGTTTTCATAGAGATGGTCATAATTCAATGATCACTCAGTGTATATAACAGCTAGCCACCTACAGCTCCTATTAGACAACATCATTCTTGAAAATATTAAACTTGTTCTATGTACCAAAGTTTCAAATTATGCATTGGATTTAACTAAACGCTTTTATGGTTTAAGCCTCAGGCTGTTGTTGTTGTTATTTGGTTTTTAGGAGCATTAACAACTAAGGCCATATTGCTCCGTGGATATGAGGTGGTCATTCCCTGACCTTTCCGCATCCTCCGTATTTGGTGGTCACGGGCTCGAACCCCGGTCTAATCAAGAAGCGTGTGCTACGTACTGCTGTTTCTGGTTGCAGAGGCGCCCGCCTCAGGCTGGGTGAAAGTTTAACAACGTACAAATTTGTGCAATAGCATCATGTTAATACGCAACGCACTCTAAAATAGCTGTGAAGGGCATCGTTTTTAGGTGTGTATATCAGCTATTAAGAATTTGCTACGTACTAACTGTGAGATTCCTACATTTTGCGCAGCATTTTTGTCGTGTAAGGTTAATATGCCCAGTAATTATGTGAATTGTCGGGATGACTTCTGTTACGTATGGGGAGTAGTCCCGTTAGCTTCACGAAAGCGTCCCTTAACTCAAGCAATAATAAACACCTAGTTCTTGTACTCTGGATTTTTTAGGCGACCAGTACCAGAACTGGGCTCCACACATATACTACACTACTTGTTCATCAAAACTCAAAGCGTGGGTGAATCGAAAGGGACGTTTTATGCCTTTCGCAGTGCCCATGACATGGAGGGAGCCAACAAATCACATCACTAACTGTTGCTTCTGTATGGTGCCTTTTTAAATTAGAAAAGGGATGAAAATGAAGAAAAAGTGGACAATAACGTACCCAAATATACCATCTGAAATTCGTCCCGTGCCTAACGGTGAAGTACTACCTATTCCTGAACAACGCGACCGTTTTTCTATACCCTCTGATGAAGATGAAGACACTGAACACGAAGTAGTACAGCAGCCGTGTACGTCAAGGGTTCCACTATTTTGTCCAAACCTTTTTATTTCTGAACCAGATAAGATCACAAAAAGTGAGCACAATCACCTCACCAGGGATCTCGAATTGTCGAAGAATAAAACACAGCTTTTGGCCTCGAGGCTACAACAGTGGAATCTTCTAGATCATTCTGTGAGAGTGATAACATTTAGTAATCGAAATAAAGACTATGATAAATTCTATCAAACAGAAGGTGAACTCACTGTTTGTAAGCATTTTAATGGTCTAATGGCAGCAATGAACAATGAGGCATGTTCCTGAAGAATGGTGACTATTTATAGATGCTTCTAAGGCTAGCCTTGAGGCTGTGTTATTACACAATGAAAATATATTGCCTTCAATACATCTTGCGTATGCCGTCCACAAAAAGAAACACACGCAACATGGAGAACGTCCTCTTTGGTGTACACGATCAGAAGTATGAGTGGCAGATATGTGGTGATATTTATAGGTAAATGCCATTTTATTAAGACTAAAAAAGGGTTACACTAATTATAATATTCTCATCTCTACGAGTGGGATAGACGTTAACATCATTAACATGTCGAAAATCATTAACATTTGGAATGAAGAACGTAGCATTCGAACCTCTGGTAGATCGAAATAAAGTTTTTTGCTTTCATCCATTCATGTCAAACTGGGGCTCATGAAAAATTTCGAGAAAGCTTTGGACTTGAACGGTTCTACATTCACATACTTGCAAGAGTAATTCCCAAGACTTAGTACAGAGAAGATTAAGGTAGGCGTTTACATGAGTCCACAAATAAGGCAACTTTTCAAAGACGAACGGTATAACGTGCCCTTAGTGATAGCAAGAAATTAGCGTGGAAAACCTTTCGAAATGTTTCAACTGGTTTTATAGGAAATGTTAAAGCTGGCAACTACAGACAGTTTGTGGAAGATCTCATTTCTTCTTACGAAACACTGGGGTGCAACGTGTCATTTAAGATGCGTTTCTTGCACTCACACATGGATTTCTTCCCGCCAAACTGTGGTGCCGTCAGCTACGAACATGGTGAACGCTTCCATCAAGACATCGCAGCGATGGAATAAAGCAAAATGGAGCGCCACCATGTTAGCCGATTATTATTGGATGGTGAAAAAGGGATGCTCCCGAAGCTGAATACAGGCAAAATGTGAAAAGGTCCCGTGTTTGATAGAGGTATGTTTGTAGCTATATTGCACTGTAGCTATAACCATAAAAATACCTTGTATAAATATAAACAGTTTCCGAAAGTTATTTTCTATCTTAAAACCTTAATATTTCTGTTTCTAAATTCCTTAGATTTCCAACGATATGCTGTACGTCCACATTATCTTGTTTATTAGATGAGAAAATTTCCTTGATCACATGCTCGTATTTTACACTCTCCTGGAAAAAACTACTGCAATTTTCAGAGGTTTGAAAGATTTTCCTCTAGTATAGAGCTAAGATGAAGCTCTGTGCAAAATTTCATTTCCTTTGGTCCAGTAGAAGATAAATTATTGTTGCAATCATACAAGTATGATTGCAACAATACAAGTTACAATAATTCGCTTCTGACGGAAGCTGAATACGACGTCAAAGACTACTTTTTAACGTCAGAGACTACTTTTTTTGAAAACAAGAGCGAATCTGCCATTTTTAACCGTATTTCCTTGTTTAGCATCCCAAAATCTGCAAAGCAATCTTACTTTCATGCCCCTAAAAGATATGACCCAAAATTTGTTGTTCAGTGTGATATCCTAATCGCATTAGTTTAAAAAATCATAAAAGCGATTAACAGCAGTATTTAAAATTTGAAATGATTTTATCCCTCCCAGGATATTCACCAATACGAAAGTATCAACATGTAATAGGAGGAAATTTCGCCAGTGAATTTGAGAACGAATCCTCCTTCCCGATCTCGATTCTGAGTGTCTCTCATCTATTTGGACATGTTCTGGCGAGGATTTTGTGTGCACACACAGCGAGTGTTTCTAATGGTAGACATCATCGAAAGTTTAAAGTGATTAATTCCCATACTTGTTGCAGATTTGTTTCATTGCTGTGATATGAACATAACTTGCGTGATACTTCTTTTCAAAAGGCACTCTTCGTAAAGACCAAATTTGTTACCATCTCACTTAATCATTATCAACAAACTCCATGCGTATTGGGCACGTTTGATAATTGGGAAAGAGAGGAAAAAGGACTCTCTCTCTCTCTCTCTCTCTCTCTCTCGTAATCATTTGTACAATAATTCTGAGTTGTCAAACTTTCAGTCTTGCGTGCAAAATAACAGAATGCACCAAGTATTGTAAATAACTGGCTGTCAAGTACAGCTTCCATTAGACAACATCATTGTTACAAATGATAGCCTTGTTGACAGCAAACACCTATTAATGATTAGTTAATAATAGCAACCACCTCCAAACTACCGTATTATCACCAAAGTTTCAACCGATGCATCGAACTTGAATAATAGCCCCCGTAAACGTAAAACAACATTTTTTTTTTTTTTTTTTTTTTTTTTTGGCACGAATTTCTACAATACGCTTAGAAAATTATCAAACTCATTCAGTATATTTATGGAAATGTCAGTGATTATGTTCTAATCGCATTAGAACATAATCACTGAAACACAAGATTAGAACATAATCACTGAAAATATGAAACACAAGTATTTCATATTTCCTTTTCGGCGAAGAATAATATCCCATCTCTCAATAGAACTTAAAAATGGATTTAAGCTTGTTGATATTCACAGAATGGTGGGTTCAGTTCCAAGCCATCTCAGACAATGAAAGTAAAATATTTTCCTTTCTGTTTCTGTATTAAATAAAAAAGCACTGTAGTGTTAGGAACTAGAAGTTGCCAAGCAAAATGGAAAATATAAGAGACTTACTAACGAGACTTCTTCGGATACAAAATTCATGAAAGGGTTGAACTTTGGCCTGCTCTCTTTTCTTACACCGTGGGGTGCAGGTCGATGCGCTTTACTTCATCTGCATCATGCACTTGGGCACACAAAATCAGTTTCTGGATCTCAGGTATATGCATCTGACAGAAACAGCGTCATTCAGTAGCTTGACCTCTCCACCATTAGGCAATTCGTATTGTTACTAAAGCAATTAGAGCACCCGTACAAAGTATATAAATGGAAGCAACTAAACTGGCCTTATTGTTTCGACGAAAACAACGATCTGTATAGTATATTTTTAAGATGAATCCGTTCCAGAGCACACCATTTAGACATTAGGTTTCAAGCCACGCTGAGAACATCTATGCGACACCCGTCAGCCTGCACCTTCTCGATATTCGTATCCAAGAGCTACTCAGAGATTTACGTAATTTTTTCTTAGCGTTGATTGAATTTAGAAATTGCGTATTTTGTCCTTGAATGTCATCCTTAATTGGATTATATAGGAAATTAAATTCTTCTTTATTCATCCGTATCGATTTACTGTTTGAAGAATGTTCTGTTGAAATCATTCCGTAGAAATATTGAGACAAGACCTCAAAAATACCACAGATGTTTGGATAAAATTTTTAAATGCGTACGAAGTACGTAATACAGAAAAAAATATTAATTTTGTTTTTGCTTTGCCTCAAATGCAATGAGTGAGCGAGTATTTAGCTCAATGTTTAACGCGTGGAAAAAAGGATAGAAATAAGAATGTTGAAGGAGAACTGTTACCGAAAACCAATCCCAAAATGTCATGTAAAGAATTTTACGCATTTTGTACTAAAAAATGAAAAACTGTTAAAGAAAATTCGCTCAAATGAAAAGTATTGCTAGGTAAATATTTTCTCTTTGATAAAATAAATCAGGTTTATTGAATGTGTATTGTAAACAATTATGTAAAACATTTGATGTTAATATTTATAAAAGTTTCCTTTAGTGTTTATAACTTTTGCAATAAAATTTTCCGAATTAAACGAATTAAAGCACGGGCTATAATTCGGTTAATTTTATTTAAATTTGACTAATTTTGCATTCCACGAACTTGTAAAAAACAACAAAATATAAAAATATTTTTCGAACCGAAAACCGAACAATTTTAATAACAACCATTTTATTTCTATATTTTGTTGATTTTTTACAAGTTCGTCGCCTGCTAGTCCCCTATACAGACTTTGAGACTAAACAAACTGGTTGCCTAATGGCATGGGAGAAGTTTCAGAAAATGATACGAGATTAAGCCTGTAATTTAACTATGGCAGCGTAGTCTGCATAGAAACGGAAAGAGGAAGCTATTCTAGATAGGTTCTGGCAGAAGACGAAGTCATCTAACACCTGCTTTTCTAATCAGGGCTGATGCTTGAGCAGTGTGATGCCATTTTAGCAATCAAGTATGTTTTTTTTTTTTTTCCTAAAGTTAATATTTTATTGATACTGTTTACGTTTAAGCGCTTTTAACCGTCTGGTTGAGCATCATGCACTGAGATTTTATGTGACAAAGATGATATATCTGAAAATTTTCAACTTTTTAAAATGAAATTTGTGTATACACCTTTTTAAATTGAAATTTACGTTTTGTGCATTTTGACTTGATAACCCATTTCTAGGTTACTGTGATATTTAAGTATTTCATCTTTGGTCATGGCTTAAGTTTCCGATTTGCCAAAACAGACAAATAAAATCAAATCCGTTAATAGGGCAAAACTCCAAGTGACAAGGTATACACAGAAAACATTTCTGATTTTAGCGAACGGTGCGAAATATGATCTGAAAAATTAATTTAGAACCAACAGAAGAACTGAAACAATACTTTCGCCTTCCCTTCTGTTCCCCCGCACCCCGAATTTTCTGACCATAGTGGCAACATTTCTTCATTTCGGTCTGCACCTATGCTAGTATGCTGTCCTACACATGCACTCTACTTTACCATCAGCTAGGTCTAAAGCACAACCCGTGATTAACATGCCCCGTAGCCAAGGGACCTTCTGGAAAGATAAAATGATAGTTGATTGGCCTAGTCCCAAAACGCCAGTGAACAAATCCAAAAGTTAAACACCAAAATGTTTATTAGATTATGATAAAACGCTAGTGACAGGTAGATTTTAAATATGTCTTAGAAACAATGAACACATTTCGAATCTTAATGAGGAGTGTGATCTCTTCATGTTGAGAATGAAGCTATTTAGTGATGGAATAATATCACGTTTATTTCTTACGTAAAGGCATTTTGAGGGGGGGATGAACTGTGACAAGCAACCTGCTTGTCCTAGATTATCCGAGATACGCTATATTGGATTGAGGCCTGGAGCTCTTCCAGGCCATTTCGTACGAAATATACTATCTCTCCAAAGGTAATTCATTAAATAGGAGAGTTCTGTAAGGATGTGCATTGTTGTCTATGAAAAGAGTGTCTTAAGGTTGTTAATTCGAGTTAAAATTGTATCTCATATCATCAGTGAAGAGCACCCATTCCACTGCTTCTGGGTCCAGCTGTCATCAAATATTGAAATTGGTTGTTTTCTTTTTGTATGGAGATCAAGAGAACACAGAGAGCTGGTTTTCGTGAGAAAGACAGCTTACATCCAGAAAGCTCTGAAAAAGTCGAGATGGGAAGTTTCTGTGATGGACAGAAATTATACTTAAACAGCCACCATAGGTTTTCGAGAGACAGTTTGCGTATTTTTGAACTGATTTCGCATTCTGTTTACATTGATGAGTTGCGTTCAGCGACTTTACTTCTATTCAGGTTTCATTTGGCAATATCTCAACGTCTATCATTTGTAGAGAGCACCGAATTGTACCAATTTATAGTTCCATTATTTTTAAATAAATCACATGTTTTATTAACTTTCTTTATATTTTGTTACATACAGTATTACAACCAAAGGAAAGTGAGTCCCTTTAAGATATTCATTGCAAACAGTTCACTACAATCTTTTACATTCAAGTAATTCAGCACAAGAGTTGAGCTGTTTATCTTTTTGGCACTTAGGATTTCTGTAGAAACGTATTTACGCTGAGTAGTTTGAGCACAAATAATTTAAACCAGCATTTAGTTATGCTGTCAATAACGATACCATTTACTTATTCGAGTGTTCACTCCGCATTGTGAAAATTATTTCACCACAGCGACTCAACGAAATAAATTTTTAAACATGTGCAAGGAGATTGATTTCTAAAGTGTTATGCTTGTATAAGCAACATCGTAAAAGGATCGTTTAGATCGCGGTTTAGGGGATTATTTATAGTGTATAAATTATTAACGAACAAGGATTTTTATATATATATTTTTTTTTGGTAAATTTTATAAATGCCTTCTGCATACTATTTATTTCCACAGATCAATATTTTTTTTTCAAACGAATTAAACGTTTTCAAATGAGTGCATTAAAATGTTTGAGTTCTAAAGAATTTAAAACTACATCGATTCAAGCAAATATTTATTTTACCAACCGCCTTAATTTCCAATTAATTTAAGAGGCTATTTTTCCATTTCAGCTAATCGATTTTACAATAGTAAGAAAACGAAGATTTTTTTTTTTATTATTATTTAAATGAAATGGAGGAGCACTGACTCAGAAGCAAGAAGTTATTTGCAGGAGACATGTCGAAATCGCAAGCAATGGCAACTGAATAGTATGTAGAATTTAAAATAATGGGGTGCCATTTAACTTTTTAAAGAGAGCATCAAAAGTGCAACCGTCCAAAGGTTTCTTACAGCCTTCTGCATAGTCAATAGCAGCATTAAAAACCATCATTGCTAACATATGTCTTGAAAACACCACCTGTAATAATAATCATTGATGAAGTCTTGTGTGTAATCTGGCGATGTCCCGCAATGGGGTAGGTATCCAATCGCTTGAAATTATGTGATCGAAATAAAACACTAGTTTGTGAAATATCATAAACTACTAACTTCATACTTTCGAAAATGCATCCTGTCTGTTACACTACATGCTTTGGTGATCTGGTACTAAGCACCACCGTTATACCAAAAAAGAATACTAACACAGTCGTACTGGAACCTTCACAATCTCCAGAATCCTTCTCTATATAAGCTTGAATGTCACCATGGAGACAACAAGTCTTTGAAATAAATTCGCACACCCTGTTCCGACTCAAAAGAAGAAGATTCGAAAACTCCAATATGGAAGAGGACAGAGCGTGCCCTGGAAGCACGGGAAGTCGCACCGATCAACATGGATCTCTCAATGAAATCCATACCGAACAATATTGAGAGTCTAAAGAAAATATTCTCTTCGAACACCATTGACATCATCGACTTCCTGAACACCCACCTTGACAAATTTTCACAACAAATCATATGAACTTATTTTACTAATAAAAAAAAGTAATAATTTTTGGATATAAAATCAGAAAAGGAGGAAATCATAGACAAAAATTAAGAATTGAGAGCCGTAGTGTATCTGTAATTTGAGGGAACGGGAGAGCAAAAATCTAACTCATCTCTTAAGTGACCGAGTTACTAATAAGAATATTTATAAATATACAGTACTCTTCTTGGATACGTAATTCATAAAAAAAATGAAATCGTTTATTACTGATTAGTTTTATAAAAATTATGCCATTGACTAAATAAAGTGTCAAAGATTATAATAAAAATAGTGTCAATTAAAATAATGTAATAAAACTACAGAAGCAATCACACGTCTGCGTAATATGTAAATTTTTTTATAAAATATTTATAATTAAGAATTTTTAATACTAATATATAATTGTTACGCTGTTTCAGTTATAAACACTTTGACCAAGTGTCATTATGCTGCGTTTATTAGAGAGAAGTTAAGAAATGGTATTTTGGATGATAATCATTGTACATGTCCTTAGGGAACCTAATTTCTTTGTCAAGGCCATGACTTTTCCTTGATTGCTTCTCTCCTTCTTTTGTTCCGAAGGAAAAAATGGCCAGTTCCGAGTGAGTTACCAAAGTGCAAGTGTGGAATCATTCAATCCTCTTTATGTAGGACATATAGAGGAGGATCGAAGCAAACGGGTATAACGCTCAAGGAATCCGGGTAACTGATTACAACGATCGAATGTGGCATTTGTATGAGGGATAAAAATACCGCGAGATAGGAATGAAACGCCCACTTCTTTTGTAACACGAAACTCTAGTTACAGCGACATTTATAAGTAAGGATCGTGTTGCGTGAGTTATCATACAGCACCTGGAGAATTTAACAGTAAAATAAACACACTGGCCAGAAAATTAGAAACCTTTTACAATTGGCGTCAGCAGATGATTAAACCCTCTGTATACAAATATGATTTGTCACATGGTATGATCCAAAGTTTCTTGGTTTATGCACCAAAGTTTTCTTGGTTTTTTGGTTTATTGAGAAATAAAGGAAATAACTTGTATGTCCAAGGTAATCATTTCAAAAGTATGCAAGTGGGAGAAGAAAGGCAAATGCAGAAGTAAAAGAAAGAAATGTGGCAGAAAGTCGTTATGCCAAGAACAAGACCTCGGGAATTTAAAGCGAATTGTGCATCAGAACAGAAGTTCCAGTGTGCAGGAAATGACTGAAACATTTAATTTAGGCAAAGAAAGACCAATTTTCAAATGAAACTAAATTAAACCAAATTATGATATTAGGTCCCCTGTAAATGATTACATCTACTGAAATTTCCAAATGAACTATGCGATAGGAGTTGAACAATCTAGAATTTGGTAGTCTTGTACATATACGAAAGTTACTTCTTTTTATAAGAAAAAAAAAATAAACAAATAACCATTCTATTATTGCCTGTATGAGGAGGGAAACATGTAATTTGTATTTTATTGTCTATATATATATATTTTTTTTTTTTGTCAGTACAGCAAAAGTCTGTGGCTTTCTTGCGCTATGTGGCGAATGATATTAAAATTACTTCTTCCAGGCAGACCGACTGTATCGGGAGCTTATACGATCAAATTAGAGTATGGGTTTCAGGTATATTCATATGCCAGAAATAGCACCTCTCTGTGGTTTTACCATATTCACCAACTGGCTTTTCGTATTACTACTGGTTCAATCGGAACATCTACTCAACAAACTCTATATGTGCAAGCAAATAAACAATCCTTGTCACTTTTCAGAGGCATAATGTAAAAAGCTTTATAACACTTGTCAGACTACCAACTACCCATTCGATATTCGTGTCCAAGAGCTACTCAAAGAACTTAGCATTATGGCAGACAAAAGTGTCCGATCAGCAAGCAGCTCTTTCTCCCTGGCATGCCCAAGTTCCAGCATGCAAGTTCTCCTTTAATAGTTGAATGAAATCTGCTACACCGTCTTCCGTCTACCTTCAGTTCTATTCACCACACCAAGCTGAATATTCTACCTTCTTGCCGGATTACACAGACTGATCGACATTATCGTTGTTGCCATAGGATTTTAGGAGTATCAAAAACTAAGGCCATATTGTTCCTTATATACTGTCTCTAAAAATTGCGTGTGTTCTGTGATCAATTTTCTCTTTGCAGGGCAAAATAACCCGATTTTTCAAAAGAAAAAAACACCCTGCCTTCGCCTGAGACCGATTAAGGCTGTTCGAAGTTGGAGTCATATGTCAATTATGTTTCTGGCTTTTCAGACATTATTATACCTGAGCATATTCCCCATGAATGCAGCATATACTCTGCAGAGCTGCGTGCTGTAGTCTCAGGCGAAGAAAACATGTTTTTTTCCTACTGGAAGCTCGGGTTTTTCGTCAAGAAAACAGAATCGACCTCAGAACGTACCCAATTTACAGAAAATCTACACGGAGCAATATGGACTTAGTCGCTGATGTTCCTGAAATCCTACAACAACAACAGCACGCTATAAAGTTAGCTTTGGATCACATAAGAACTAAACTATCAGTTTATTATATACACTGATTCTTTGAGTACATCATAGGCCTTATCAGCAATAAGATACATTACTCATTCAGTTGTGTCTCGGGTGCAGCAGAAGATATGCTCTCTTTCCTAAGGTGAATTCAATATCCGCTTCTGCGGGATTACAAGCTACACCAGGATTAGCGATTCTATATCGCATTATTCCTAAAACATGCTTTAAACTGAATGCATCAATTTTAAAAATGCTCTCTGATTAATCGGAAGATGCTTATATAAAGTAGTCTATTTTATTTCTGCCTTTTATTTAATTCTCTTCATAATTTTTGACGAGATAAGTTATTTAAATGGTTATTGGAACCTTCGTTTCGTTTTTGAAATGATTTTGCCCTGAGGCATTATAATCTCAGTCGTTTTTGCACCATTAAAAGTAATGTAATCTAACCAATTCTTAAATAATAACATTTATTATTTTCAATACCTCGCTCAGAAACTTTTCAATTTAATATGGCGATCATTTTAATTTTGAAAAGATGAATTTCATATTAGACCTTTGTTTTTATTTAATGAAATGTCAGTGGCGAATATTATGCCTTTGCCACCACTAAGCTTTTAAAACTACATCTATGGCGTCGGTTAGAGTTCGCAAAAGCTTTCTTAAGACGTTGTCCTTTCGCGACAAGTGGTAGCCAAACTTCTTTATTTCAAGACCCTTAACACATTGAAGATAGACGTTATCAGAACTCCTCCTTTCTTCCTGTGGGCTTTCTCTCGGTATTGACAAGGGATATAACACCTCATGTATACGTGTGTGACAGTGAAAGGGAGACTGTAGGAGTGTTTGTGTGTGAGAGAAAGAGAAAGGTGGGGGAAGGACAAGTGAGAGATGGGAGTCAGGCTAAAATCAATTCGTTGACCTCGCTCAGTTCAAGTGGGTCTTAGATACGATGGCCTACAGGTCTATTGATCATCACTTCTAGCTTCCTTCCCACGTGGGATCGTTACTAGCTTCTTCCTCTCCCAAGCCCAGCAGCAGCAGCAGACTCATCGTGCGCTCTCCTTTAGACCTACTGAAGCACGAGAAGAAGCGGAGTGTGCGCGCGCTGCTCGCTGCAGATAGTGGGCGACAGTAGGAGATGAAATCTCTAGCATTAAGCTACCCTGTCACGTTTTTCGAAGTGGGATTTTGGCGGCCACAGATGGAAAATGAGGTGTTGAGATACTGCGAACAAATATCTTGGGTTAGCATTGGAGCAAAAGTACACATGGTTCCCCACTCTTTTCCACGCTGCTCGGCTGCTTCTAAGATCGTAAAGGATTAGGAGAGCTGCGAGGTTACAGCGAGTTTGCTGCGAAGATTTCATGTTCTGGCGGTTCTCTTTCTCTTTATGCACGAGTTTCGGAGAACATCACTATATAGAAGAGAGAGGAAAAAAAAAATAGAAAAACTCTTTAACCTAAAGTACCAAAGAAAGTTTGCGAGTTTTCATTTTTTCTGAAGAAAGCCGAAACACGTCAAGGAAAATTATTGGGATCTAGCATATTCATCAGATTTTTATTTGTAGTGGTGTGAGAATTGATCACACCGGTTTATCAGAAGTGTTCGGTTTATTTGCATTTCTACAAATAAGAGCTGCGAAAGTTGTTCTGCGCGTGTATCATACTGAACAAATTGAATGTATGCAAAAATCAGAAAGAAACATTATTGCAAAACGGAAATTGAAAATTCAGTATTTATGATTAAATAATTCACTAAAATTTTGTATTATGTGTATTTACTGTCCATATCTCATATAAAATGCATTCGCATGATTATTTGTTGATTTCTATGAAAAATCTAAAGAATGTGAAAGCGAATACCCCGTTTACTTTAAAATAAAAATTACAGTACACTCCTTTCGGATACCTACTCGCAGACTTCGCTGGATCAACACTAAAAATTAGATTACAAGCAAATCGCCAACTGAGGCGAAAACTATTCCTGCGGGGGTCTCCACAATTGCATCTACCCGAATAGGCTGTATGTTGTCGCTCTCCGAATTTATATTAACTTAAAATGATCTAAGGCATTTCTGATGGAGCTGAAAGTCATGTGATCAGCAGCAGAAGGATCACAGGATCAAAGAGAGTAAATACAGAAGTTGTAAAGTAATTTTTATGGAAATTATGATTATTAATAGAATGTGTAACTGAGTCTGTCTCCAGAGTATGTTATACAAAGCCTGGGTTCCAACTAAAGCAGTTTTAAGACATCATTGCGTTTACTCAAGGTCGACTATCAATCACTTTGTGTTGTTGTATACCATACACTTTGATGGGCGAAACCACTGAACCTTACCAAAGCAAGAGAAGTTGCAAACGTATATCAGTACGAATAGAGCTAATTTGTCAAAATACAAAAGAATGGACCAAGTGCAGAGGTACAGAAGATGTAAGAAAAACAAAAAAAATTGTTATTTGTGGTTTTAATTTCTGTCAGATTTGTCTTAATGAGATGCAAGGGCATAGAAAAGCTAATATACATAAAGCATTTGGAAAATTAAATAAATATACTTTGGAAATACTCAACTGTGAACAGAACAAGCTGAACACACCAGCAAACAGAAAATTTTCAAAGGAAAGGAAAGGAAAGGAAAGGCAAGGAAATGAAATAAAAAATAATAATTAAACAAAAATAAATAATAAAAGCGCAAATTAAAAAGAAAAATGATGCTGCTGCAAATGAGAGTAATATCAGGGACTTATTGAATTGGTATAGATTAGTAAATTACCAAATTAATTAAGAAGTAGTTAAATAAAGCAAAGCTCGCTGAATTTCACTGGGATCATTCATTGATCACATTGTACGAAAGTTGGAAAAGGTCCAGTGTTTCTTCGGACCAACCGATTTGTCTTCGCTGTTAGCGCAGTGATTATGAACACCGTCCTGCCCGCAACGGGTATAAAAGGCCCGGTTTCAATTCTCGTCAATGAAGTCAGGAACTTTTATTGGCTGTTTTTCACTTTGTGACTGACTTAGTCTGTCTCTCCCGAGGAGAGCAAGTTTTTCTCCAGGAAACTCGCGTTTATCATCTAGCAAAATGACAAACCGACCGAAACACACACGAAATTTACAAACATTATACACATGATAATTTTCGGGAAGCCTTAATTTGACATTTTTTTTTTTTTTTTAACAAGCTGATTTAACTCCCTACTGAAACTCTAAACAACATTTTAAAAAAATCAAAATCCTTTATATGCACATGACAGATTTCAATAAATAAGGTAATATATGCTCTTGTGTGAATGACTTTATTCTTACAATGATGCATTTTTTTTAACACATGAGAAAATTTTAGGACTTTGGTAGTCATTACTTATAGACGCATTATATTTCAGCACTCACCGCGACACAAACCATATCCCTGCGTAGAAGAAAGCAGTGTAAACAGCGTTATAAATAAAATAAATGTTTTGTTTATATTCCGGCACGACCACTAGTTCAGTGGAGTTTACGATAAATCAATCAATACAAACATTAATCATATTTAGCAGTCACAGACTTGAACCCTGATCCACTCAAAGAGCGTGTACAGCATTCGCGCTCCCTACCCCTCAACTACCTTGGAAACGATAACGTACTCTGCAGCTCCTGCAGTTGAAAATCGTTTCCCTTGCAGGTGCTCCTTCGGATGAAGACTAGGCAATCACTTGGTGCGAGATCAAAACTGCCTGGAGGGAAATGCAGAACCTCCCAATTGTAGCGGTATAAAAACTCATGGGTGTGATTGGTAGTGTTTGGGCTGGTGTTATGGAGTAGCAGGATGATACCTTCACCAGCAACCAGGTTGATGAGGTACCCATAAATTGCAGAAAGTAAATCACGCTGCCCATCTGTCCTTTTTTTTTTCTCCATCTTGATGTAATCTTGTCATCTTGAAACTGCAAATAAAAGGAGATTTTATATTCAAAAGTTTTATTTTATATTTTTTAAGAAAATATTTCATTAATTTGTCATCACACCTCATAATTTTCATTTCAGTTGCATTTATAACCACCATTTATTATTCTTCATACGTTGTCACTACAATCTGACCGCTCTTTCGATGCCACTACTTATGAAATCAGATGGAAGGAATCTATAAGGAATTAAGCAACCTGAAAAAGGTTGCTTAATTAAGTAGCGTAAAGTCAAAATACTTAAAAGAGAGTCTTTTAAATTAAAGTAGTTTCTCTCTCTTTTTTTTTTACTTTTTATAATAAAGAATAAACTTGAGTGATATATTCATAGATACAGAAAGACAGTTAACATATTTGGCTCATTACAACTCAAAGCGTATAACAAATTTTTTATATGATATTTTCAACAAAATATTTCATTAATTTGTTATAGTTTTTATTTCGGCTGCATTTTACAACCAGTTGCGTACTTTCTGAACAATTCCTGTAAACTGAGTATAATCGGACGCGAATGAGTGATAGCCATCATAAGTTTCCTTCGAAATCATTTTTCAGTGTTTAATATAAAGAATGCTTTCTTTATAGTTTTATCTAATCTCTAGTAGGAAACATTGTAATTTAATTTTTAAAAATATGTGAACACTTAAAACCACTTTGATTAAAAGTGGTTTTAAAACCACTCTGTTCCAAGTGATCCTCCCAAATGCCGATTATTCCATAATCGGCATTTGGAAGGATCACTTGGAACAGAGGAGCTTACAACTAATTGTTTTATAAGCAATACCTTTAACCATATTTTGTGGTCACATGAATTCCACCCTAGGTCAACTCAACAGCGTGTATACCTCTACTTTTCTCTTAACCCTGGACTACGTCTTTCGACACATTTCCATCCCTTTCGTAGATCCCGTCTCTTCGACATGCAACACACAGTTCTGAGCACAAACTTTCAGGCCTATGTTTTAAAACTAATTAATTAGTTGAATTTGCGTACCTTTGCTAAGCAAATAGGCTGCGACAAACACGTGTTTGCGCTAATACACAATTGTCTTTTCACAGAGTTGTCAGTCTGTTGACTTTTGAAGCTATTGTTGCGAATTGATTCCGCGTTGCACAGCAAATAAACAACACTTTCCAGAAGAGAAGTATAATACTATCTATTTGTAATTCACAGCGAAATGATTAGTAACTACCTGCTGTTTACTATAGTCTATTTATTTGGCATATGTACAGTGTTAAATAAATAGATTCTTATTCGTTTATCTATTGATTGCCTCTTCCTATTTAATTTTGTTTTATTTGTTTCTAAAACTGGTCCTCAAATACGAGAATCAATCTTCACATAATGATAATTATTCTCTCTCCCGGAAAGCGCTCAGTAGAGTTTCAGAATTTAACGGAACTACAACTAATACTACTACTAATAATAATAATAAACATAATAACGGATAAGACAATCCCTCACAACAGACCGGACAATAAAGACCCTTGTGGACAAGGAGAAAAAGGCTACCTGTCTGATTTACATAGCGGTATCCAACACTGGCAACCTGCAGAAAACCCATAAGGAAAAAATCAGGAAATACACCAACCTAAGACAGGAGATCAAAGAGATGTGGCATATGCCACATCTCTTTGATCATCCCGTAACTATCATCCCGATCATCGTGTCAACCGCCGGTATGGTGCCAAAGACCCTTGATAACAGATTAGCAGCAATAGGTCTCCCAGTAAACACCTACAAGGAACTCCAGAAAGTCGCAATCCTGAACACCTTTAGTCAGAGAAACTCTCTGACTATACCAACCAAACAACAGTAACAACCAACTAACAACTCGGCCAACAGTAATACCAGACATAACATCAACCACCCCGTGTACTTCGTAGCAATATCCGTCGCGAGGTGGAACCCCCAATCAGGGAGAAAGAATATAAGAGGAATAATAATAATAATAGTAGCAATAGGTCTCTCAGCGAACACCTACAAGAAACTCCAGAAATTCGCAATTATGAATACCTGTAGAATAGTCATAGGTTTCCTCGACCAACAGCAACACCAGACATAACATCAACCACATCTGTACTTGGTAGCAATACCGGTCGCTAGGTGGAACCCCCCAATCAGGGAGAAATAATATAAGAGCAATAATAATAATGATGGAGGAGATAGCCCATTAGTTACGACATTGGACTACCACCCTAATGGAATCAGCAACCTGGCATCCTACTTTTCTTAACTCTTGTACCGACAGTGCAAGGGTGGTAAGAAAAGTAAACAATTTGCTTGCATTTCAAATGCACTCCGCTCAATTTCTTTTCTGGTCTTCCGACAGAAAGATATTAGGAGAATTCTAAACAATCGTAACGACAAGAAACCTCCAGTACTGATAGAATTTCTCTACTTGGTCTCTAAACCTCTGCTCCTGATCATTCTTCTCTTCTGTGTCACTATTTTACGCTTTCTTATTGTACTTGTGTTTTTACTTCTGTTTGGAAATTGTTCATATGCAGCCAGTCTTGAAAGGGACACAAACCTCTCCCATCCAATCTAACGCTCTATTACATTTATCTCTGGTCTTTGTAAAGTAATGGAGAGAAATCCATCAATCCTCAACTCTCCTCAGCTGTCTGTAAACTTCCCATCTGATCATGTCATTACCAATATAGATTCCGTCAACTACTAATATATTAGAAGAATTCTTCTTTCTTCTACTAATATATTGGTTTATTTTGCTCATCTTTGAACAAGTTCGATGGGAGAGTTTGGTGAAACTCAACTTACTTGATAATGCTGGTGTTCTCCAAGGTTAAATTTTCCCACTCTTTTTCTTCATATATTTATGGCCATCTTCCACTGAGTAGAAATCTTATCTATAGTTTTGCTGATGCTAGCATACTACATTTCACCTTCTACTTTGAGAAACCATTAGGTGTACGACTTGCTTCGACTTCTCGGATATCCGCTACAAATTCCTTAAATGCCGATTGCCAGGCAATTGTCCGATGAGGCAAAGAAAATTTAGTTCACTTCAGACTATGTAAAACTCAGTCCTGTCTCAAATATATTCTACAGTTTTATGGTCATCTTGAACGACACTCACATTTTTAGACAAAGTCGCATATCTCTGTTAAAGAATACTCTGACTTCTTATTTTTCTTTTCGTAAGCACTTCACAAATATTGCTTCCTCTGCATTTAAAAATAGTTTTATTTTTCGCCCATGGCATTACATTTCTTCTAAACAACTAATCATTCTACAAACCTTGAGTAAATTCTAAATATGAATATTTCCCCCAGATCTAGAGATGATTCCCACAAAACTTTCCGAGCTTCTAGACTCTTCAAAAGAGGGAAGTCAGCTTAATTATTGACCTATCTCTCACAAAGTCTCTCAGCTATCTGTCTCATAGGTATTTAGTTTCTAAATATTTTCTATAGATATTATATGGGAATCCGTTTTTCTGAATTGGCATCGGTAATTCTGCTGCTGTTGTCGGAACACTTTCTGTAATCGGTAAAATCTCATTCACTGTCCAACTCTAAACTCATAAAACTGACTTTTTCTCCTCTTCATTTATCGCTTCAACTTCGGTGTCTAGAACAACCTTCCTTCAAGTATATTTCCTGAAAATTAAAATCTATAAAAATTCAAGTCACGTCAACAATTATCTTCGGTCTTCTCATCCGGTAAGCCACAAAGTACAGTATGTTATTAGTATTATTATTTTAACGGGCCCCGGGCATTACCCAAATCAGTGGTGTGTGTTCACAAGCCGATCTGTATGTGTTGCGAGCTGAAAAACTCATGAAGAGAAAAGGTAACTGTCCCCACCTGAGATCGGCTAACTACAGCCTCTGAAGATTGAAGAAGACTTTATAGATATTCCATTCATCGATGGAACTAGTAATTGATGAAACCATTACCTTGTCGCAGTGGACTGTGAAATATAGGTTCTAATACCCTTCGTATTTGGGATTTCATAACAAACTTACTACTACATAAGACATCCCCACAGAAAAAAATAAATAAAAAGAGAGGAGACGTAGCGCCTGGTGCTTTGACGTCAACACATCCTTACAGATCACACGATCCTCAGGCAGATTGCACTGTTTGAAGTGACCTGGCAGATGTGTGTGTGTGTGTGTGTGTGTGTGTGTGTGTGTGTGCAGTTGCACCATCTTGTTGGAAATACCTTCCAGGCATTCCACATAGTCCAACTCAGAAACGTTTCCAGATATTGCTGTGGCCCTTGTGAGTAGCATAGTTGATATAATCGCCGTCTTCCCCACACTGGGTCAAAACGTCCTGAGTTCGAATGCCCTAAATGAGTCGAGGAATTTTTACGAGTCTTTTTCACGAGGTGCATGAGTCAGTCAGTCTCAAGCAAGAGTTGCATGGTTTTTTTTTTATCCAGCAAACACATATCAAACACAAAACACACTCAATTTATAGATACACTACCGTACCATTAATATCCACACACCTGCCAGACACAAACTTTTATTGTGTAATTTAATATTTTGATCTGAAACCTTTTGCTTTTATGACTGCCTTCAATATTCGCGGCATACTCTCAACTAGCTTTTTATAAATGTCTGGTGATATCTTCCACCACTCGATCTTTAACGCAGCCACCGGTTCGGCCTTGTTCTTTAGGCGATCTCGACGTGCACGTACCTGACGATCGAATGCATCCCAAAGATGCTCGATAGGGTTCAGATCAGACTCTGGGTCGGCCAATCCAACTTTTCCACACCCATGTCCTCAAACCACTCTGTTACAACCCGAGCAGTATGGCATGACGCGTTGTCTTGCTGATACAGGTATGGGTCTTCCTTGAGGTATTGCCATAGTGTTGGAAGTGCATAATTGTCCAGACTGTCCTGGTATTGCACAGCATTCATGGCTTTGTCGATAATGACTAATGGGCCAAAGCCAAACCATGAAAGGAGCCCCATACCATGACACTGCCTCCACCAAACTTTACTGTTGAGAGGGAGGATGCAATCAGGAAGGAACCGTGCCCCTGGCATTCGCCACACCCAGGAACGGCCATCAGACTGGTAGAGTGCGAACCCCGACTCGTCTGTCAATAGGACTGTTTTCCACTGCTCTACTGGCGCCTCCGTAGCCAGGTGGGAAGGAGCAGTAGTGCGTAGCACACGCTTCTTGATTAGACCGGGGTTCGAGCCCGTCACCACCAAATACGAAGGATGCGGAAAGGTCACGAAATGACCACCGCATATCCCGGAGCAATATGGCCTTAGTTGCTAATGCTCCTAAAAATCAAATAACAAATAACCACTGCTCTACATTCCGGGATTCGCGCTCCTTACACCATAGTAATCGGCGTTTAGCATATGTTGAGGTGATCAGTGGCTTGTGAACATCTGCAAGACCATTGTAACCCATATCATGGAATGTCCTTCGTATTATACTAGTGCTGAAATTAGTCCCAATACTGTCACAGAGGATTTGTGTGACTTGAGACAATGCCAAATTACGATTTTCGCGCGCGCACACAGTTCTTCCCAGAATTCTCTTGTACCGCTCTGTTAGTTTTCGGCGTTTACCAGGCCGTTTTATGGCAGATTTAGTCCCATTCCTCTGCCATTTGCATATGACGCCACTAACCGTTGACTTAGGGATCCCCAGAGTGACTGCGATGTCTAATACGGAGCGCTTGCTTATGTGGCATCCTACTATCATTCCACGTTGGAAGTCTGCTAATTGTGTTGAACGTGTCATCTTGCATGCCCTGCTGCAATTGTCTGTTCGAAGCCCAGTGTGCATATTTATAGCAGGTTCTGCGACGTGTTGCGTGCATAGGACCTGTTTCCCCATCCATGGAGGGGGGGTGTCCGGATATGAATGGTAAGGCAGTGTATATTATATACGGCGCAATATGGCCTAAATTGCTAATGCACCTAAAACCATACAACAACAACAACAACAGTATCGCTGGGTGTTGGCTGTTTCTGTAAAGAATTCTGTGAAGGAAATGAGTATGAAATATAATCCCATAATTAAAGAACTCTGTTATATGGTTAATGCCGTGATTAATCAGAACTGAAATGCGTTATGGAGTGATTTCGCATGCCTGCGATGTTTTGTTAGTTGACTAATATTCCCACCTACATATCAAGTAAATTGCACTGCGTTTGGTCTTAGGACAATTACATTCCCGTCGGTACTATTGCTCGACACAAACTACACGACTGTACTCAATACTCTTGCCTATTTACTAATATATGCCGAGAGTAGGATTGACAAACGTATTTTGTTTCTCAACAGTTCTTGAGAGACAGGTGGGATTTCCCAACGTTGCATTTTCTTGACATCAGGAAGGAACTGTTTCCCCAACGGTACGTTTTACTTCTCATTTTCTTATTTCGATTGACTGACTTCGTTCTTTCTGCTGGAAAACCGGATTTTTTTGCTTTTGGTAAACCGGATTTTTGTTCTTTGTGCTGAAAAACCGGATGTCACTGTCCTAGTTAATTTAAACGATGCAGTTTTATTGATGATAATATTACATAGCGCTCCAAATACCTGATAGTATTTCCTGGTGTTTAATCTATCACGCTTTCCAATTTCTATTTGCGGTGCTCCTCCGCCTGATGCTATTTGACTCACCCGTTTGAAAAGGCCTCATTCAATGGGCCAAACAATGGATTCATGAACAAAAAACACCCAATGGGTAAACAACAGAAACGAGAAGAACAAACTACATTCAAAAAAAGACACTAAATATTACCAAACCTCACTGAGAGCGTAACGGAGAAACGGACAGTAGATACCAGATGGATAATGTGATTATTAACAAGAGCACTTCGTTTTAATAAATTGGGTCAGTGGATTTTCTATAAAAAGGAATTCAAATTCAGCAGAAAGAACAAAGTTAATAAACTTACAATTGAAGGATTATTGATGTCGCGCAAATGCAGTGTGGTTAAACTGACTTCTGTCAAGAAAACAGGTCTGACATGCGTACTGTCAGCCGTCAGGATTAGTACAGCAAACCAATTGGTTTGGGACAGTCATTCGTCCGGAATGTGATTGTCGCCAAACACAGTTGATCTCAACTATGTATTTTTTTTTTCTTTCTTTCTTTCCGAAAGTGTAATCGACATTCATGTAACGTATGGGTGCGGCGACTTTGAAACACTCTATGTGTTTAAATAAAAATTTAGAACTGGAACTTGTTGTTTCGGTATACACAACAAAGAATATTTTAAAACATGGTTTTACTCGACTATTTTGAAGACGTACGCTTGAAGCCTTGTTCTAAATATTTGCCGATCCTCTCTTGAACTTAATCTGGGTTAGTATGCAGAATAACGCAACGTCATAACCAGATTTAAAGCGAGTCTGGGGTTTCTAATTCCACACATATTCTTTTTGTAATTATGCATAAAATAACTCACGAAAATAACAGGAAACGACCCCTTTATTTTGTAGGGAGATAACAACAACACAAAGATTTCAAAAATTTAGCTGTGAGCTGGATAGTCATTTGGACAGTCAGCCAAAAAAAAAAAAAAAAAAAAAAAAAAAAATCGAAAAGAGAGAAAAATGACAAGTACAATGACCTTTTTCAAGGAGTAGAAGTAATGGTTGAGGTGAGCTCTGTAAGTATTTCTTTTTTGATAACTAAAGGAGCGCACTGAAATATAAAGATTTCTATTAAAACTGTAGCTGCCATCGTATCAGAAATGACAGGAAACCATAAAAACGAGCTCCATCCGAATGGCTCTTGTAATTTAACTTCAGTAGGTCGTTCTATACTTAGAAACAATTGGCATAAATCACTAGTTTTATGGGGTTTGTCTGCTGCAATAAGAAGAAAATATAAATATACCTGGTTTCCAAAAGTTACGCAAGAAATACAAAAACCGAATAACTTTAATATATATTTAGGAAAATATGCGATTTGATGTGAAAAAAATGTGCACAAAACGCACATGAGTAATTTATTGACTAATTATCCTGCAAATATGGATAGAAAAATATGAAAAATAAAAATTGCATTCAGAGAATAAATACATGATTAGCAAGCTCTGATATGTGTCTACCTGACGATACTGTGAATACATTTATAAGTTATTAAAGAGGTAATTTCCAATTCTGGAAAGAACGTTATAAGCTCGTGAAGGAATATTGATTTCAGTTCATATTATGACAATCGGGTAACGTATAGGCTTTCATATAGCTCATATCCCAACTTAATGGATATTGTCCCACCAGGCGTATCTTCAATGGTTTTGGACATGTCCTATACTAAATAACGTTTGAATCTAGTTACTTGCAAAAAGAACAAGTATGTGTTCGAGGATCTCATCCCAATAGCTCTGACCTATTAAGTTCTCGCCTACAGGAACATTCGTTCTGGAGACCATGATGTTCACAGCACATTCTCTCGTCATCAGTCCATAACTTTCATATCTATAATGCTACGCATGAGTTGGACTTATTTGTTGCCTGTAGATGAAGAATCACAAAGAATAAGTTGGTAGACGGAATATTGTGAAGAGCATGCAATCAGTGGTTTGTGATCCTAAGCCAGATAACGGTTCCAGTTGAAACCGACTGTTATTGATATTGCTGTTAAAGGAAAGATGAGTGGGATATTTTTTACTTTCTTGAATATGAAGAACGTCAAGAGCGTCATGATTTAATTTTTTTGTGTCGACTGTAAATTTAATTTCAGTGTAAAAAGGCATATAATCTTCAATTATTAGAGTTATTATGTTATTATGCAACTATTATGTTATTCAGATTCGTGGAAAATATACAGTGATATTTTAGTTTTCTAAAGTATCAGCTCTCGTGACTAGCACAGTTGGTATAAGTCTTCCCAAAGCCGGTGGTAAAGACCTGATTTCGAATCCTGTCAATGACACCAAGAATTTTAATGGGCCTTTTTAACAACGTGTCTGGTTTATTCGGTCTCAGGTGAGTTTAGCATGATTTTTTCTCAGGGAAACCAGGTTTTTCATCCAACAAACAAAAGAGACAACAGAACACACACAATTTAGAGGCAATATAAACGGCGCAATATGACCTAAGTTTCTGATGCTTCTAAAAACTCCACAACAACTCGAAGGTGTGAAGAATATAATATTTTAAATCGAGGAGGATGTGAAATTGAATAAACCATAAATTCTGTAATACAGTTTGTGTAAGGAAAACACAAGTTAATATTTGAATTTTGTCAAAATGTATTTCTTTGCAGGATTTATCTAGTGACACAATCCATTATCTAAAACATGCAACATTAAGTGTGCCACTGGCTACGTTTCGGGATTCTTGATAAATCATGACCTCAGGAGAGTACTGGAGTTTTAGCATTTTGTAAAGCCTAATGATACGAAATCCATACCTGACTTCAGGTCTCACTTTGGGCTTAGCCATAGGAAGATTTGATTTATGCAAATCAAATTCATAGCAAGCTTCCTCGTTGCTAGTTTTATGACTTTTATCCATATAATGATAAGACAGACAATTGTCAGAAAATTTAAAATATAGACGTTAACTATAAATATAATTTTCAGAGAACTTTAATATTGTTCTTACAAGATTTTCGTCTAGAAAAAAAAAAACAGAAAAAACAGTAATTTGAAAGAAAACTGAACATTTTCCTTCAAAATATTAAATTTAAAACGTAAACATAAAGTCATTACAAACAACTATTTCACGTTGACTTAAATCGAAGTTCCACCGTAATTAAAAGTTTCGTTCCCTGGTATCTTACTGACAGAAAGTTGATATTCTTTGTGGGTCGAAATGAAAGTAGTTTATTCCTCTCATCAGATCGGTTTCAAAAAGTGCTTCATTTCTATCTTTAAGAAGATTGTTATGTGCCTTCTTTATTTTTACCTTAATAGATTATTTCTAACGAAGCGCCTCATTATTTTGATAAATTCCCTCAGTGGATAGAATAAGAAAAAAAATGATATAGGTTTCTGTATTTGTAGTTATTTTTAACGGAACAGTTTCCAAAGACAACATTTAATAGCTGCATATTTTTTTTTGGAAATCTGTGTCCTACAGAAAAAGAAATTGTGGATTATGACAAAGAAAACCGGTTTGTTGAAATTTTTTTTTAGGAAAAAACCAAATATTACTGTTATAATTCTTCACCGTTTGTGGCTTTAATGCTGCTTCTTTCTTTTGGCTTAAATATTGGCATTGGGCCAGAAAAAATATATCACTAGTAAATTTTATTCTCTCAAAATAAAAGTAGAAATTTAGTCGGGATTAAAACCGATATATTTCACTTAACCTATTTAAATATTTGACGCGTTAAAAGTAATTAATACTTTCCTGGAAAAACAGTATTAAACTGAAATTTATTTCTTTAAACTCTTAAGTTTTTTCATTTCTTGAGAAAAAGGCCCTTTGAAATATTAATTTTTCTCAAAAAAAGGGAACGCACGACGTGTACCGTATATCTTCTCTAGCTGCAGCTTTCAAAACAGAATAATAATTCCAGACAAAGGTTTCCCAGTATGTTATTCGTAAAAAGTTCTTTCCAGCCCGCCACTTAAATTTATTTGATTTGAAACAAATTTAGCAACAAACCAAGCACTTTATGGAACGGATCTATGTTTTAAACTGTCCAAACCATTTAGAAAACTGACCTTACAGTTCGTCTGATCCATTTCCATGAGGTTAACGAATGTAAGATCAGATTCCACTTCATAAGATTTCTGACAGCAACTCTTCTTGCCACCTTTTACAATTTAAATTATTTTCAATGAAAAACATGCCATCATCATATCAGTTATAGCATCTGGTTGTAACTTTCGGCGTAATGCACTAAGTATTGATAACAATGTACAATTCATCATGAACTAAACCATGTGCTTCTATTCTCAGCCATTTCATTCAGAAGCCACTAATCTTAGTCATTGTGAATGAGGTCTTTATTTTAGAGTACATTAAGGTAGTTGAGGAATTAATTAACATTAATGAAGCTTGTTTAATTATACCGCCGTTACTCTCTGAAACGGGTTTCTGTACTTCGCATCGCAGTAATCGTAATTTATAAATGAGAAAATGATAAATGTATTCTTTATTGGATATTCCGAAATATATAAAGCGATTTGCAATTGTATTTTAATTTTGTAGAACTGTTACAACTAAATAAGAAAGTTTCAATTTATTCTTTGTTATTTACTAAGTTATTAACTCGGAGGAAATATTATTCGAAATCCCAACATCTTTCTTCAGATAAAAGTTGTTCAAGGATATAGTTGGAACTATGCAGATATCAAGATAGTTATCAGATTCATCATTGCGTATGACACCATTGGAAAGTTTATTATGAAAAATTTTATACAAAGTTAAAGTGAAATATACTTTGTCTTCTTTCTGTGGGCTTAAAAAGAATAAGAAAAAAAACCCAGCAATATAGATATTTAGAGGGCCTAACGTATTATAAGGTTTGTTAAAAATAGAAAATTAACTATTCTAAAACTGAAGATGATATTGAGAAAAGTAAGTCTTTCTATAATATGCATAAAATAAAATATATAAGCTTAAGTAAATCGTGGGATTCTTGGATATAGGCTTACAAAGCGCTGAAAAGAAATAACGATGTATTTATTTTATTACTATTATATTTTATTGTGAAGTTGTTTTGGTAAAATGTTTCCACATTTATACGTTCTATTTATCTTTTATTGCGGTCTCATCAATTGCGTAGGTGGACTACATCTACGATGCTTGAAGAGGAACGATATTAATGCAGAAATAATTAATTATTTCTGCATTAACTTTGAAGCATTATTTAATTAATATTAATGGAATAAAGGTAGTTTTATTAATAATAAAACTAATGAGGTAAATTTATCTTTACTGTGTGCGTGGGAAGGAATTGCACTAAACCAGATGTTATCCTTTTATGGACTTTGGGCTGTCCTTCAGTACAAGTACGTCAAGCTAATTTCTACCTCAGATCGATATGTCATTCGGGTATCTTAGAAAAAGACAGAAAATATGCAGAGGTAAATGTAAACTTCAAAAACTTTTGATATGCCAAATAATGTAATTATAAAATGTAATTATAATAGAAAAGGGTGGAAAAGAATTAGCAAATTTCAGCATCATTTGAGAGAATAGTGGATTATGTTGTTTTCACAGAGAATATACTTTTTTTGTATTTCTTGGAAAACTGATACAGCAGTCTTTGGAAGAACACCTGATATAATGTAAACATTTGTCGAATAAGCAAGGCAGTCCATAATTTCAAGCCGGCTAAGAAATTTTTTTTAGCATCAAACCTATAAAATATAGATACAGCCAATGTGGTCATCTCTTTTAAGAACAACTTGTATTTCTTGAAATTTTATAAGAGTAATTATAATGTACTTATTTTCTTATAATTGCGCATTTAAGTGCATAATTCGTAATAAAGGAAAATAATTTTAAAACGGTGTTAGGATTTATCTCACCATAAAATCTCCTCTGAAATCCAATTTTCCAAAACTAAAATTATTTATTTTGTTTAAAAATTAGCTAATTAATCCAAAATAACATAATTAATTCCATAAAAATAAATGAGACACTACTGTTTTATTTTTATGTTTAAACAGGAATTTTCATACACTAAGGTGCGGAATTGAAATACGAATACGTCTTTCTTGTGCATTTAAACACACGTTACGTTACACAAATTCTTCTTTTTCATCTCTGGCACTCCATTCCGCTCCATCTTAGTTTAGTTAGTTTATGAACTGTGACGTTTTAATGGCAAGTTGCCAAAGTGAAATGGAAAACGTAGAATCTTAATTAAACGATGGTATGGGTATGAGAAAGATGCAGAGATCCCTTCAAACAGTACTTTTCTTCCAGTGTAAGCCTGTATTTTTATGTCATTTATTCCCATCTTGTATTCGCACCTAGTTAGTGAAGTGGAAACTTTATAAATATTTACTGCGTGTTCCCCCAGAGCTACTTTTGTAGCTAAAAAGCAATATGCATTTCGCAGGTGCACATACAACGTCTGTTCGAAAAGTATCGAAGATGATGGACTGGAGTGACAACGGATAGCAAATGATCGCAGCGATCTTACAGGGGATTTTCTGTATCTTTTTATGGTGGGCTTTAAGAAGATCATGACTTAACAGTACGTTAGACTGCCGTTTGTCCATCAATCATTACTCGCACAAGACCTAGAATAGAGTCGCCAAGGTGCTGAAAAGTAACACAAGGAATATTGGACCATTCATGTAAAAAAAAAAAAAAACTGTCATCAATTTGGGAGAGTCGTTAATGATCAGTGCCAAGCAGGGCTCATTCAGGATAACCTGAACCGATTTCAAGAATGGTTAGAAAAGTGACCCCTGTGTTTTAATGCAGCAAAATTCAAGGTGTCTTACATTTGGTGAAAACAACCCAAACCAAACAGTAGAAGAAGAACGGGATCGGGAAGTTACGATATGGGCAGATATGAAGTTTTCTGAGCAGCGTAAACAGGCGGCTAGGAAAGCCCATTGTGTCCTATCGATGGTTTGTCGAACAGTATCTTGTAGAGATAGGGAGATCATAGTCTCGCTGTATAAAGGCAATTGTAAGACCGCGTTTGGATTGCTATCTCCAAGTACGGAGTCTTCATAAAAAAAGTTGAACTTCTGGAAAGGGTTCAAAGATGGGCAACTCGCAGTTTGATATCAGGAAAAGGGCGACCGTTCGAGGAAAGACTTCGATTATGTGGGGTACAGCTTAGCGACTACATTGATTGAGGTTTAGAAGGCTCTGATGAAGTTAGTAAAATGAATGAAAGCGGAATTATTATTATTATTATTATAATTCTTACAGTTAAAAAGAATCCTTCAATCTGAAAGACCTGATGTCACAATAAAGTAATTCTATCACCTCTGCCGTCACAGCAGAGATAGCCCAAGTCTGGTCGAGATTGGAGCTTGTCCTCTTCAACCTCCACGTAGAACATGAACGAACAAAGGACAAATTAGACGCCAAGTTTGAGGGAAGGGGAAATAAAATGCTACAGTGTCCCCTCTCCTACGCTGGTGCGCTAAGTACCACAGCTACTGTAGCTTCATATACCAGCAAACCTCCAGCCCAAAATAATTCGATCTTCTACTCTAATAAGGCTGTTAAAACTACTGATGTACAGAAGTAATCCCAAGACTTGAAAAACTGCGAGAATAAAGTCCCTCAGGAAGACTCGCAACGTTGGAGTAATTATTAAGACAGACACAAAGCAAGAGGCAAAATCGGTCGTCTCCAACCGAACAGTTACCTCTCTTGTCCTGACCTCAGAGTTTCCCAAGATGAAAAGGCTCACGTCTCATATCAGACGTGGACAAAGACCTTACTCGGGGCCACATCATGGATGAGGTAGTTCACCCCAAATTCCAAGATTCTTTTAACATCCCTGAAGCGCGAAACCACTTCAAGCCTAAGTATAAGACTAACTCTAAGACCTCACAATACTGAAACTGGGCTATAGAGCTATCTCCACAAGCTTGGAACCTACTTCAGCAACAATATCGAATTTTCATAGGGTGGCGGCGCCATCCTTGCAGTGAGCACGTGCCAGTCCCCAATGCTTCAAGTGTTGCAAGTTCGGGTATACCACCCACACTTGCACTCAATCAGAGCCCATGTGTGGTCACTGTGCCCAGAAAAGGCATGATTTCAACAAGTCCTAACAAGTCTTCTGACATAGTATGAGAGAACTCCAAGGAGCTAAAATTCATGCAGTTCACTCAATTAGAGATACTAAATGTCCCGTTTACATTAAACCTAAGCAAAACCAACAGACGAAGACCGGCTATGGAAGCACTGCTTAAACAATATCACTACAATGTCACTGCTTAAACAATATCACTTCACATTACTGCAACTATACGTCCAACGAGCAGGAGCCTCCCAGCCAAGTGATCAGGAACAGAGTGCGTAGCACACGCTTCTTGATTAGCCCGAGGCTCGAGCCCATGACCACCAAATACGGAGGATGCGGAAAGGTCAAGGAATGACCACCGCATATCCCCGGAGCAATATGGCCTTAATTGCCAATGCTCCTACAAACCAAATAACAACAACGTCCAACGAACACTTGCAGTCGCTCGTCATGTCTGACCCAAAGGCGATGAATAAAATATAGTAAAGATGTATTTTTACCACAGGAGCCTTATACCCATGCAAAACAAGTCAGAGGATATCCATTAACTTATAAAATTATTCAAACTGACAAAGGTGCCCCCTGGCCTGAAATAGCTGAAAAAATGCTCATCCTAAATATCACAATAACAAAAATACACAGATGAGCCAAAACATTGTGACCAGTGAGTAGTTAAGGAACAGAAGCAACAGTAGGCGAACTAAGGCGCGTGCGCTGGTCGGGACACTATAAAAAACACCTGACACTGAGCTCCGTTAATCAACGTTACTTTTGTTCTTCACATGGGAAAGGCAACGGACTTAAGCGAATTTGGCAAAGGCCAAATTGTAATGGCCAAACGACAGAGTCGGAGTATATCCCAAACGGCACGGCTGGTGGGTTGCTCATGGTCAGACGTGGTTAGTATTTACGGAAAATGGCCTGAGGAGGGAAAACCCACTAACCACCGGCGAGGTGTTGGACGATCACGGCTCATCGATGCTCGAGGTGAGCAAAGGCTCTCCTGGATGGTACCTGGCAAGTGAAGGGCGGCTGTGGCGCAACTAACCGATAATTAGAATGATAATGACAGGAGTAATGTGTCACAACACACAGCACATCAAACCCTACTGAAAATGGGGCTGCTCCGAGTGCCCATGCTAACCACAGATGGAGTCTGCAGAGGTGTAGCACAGCGGTATCGTCACCGTCCTTCCCACATCGGGTGGAAAAGGCCTGGGTTCGAATCCCGTCGATGACGCGAGGAACTTTAATGGCCTTTTTTCACTCCGTGGCTGAGTTAGTCAGTCTCAGGTGTAGATAGCAAGGTTTTTCCCCAGAAACTGGGTTTTTTTCTTCCAGCAAAACAGGAAATCGACCAGAGAACACACACAATTTACAGCAAACCCAAGCACGGTACTAAGTACTATAGGTTTAATACCTCTCGTGTTTGGGGTTCTCATAAAAAAAAAAAAAAAAAAAGACACAAATACGGGTTAAAGTATTCAATTACGGGCAACCCTAAATAATAATTTGATTTTTTTTTTTTGCACCATATGGACAGCCGGGTATGTGTGCGTCGTTTACCTGGGGAATGATGGCGCCTGGATTCACTGTGAGACGAAAACAAGCCGGTGGCAGCGCTGTCATGCTTTGGGCGATTTCTGCTGGGATACCCTGGGTCCAGTCATCCATGTGCACTCTGACGTCTACCACCTACTAAAACAACGTTGGGCCCCATCAGGGGCCCAGTGGCTAATAGGCCAGAAGTACACGACATTACACACCACAGAATCCACACACTTTTAAATCTCTGGCCTTTACAGCGTACTCTATCACATGACAATGAAAACTACGTGGAGATGGGGGGAAACCCCTGGTGCCGTTTGACCCTAAACACACTTTACATTTTACACCTAAATATTATTGCTGACCAGGTACACTCTTTCATGGCAATGGTTCCCCTCTGGCTGTGCCGTCTTTCAGCAGGATAATGCACCATGCCATACACCGTTCGGATTATTCGAGACTGGTTCGCGGAACATGAAGTTCATGTTCCTCAAATCAGTTCATATTCCTGGCCTCCAAATTCCCCAGACATCAATTCCATCGAACGTCCGTGGTTTGTGTTGGAATAGCAACTCCGATCTGCGGCGTCTCAACCATGGACCTTGCAGGAGTTAAAGGATCAGCTGGTTATGTGTTGGTACCAGATACCACAAAACACATTTAGAAATCTTGTAGCGTCCATGCCTCGCTTTGTACGAGCTGTTTTGGCTGCACGTGGTGGACCAACATCGTATTAGGTAGGTATCAATGATAAATTTCATAAATCACAAAATTTTACAAGGATACGATTCCCGTTACGGGCATGCGGAGGAATCTAATTGGAGACATTATATTTACTGACATGCAAACTGGTAAAACATAGAAAAACTGCATAAAATGCATAGAAATACATAGACCTACAATGCAGTACATAGAACGACAATGCAGTACATAGAACGACAATGCAGTATCTATAACATCCATAGAAATACAAAAATCACATCGAATACTGTATATCGCTTTCTCCAGCATAAGATTAACCTGAATAGCTTTGTGTTATCAATAATTGCATTTGAACTAGATCTTCTGAGATACTGATGATACCCCGTACCGTAGAGCACGATCCGACTTTAACCTGACAAACCGATTGAGCCAGTCTGGCCCTTTTTCACCTGGAGTCATTTTTGGTTTTAATGACAGTTACCGGAATGGTGACAGCACGTGAATATGGATTTTCTCTTTTTTTCCCTGTAGGCCGAAACACTTGACTACAGATTAAAATCAATGTCGGCGGAGCTCAGTGCGCAGATGGTGCTTTTGGGAAAGTGCCGCTGGAAGGTCGAGAGTTTCTGCAGGTTTGAGCAGAGCACTAGAGGGTTTCTGAGAGCTCTATCCGGGTTTTTCCAGCCCACGAATTACTAGATGTTGATGAAGTCGTGAACTGCGGGGCACAGATTGAGTGCCATTGTGTGCTTCCGCCCATATGTCAAGTGCCGGGCAGTTGTAGCTTAGATTTTTACAGTGCTGTGATCTTGATGTCGTTTAGAGAAAGTGAGCCCAATTGTTGGCCCACCTGAGGACCCAGAATTCTAGATCCCAAAGCATCTTTAGGCTGGACAAAGGAGCTGCAAACCAGTCTTGAATACCGTAATCGATGTGGTAGAACAGAAATTTCCTGATTGTTTCTTCATTTTTCTATATATGTATTTTGCAATTTGTAATTTTTCTATGAATGTATGATTTCTGTATCTGTGTAATTTTTCCTCTATATTTATATACCTTATTTTTGCTGATATTTTATCCTCTGTTACACTCCAATAAGTTTAGTTGGATGTATGTATGAGCTACCCTCCTAGATAATTTCTGTATAGGGATGTTTGTTGAATAAACAGATAATAATAATAATAATTTTGTGATCTACAGAGGTCGAGTTTCAGGCCCAAGAAGGCCAGTAGCCCTTTTGAGCACAGTTTCTGGATTTGATCCTTATAAGTCAGGTTTTTATCCATTATCTCTTTGCACGGTGTATGCTCATGTTATCGTCCGTCTTGGTGATTTCTACCTAATTTCATTATAGTGTAGACCAAGTAAGGACATCACTACAACAATTGCCTATATCGAAGCAGTTCTAGAAGCACTCCCAAAAGTATAAAATTATCTTTGGTGCAGACGTTAGCTGCTGCTTTCGAGCCTGGTATAGGAACACTGCTGATCGTACAGGTATCGTAAATGGGAGGCCATTGAAATATTTCCTGGCCACAACGTCATTTGTTTGTTATACTGAATAGATCTCATAAACGTTCTACTTACTCCAATACCCAGTGGGATTCTACCATCGACGTAATAATTGCAACGAGATCTATCTCTAGCAAGATCACAAAGTGCAAATGTAAATGAAGCATGGACCACTTCGGACCACATGGTAATCACTTATAAGCTCCATCGACCAAACGCCAACACAGCATCAGATCATCAACCCATATGCACTTACCAAGGCCAGTTGGGACTTATTTTCTAGTTCACTGCAGTCGTCTTCCCAGTAGCTTAATCCAGCTGTTCTCTCTCAGAAATGAGCGCCAACGATAATCAGAAGTTTATAACAATAATAATTACTATTGCCCGCAACCAGCCGATCCGAAGGAAGAACCCTAAATCAACTGCCGTCCTATGGCGAATCCCTGAGTTTCAGCGCCTCCATCCACACCAAGCATTTCAACCGGCTCACTCGTTGTGGTCCCTCAGTGAAGTTATTGCCCTCCATATAGAATACCGTCGTGTTAGGAATGACTATAAGTCGCTTATAAAACAGCAGAAAATGGACTCCTGGGAGCGACTTGTTTCCACTACAGGAAAGTCGGACTTTTGGGGAGTGGTGTATTGCATCACCATCAGCAGGCTGACCACGGGTGAGACAACTAATTCTACTCTCAGGCTCCAACGTGGTATGACTACATCCTGGGAAGAATTTATAATATCCTCAACGCCTTATTTATTAACGATGTGAAACGTCAAACAGCTCAACAACAGGAAATCTGCCACTTCAACAGCACTTGTTACAACGAAGTAACTGAAGCTCTATTCACCGTGGAGGAAGTGCAGTAGGCCCTCGCTCACATGAACGAAAAAAAATGCCTGGACCAAACCTCATAGAACCTGAAATCCTTATAAGGCAGCACAAAGCTAGCCCTAGTTCCTCTTTGGATCTTAAACTTTGGTTACATCCCGGAAGAATGGAGAACTGCAAATGTTCGACTCATACTTAAGAACCCATCCAAACCATCCGAGCAACCAAACTCTTACCGGTCTGTTGCTCTTTTATCCACGACAAGCAAGCTCTTCGAAAGGCTCCTCCAACTGCGGCAATAAGGAAATTACATCAACGCTGGCAATGTTATCTTCAATTCGTTTTTTGCCCGGGACGATGCACAGAGGACGCTCTCCACCAATTAATCACGGCAGCCACAATAAAAACACATAAATATTACCTTGTAATTACAATACATTTCGCTGGGATATTTGATATACTTTGGTGGGCAAGCATCCTCCAAAGAGTGTGACATACTCCACTCAGCGTGTACAAGTGTATCCAAACATACCTATATAACCGGAAGATTACAGTTTCCACTCTATACAGAAGCCTCACGCTCTCTACCTACGGAGGATGTCCCAGAGCTCGGTTGTAATATCTTTATTGCAATCAGCGAAAATAAGTAAATTTTACCTGTATGCCTGATGCAATGCCCATAACAGCAAAAATGCTAGGGGTTTAACTTAGAAATGAACAAAACTTTATAAACAAAAAATTAAGTTGTAAACACATGAAAACAGATTTTTTTTTTTTTTTTTTTTTACAATAACAACAAACCAATCAAGGAAAAATAGTGACAGTCATTCGGTTGAAGATGAGAGCTGCTCCCTGATGATACATCTTCTGTAGGCTTTGACCTCAATGAATTTCTTGTAGTCAGCATCCATATCTTGTACATTTTGGAGCATCTCCATTGGCAGGAATCTGTCGCTTTTCCTGAGCCTCCACGCCACGGACTGTAAATAAGGGAGGGCCCTGAAGGGTCTCGGAAGGATTCTCTGAGAACAAATCTGCCAAAAACTTGGCGTGTTGATTTCACTCGCTATAATTTTAATGGTGACGAGTAAGCGGAGGGTGAAGATCCGTTCTGAGACTTTTCTGTAGTTTAGAAGTTTGGTCTATTCACCGTGGAGGAAGTGAATAGACCAAACACTCCAGCTCCGCAGATGAAAGACGCAAAGAGATCACCAGAGTCAAAGTAGACCTTACGAGGTGTGGCTACCCCATCGACGTCCTTGACAGGTGTGATCTACAAGCACGCGACAACGTGACGACCAACAGCAACGCCAACAGTGACGAGTCATCCACGAGGGCATTCATCCCATACTACCCCAACCTGTCACAGCAGATCGGTAGAATCCTAAGATCGCATGGGATAAAGTGCATCCAACTCCCAGGCAAGAAACTGCGTTCTCTCCTTTCCAACATAAAAACACCTGTCCCCACCCTTCTACAGAGTGGTTTGGTCTATCGCATCTCTTGCCGCGACTGCACGAGCTGCTACTTTGGAGAGACTGGACGTCGACTCGAGAAACGTCTCTCAGAACATAAAAGGGCGATCCGTTTGGCAGATGTAGAACACTCAGCTATCGCCGAGCATGTCTGGACAACCCACCACGACATCGACCCACACCGCGATGTCGTGGTTGTGGACAGGTCCCACCATTACCTGAGGCGTACCTGGTTGGAATCGCTAAATATAAAATGCTCGGACACCGCTTTGAACAGGAACAGTGGTTGTCAAGTTAACCCCATCACAGAGTCAGTAATTCTATCCATAGACAAACGCTGGCTACGTCACCACCATACGTCACAGCCACAAACATCAATAAACAATTAACCACGTGCCTCACGCACCATCCTGGCAGTGCATCTCTATTCCAACTGCCATTCAAGTATTTTAATCCGATGAAGGCTGCCACCTAGCCGAAAGCTAATTTATTTATTGTAGTTTTATTCATGCTCTGTGTAACAAAATAAAAATAAATTTTCGCATTAGAAGTTTGGTCATTTCTGAAGTATGTGTAAGTGGTGGAAGCTTGTGCTTGAAGAGCACCCACCGAAGAAGCCAGTACTCATCAGATGAGATGGTTTTGTAGCGTGGTTTTTGCTGCCGACGCCCAGATTTCAGATCCGTAGGTAATGACTGGCTGAAGAAACCTGTAAATATATTGGTGGTGTACCAGGACTCTGTGACATGAAGGAGGTGTTGTTTGGCAAGCCATCTGGATCGGCAGACCTTGTTGGGAATATCTACCACATGGTGTTTAAAGCTGAGCTTAGGGTCAAAGATGACCCCGAGATCTCTGTGCTTGGTTACTGGAGGGATGGAGGTTCCATGGATTTTCAGGTTTAGTTGAGTTGGGTGTGATTTGAGTGAGAACACCATTTATGCAGATTTATTTGGGTTAATCTGGAGAGAGAACTGTGCTAAGTACGTAACAATAGATTTTAGGCTGTTGTTGATAGTGTCAGAAGTAGTCTCAGGTTGGTCGGTCCCATGGATCCGATAGAGCAGCTTCAAATCATCTGCGTAGCTGAGAAAATCCATTTCCTGTCATAGGAATGGGTGGATGGCAGCAGTAAAGACAGAACTCCGCCCTAGAGAACACCTACACTGACTTTCCTAGTGAAAGATTTTTTATTCACCGTAATAGTAAGAAGCGACTTTAAGAATTCAAGCATATTTCCTTTAATCTGGTATCCCTCCTCACATAGCTGAAGGAGGGGCTGGACGTCAATGCAGTCGAAGACAGACTGGATGTCTAGGTACACAACTGTCATTTCCTCCCTGTCTAGTAGAGCCTCCAGAATGGTGTTAGTGGTTGCCAGCAGGTTGGTGATGGTGGACCTGCGTTTCAGTGCATAAGAGATAAATTGTGAATTGCATGGGAGAACCTGGTTGGTTAAGATGGGAAGAAGGCACTTCTCCATAACTTTTTTGGGCCATTTCCTCTGGAACATTGTTCTAGATGAGCTTCTTGCTCTTGACGTCGCTGACGACCTCACCATATCGGTCGCTGCAGACTCAAGAGCATCTCTTTAAGCCATCGCTAATAACTAGGCATGATTTATCAATCACAAATTGTCTTCCATGGATGTGATAGATAACGCGTATTGTTCTTGTGGACAGATCGAGCACTGGAACCATGTACTATACCTCTTCACATTCTATCAGAACCTTAGTAGCATATTTTACACTAGGATCCAAGACTTACCACTGGGACATGAACACTTGCTCATTACAGAAGAACAGTACTATCATTCATTAGCTGCTAATCTCGGTCTTATTTACTAACGGGATTTGCTAACCCTGTCTTCGGACAGAATACAATTCTAGTAGTCTTTGACCATCACCCTGCTCCCTTGATGTGTGACTTCCTTTCCGTTCCCGGGACTTGTTCGCCTCCCCTTTCTTTTGCCTGGTGGAGAAAATTTGCTCCACCAAACTCGGGTGGCTGCCTTCTCCACAGCCACTGCACTTTCTCCCAGCTTTACTCCCTCCTTGTACTATTTCCCCGTGATAGACTGTAGACGATAACATATACAGGGTGTTTCAGTTAAACGTTTCAGAACATCCTGACAACTCGAAATCATATAGCAATGTGGGGTCGGAAATGCTTTCCTGAAGCGGTATTGTACACAGAAGTCGTCGTGCGACGTCGTGCAGCACAGATTCGATGTTCGGTCAATGTATGGGCCGGTATTATGGGAGATCACCTCATCGGACCTTACCTGTTACCGTGTCGTCTAACCGGACCTATCTACTTGATCTTTCTGCAGCAAGTATTGCCACAACTTTTGAGAGATGAACAGATTTCTGCATCGACGCAACAGACAATGTGGTTCCAACACGATGGAGCCCCTGCCCATTATAGCGGAGATGTTCGTAACTACCTGGATGTCACATTTGGTCAACAGTGGATCGGACGTGGTGGTCCCGTGCGTTGGCCTGCTCGGTCACCCGACCTATCATGTCTTGATTTTTATTTCTGGGGTCATATGAAATCGCTAGTTTATGACACCCCTGTTGACAATGCTGAGGAGCTGGTTGCAAGAATCGCAGTAGCTGCCGAAGAAATTCGAAATTCGCCTGGAGTATTCCAGAATGTTCGGATGTCCATGCGTCGGAGATGTGAGGCGTGCATTGTAGCCCGTGGAAGAAACTTCGAACACTTACTTTAATCCATGTACCTTTTGCTTCTTTTCATATATTATTAAAACGATTTCTCACTTACGGTCTCTTTTCTTTATGGTGCTTCTGTGTACAACACCGCTTCAGGAAAGCATTTCCGACCCCACATTGCTATATGATTTCGAGTTGTCAGGATGTACCCTACCCCTCTTAGAAGTTCTGAAACGTTTAACTGAAACACCCTGTATATTATATAAATATATATATATTTTATATTAGGACCCGCCATGAAAATCTTAGGCGACTGCGCGGTGGGCCCTGCCAGAGTATCATTGGCTCTCCTCTACTGCCTGGCCTACCTTCACGTGGTTAGTGACGGGCAACATGGGATCCCAATAGTGGCCCCGCGGCTAAACAGTCAGAAGAACAACACTGTACTTCATAATCCCTGCACTTACACATACACATTCTGGCTTTTACAGTGAACTGTATGCATCACAGAGTTAATACGTGGAGTTGGGGGAGACCATCGGTGCCGCTTGACACTGAACACTATGTCATTATGCCACTATGTTATAAAGAATTGCCCTACTAGGGACCATAAATTCAAATTACAGGAGAAGAGGTTTAGACTAGATTGCAGGAAAGTTTCTTTTATCCAGCGATTGTTTGTTCCTGGAACCAGTTGCCTCCGTAGTAGCTGTGGCGGACACGTGAAATTCTGTTGTCTTGGACTAACATTCCTTTATTTTAGCCAACGAGTTTACTGATTATTGGAACTGTACGATTAGTTGATGCTGACAGATTGTAGAAATTCATAGAAATTCAAAAGTTAACTGGATAGTTATTACGTGAGAAGGGAATCACATAGTCTAATGTTATTTACTTCCAATAGCTTTCTTTAAATGTTCGGTGTTATTTTTTGGTTCATTTATTATTATTTTGTACTTTTATTATTATTATATATTTTTATTTTTTTAATTTTTGGCTGATGCAGCAAAATTCTATGGCTTTCTCGCATTATATGGTCAATAATAAAGACTAATACTAATATTTAACAGATACGCGAACTGCTTCCATAATTTCATAATTATTGTTATTATTAAAATCAGTTTAATTCCTAAGAAACCTTGGGTCACCCCGGGACGGCTCTGTACCAGAAGGGTGTGAATATTTACAGACTAAGGTGCGAGAAATACATGCACAATAAACAAGAGTACATGCGTGCTCGACACGAGACATTTACAGGATTAAATATACAATAATATACAAAAAATACAGTAATATACAAAATATATAACTGCACGAAGACAAAAGTCTTTGTCAAATACAAATAGGCAAGTTAAAAAAAAAAAAAATTTTAGTCATGTCTAGGAGCAGGTGAGTACCGTAGAGTCATTATCTGGTGGCAGTTCTTGAGGATTTCCTTCCTGTAGGGCTTGTCTTCACAGAACAGGGTGTCTTCAGGATCAAGGTGGATCCTAAATTTATTGAAGATCCGAAGACAATTAGCTGGAAGCATATTCCTCACTCAGGGAATCAATGCTTGACAATGTAATACGCAGAGGGAGACAGGAATCGGGGTGCTCCCCTCTTGCCCTCCTCGGGCCAGAGATTAATGTGGATACCGATGGAGCATCAATTCGCCCGGTTATAAGCTGTGCAAGCGTAAGGACATTTTTTGTCATAATGTTATGTTTCCAGGGAATGGTGCCCAGATTTGCTTGTAGGATCGATCTGGAGATAGTTAGGGGGTAACCTACCACCCTGTTCATCTATCTAAGCAACCAATACTCTAAACTGAGATACTTGTGAAGGTATGAGGTAGGGGCAGATGACCAAATTTCTGATTCATGGAGAGGGATCGGCGTAATACACCCCAGGATGTGCCGAGTTGAACTGAATGTGCCGAAATAAACAAGTTGATTGCCAGAGGATAATCAACTATTAATGTGCAGAAAACAGACTTTGTGCAGAATCTGCTTCTCAAAGCTTCAGAGGCTTCCCTGAAAAAATGTTCCAGGAACCCAAGATCTGTACCATGGTGGTCGCAGGAACTCACTTACCGGCGCAATTCTCTGAAGCGCGCTCGCAAAGATACCAACGCAAGCGAAGGACTGAACCTGCTCACATCAGTAGAACAGTATAGAGACTAATTCAAAGCAGTCCGCCGTGAATATACTAAACAAAATTACCATGCCAAGCAGAGCTCCTGGAGTTCCTTTGTCGAGACTGAGGGGAACCGGAATCAGTGGGGTTTAGTCCACAAACTTGTGAGGAATAAGCTGGGATCCATGGATGTCATACACTCTGTCCGCTCTGATGACTCATCTGAGACTACACACTGGGAAGATACAATCAACCGGATTCTAGATGAACTAATATATCAGGACAACACCAACTCTGACACTGACATGCACAGGAAGATAGCAGTACAAAATTCCAGCTTCCAGCCGTACATTATGGAGGAACCATTCACAGAGAAGGAAGTCGATGCAGCAATTAAAAAAATCTAAAAAGGTCTGGATTTTATTGAAGGCGAGACTGTGCAACGTCTCTGGGCCATAGTTCCATTGATACTTCTTCAGCTCTTCAACACCTGTCTGAATGAGGGTAGCTTTCCATCACGTTGGAAGCATGCTAACCTGAGGCTCTTACCTAAGGATCCCACAGGTACCTGCAAGGCATACAGCCCGATCGCACTGTTTCCCCTTCTCGGCAAGGTTTTTGAGAGACTGCTGCTCTCCCGCTTCCAACCCCGATATGAAGCCAGTGGTTTGGCTTCCTCGCTTCAATTTGGATTCAAACAAGGGTGCTCCACAATTGATGCTCTATCTAAAACCCTCCAAGTTGCAGAACAGTCGGATGCAACTTATGTACTACAAAAGAGCATCTTCCGTATTTGGTGGTCACGGGCTCGAACCCCTGTCTAATCAAGAAGCGTGTGCTACGCACTGGTGCTCCTGCCCACCGCCGACTACATGGTTATCATCGTCGAGGCCCCCACCAGCGCCACCATAGAAACCCGGGATGAAGTTGTTCTCTTGCTCTGTCCGTATGGGCCATAGAAAATAAACTCTCAGTCTCCACTGAGAAGAGCAAAACCCTCCTATTGAAAGGCAAACTGGACTTCTCTAGACCTCCTACCATACCTTTTAATAGCCGCCCACTGAAAAACTACCGACCGTTGAAGTACCTAGGAGTAATTTTAGACTACAGGAGAACTTTCATCCCCCATATCCAATCTATCAAAGAAAAGATAAAAAATTACGTAACTATTTTAGCACGCTTTACCCGCAAGGACTGGGGTCTTAAAGGACCAACTCAACGCCTTCTATATTCAGCAGTATTTATACCAATTGTCACATATGGAGCTGCAGTATGGTACCACTGAATGACTTTAGTGCATGCTCAACGTAAAATTCAGCAAATTCAACGACTTATGCTACTATAAATTACCCGCGCAAGTAGAACGACATCAACAGCCGCCCTACAGGTACTAACAGGCTGCGTCCCCTTGGACCTCCACGTCACTTTTATCAGACGCTCTCATGCCATCAAGAAGAATTAGGAAGAAGAATTCCTCGCTATTCAAACCCGTATCGATACCGACATCAAACAGGAACATAAACGTGTGTGGCTAGAATTGATAAACCTATGGAAAACCCGCTGGAATAACTCCACAACTGGTGCAACTACTAAACTTTTCCTCCCCGAGGTAAGTTACATGAACAAACAACGTTCCACTTGGTTCTTCACAAACGTCTATGCTTGCTTCCTATTAACTGGCCACGGGTCCTTCAAGAGTCGCCTTCTAGAGTTCGGCCTAGTCGAGGATGCCCTCTGTACCTGCGGAGAACCTGAAGACTGGGACCACGTCATGCACTCATGCAACATATACTTACACCTAAGAATCCAACTACTCCTAGACCTCCACACTACATCACTTCGGCCAGAAACCAAGTTATTGGAATTTAACGATGCTTTCCCTGCACCAACTACTTATGCCAACGAGGTCTTTCGTCGTCGCTGGCATCACCTGCAACTCCCAAACACTACTCCTGGAAAACCTTCTCCACACAGCAACTCATACCTAGCACCGGAAACTTCCAGTCATGAAATTGAAAATTGAGCCAGCCCTGCCGACGCCGCTCAATGATTCTCCATTGTGACGATTCATGACTCTTTAATTCATGACTCTTCAACAAACTCATCACGACTGCACCTAACACTCTTCCTGCTCCTTTTCGCCTGGGAGGATGCCTACGATCTGTCATCCCCCGCTATCTTCCCTGTCTTCCACTTTCCTGTCTCTTCTCTGCTGTTTCCTTGGCCCTCCCCACTCTCGCTCCTGCAGGAGTGTGGACGGCCCGTCAGATGTCTTTTACTCCTTGGTCCGACTCCTCGTGCCAGTGGACGGATGCTGGGAGGCTTCTTCCTGGTGATCGCGCCTCCAAGTAACGAAGAGGCCAGACAAACAACACAAACAACACACTACTCACACATAACCCACACTGACTGGCTTTGCTATGTTAACAGAGTATTTAACGCGGATTTGTGGGAAACCACAGGAATCGCATAACAATAACACCATGTCCACTATATTTAATAGTTGATTGCCAGAGAATCTCTGGCAATCAACTTGTTTATTTGGGTGGAAACCTTACGTCCATCTCTTGAGACTAATTAACTGAACCATGGTGGGAAAAGCACCATGAAATTTCCTCCTGTCTTGAATCCAGCCCTTTTAGTCACTGCCCTTATTAACCGTGTGGAAGAGGGGCGATCGTAACCGATCTGCTACCCACTAGGGTTACAAGCATTATTACAGATATTCTGACGGTAAAATATAAAGCAAGACATAAAAAAATGTGCAACCACAAAAGAGTGAAGACACACTATAAGCTGCACACTTGTCCAGATATGTGCGAACGTGCAGAGATTTTTTTTTAAAACAAAACCCGTTCTCCATCCAAAACTCATCATAAATATCGCAACACAGTTTAGTGCAGATCTCATAAACAAACTAAAAACTAGAGTACTCCTTTCTTTTGTTCTTTTTCTTTTATTGTTTTTCGAAAGTTTAAACTTTGTTATGTAGGGGGCATTAAGGGCGAAATTTTCCTTAGGGATTTCTCAGAATTATTTTATTCTTATTCCGTACTTCTTCGTAAAAGAAATTCGGATTTCTTTATTTTATACTTACGCATTTCACAATCTTGTATTTCATATTCATAAATCTTCCAGCAATTCTACCTCACGAGCAGCATCCATTTAGAAAAATAAATGATCGCTGAGAGATCCGGTAGTAAATATGAGTGGGATTCATACTCTGGACAGGAAACAATCAGTGTTCCTTTCAGAAAATAAATCACATAGCCAGCCACACAAGTCGCTATTTGAATATTACAGCTGTGTGTGTTTGCCGACTGACGTAATTTAAATCCTTCCTACCATTACCATAAAACTAAACTGTATGGTTAGTTTCGTTTTCTTGCTATCCAGTTGAAATCTTGAAAGCAGGCATTCGCAGTCTCGTTATTATTAATTTCCTGAAAGATCCATTAAAAGTGGCGTTTGCCATTAAGACTGAATAAATAGAACATCGCGGGGAATATTTGCATGAATAAGACAGGTGAACCTGCGGCTATATTTTACAGGAAATGTTTACACATAATGATGCTGGATATTGTAAACTCTTTTAAAGATAAAAGAGGTTACGATCATAGGGGAACGCCGCAGTCTACACGTTTCATTCAGTTTGCTAACGGCATTTGGAGAACCTCAAAAGATGATCATCTTTTTGTGTTCTGCAAGATTACCATATTAGTCTGCGAGGTTAATCCAAACAAACGGTGTTTGCATTGCCATCTGAAAATTTTTTTTCGAAGACGAAGCAGTTTAATATTGTTATGTTCTTAAAATACGTACTCTTTGTGTATTCAAATATTTTTGCTTTTATCTCACAAATTAAAAGAAAAAAAAACTCTGAGAAAAAATCGCAGCAGTGGTGAATTAGAAATAAAATACTATCGCTGGAATCTGCACCGCAAAGTCCGTTTATCGAAATACGAAATAACTATCTCTTGCTGGAATAAACTGAGCACCTCCCACGCACAGCAGTTGTTTTGTAGGTTACTCAAGTGATATTTATGCCCGCTGCAATTATAACATCACAGATTTGGTGTACGTTAACGCATACGTGAAATTCATCAGTAACAGTATAGTAAGACGCCGAATTCACTAAGTAATGGGAAAGTTAGACGCAGTGCTCGCTAACTTTCACTTGTGACCATAAAAGTTATTCAGGTAAGTGAATCAAAACGCCTTTTCATTTCTAACTTTTAAGACGTCTGTCAACTAGTGAAGGTGCCTCATTATGAAAAGTACTTAATGCTACTAACAATTTTGAATTTTAACGACTCAATAATAAAGGGAAAAAATAATAGGAAAGAATAACGAAATACTTAAGCAATCATTTGAATTAGAAAAAAATTAAAGTTTTAAAATACGTGGCAAATGAATTCATTATCATTTTATTCTCTTTGATTTTGTACTAAACCCAAAATGGTTATTAATGTGCTTATTTGTATTTGTGTCTGTAAATTTTGTATATTCGGTCTTCGGTTTTATATTTGCCCGAGTTAAAAATCCGAGGTTGTATCATGGTTCACTTTCTGGAGAGATTGATCATGCTCAGATCCAGCGATTTTTAAATTAAGCAAAATTTTTCCCGAATGAGCAGTTCAGGAAAAATACAAAAAATAGAATTAATCTTATTTAACTTTAGTGAGATTCGAACTCACTAACTGATGACTGCAACACTAAGGTCGATACTTAAATAAAGTGAAATTACTGTTCCTATTTTTACATATTACAAAATTGCAACAGAACTTATTTGAACAAATTACAGTTCTATAACCAAATTTTGAACGATATTCATAAGAATGGAAGTGAGGACAACGAAATGACTCGTGCATCTCGGATCTCTACTTCTTACATATTATGTGATGCCAAGTTGAATTTCTCAAACTAAGAATCGCATTGATGTTTATTACGAAATATGTACGAACTTTGTGATACACAGAATGCAGAAATCTTCAGAGGTTTAGTAAAACAAAATAGCAGCGAACAACAGAGAAAATATTATTAAGGAGGAAGAGCATTTCACTCTAAGGCAGCTCATTGTCGACGTAGGGTAGTTGCTTCGTAATGTCCGGGAAATGAAGTATACCCTCTACTGATCACAGAGATTAAAATAATCTACCATTATGCGTATGAAACAAACATGTTGTTAGTTCTGTCTTTGGAACGACGCTAAGTGTTAAGAGAATTGACAGTACATTTATCTGAATGGGCTTTATAAATATAATTAACGGCGATTAATGAGTTTCCAGACTCGAGAGACTTCACCTAAAAGAACTTCGAGATAAATGGGGAGTACAACATCGTGTAGAGTACATCCATTATCACACTTCCCTCTCAGACGAATTGTTGAATGCTTGCTCTTAGCTGGGAATTACGAAGACATAATCAGCCACATTCTCACTGTGTTAGTTCAAACAGTGTTCCTATAGAAGGAACCATATAAAGAAAGGCCAAACTCCACTGTTGGGAAGTTCAGCTCACATTATGAGTGAAACATCCACGAGTGAAGTTAGATGCAAGCAGCTGAAGGAAAGCTGGCTAAAAGCGTAAATCACTTTTATTTCCTCTTTAGCTTGAAAAAACATCAATGGATTTTCATGAATAGACCGGGGTTCAAGCCCGTGACCCACCAAATACGGAGGATGCGGAAAGGTCAGGGAATGACCACCGCATATCCCCGGAGCAATATGGCCTTAGTTGCTAATGCTCCTAAAACCAAATAACAAACAACAAACATTTCTAGCAGCCGGATTAGTTAGGAAAATGGCTGCTTACATTCCTCCGAAGTGGAATATACATATACCAATTTGTCTCTGATAGTCTTTAGAAACAAAACTATGATATAAACCATGAGAATATCTCCTATCAGAACATAATAGTATAGTATCGTATCACTGATGATGATATGACTTTGTTTAGCAAGCAAGGGGGAGCGGTATACGCACATAACAATTCTGTAAATATAAGGCTGAAATGTTTATATCAAAAAAGGTATAGCAAAAGAATAGAGGGTGTTCCAAAATTAGTATAGCGAAAAGAGGCTCATAAGAAAATTTTATTTAATTTTTTTACGATATTTTTCAACTGCTTCCTAATTATTGCTAAACTTCTATATGTTGTTCGTCATTCATTACGATCAATCTCGTTCGGGTTCAAATTCTTGAAAAATGTTTTCCAGGACAGCTGAAGAGATGGATGACACGGCATCACACAATGCGAATCTGGACTTCTTACATATTCCATGGTTTACTAGTATAGACTTTACATCTTAGAAAACTCCATAAATAATAATTCAATAGCGTTATGAGGGAAGAGTTCAAAAACGTTTTGTATTCACTCAGAAGTATTTGTGATAGAGAGATGATTTTTTTCTGTGTTATACCTTGATATCTCTATTGAAATATCACACAAATTTTGGTTTAGATCTGACAGTTAATTTATTTTTAATAATTTGCAGGGTTGAATGAAGAGTCATGTCAGTAGAAGCCTCACAATGAATAAAGTTGAATACAGATAAGTAATTCGGTTCCTCATTCTGCAATGCAAAAGTCCCAAAACAATCCATGAAGAAATGGTCGTTTATGGAGAAGACTGCCCAGGTTACAGTATTGTTTGACATTGTTATAAACAATTCAAATGTGGAAGAACCTCAGTGCACGATGAAGAAATCCCTGGACCCCCAGCAACTGTTGTAACAGAAGAGTGTTGCAAAAATTGAAGCATTAATCCAGGAAGATTGCCATATTAGCATCAAGGAACTAGCTGCAGAGCTCCAAACCAGTTTAGAATCTGTGGAGAACATCATCCATCAATAGTTGCATATGAGTAAATTGTCTGCTAGATGAGTTACCAGATTTCTGGCCCTTTACAGAAGAAGGAAAAGGCACGATGTTCCAGGAGAAACTGACATATTGTCACACCCTCCTTATTCCCCTAACTTTGCATCTTCAGAATTTTTCTTCTTACTTGCCCTAAAGTCCTTTCTTAGTGGAAAGCAATATGCTACTGTTGATGAGGTTATTTCTAATACCGAGTCATGGTCTGAAGGACAGTCGGAGGGGTCTAAAAAACTGACCCGTGGAAGTGTATTGAGATGTGGCAAAAATATATCATTTTGTCTGGTGACTGTGTTGAAAGAGCGTAATAGATGGTGTTTGTTTCAACCTTTTATCACAATTACTTCTGCGTGAATACAAATATTTTTGACCCCCCTGCTCCTCCATATAGAGATCTCTTTTTCTTAGAGGTCCTTCTTTAAAAAAGTGAAAGTCAGAATTACACAATGGAAGAATCCCATTGCAACCAGAAAAGACAGGCATACAGATCTCAGTTCAATTTGCCATATTCAACTGCAACAGTAGGCTTAACGGCTTTAGTACAGTTAATATCATTCTTTCTTTCTGAAGCTTTATGGAAATTTTGAACACCTTGCTATTGAACAATAACACCCAAAACCAGAACTTCGATTAAACTGCGTAGAGAAATGGAAAATTAAAGTTTCACAAATTTATAGCTTTTCTCAAACAAAAATCCAACAGATGAATCGATAAAAAAAAAAGATTACGAAAGGATAAAAAGTTGCCTTTGGACCCCTATCTGAATCTCTCATGGGAGGAGGTAGTAAATCGATGAGAAAATCGACTGAATCAGGCGTATTCCTCCATTACAGTTAAGAATACCAACCATAACCAAGAACAAATTGGGCTATAGATGGGAATTTCATTTAGCAAAAGGAAACAGATATTATTGTTTTTACTGAATGAAAATCAACGTTTTCGGGTGAGGGAAGCGATCAAACTCGCTCGAGAAGGAATAACTCATACTGGGTGTAAAACAGCCCATGGCAGTTCCTTTCGTCCTGATGTAATTCGAACCCAGCGCTTTTTCGTAAAGTGTGGAAGGTGAAAAACCATAACCATTTTGTTTTTCAACAAGCAAAAACAGGAGACATGCAATTCACACCCTTGTGGATAGTACAGTTGGTAGGATCACTGTCATCCTCACACCGCGTGGAAAAGACCTGAGTTCGAATCCCATCGATGACGGGAGGAATTTTTATGGGTTCTTTTCACAACGTGGCTGAGTTAGTCGATCTCAGGCGAGAGTGACATGATTTTTTCTCCAGGAAACCCGGGTTTTTCGTCCAGCAAACAGAAAATCTCGACTTCAGAACACACCCAATTTACAGACAATATATACGGAGTAACATGGCCTTAGTTGCCGATGCTCGTAAAAACCTATTAACAGCAACATGCAATTTACAAACCCAGTATAAACTAATGCTTCGATTCTTAGTTGCCTTGGCGCAATAACAATCCTACCTATCAGATTGGCTAATTATGCTTCGATTGAAAAGGCCCTTTAAGAATTCCTCCACTCTCCGACGGTACTGGAATCCAGACCTCTTCAGACAAGTCATAATTGGCGAATCCACTACCGTGTATTATTATGAAAGACTCTCGTGAGATCCACCAAAAACACACGCTCATATTGGTCAATCAATAAAAAAATAAAGAAAATAAAAATATGTGACATTTATAAGCGAAATAGCAAGGTTCATTTTTTGTGTGTGATATATATATATATAAGCGAAATAACAAGGATCAAATAATTTTTTTAGGGGCTCCAGCCAGATGGTGCAAGCTAGAACTAAATATAAAACTTAAAAATAATAACAGTAGAATAAAATAAAATGTTTATTACGGACGGCGAATAACATGAAAATAAGCATTAAAATAAATATATGAAACAATAAAATGAAACTTCTTAAATTGGTTAAAATGTATGTCAAAAGCGATAAATTTAACTGGGTGTCTGTCAGAGGCGGATTTAACGGCGGGCGCACCGGGCGCGCGCCCTGGGCCCCGACTTCTGAAGGGCCCACGCAAAACCCCAACAAATTACTTGAACATATTAGTTCAACTAATAGTTAAACTAATATGTTCAACTATTAGTTCAAAACTTTGTGATTATTATTATGCTATTACTAATTATATTATACATATATTATATTCAAATTTTATTGGAAATAAAACATTAATAGTACATAATATTTTTTACTTATTTAAAAAAATGGTTAACATGTATTTTTATTTTCCCTGTCTCTCTCTTTTTTTTAAGGGGCCCAATATTTTCTTCTGCGCCCGGGGCCTCAACCGACCTTAATCCGCTCCTGGTGTCTGTTCTTTATTCGTGTTAGTATCTTTAATCTATGTTTTCTGTAGTCAATCATTTTGTAATGCCAAACGATTTCTCAATTTCCATCTGAGACCTGAGCAACTATTCCATAACCATTCATTTAGCGTATGTGGAGTAAGTGTGCTTCTTTCATCCAGCTTAAGAACGTCAGCTCCATCCGACCGCTTATTGAACCAACAGATGAATAAGCAGTCAAATGCTGATCATGATTGCTGAACTCATTTAAATTTTAAACGGTGCAATTTAGGTTCGATTTATATTATTTTGATTACCCAACCAACAGTCTGAATAGCATTCTCACAGTTTTAATTCCTTTCTAAAGTCTTAAAACAAGTTTCCTTATTCCATTATACTGTGCCGTTCACTAATTGCGAAGCGTGGACGAAGCAGCCACTGAGTTGACAGTAGGCAGGTCTTCACTATATAGAGTTATACCAACATTGGGTGGATGTCTGTTTACTTATACTCTCTTTGCTCACTTAGGCGGTGTGCCTATGTGTGCGTGCACGCGCGTGTTTACTTGACGTGATGAGCGCAAATGGATGCGCCAACCGTTCTCTCTCTGTTCAGGTCTAGGTAAACTATTTGATAGAGAATTTTGAGCATTTCCAGCTCTGACCATGACAATAAATTTTCTCATTTTCCACAGGGCCTGGAGAATGTCACGTGTTCCATTAGGAAATACTCCAGTCAATTTCGCAACAGACCACCACAGGTGGCGATTGTTTCTCTGTAGATATTCGAAATATTTAGGAAGGAATTCAAAGCCCTAAATTAACATCCTTTGCACAAACAGAATCGCGACGATGATTAGCTTAAGAGCAAACACAACTTCTATATTACTGAGGAAACAATTATTTTTTAAGGATTATGATCACTATTATGGAACAGATGACCGAGAAATGATTTACGGTCTTTTAACTCAAAAGTTTAAAATTAAATAACACGCCCAACGTTCTTCCTTCATTAGTCAATACGTTCGTTAAAAACTAAATAATAATTACTAGAATAAATAACATAAAAAATTTAAAAGAAGGATATAAAGAAATCAGATTTTTCGTTTGTATATCGATTTTAAAACAAAGTATATCGTGGCCTCACGGCTTTAATTGCATTGTCATGAAATCGAAACAACTCACAGCACTCACAGGCATTTAAAAAGCATATTTTAATCAACGCAATATTTCATTAATACAATTTTCTACTAAATTTCTGTTTAAACTACAAGTGGAAAAGTAATGGAAAAAGTATTAAGTTCGGGTTAGGTGAGGTATGTGTAATGCAACTAAGCTGTGAGGCATCACTGTATTGTGTCAATCACTGCGTGGGAAAGCTCGAGTTTCTTCGGTGTTAAAACCATGCAACTCTCGACTAAGACCGACTACTGGGGCTACGTCTGAAAAAAAAAAAAAAAAAAACTATACAAATTTCTCGCGTCATTCACGGGTTTCCAACTAAGGCTGTTTCAATCCCGTGTGGGAGAGAGAGGAGATTATAAGAAATTACTATCCGCGAGGAGCATTTAAAATGCGGCACCAAAAATTAGTTATAGAAAAAATATTTAAATAAAAAGTGAAAGGTTTTATATATAAGATGGACCACCGTGATTTGTAAATACGCCAGGAAGGCATCAGGTGCCTACGGAATAATAGAACTATATAAAAAAAATAAAAAAAGACGTAGGTGGAACGACAGTAGAAAGAAAATAAACCGTATTGAAAAAAAAAGTTCATAGAAAGCAAAAATTAGTACAAAGAGTAAGGGGGAAAAAAAGAGACAACCCGACACTGATACACTTCCCTAGAAGAAATCTAGAAGACCATGATTAAAGTCGAGAACATCCCAACCAGACCAATGCCCATAAGAAGAGGAATCATCTAAGAAGATGCCCTGAGCCCACTATCGTTCTTTCTAGCACTAAACCTACTGTCCTCCATGCTCTGTAACAGCAAATACGGATATACCCTAAAGGGAGAGAGGAAGAACCTGTATACCCCCCCCCTCACCTGATAGACTTGGGTGACTTTAAATTCTATAGATATATTGAAAGTTATAGATATATTGAATATATTTGCAACGAGTGCAGCGTTGTAAAAAAGTCACTCGGGTTCCGGCCTTAAGCAGAGAGGTCGGTTCGAAAAGTCGGAGATCGTCAACCGCGGACGACAGAGGAACGAGTGGCGCTATTTTCCATATGGATACTATAGCTAAAGGATAAGACCAACCGGCCCAACCAACGGGAAGTGCTTCCTTCCCAACTGCACTAGTGATCACCCATGAGGGAAGAATAAGCCAAGACATGGACATGTGGACATGTGTTTTTGTAAGGGGCGGCTTTTGTAAAGTCTGTTCAACTCCGCCTCGTATCTCTGTGAAGAACAGTACCACTGTAAGAGGGCTAGAAATGTGCTTGGTGTTGGTTTCTCTGTATTATGTGTATGCTCTATTGTTATGTTTTGGTCGCTTTGCTACCCAGAAGCATCTGCCACCTGGAGAGTTGATTCTAAGTATTTAACCATACAACGGGAAGGTGGGCCATTCCCAATAAAAATTGTAGCATCGAGATGAATAATTCGACTTGTTCAACATTGGCATGCAGTGGTGGGCGCTAGTTATGGGAGCAACACTAGCTAGCGCCACTCTCCGCCCCTTCGCTAATGCGTCATAAATTCCTAAAACAACCAACCAACCAACTCTCTACCTCAGCCATGCCTTCGACCTTTGGGAAGGTAGGTCCAGTGAAGCGACTTTCGCATTTTTCCTCGAGGTGGGATTCAAACCCGAGTCTATGATAGTGGTGATCCGACCTGCAATTTACAGACATATTAGGTCCTGTGCAATATGGCATAAGTTGCTGATGCGTACCTAAAACCGTACGACATCCAACTCCCACCCGCATGCTGTTTCTAAATGAGCCATCAAATATGTTGAATTATCGTGCGTGCGTACCCGGAAATGAATCTCATATTGAAGGACTAAGCACACTGAATAAGCGGACGGGAAAGTTACTCCAAGATGGAGTTACACAATTTTAAGCAAAATTGTTATTAAAGTCAACGTCAGAAATATTAAGCTATTAGGGCCAAAGTTGACTAAAGAATATCGATGCTGCTTCTGAATTTCTCTATAGGAATAAATTTAATTTATAATCATTTATGAACATTTCGAGTTTTTAAGAAAACTGTCTGATCAACGAAATAGTAAGGCTCATTGCACTTCCAGCTGCGTAGATCGAAACTGGAACTTGCTGCCATCTATAAGAAAACATTTTGATACCGATCTCTACAAGATTTCATTTATATCCAATTATGTTTCAGATCAGATTTTAACGATTTTCAGTTTTAGTATGAGAGTTGGGACATCAGTACAATGAATATTTAACTTCACTGCCAAACTTTCTTGTGAGAGTGCTTTAAGGAATATTGATAAGAACTACTCAATGAAAACTGCAGCCAATTACTTGATAATGTAAACAGTTACCTTATTATCAGGATCCTGAAATAGAATGAAGATAAGTAACTTCTTTGAAATAACACTAGTTTTACATAAGATGCGTTGATTTTGTTTCCTGCTCAAGTAATTTTTGTATTATATTTTCAAAAAATAGCAGCTTCTTTTTATACAGAAAACAATAAAATTGCAGTCTTCGCTGATGTTTCTTCTTTTCTCAGTTCTCGAAACTCAAACTACAAATGTCAGTGCTGAAAAATAAGTATTAAATTTCTTTGTTTAACTAAAATTTGATAAGAAATTGCTAATGGATATTTATTACTGAGGCGCATTAATCGAGGAGACATATACGAGAAGGAACCTCTGATCCCCAGGCTTTCTTTCATTTGGTACTCTCGATAAGGAATTTTATTAATAGATTTTTACCGCCTACCCTATTATTAAAGATGGAAATGACAGCTTGATACTCCACTAATACATTGATTAGTAACAGTCTTGCACTGCTGCATCCGAAATCCATCTTCCCTGAAATATTTTGCGCATGAGTAGTTGTGCTTCTTCTAGAGCAACACTCCGAGATGCATCATACGTGTCACTCTAAGACAAAGCAAGACGTTCTTGAGTCTATGTGATATCTAAGACACCATATTATTAATCGTGTCCTTTTCATTTGAAAGGCTTGTTATAATCCCTTTTACGTCATGGATTATCATTTGCCGAGACATTGATGGGTCATTTCCGAATTAGGCTGTCGCACTTGACATGTTTTTGAAGAAAAACTAAGGCCATTAAAGGTATATGAAGCACGGTTGTCTCAGTACAGTGATGGAGAGACGATACGGCCCATTTTGTTTCATTCCATGAAGCACTTCGATTATAAGTTCTGTTCCCTCATAGAAACTCAAAGATGGAACAATAGTGACCTCCCTCCATCGCATAAAGAAAAAAAAGCAAAATGGAATACACGCCCTATCGATAATAGGTAAAAAAAATCATCTGTGGAAGCAGCTGGAGTTTTATTTTCAGAAAGATAAACGAAATCAGTTTTCTCTCTCTCTCTGTCCGTCTTTCAGTAATCAATTTGAATTCACAAATTGATATGAGAGTTCATTTTTAAATATATATCTATTTTTTTCAATTAATACTCTCGTTATCATTCGTGATATTAGCTAAAGCATCGTTTAGCTCTATATACCATCAAATACTGATGTATTCTATTATTTTGTTGGATGGATTGATAGTGGATAAGTTGCAGTTTCCAGATTTATTAAGAACTTTGAATGTCATTTGTCGATATAAATCTTTAAGTAAAGCGGGTTGTTCAATTCCCGCACTCATTTTTGTTACTAATAGGCCAGTGAAATCTCTCAGTGCATCCAATCAGGATTTTTATTCGAGTAAAGAAAGTGACCTTTATTAAGGAAGTAGGGTCAACTCTGTAGCGGATAAACTGGGTGATTTTGTAAACATCGCAAGATATTACAGGTACACGCTTTCCCGCACGACGAAGAAACAAATCTGCCAAAAGATAAAAAAAATCATCAATTTTGAAAAAATTCAAAACAAATTAACAAAATTCATCATCGCACCAAACATTAAAGTTCTGTTGGATTTCTGGACAAATAGGAATTAAGAGAGATGAAAAACAGGCTGCTTATCCAAAATAGGCGCAGTTCCCAAAAATACAAGACACCATACGCGAATTAAATATACATCCGAATCTATAGCATGAGAATGTGGTAACTATGAAGAATAAGTTCACATAAATTTCTACAAATGAGCCAAAATTAAAACAATGGAAATCCAGTGAAAATGCCATAAGATAAGAAGTAATACTTGCAAACTAAAAAAAAATGGCTTCAGCATCTTACCATCCAAAATATAAAGTACTGGACAAAAGAACGAACAATAATGTTTTAAGTATAATATTAATTCAATTCTACAATTCTTTGGATGAAAAAATATGTATTATAAGCACTTAACTAACTAAAATTAACAAGCTAGTGTATAGTGCCGCACGCAAAAAGAGAAAAGAAAATCTTTCTCCATAAAATTCCCATACAGAATCTAAAAATGTAAATCACAATCACAGAGAACCAAATTTCACTGAACGAACCATGAGAGGCTAATTATAGCACTAGCAGCTTTTGTCCAATTATCAAACAAATGACGAGATTTATTATTATTATTTTTAATTTGCTGTATAAAGCGGTACCCGCCAAAATTTTGGACATACTTATTCAATTTAGATAATTACGAACGACACCCTCCCTGCTTGTCCAATCGCAGGGAGGAATGACCTAAAAAGGTAAAAAAAATAGTACGTAATAACAATAATAAGTAGTAAAGAATAATACCCATAAGTCTAGAAGACTTTTCAAGGTCCGAGTTGAGATTCAAGTCCGGTCCAAAGATTGCACAAGGAGTTTGAGCTCTGTAGAATCACGAATTGCACAATAGTATGGAGGAGTTCTTCTGGAATCATGAATCAGTACAAGGAACTCGAGCTGTCGAGTTTCTGACCTTGGAGCTTCCCGTGACAAAAATGCTGACAGCACCCTGAATTTGCCAAGGGACATCAAGAGAAAACCGAAGATGACAATAATGCCGATGAGGAAGTGGGAATTTACATCTACCAGTATTCCGGAGGAACAGTATACAACATCCTTATCCACTCCCAACGAAACAAATTCAGTCGTTCTGTTCCTACATACAGCAAAATCTTTCATAGAGCACCTGTGAGAACCTGTAAGCTGTGTAAGCTAGCCTTGTTATTGTTGACGCACACATTTTCCATATTCGCATTCGCAGCTGAGTTCTAGACCACCCAGATCCTGATCTGTAGAGCAGAAGAGTGTGATCTACCACAGTGTCATAATCCACTGCGAGGAAGCCCCGATTTTCCCAAAGAACAGACCTACTCTTGCCAGAGGAGATGGGAACCTAAGCGTGACTTCTGACTCCAGCAATTCAAGTTTTTAGAATTCTAGCCAAACAAACTCATGAGCGAAACACTGCGAAAAAGACGAGAACAATTCTTGCCCAAAGGTAATAGCATCAAGATGATGTTACCTTTTATAGGATTTTTCACACAAGCCGAACTCGTGAGTCTTGGGTGAGAGTTGATGTTGTTTTCTTTGTGAACTTCTGCTTTTTATTCCTCAAAGATGAAAAACTGACCACAGATTATACTCAATTTACATTGTAAATATAATGATGCCTCTGGCTTTAGTTATCTCGGTGCATGTTTTAAACAATTTCATCCAAATTTACAAGTCGTTTTCGACATAATTTGCTTCCGTTCCTTGCGCTTGTAAAACATTTGCATCAACTGCATGGAAACAGCTGGCCATCTGGAACGGACCCGAAAAGCCAGCCCAATCGGAAAAGTCACCGTCCAACTCCCCCCCTCACGGGAGGGAAAACTCCTGACTTCAAATACCTTCGGTACTGCGAGGAATTTTATGGTATTTTTTACAACGGAGTTGAATTAGTTAATCTCAAGGGGAGTTGTATAGATTTTTCCAGAAATGGGTTTTCGTCCTGCAAAGCAGCTCACGTGCCAAAGTATGCACGGAATTCATATACAATATACTGACGCCTCATAGCCTTATTTCATTGGTGGTTAATAAATATAACATCATCCAGAATGGCGTAAGTACAAAAAAAATTTCCCGGTTGCTGTTTTCATGCTTACAAATATTAGGCAATGCACACCAGTTTATAATTTGATAATTATACACTGGTGTGCAAAATTTAAGAACCAGTCAGGTTTCCACCTGTAGCTTCTCATTGGAATGGCCTGGATATGGGAAAAGCATACCAAAGGAATCTCGTGAGGTACAGAAATGAAGAAGAAAACAACAACGGAAACAAAACGTTACAGAGGGACTTTATTCAAAAATGGCAATATAGCACTGGCTGCCATGATATAGATGCATCACTGCCAAAGATGGAACAAAGGGAAGAGGTGGTCCTCAGTAGCAGATATGGCCACCCCTAATGTCGATGCAAGCTTTGCACCGCCTTTCCATACTTAAAACAATATTATTGATAAGTAAGTTCTTGCGGTAACATCGTCCATTCTTCTGTCAGCGCCATCTTCAGCTGGTGAACATTTTCTTGTGGGTGTTAACTCTACGTGCCGCTAGGCGTCTCCCCAGAGCGTCCCATATGTGTTCGATAGGATTTAGATCAATGGAACGGGCAGGCCAATCCATGCGAACAGTGTCCTTACTTTCCAAAGGCATATCAACAGCTGCAGTGCAGTGGGGTGTGGCGTTAACATCCATATACACGAACTCGGGGCCAATGGCACCTCGGAACAAACGCACATGGGGAAGGATTACCTCAGTACAGTAGCGTGCATCGGTTACAGTACCGCCTTCCAGTATCTGGAGTTGTGTACGTCCATCCAAGATAACGTCTTCCCAAACGAAAACACCTTGACGGCCATATCGATCCCTTTTAGTGATGTTTGCGGGGTGATACCGTGTGCCAATCTCTCGCCAGATAAGCTGATGTCCATAATCGCTGCTGAGACTGATGTACTCTCATCAGTAAAGAGTACCTTAAGTAAAGATTTTGTGGTTGCAACCTTTAGAAAAAGCGTTGGTCCTTAAGTTTTGCACACCAGTGTGTAACTTATCTCAGTGGTTAAGGACTTTTAAAAACGTACTAGAAATGTGCACAAAATTTCACCACTGGATAAACATGAGGTAGAATGTGTATATGAGTACTTCTAAAGGGAGGACATGAGAGCTGGGAAACTTGGTCACCTATCTTGGCTGATGCTGCATAAGCTTGCTTTCTTGCATCAAATGCCTCTACTAATGCTAATGCTCGACTTGATTTGCCAAAATTACCTTTAAGAATAGTCTATAAGTTCTGAAATTCTGAAAAGGATCGGAGCTGGGTTTATAGCAGATTTTCTGTATGTTTTGTTCTTTAGGTTTATAGATAGCTGTGTTTCTATACGGTGGAAGGTATAGGTTTCTATACCTATGGAATTTACATTGGACCGCCGTTAACTCTACCAAGGGACTAACACAGAGCTTTCCAAAGTGAGTTACACAACACCTTGGAGTATCCCACTGTGTCTCAAAGGGTGTCGCCAAATTTTGGCATCATATTAGTCCTACTTTTACTTCGGTTTCCTTTCACTGCGTATGTTGACATAATTGAATGAATAAAAAACAATTATTGAAAGATACCACTGGTAAAACTTGTGGTTAATACGGCATGTCTTTCGTTTCTATTACTGTTCTTTTCATGTTGTTGGCCACAAAAAAAAAAAGAAAAAAAAATGTTGCGTACGTTTGTATTTACCATCAAATATATATATAAATACAAATATATAAATTTTTGTGAAAACCAATTCTCTGGGAATTGAGTTGACACATGGGAGGGACTGATGTTCTGGCGGACATGTTGAAGATAACAGGGACTTTACCCAAATCCGAATGCTCCTGGAAAGTTCATAAATATTCTTTTCGGCGAGATGAAATTCTAATCTCTGGAGGATTTTTCTTTTTTCATAGGTGTGAAAGTCCAGCTATTGTAAAGACTTATAATTTATATATACTGTACATAGACTGTATACATATAAATTAAGGAGTATGACATAGAATATTTTTAAGGTACAAAACCAGTGAAAATGTTAACAACGTTACGTGTAATACGAATTATATATACCTTTTGAATTGTTGTTTTTTAAATTCATATCATTGCTTCAAGCCTCTTTCATTCACAATTGCCATGACATTGATACACCTCCCCATCTACGATGCGTCGGTTACAGTGATACTCGTATTCGTGCCCCTTTCAAAGTTCGTCAAATAAATGAGATTTATGTGTGGTTTCTGAACTTCACAGTGCAGTACGAACAGACTCAGTGAGCTCTGTGTGATGATCCATCTCTCACTATCTGTATTTGTTTCGCTGTAGCAAAATGAATGCAGACATGTTTTGAGGGGGTAAGAATGTCTGCAATGCGTTGCTCTGTGTGTGTGTGTATGTGTGCGCGCTCGTTTCAGCTTACCACCGTACTGTTATTCATAAATCTAAACCCAATATCCATTTCGACAAACATGTCTGCAGGCGTTCAATGCAAATAATTGCTCTTCGTTTAGGAATGGCAGTAATGTTACAAAAAGAATGCGAACAATGTAAACAGAAAATAACGCATTATGTGAAGTTTCTAAAGCGCGTTTCATTAAATTAGTTTATCCAGGCCATACATCACCAAACTCATGTCACCGGCCACTGATGTTTCTTCGTGTTCAAACAGTCTGATGCAGAGCATGAAACTTGTATTGTTTCATCCAAATAAGCCTAAGGCAATGCTTCTACCTGCGGTGAAGTCCCTGCTTAATTTATATCCTTTATTATCGAGTAATTTCCACTTTTCCGTTGATAAATGCCGCTTTCGGGAAGTTTCATATGCATTCATTACTCTATAATATAAGTTATCTCAGAGCCCCGGAATTGTAGAGTTTTCGCAAATATTTTGTTGTAATCAATTTCGTTGCTATCAGCGCCTTGACAAGACGTTAATTAGACAGCATGGAAGCGCATTTACTTTTAACATATCGCTAATTAACTGTTTCCTTCGTAACGGTGTGTCGTGGTTTAGGTAATTATCTCCGATGACCCCGGTGTACGCATATGATCTACCTCTGTGTTAAGTACCGTGCTCTTGCCTTCCAACCAATAAACGAACGAAGATTGAAGAGTCTCTTTTGCATATGACCTTTTACGAAAAATTTATAATGCCACATTAGATGTAGAGCCACTGATACTGCGGTAAGCTTAAAATGATTTTAAAGTATGCGCTGCTTGTTATTGAAGTTCACAAATTGGCCAGGAGCCATTTTTATCTTGTTTCTACTTTTTTACTTCTTAAAATTAGAATCAATCATTAGTTTTTCCCCATTAATTTCGGAATATCCACGATACTTTTAAAGACTGCTAAAAACTGCCTTAAACTACTAAAAGCTAGCCAGTGAATAATAGTTACCCAAAAACACATTTTTCAGATGGAATCCATTTTTAAAAAAGTAGTATCGATTTTCTGGAAGCAGTTTCATGACAACGGCTAGATGGACTGTAAAAAATAACAACGCATTTATGACACTTGTAAAAAGTATATTATTTATAAAAACAATAACAGTTACTGCCACTTTGAATAAACTTTCCATAAAGCAGATTCACCACCATCATCCGCTAACAATAAAGTGAGTTTATTTGGGCGCTTTCATATCTTGTTTTGTTGTTTTGTAAAGTCGGTGGAGTTCGTCCTCGTTTTACTGTACGGATTCCTAACTGTAGACAAAAAGTTGAATCACTTTAGAGGGGATTTACAGAAATCTTTAAAGATTTCTATAAATCTTTAAATAAAACAAAAGGTTTTATAAAAGTGGAGAGAATAAGAAAGCAAAATTGGATGACAGATCATGTACTCTTATTAATGGAAGAGTGAAGGTAACACAAAGACAGAGACCGGTGGTAATAGATTAGACAGGAAGATCAGAAAAGCAAAGACAACTGGATAAATAAATGTAAATAAAAAGAATAATTGGAGAAATTCAAAACAAGGAATATTTTCTAAAATAAACGATATATCTCTAAGAGAAAAGAGAAAGATTGTATAAAGGACAGATATGGAAAGGAAGATATGTTCAATAGATGGGTTTAACGTACACAGAAACTGTATGATGATGATAGAGGAAATTACCAAAAGAGATGAATGATAAAAATATTTAGATCCTAAAGGAAGAAGTCAGAAGAGCCATTCAAGTTATGAAATGTGAAAAATGAACAGACAATGATGTATATTCAAACGTTATAAACATATTGAATGATAAACAATGATAAAAATGATAAAGCATGTCTCTTTTACTCTTCTTCAGTTGTTTTATGCTTGAAAAGTCGCGTACCTTTGCATTTACCATCAACTTAAAAATATGGAACAAGAAAAGTGGATGTCGAATTACTTTTGCCACGTACGTATGTGTCAGCATAAAAAAGTTTGGAGAGCACTGCTGCTGAAGAAACAGCAGCCCCATTGAGTGCCATATTTGGATGCTGCAAATTAAGTTTTTAGGACTCTTCTTGCCATACTAGTGCAAATTTAAAAGGGTGATTTTTTCGTTATTTGTGGAAATAAATATATACACACACACACACTCTCTCTCTCTCTCTCTCTCTCTCTCTCTCTCTCTCTCTCTCTCTCTCGCTGGAGTATTACATCTTAGATGATACTTTCTGGCTTCAGTTTGCAAGTCGAAATGTTTTGGGTGCATTTGTGAAGGCATGGGATATTGCTTCCGTTTTCCTTTTTGGATTATTTTGATACATCTGAATGTCAACCGGCAGTACCAGAAAGTTAATAAAATACAAAACATATTCTCCCGATCTGAAAGTGAATTAAGAATAAGCACCGTAGTTACATTTATAGTATGCAGTTGGATACGAAAGCTTTACGCAGAGATCGGTAATGTGTCATGAAGCTCAAGTGATGTAAATAGATGGAGATGCTATCAATCTCTTCCGGTGAGGCACAGCACACCACTACCTTATGATAAATGTATTATTGAGCTTACTTCTGTATTTCACTTAGATCAGATCGCAGGAAAACATTCGTAAAGGAATTTATGGGGTTCCTTTGTAATCCTGAAGTGACAGCCACGAGTGTTAATTTTGTGATGAAAATAAATGAGTTTTGCTTCGTAAGAGACGAAATGGAGCCGCTTTCTAAGAAAGCCGGAAACATAATTTATATCTGACACGAAAGTATTATTCAAAATGCAGCTTATGAAGTGGTGTCATTCTTCAAATACTTCTTCAGGATTTGGAGATTTCTTCGATTCCTATTAAGATTCTACTCAACAAAATTGCAAGAATATTTTGCACTTCCCGTTATGCTCTCGAAAATAAATATTTAACATCCGAAATAAATTAATTGGAAAACTTGAATGAAGTAATTATTTAAATATTTTCCATGGCACGTTTCGTGTTCTCTAGACTATTGAAAAGTAATCCTTCGTTTTATGTAAAATAAAATCCATAAATTTATTATTTATAAATAATTAAATAGAATATATTTGTTTATTTTTTCTTGAAGATTTTGAAAGATAAAAGTGAATTGTGTTGTAACTGGAATTATCCTGTATATTATTTCTGGCTTCACATCTAAAAATGGTAGTACATTTTTAGTAACTTTTTAAAAATATGTTTTTAGTGTTTAGCCATTTTTAGGCATCAATGTGAAATTTAGTGAAATCTAAAAACGATGGCAGTTCTAGGTGTGCCCTGGTGGGAAGCATAGTTGGTAGGATCGCTGTCCTCCCCACACCGGGTAGAAGAGATCTGAGTTCGTGTCCCGTCGATGAAGGATGGATCTTTTATGGGTCTCTTTCACAACGTGGATGAGTTAGTCGGTATCAGGAGAGGGTAGCATGATTTTTCTCCCGGAAACTTGGTTTCCGTCCAGCACACTCAATTACAGACAAAATATAAATAAATAAATAAATTTTCTGTTTATACTCCGGGACGACCAAACAGTCAGAGGAGTTTGGTATACTGACACATCACAGCCTTAGTTGCGTTGGCCCTTAACATACACCTAATCTGTCAGAACTGATTAACGCATATGAAAATAAAATGTTCTATCAATATAAAAGGTCTATCAAAATAAAACCAGAACTCATGTTATTTTGATAGAAGTATAGAGTTCTTAAAAAGATACATTTCTTTAGCATTTATCTTTATTGAGATAGAATATACGCAAGTACGAGCAATCCATGTTATAACCTCGTCATGCAGTTACTTGTTCGGAATTTGTAAAATATAATTAGAATACTTTTAAATTTCTCAAATTGATAGTTATGGACAAAACGTTACTTTTCTGCTAATAATGGTCAGTCGATAAGAAAGAAAAATAAAATGGCGAATGCAGAGGAAAAAAACCTTATTATCAAAGCTTGAGCTCGATTAATCAGATCTTCTTTGGAAACTCCCGGAAGAAAAATAACTTCTAAGCAGAGTAGCGGACTCAACTATAATAACCTTACAGTTCTAATTATAATGTTGGACGTGTTACGTCTTTATTATGGATTTTATTAGAAGATGTGTAGTACCAATGAAAAGAAAAATTACAAAGCTATTCTTTATGAACCGACCTTATTGAACTCTAAACTATCTTTCTCTCTCATCACTGCCTTTGGGCGAGTACACTAGCAGCGGCCGCTGTTTTCCCACAACATATGAAAAAATGCCTGATTAGGTTCCCAATGGAACGGTGGAAATTCCGTGGACTCTTTTTCACACCTTGGCTGAGTTAGTCAATCTTGGAGAAAAATTTCATATTCTTTCTTTCTCCAGGAAACTCTGGATATTCCAGGAAAAATAAAGAATATTAAACTTTCAATTAACCATCCCTTAACAAGCAAATCCACCAAAAATACCTACATATTTATGATATAGCAGTGCCTCACATCCTTAACTTCCTCGCTGTACATCCTAAGCTTAGGATGTACCTAACCTTAGCGACAGTTAGAAATGCTTCATGCCACTGCCAATTTACCACTTTGATCAGTATAATATTACGAGATATTAAGTAGAGAGAGAGAGAGAATGCTAAAATACAAACTGCGATAACTCTAAACGCAGCTCATCCAAATTACGCGTTCGTGATTGTACGAGATACGAAGGACTTGTTCGGCAAGAAACAAGAGTAAAGGAGATTAGATGGACTTACACTCGGCATAACCCTGCGCGCTTTTACCAAAAATAACACTTAAAGCACGTCCAGGTCTTCTCTATTGATCCTCTTGATATCGCCCTAATGATCGTACACTCACGATCCCAGTAATTCTAGTGACGAAAACCTGACCCATTAGGTTTCACTGATCCCTTCTCGATGTTCGGAAGAAGAGAGAAGTTCATCATTACTTTTCACTTACCGAACCAATTAAGCTGAAGGCTTTGGCCTACACACGTCTATACCAGACTTCGGAAATTAAATGTTCCGAAAACATTTATTGTGAATAGAAGTGGAATTATCAGCAATATGACGATATCTGATGTCCTTAAAATATTTTGATTTATTAAACTAAAGCACAATAATGTTAGAAATTACCAAGTTGTTTCATTAAACAGTTTATATGATTTTATTTTTTCTTATCTGCTTGTTGGCTTTCAGAGGAAAAAAGAAACATTGCTTAAAAAAATTAGGTGATTTCTGTTCATGCAAAACAGACAGTGAAAGGTCAAGAAAATTAAAGGATTTTAATAGCGAATAAATGAAAGTAGATAAAAACACCAGTTATTTAATCAGCAATAGAAGAACATTATATTGGAAACCTGGTATGGGGCGTGGTCTCCTGCCATCGAGGACCTTTTCCAGTTTCAGGAACATCAAAGGAATAGAAGAAGCAGCACTGATCCTGTCCAGTTTGTCCGACGATTCAATAAATAATTTAATTGATTATCAGAACAAAACAAATAGGGAGGGGAGGATAAAGGGTGAGAAAAAGATGAAAAAAAAAAGATAAGAAGGACATAAAAGATAAAGAGAGGTAAAGGGCAAAAAAATAAAGGAATAAATTAAAGACAAAAAACATATAAATTAAACATTAAGGGATGTAGCTATAAAACTTAATACGTAGCGCCGTTTTCATCAGGCGTCAACCGCCAGATTTGCAAGAAATAACAGCAAAATCGTGTCTCTGTTTCTTAAGTAAAATTCATGCCAATAATGGTAAAAACAAGTCATAAGTATAAAAATAAAGTTTAGATTAAAATTGATAGAAAGAATAGAAACCAAAATAATGCGCGGAGAGAGGGGGGGGGGGGACAGCAAATTTATACGGCATATTTGACAGTTCACACAATAGAGACAAATATAGACCAGAAATATATATATATTAAAAATATAGTTTTAAGCGTGTTAAAGAAATGTAGATTTATAAAGATGAATATATAACCGAATTATGTTAAGGTATAGGTCTAACTTTAAGGTAAAGATCTAAATTTATAAAGTGAAAAAAAGGTGAAATAGAAATAACCTTATAATGTCATAAAACGCACGAACAGTAAATATTAAGAAAGCTTACTTTCGTACCAACTTTTTTTTATTTTCCTCCTTCTTTCTTAATTCATTTTCTTCTTTATATATATATCGTAAATCATAAATAAAGTACAGTAGAGTAAAAGTTTATTTATAGTTGAACAAACATCTTAAAATACATAAAACTGTGCTAAATAGTAAAATGCATAAGAAATACGACATTAATACATGCTATTTCACGACTCCTGTCTTCATTAATTAGTTACTGAATATTTCAGCTAGAAACGGCATTCAAACTTTTTAAATAGATGTCAACGTGTACAGACATTTTGGAGTTTTTCTGAAGTGAGGCTTAACTCTTAATGCCGGGGTATTAGGTACATAATTTAAACAAACATCCGTGAGTATTGTTAAACGAACCTTAAAAAGAGGATTTTTTTCAACAACCAGAAATTAAAATAACTTCATCGTATAAATGGTTTAATTGTGGGTTAATGAGTGCAAGGATTTCAGATGAGTTTAAGGAGGTGCATTTAAATTGCAAAGTAGTGCAAGCGATAACATAGATTAAAGAATGACATGAAAGAAATGAATAACTGTAATTATAAAACAAGCAGTCCTAACAAAGAAGCCCTAATATTCATGTACACTCGTATATTTATGCAGAATCGGATTTAGCATGCTTTAGTAGGAATTAAGGTTTAGTGTAATATCCAAATATATCCCTAATCATTTTGAAAAACATTTATTTATAAGCTGTCTTGTGTGGTCACAAAAAAGCTCAGTTCAGATCCCCCAAAAAAATAAAAAGCTTTCAGCTAACTTTCAAAATTGCTTTCCAAATTTGTTGTACAAATAAATAAATAAACTTTGGTGAAAATCTGATCACACCTTTGTGGTTTTCGTTTCCTTTATGGTATTTGAATATCATCAGTTTAATAGTAAAAAGTTGCGTTCATAATTTCCACACTTTTCATTAATTTGCGAATGTGATCGTTTTCGGAATACATAGGACAGGTATTCTTCGCAGTTACCGTTAGTTGAGACACTGGACGTCACAAACGAAAAGCGGTCAGCAAAGGACAAGTGACAGCAGTTATTTCTGCCCACGACGTAATATGAATTCCTAAAGAAATTAATATTTCTAAATTAGTAAACGACTGGTAAATGAGAAAAGTCTTAACCTCGTCTTTGATACTCTTTTAACACCCTACCCCAGTTCAGCAGAGAGAGTTGCCACTTTCCGTGTTTTGTAGAGGTGTAGGTTCGAATATCACCGACGTGTTTTCTTATGAACCTCCCTAAATCGATGCTGCAATTAGCCAATCTCAGTCACGAAGGAGTAGGACTTTCTCTGTGTGTTTTTATGGGTACTTCAGCGCACAATAATCGTATCTGCTGTGGACGCGCGAACACATTTGTAGAGGTACAAGGCGCAATAAATGATATCTGGCGTACTATATGAATCGACACGCTACTAACAAAGTTGTTGATACTCTAGGATACCTTAACAAGAACCTTTTCTATCGCTGATTTGTTCATAACCAACAGAACACGCATTAGCGAAGTATCGTATTGTGGACGTCTGTTTTTTGAAAAACAGTTATTAAAGTTAGTCACTAGGAATTAAATACTTGTGCATATTTCCATCTATATGTAATCTCTCGTAGGTAGCACAGTTTATAATCACTGTTTTCCCACACAGTGTGGAAAAGACCCGAGTTCGAATTCATGAGGACTCCAAATTTTAACAATGTATTCCAGAGTTTATCTCTTGGATACGCCTTGTTGAAATCGATGAAGACCACGTGCACGTCCTGGTTGCATTCGCATTTTTTCTCCATGAGTTATCCAACTGTAAAGATTTGATCAGTTGTGGTGCGGTTTTTCTTAAAACCACATTGGTTAAATTAAGATTAATTACTATTAAGATTAATTACTATATTTAATGACCACTCTTTTTTATCACGTGAAATGAATAATACAGTTTATTAAGCTTATAGCCCAAACTGCTATCCATTTAAGGTGACGTTTCAGGCATCTTATCGATACCTATCGTCAGACCATGCTGACAACCTTCTGTTTGCCGAAGAGAAGAAATAACCCTGATCAGTCGACAAATACAAACCAATGCCACCTCTTGCTTTCTGCTTCCAGCAGAAGAACTTGCAAGTTTGCAAAACTTAGAAAGAAACCAAACAAATAAATGCATATGACAGTAGTAGATTGAAGACCTTCCAGAGAAGTATCTTCAGAGTGCTTAGCATGAAGTACATTTTCCTTCCATTATTTGGCAAGATGACAACGTTCCACTGGGAATGTAGACAAATTACCAAATTAACTCAATAAAGTTTTTGGGCTAAAATAAGGAAATGTATGAATGTACTATATTGCATTTCTGTATCCATCTGATCCAAAAAAATTTAGCATAATGAATTCTACTTACAACTAATATGCACGGTTCATTGGTGTCTCTTCCTTTTAACACCAAAGATATCCATTAAGGAAGAAAATTTTAAGTTGGCAAACTGAAATGAGATCATTTAAGGGAAACATTATATTAAATTGCTTGCTTTATTTTATTCTTTTATATTTTATTCTTGCCGAATGTTGCAAACTCGAAAAGAGTAAAAGAAAAAATTGTTAAAACTTCGCCTTTTATTTATTGAAAGAAACGCTGAAATCAAATATTTCAAAAATAAAACATATTCTTTACAACAGCACATATAATTCTTTCACTAACTTATTTCTTTTATATTTAGAGTACACTATTCTCTTACCTTTTTACTTTAGAATATTTTAGAATCCTTAATCATCTAATTCCTAAGGAGAATGTATTATCTTGCTAGTTTTGTTAAGAAAAGACCATTGTGGTGGGACAATAGGAACAGCAATAAAAGCGAAATAAAGTAACAGCTGTGTTTTCTCTGAAACCGACGATTGTTTTGAGTTGACAAAAAAGTGCAAAGGAAAAAATGCACGTGCATTAAACGTGTGGCATACAGTGGAGGGAAATGAACCGATTTAAATTATTCATAACACATTCTCGCTATTATGCTTCATTATATCTGACGAGTCGGGTCTTTGAAATGACAAAGGAAAGATTGTATGAAAACAATTGTCATATACTCCGTGTCAATCGGGCATCTTCGTTCTTCATCACTTTTCCTATAGACCCGCCTTAAGAAAAGGAGAGCGAGTTAAGAAAAATGACAGTGTTGTTGAGCATAAAATCTTCTCTAGTCTAGTTGAACAGAAAATCTTCTCTAGTCTAGTTGAGCAGAAAATCTTCTCTAGTCTAGTTGAGCACAATGATATAACATCTTAGAAATAAGAAAAATGAAGTTAGCCACCTTCTCTCATTCACTTATTTTTTGTATTTATTTTGGCATTGTACAACACACTACATTTTTATGCTCTCGATGAAAAATGCACCGAGATTAGCAAACTCTAGAAACGTGCAAATCTTATACGGCGAACTATTCATAGATTTCCCATCCAACGTAAAATCTATCAATAGTTCGCCAAGTGGTTTTTCAGGAATCTTGCCTATACCCATCGTCAGACACGTTACCAAAAATATCATAATGACTGCATCAAAATAGAATACAGCAAGAACAATAGTAAGATTATAGCAATAAATTAGTGATACGAATTTCTCGCTTCTTCCAATCTATCGAGAGGTCTTGAGTTAATCACAGGCCCACCAGACGACACATTTTCCTTGAACTTGCCTTGACTCCATCATGAAGATGACTGTGATTTTCTCCAATCCGACCGCTCTCTCATGGTAGAATATATCTCAGCCCATTCACCACTTCTCTGCATCTATAATAAGTGCCTTTTTGCAGCATTTTTTGCCCTCACTATGTTAGAGATACAAGATTCGCCCTGTCCCTAAAAAGCAACTTTCATCTAGAGTCGTCCAATTCAAGCTTATTTTCTGTGCATGATGCCTTTTAAAGATTTTGGAAAAGGCCTTGCTATCAACCGTAGCAAATTAGATTCTCCCACAGAAGCCAGCCAATATTCATTACAGAATCCCTGCTAAATCAACTATCACAAACTCAGCAGCAATTACATCCATCCTTCAAGGACTTACACAAAAAAAGCAGAGTTGGCCATCACTATCTATGCAGCTTTTAAGCAATCTTCAGTTCAGCTTTCCTTCGCATATTACAGAATTATTACAATATACAGGAACACCTGCGTTAGTTACTGGGTGCCTTGCTCCATGAAATAACGCTTGCGCTATAAGCCAATAACCATGTCCTCTCTGGTAAAAGAGGACATGGTTATTGGTATTTCTCGGAGAGAAGTTTTATCACGGGTCCTTTTCACCACAGTAATAGCGCTACAGATCTCATCCAAATATAATATAGTTAGTTATGCAAAAGACCTCAAGCTCTTAATAAAGATCACATCTGAAGATAATGCCCTAAATGTTACAAATAAATCCACTGAAACCCACACAAATGGTCTTCTTATTAAAATACAACCCTTAACAACTGAATCTCTCCCTTGGAGTATCTAGAATTCCGAATGTGCATACCTGCACCAAACTATTATTTTTTAGGCCACCCGAATAAATAAATTATCTGCAGTGCTGGGTGTCTTATATCCGTTAATTGCTTGTGTTCTATGGTCGATTTGTCTGCTTTGCTGGACGACAAACCCCATTTTCTGGAGGGGAAATTCTTGCTATCTACGCCTGAGACCGACTAACTCAGCCACGTATTGAAAAAAGCCCATTAAAGTTCCTCGCGTCATCGACGGAATTCGAATCCAGACCTTTTCCACCCGGTGTGGGGAGGACGGTGGCATTACCACTCTTCTACCCGCGCAGACCGCATGCCTGTACCACTCAGCGTGGACATTGATGCCAAAATGATGTTCAAAAGCCACACTGATATGACAACCACTAAACTCTGTCAGTTTAGGTGGGGCATCAAGCAGCCATTGCTACATATTTGAGACCTTCCATCCTCGCATGGTTCCTAGTAACTTCAGTTTATCCAGAAATCTTATACGGTTCCAAAATTTGGGCTTCAGCAGCTCCCACTAATATGAAGATAATTTATGCAGGAGAGTAATGACTTCTGAAGTTGGACAATGCCAAACTACATAACAATCCTGGGATTGTTATGCCAATCAGAAGAATGTCCTCCTTTATTAATGAAAGGAAGATCATATTCAAAGCCAAAATTCTAATAGGATCGATCTTCAACCTACAATTTGGGACTCGTTCTCTTGGAGGATCCCGCTGGCTTGTCTCAGATACACTCCGATGCTCGTCAGTCAAAATAACAGGCTTTCCCTGGCGGTCAGACTCCTTTCCAACCAAATGCTCAACACCCTTAGCAAAATAGACGACACGACAACATACACAAATTGTTGAATAAGAAAAAGTAGACAGAACATTCATCTTACCATAGATGGATGTTCATAATCGCTCCTTCATAATCAAAATAACAGCAATCTTTGTATATACACTGATTGATCACAGAATTATGACCATCTACCTAATATATGCTCATCCACTTTTCTCACAGATAACATTCGCTATTTGTCTACACATTGACTCCACTAGATGTCTGAAGACGTCTATAGGGATCTGCAGCGATGGGGCCTGCAAGGATTTCCGCAGTGTCGAAATAGAAGACGGTTGTGTCCATACGCCTGACTTCACGTTCCAAAACATCCCACAGGCGTTCAATTGGATGGATTGAGTTCAGGAGAATTTGAGGCTAATCAAGATAGGTGATATTTCACGTTCCTTGAACCACTCATACACAGTACGGCCCGATGACACGAAATCTTCCAAGACGATGACACGAAATCTTCCAAGACGATGACACGAAATCTTCCAAGACGATGACACATTATCGTCTTGGAAGATTTAGTTTCTGTTAGAGAAAAAATGCAATATAGGGTGCATATTCTTGGCCTCCTAAGAGCTACCGTTAGATCTCACCAGTGAAAGGTTGGTCCATACACACCAGGCGTCTTAATTCTTCCCAGCAAAACATGTCCCATATTAAACAACCACTCCACCTTCCTAGCTAGTGGGCACCATGCACAATGAGTCCATGGACTCGTGTTGCTTGCGACACACATGAGGGCGTCAGTCAGTGTGTTGCACCAGGTTTGTGAACTCATCCGACTAGCACACTCGTTTCCAGTCCTCCAGTGTCCACCCAGCGTGTTGTGGACAACACAGCATTCGCCATCGACAGTGAGGAGAGGGTGTCCCTTGGAGTCATCTGCTGTGGAACTTCATACGTCCCAGTGTATGGCGCATTGTCATTTGGAATATTTTTATTGCATATGCCATATTAAATATTGTATTGCAATGTGAACTGTTGGATAGTGATCTGCCGTTGATGCATTTTTTTTTTTTTTTTTTTTGGTAGTTGTTGGCGCATCGGCTTTTGTGACCATAGTGCACCTCCCAAGGTTTTTGCAGTACTTTGATCCAAGCCCGAGGCGGGATTCGAACCCACGACCTTTGGGTTGCCAGTCAGGCACTTTACCCACCTGGCTAGCCCGGTCGGCGTTGATGCATTACAATGTGCTGCACCCTTCTATTATCACGACCCTGCACCTTGCGCAATCCTGTACAGTTCTGTGGGCGGTAGGTGGTTTGACCCGTTCGACACCATTCTTTGCACACGTTGACCATTGTGGACGGTGAGCAACCGACAAGACTTTCAGGTTCCAATAAGGAAGGATTCCACGCACAAGCTCTCCCAGTCATGCACTTTTGAAACTCCATGATATCTTTACTGCGTCCCATAATTGCTACTTTATCACTATGGCTTTTGCACTTTACCACCTCTAGAGTAGGAAGCAGCTGTTCGGCTTTTTATACTGAGAGCTATGCGACACTGTTCATTACCTATGGGGTGAACGTCATTCCGTGATCACTGAGTGTGTATATATATATATATATCTGAAATTAGTCTTATTATTCCAATAATTCAATGTTTGTCTGTCATTCATATTATATTAACGTATCGCATTATTGTGTGTTCTATTAAAAGTGTGACGCTTAAATTCCTCACTCAGATTGTTTACCTCTGAGATTACAATGCTCTGAAAGGATTTATATGGTTACTCTTTCCATAATACAGATTATATTTGTTTATTTATGATATATGGTATGGTTCCAAAGGTCAGGACAGGTCAACCAGTGATCGACATGGTTATACTGAACTGCTTAAATAACCAATTTTCTTCATTCTGCGTGTAAGACCATACTAAAGGCCCAGTTTTTATTTCTTTTTTTTTTTTTTTATGAAACCCCCAAACACGAAAGGTATCAAAACCTATAGTACTTAGTACCGTGCATGGGTTAAAGGAGAAGTATGGGGGGAGGGGGATGCCGGAAACTTTGCTCTAGAGACTAAACATGGGTTTCACCACTTCAAGCCTCCAATAAGCAAAGTGGTGGTATTTCACCGGTTGATGAAAGTCATCTACCACCTCTTTACACATACCCACCCTTTTGATCGTACTTCTAATGTGGTATTAATTTGTACTTGTTCTGTGGCAATTAGTGTTTCTTTATTTGTTTAAATTAACGAAATTTATTTGTTATTCATACATTTTGATGCATCACTTAGATTGTAAACCCGCGACGTTCCTTAGCTGTGAAGGGATTTTGTTGTGATTTTTATGTACAGCAATAAAGATCACTTATTTATTTATTTATTATATATCTCTGAATGACAGAAAACAATAACCACAATGATTTAGAAATGTCAAAATTGGCCTCTAAATGACTGGGTTATTTGAATGTTTTCTGTAAAGTTTTCTTTCCTTCTTGTTTCAATAAACTTGATCATTTTTGGCTTTAAAATTTACGTATAGTGCAGTGTTGTTTAATTTCTTATTGGAATTAATATCTATATTTTCAGATATGTTCGAGCGGCTCGTTTGGTCCATGCTACGATGGTTGTGTCAGCCTTTCTGTGAGTTTATGGAGGCCCGATCCTCCTTTTGTTTGCCAAATTTATGTTCTTCGTGCTTTTATTCTTTTACTTTGAAAGGATAAGGCACAAAGCCAGAGATCTGCGTGCAGATCCTCAAGCTATGGAGTATAACGATGACGTTGATTGGCTTAGCGGTATGCTCTGATTGATGTGGAAAACGTTGTATAAAGGAGTTTGGTTGTTCAGTTACAAGTAGCGTGGGAAAGGGTTCACCTAATAAAAGTTTAAATTTAAATGCCCCTTTTATTCATATCGAAAACATGAATTGGCAGCAATAATATATTCAAAAGCTCACTCGTGCAACTAACCCCATATCACATAGTTTTTGGGTATTACAGCTTCGTTATTCCCATTATCTAATATCGAGTGCCAAAACATTAACAAGTGATGTTATTTTTCTTTCAACAGAAGTCACGTTCTCCGCTACTCTCATACACACATTGATGTCAGAGTCCAATTCCGTTTAGTGGGTAAAAAAACGATCTTCTTCCAACATATAATTCACATCTCTAGGTCAATTTCTCATGGTTGTTTGACCAGCACGCATCTGCCTTCTCTCAGAAATGAAATGCACGTGTACTACGAGTCATTTAATTTAATTTTATTCTGTAATTTATTATATCTCGAATTTCCTCTGGATAGTTATGCCCACCTAACTGACTGCCAAGTGTTATCCAAAACTAGCTAGCTATTCAAAGTTTTTAGACATTCTATCACTTATGGAAAAGACACACCCTGCAAGTTTAACCTGTAATTACCACAACAACTTTTAATCTGAGAATGAAACTTACCTTCAGATCTTCTATTCATGCTGAACAAAGTAGAGTATAATTAAAACGCTGCTATAATACCTTTCCAGTATTCTAATTGCTCACACGAGATTTTATGTCTGCATTTTTACAGTAACGCGAATTTGTTAAGGTATGTGTGTCACCATTCTACTCGAAAGTTTATCTTATTTTAAATCTCTTTACGAAACTAAAATATCTTTTATCAGTAAAGCTCTTTTGTAAAAAAGAGTGTTGCTGCAAAATGTCAGTTAAGAGTAAACGAATTAAAACGATCACACAAATTAAACAATCCAAAACGATCTTATTTTGACCACACTATTTACGGCCATAAATTCCTTTTAAATTTCCATCCTTTGAAAGAATGGAGAATTTATGAAGTCTACTAACTTTGAAAGCTTGGAAATATGCAAAATCAGTCTAAATACAGACTAGCAGCCGTAGTAAATGGTACAGAACATTAATGAAACACGTTAGTTAAGGTAAGCAGTGCATTACATTTCAGGTGCGTTCGAATCTTTTTCTTAAATTCATTGTACTTTTTTTTTTTTTTTTTTTCATTTTTTCTGATTAATAGAAGTGAAAAGTAAATATAGTTATCCCCTTATCCCCTTATACTAAGATTATAACTTTATAGAACACTTAATAAAACTATATAGTTTTGCGTTCTCGAAACATAGCTGTTCAAGTTAATTGCAATCGTATAAAACGTATTACTCTTCTCCCGTGTACTTTATTTGAAACCTGTTCTTTTCCACTCGGTATGGGATATACGGTGATTATAACCACCCTGCTATCTGCTAGGAATGTGATAGGTTTGAAATGACTAAATTTTTGGCCGAAAATTCAAAGTGTCCTAGTGCATGGGTAGAGCTCCTATATATCCCAAATACTCGTCCTGCGCATTCATTGGTTAGCATATAAAATGATGAATCTGATTTTCGCTTTAGAATGCGAAGCTTGAAAGGCCACAAGCACCAGTAGTTAGAAGGATTTCGGATCAGTGATGCCAAATGAAAAACAACAATCCTGAATGTCAGTGGACTGCGACTGGACTCGAATCTTTTGAGTGATGGGAAGATTAGAGTTGAAGCAACTAGTCAGTTAACTGAGTGCGATTCCCTTATTTAAAAAATGCTGATGGCGTTGTTTTAATGGCCAGTCTTCCACTCTTAATTTAATTAAACCGAATAATACGATCACCTGAAAATAATAAATTCCTAACTTTTTATCTGTAGCAATTCATCTAAAATGATGTACCATGCTTTATTAAGGAGAAAAAATTATTATGTAGTTCCTGAGTAATGCAATTACTTCAATATAAATTGAAGTGTTCCAGAGCACCAAAACTTCTTTTTTCTTCTCGCTTAATGCACTTAGTACTCCTTTTCTGTTATGATTATCAATATTAATTATAATTCATCAAGAATTACTTTTATCCTCTCATTTCTCACATTCTCTTTCTCATCGCAGAAAGCAAAAACTAGTCTAACGCAACTTTCAGGTTCCAGTTACTGAAGATTACAAAAAAAGAGTTAATATGCACAATATTGTTCTTTTCAATGTTTTATAAAACTCTAACAGTTATTCATATTCATTTTTGCTTTCGGTCCTAATTTACGTTTAATTTTGAGAATTTCACACCATATTTATGTTTTGGCATATTTATATTATCATTTTGACGAAATTCGGACACTGATTGTTTCCAAACAACGGGGAAGAACAGGGTTCATAACCATGGCTAAGATTATCTAAGAAAGGATTCTGTGCTTTTGTGAATTAATACTTATATTCATAAATACAAGCGCAGATCAAATCAATGCCACTCAGAATAGGATATCAATGTTTATTCACATTCAGCTCTGCATCTCAGTACTCACCGTTGTGTTGTACCATTGAAATTTTGCATCTCGATTCGTTCAGAAACAGGCAAACCGACCGAAGAATCCACACATTGTACAGACCCAACGTCATGAAGCTTTACAATAGATAGAATTTTATCGGTGGCTTTTGGTCGTTCGCTAGGTGTTGAGGGACACATTCACGCTACAGCTGTTCTTCTTCCCATCAACAAACTGTGTATTTATCTAAGTGTACTGCTTACGCAGGCAGTAGGCACCAGGAATTATGTGGATAAAAGGTACACAAAAGTGTGTCGAATGACCTTCAACAACCTATAGAATTTCTCTCCATCATAGTTACTTTGCCACTTAAAACGATATGCACACGCGTGCGCGCCCGCATTTTGAACCATCACAATCCACTGCGTTGCGTGCAGAGACTGCTCGTGGTATAAGAACGTGACGATTGCATAGAATTTGATCTTTGACACTTTCTGCTTTCAAAAAGAATTACCTATAACTGTTATTATTAGTAATGTTTCCCACTGTTCACTTCCTACTCAGCTGTCTATCAGTACCTGGATTAAGGATTTGCAGAACTAGGACACTAGACAGCTTTCGTGGCTGTCTAGTCCTAGAGCCTGCTTAAACACGACAGGATGATCATGTATTCCTATAAACATCAACATTTGTAAACATCTGTAATAAAAATGCCGATCACCATTCAGGAGAGATAAATCCACTTAACAATGAAAATGTTTTTCAGCGTCATCACTGTACCAAATATCTGGGTGCAGCGTTCATGGCTGGTGCCACTACCTGGACTAAAATCTACACTTTCTGTCATGCATAATGGACTGGTTCTTACGTAAACAAGTTCTTCCACATCATGGAGCTAGACTGAAATTCCAAGAAATTCGTCATGGATATTAAAAATATCATGAAACGATTCTAAGGTCTGTTTTGACCACAATCCGACACATCTAGTTCCGGGTATAACTAACTCTGAGTCTTCATTTTACGTTTTTCTTTCACTTAAAATAAAAATAAAACCCATTAATAAACTTTATTGTATAGTTGTTAACTGGTTTATTTTATTTACTTATTATAATATATTCACTTATGTTTTGTTGTTAACCACCGGCCACCTTCTGGACGTGAAGAGCTTGTTCAACAACACTGTTCAGTTTCTCTGTTAGCAAATTATTTGTGTTTTAAACAAAGAGGGTTTATTTATTGATATTTAAATCTAAATTATATTCATAAAGCTGCTGTAATGACATAAATCTGCGTTTATTCTTTTAACAAAACATTCACTGAACTATTGAATTGCAAACGTTCTTGCAACCCACACGTAGTTACTGCATGTATGGTCTCCGGGGTGGGGACATGAAAATAATACCGAAAGTACATCTGTACGCTTGGTTGCAGGCTGACTACGCCATCTACACTTAACAATGCGAGATTTCAACATTGCCTTGCACGTTGTACCTGTAAAAGATGTATGTAGCATTAAGTAATATTACTTTATAGTGGATTATATTAGAATACCAATAATGAGTAATAACCCCTGGCTTGTAGCCGTGAAGGGTATTGTGTACGGCGTGTGCCTTTTGTATGCAATAAAGAGTTCTTCTTCTTCTAATTCAAATACAACAATTATATACCAACTTCATATGATTTAAAAAATAGTGATTATGCAAACTTGCAACCTGACTGCGAGCCGCCATTGATTGAGAATCCTGAAAATGTTTCGCTCGTTCTGAGCTTAAATCCAGACTTCATAAAAGACATAAAAGAGAGCAGATAGGCCATAAAAAATTACTATATTATGTTCAGAAAACTGAACACCCTCATCATTGGCAACATTAAACCAGAATTAAGCAATGTGTAAAGTATCTGTTCTTCGTAGATGTTGTTCAAATTCTGCGCTGCAACAACTAAGGTCTCCAGATCAGAGTATCGCAATTGCAAATTACTTCTGTTTCTTGGTTTTTACGCCTGCTCTGCATATGAATTCGGAACAAAACCATGCGACCCTAGCTTGAGACTAAGTGGACCAATGTTGTCAAAAACAACAAAAAAGATGGCGAAAGTAACTCCCTTTTAAAGCCAGTTTCAGGAACTGGCGAGTGTGGTGTGGTGTGGTGACGAATGAAATGAATTTTAAGAGGATACTGGCAACATACTCGGAAACGTTTCCTGAATTAAGTTTAATTTAATTTAAAAAAAAACATTAAATGCTTATTACTCGCATACGTTGTATATTGAGGCATGTGACATTGTTTCCATATAATTTCATGAATAAACTATTAAGGATTGAGCTTTGACAAGCATGTGGGTCCATGAACGACCAAGAAGATAAACTATGAGGCTGTCTAATAATTTTAAGGAACACTTCGACAACGCTGCATTTCCAAAAAAAAAAAAAAAAAAACATTTGATGCAGGATGCATAAACAATTCAAATCATTTGCAGTGGACGAATTATCGGAAAGAAAATGTTGAAGATGACGTCTATTCGATCATATCAACTTATAACATTCATAAATGAACGCTAATTTTATTTTGTTATATACACCTACACCGTTATTAATTTTTCTAGTAAAGGAATGCTCTGATTGGCTCCTGTATTCAAAAGTGTATGACCTACAGTGAACAAACGTCAAGGAAACTGAATATCCAAGAGCAACGAGAGGAATATATACGCTACAAAACGTTTTTGTTCTAATTTCAAAAATTTATCAGTGGCTAATCACAGTGCAGAATGACTTATTAACGAAGTTCCCAAGAAGCTACAGTCATAATTTTCTTAATAATTAATTATTAATTCATTTGCTCTTGATTTAAATTTAATGCCATTAAAACCAACCTGATGCCGAGTTTTTACAGCATTATTCGTTGATGCAACAGCAAATTATGGCGATACTGTATTCAGTAATGAAAAAAAGAGCATTAAACTTTCTTGCTGAACTAAATCATAGCTGAATTTTACTTTATCAAGCAAAACACTCTAGTGGGTCATTTTCCAATGTGACGTCGCTAGAGTTCAGGTTCTGAATAACACGCCTATTCGTAATAGCAGTCACCTGATTCCAATGATTAGAAGCCGCGTGTCTTCTTGGGCGAAATAAAGTGTGACGCCGCAATAGGAAACCGTCCCTGCCGCACTTGATAAGTGGGTAAAATTACAGGGAACTGTTAAAAGCGATAACTAATCACATAGAAAACTACCAGGTGTACGGTGATGAATTAGATGCTCTCTCTCTCTCTGCCCATGCTGGTGGATTTTACAATGAAGTTCCTGCGCATAATACATTCATGTTTTCTTGCTTCTTAGAAATAGGATTTGCATTTAAAATGTTTTCTTGTAAAATCAATAAATTAAGGTATATTCGGAATTAGAAGGAAATCATGATATAATCAAAAATTAACAAGAAATGTCTAAAGCTTCAAATTCCTATGATAATTTTCTGTGCAGGAATGATAAAAAGTGTAGGGACATTTGTATAGAAATGGAATTCTGAAGTCTACACAGTACTTAAGGAAAAAAATCACATTTAGAAAACTTAGTCAGCTATTTTGACACAGTTACTCACGAACAGAATGTCGCAAATAATTTGAACATTTGTTTATTTTAGTTTTAGCAATTTATTTAATTCACTTTCTGATGAAAGGTTACTGTGTAAGCTGGAACATGTTGGAATTACAGGAAAATTCCTCAGATGGACCGCAAGGTGGCTTCAGGGCAGAAGGCAAAGAGTTGTGATTAATGGTTACTATTCCGACTGGTCTAGCGTTAGAAGTGGGGTGCCTCAAGGATAGGTTCTGGAACCATTCTTGTTTATAATTTTCATAAATGGCATCAACGCTGAAGGGATAGAAGCCGTGATAAATTTGCAGACGACTCCAAGTCGTTCAGGCATTTTTTGGGAGTTTAATGCCTGTAATTCAGGAATTAAATAGTCTCCCAAATAAATCTACCACTGGCCCTGATATTTCCCCCCTTCACATCATGACAGTAAGTAGTCCATTTACACTGAGGTCTTGCTACACATAAATCCTTCACACTGGAGTTCTCCCTAAATTATGGAGATATTATATAGTACAGCCCGTGCCTAAAGTCAAATATCCAAAAGACAAGAAGGACTTGCGTCCTATCTGAATAAATTGCAGTATATTAAAGCTGTTCGAGAAGACTCTGCTGCCAAATCTTTTCATGCACTGTTTCTGAGAAAGACCTAGATATTCACACACTGTGATTCCAAAGAGATCAACTGTGACAAGTTAATTGGACACCCTATTTCGGTTCCACGCGACTCTGAGAGCCAATGGACAGATTGATGTAATCTTTTTAGTTATTAGAGGCTTTCGACAATGTCTCAATCAATCCATTCCTTGATGACAATACTTGAAAGACATTTTAGCATATAGGGAGGTTTATTAAAAATCCTCGATTCTTTTCGCAAACAGAGGCATTTTAAGATTGAACACAAAACCTTCCAATAGAACCACATCACCTGGAGAGCAGTCCTCCAAGTTTGCCATCCTATTTTCTGCTTCTATTTTGGATCCCTTTATATCTTCGCATCCTGATTGGCACACTTATGCAAATGATATAAAACACTTCATTTCATCCAAATACGGTGATAAATCTGACGATATCAACGCCCATGCCATTGCATTAATAGAAGAATTTGAGCTTTATACTGGTAAAATTGGCCTATCCATAAACCCGACCAACTGAACTGAAATATCAATTTTAAAATAGCATTACGCCAACTCTAAAGCAAACATTCTGTCGGCATTGTGGGGAATAAGACAGGAAAGAACTGCGATACGCAACCACAAACTTACCACTCAATATACAAAAACATGTTTTCTTCCGATTCCCATATATGCATCGACAATATGGTCCTTTGCTCCCCCTCAATAACATCAAAAAAAAAGTTTGCGATTTCACCTATCCATCCCTTCCAATAGTTTATCTAGTTCTTCCTGGAATTTATTCAAACTACCACTTCCACAATAACAGATGGAACTTTGTTCCGGCAATCAATCTCCCGCGGTCTAACTGAAAACTTCACTACAACTATTCTGAAACCATCCTTCCTTAGTTTGAATTTATGTCCTCTGATAAGTGTAGTATGAGCAAGAGAAATAATCCCAACAGCATTAAGCTTTCTCAATCCATTCAAAGCCATAAACACCTCATCAGATCACTTCGCAGGAGCCTAGTCTCTAGACGTTGCAATTTAAAGAACTGAAGCCTTTCTTGGTAAGAGCGCCTCTTTATTCAGCTGAGCAATTTCGTTGCCCTTTTCCACACTCGTTCAGCAACTGTACATCCTCCCAAAAATTAGAGGGTCAGACCTGCATGCAGTACTCAAGGTGTAGCCTGACGATTGCCTTATACAATGAAATAGCCACTTGCTTGTCCCTGCTAGCAAAATTCCTGTATATCATTAACAAATCGCCATGAGCTGTCCTGGCTGCCTGTCTGCACTGCTTGGAGAACTTCATATCAGACTGCACAATAACCCTCAGGACCTTTTCGTTTTCAGTTACTCTGAGTGTAGCACCAGACAGCTGATATTACTCTTGGATTATTGCTACACATATGCATTACTTTGAATTTGTTAATTTTAAACTTCAAGTGCAATTTCTCAACTGATTTGCCTACTTTTTCGATATCCTGTTGCAGTAGCATTCGCCATTACTGTCATTAACCATCCTACCAACCCTTGTATTACCTGCAAAATTGACATTAAACCTGATATCAATATAGAGAGAGACATCTTTATTGCAACACTGAGATAGTGATGTACATATGGTGCAGTTGCAACTGCACATCACGTCACTGTGGCCAGGGGTTAACAATGTAATATAAAGATAAAGTTGGCAGAATAAACCAAAAAATTAAAAGATTACAATAATAATGAATAATGAAATAAAGTATTAGAAAAATAGAGAAATGAATTTGGTATACTAAACATTAAGTGAGTGTACAGAATATTAGCCACAAAATACATATCATAAGAATATACTGTACATCGAATAGAGTGTGCATTAATTTGGATAGTGTGTATAAATTTAAATTTGGAGCGGAAATTAGAAACCATTCCCTGCATTCTTACCTCGCTGCAACTTTAACCACCGGACCAGTTCCTGGCATATGTGATCTCTGCAATAATTCCGCAGATGAAACCCTACTTTGCAGTAAATCAAAGCATAGAATATACCGGTTATGCTCAGGATACTCAAGCCTCTCGCGCTTATCGCTCAATAAGAGGAAAGGATTCATGGGAAAATGCTGCTTAAATAGTAAACGGACGGGAGCTGCAAGAACCTGCAATCAGAAACCTGATTCCCCTCCCCCCGGCAGGGAGAAAGAAATGCGCCGACCGAAGAATGCAACACATCGGAGGAAGTGGCTACGCTGACCTCTCACCCCACTGCTGATGCACAACACAGTGACTCGGGAAACAATGGAAGAAGTAATAATTTAGAAAATAATAAAGAAGACGAGAAAGATCATGAAAATTATGGCCATGAACGAACCAATGATTGTCTAAAGGATGTTAATGGGAAACATACCAGCAGAGAACTCGATTCTGACATTTTAAACGTCCTTGGCTGTGATACTTGTCCCGATTACTGGCTTCATACAAATCCCCCTGTCAGCCCACAGGCAAGCCCACCTAAGGCTATGGCTAATCAGGGGAACACCACCTTTTTCAATGGCACGAAACATATGTTCAAAAGTGTAACAGATGAAGTATTTGGGGAAATTTCTTAAACCTGTTGCAATTCAGGCCGAAGAATACATGCATAATCTAGAAGAAAAATTTCCCCGAATTTTCGAGTGCTTGTCCACCCTTCTCATTATCAACCAAGAACTCCGCGCACAGAACGAAGAAATAAAACAGGAAATTTGCTCACTATGAGGCCAGATCACTGACCTCAAAAGCTGTATGATGCTATGGGGTAAGCCAGATTACCAAACAATACCGGGAGTGCCTCAAACCTCGGAGCCTGAACGTGAAGAGGATGGCGCTATACTCCATAGAAGCGGACAGGATGCTCCCTTCTCGGCTATTAATGCTGAACCATTAGTGGGACATAGACCAAAAGATGCCATATTTAATGTCCCTCCAGTCACTCCCTACCAGCGAAACAGAGAAACCAGAGGATTTATCGAGCAAACACCGGTGATAGATAATCATGAGCAACAGCCCGTGGTAGAATATATGCAACAAGGATCTAAGTCCCCTACCCGAGCCTCCCCATCTCCCTTACCACAGGATCTATCTAGCTCTTATTCTCTGGCCATATGCGAGGCTGATAGAGTGTGCCCTGAAAAGTATCCCAGGCCGACATATGCGTAAATAACATCAAACGGGAATACAAGGAAAACTTATTCCAGAAGACTTATGGGAGAGAGCAGAATCAGAGTATGTCGAAGGCTACCAACCGAAGAGCAACTTCCATAACAAATGTACACAATAGCCAGATCCGCAATAATAACTCTTATCCCTCTACACAATCTCCGAACTACAATTTTAATGTAGATACAGCGCATACAAACCTCCCAACAGATGGCCAATTGGTAAGAAGGTTCAATATTATAGCCATCAGAACCCGAGAGAAAGTCTTTGTTACTAGGCTTGTTCCGAACACGCAGGCGAATGACATAAAGGCCATGTTTGCTCAAGGATTCGGAGTCCACATAGAAGTAAGACAGCTGAAAACAAGGCATCCTTCATATGCGTCATTTGTGCTCACATGCCCCCCTGATGACCTAAATCTAATCCTTGAATACAACAACTGGCCAGTGGGTGCACTAGTTAAAAGATATCGAGAAAAGAACACCGCATACGTGCAGAGAACCAGTAGTACGCATCGACCTATATAGCCACTAAAGCAACAGAATACCCCGTCTGGAGAATGCCAGACCATTTGCTTTTTTATTCAGAACGTTAGAAGTGTTGTTAACAAACTTCACGCATTGCTGACCTGCCTACTCCTTGAAGAATATGACTTTATGTGTATGGTGGAGACTTGGCTAAATTATAACAGGCAACTGAATCTGCTGGTAATCCTCTACTTAAAGATTTATTGGGAACAGCAGAATAGATAAGCGGGGTGGAGGAGTTGCAATCCTTTATCATGAAAGTTTGCATCCTATAAAAATTAAACCAAGTCAGTCTGAAAACTTTGAAGCCATATCCACGTCTTTCAGGAGGAAGGCTCAAGAAATCCAAGTCCGCCTTATCTATCTTCCGCCGGAACACAGTGCTGACACCAGGACTGAGCTTCTTCTGTGGATTTCAGAGGATCTTGGCACAGATATTCCCATGATTGTAACTGGCAACTTTAATATGCCTAGCCCAAGACACGATCAAGCTAAAGAATACCTTGATGCAACCCTCCAAACCTTAGGACTGACCCTACTTGATACGCTTCCGACTAGGGGAGAGCAGCATTTGGATTTATTATATCATAATGTGATAAACATAAAAAATGTCACCCCTCAAAATAAATTCCAGGCAGATCTCAACCCAATATGTTGTGAAATTTCCCTATGCAATAGTGCAGGTGGGGAACGCATCGATGAGCAAACTCGTCACCAAGAAGATATACTCTTTTAAGTTCATTAGACTTGATATTATTTTAAAACATCTCAAGACCTACAACTAGAATGCTCTATACAATAAACCGGTGGAAGAAGCTACCAACTTGATTGAGAAAGAGCTCCTATTTATTGCTGACCTGGGTGCCTCAAAAGAGGTAAGGGTCACCGACAAAACTAAACCGTGGTTCAACGAGTATTTAAAACAGGCGTTTGTGGCCAATCAAAAGGCTTATAGGAAATGGAAAAATTCAATTCACGATTGAATGAAGACTTCACGGACTACAAGAAAAAAAGAGCCATTTTCTTGAAAAAGAAACGACATTCACGCTACGAAGAGGTTATTAGAAAGCTTCGACATTCGAAAAGAATCGTGAACAAAAAGGCCGCTAAATTTGAAATGGAAGAAACCACATTCGGACACTGGGCTAAGGAGTGCTTTGAAATGCTGCCAGTTGAAGGTAAAGCAAAAAATGTCCAAGGATATCAGCTGGAGAATATGGAACAACATAATTTAGCGAGAGTAGGCGTTTGTGAGAATGCTTAATCCACAGTCACTATTTCTAGAGAAGATCTCATCAATGCCATTAATTCCTTGCCTATCAAATCTACGATCGGCCCCGACGAGGTTCCTGTCTTTATTTTAAAAATATGCCGTGCCTATATTGTTGATGTGCTGTTGCACATTTTCCAAAACATCCTGAAAGATGGAGTCTCCCCCCCCCTTAGATGGAATCACTACTTTGTGCGGACGGTGCCAAAAAGAAGAACCCTAAGGCCTCTTCAGACTTTCAACCTATATCCATCAGTTGTTCTCTTTTAAAACATTTTTGAAAAAGTCATCCTTCCTGCTTTAACCCAACAGTGTTTTGCACACAGGCCACCCCACCCCCATACCGTAGTACCAAGACGATCCACTACTACTAATCTGTTGGAGACTCTCTTCAGAATGCAGCACGCATTAAATAAAAAAGCCCAAATTGACATCATATTCCTTGACATAAAGGCAGCTTTCGATAATGTGGCGTTACTTGCGCTTTAAAATATATTGAAAGTTTATTTCCGTATTGAGGGCAAACTATTTCAGATCATCAAGACCATTTTGAAGCCAAGGCAACTAATTGTACAATACCAAGAATTCCGTGCAGAATACACCCTCACTTGGGGCATCCCTCAGAAAGCTGTTTTATCAGCTTTGCTGTTCTGTGCCGCCCTGGAACCTTTTCTGGCGCGGAATCAGAATTTTATTTCCTACGCCGATGATATAAAATATTTTGTTGTCTCTGACGAAGGATCTCACGTGTCCGACGTCATTTTCCATGCCAACGCTAAGCTGTATGAACTGGAGGCATACCTACGCAAAAACGGTTTATGGCTAAATTCAGACAAGTCAGCACAACTGACAATAACTAATAAGAAGATAAAAAATCAAATCAGATTATCTATTAATGGAGCACAGGTTAAGAAAGTCAACTCATACACCGACCTAGGAGTGTGACGTGGGACGATGGCCTTACCTTCCAAAGTCACTTTCAGAACACGAGATCAAAAACTCTTGCTGCCATATGGACTGTAAGACAAGAAATAACTGGGATTCGAAACCAGCAGCTAGTGACCCAATATATCTAAAGATGTATCGTTCCTGTATCCTTAAATGCTTCGACAATTTGGTCCTCTGCTCCAAATACTTATATTAGGAAATTTCTCAGCCTGGAATACTGGTTGCTCCGGTGGTTGAATAGGATTGCCGGGAAGCCCTTCGCAATTTCAAAATCCATACATGTATGTAAACTTGAACACAGCTCCGTGGATTCAGATGATCACAATACGTAACATCTGCACTCTGGTTCAACTTCTGACTGGGAGTTTAGATGCCTCTCAAATTGAAAATCTTGTAGTAAGGCCCCGCCTGGAGCCCGCTTCCACAACCCTCATCGTCTCCGATGCGCTCTCAATAACACGGACGGATTAAGGCGGTTGTTTCCTGCCAATACTCTGGAGCTCTTTAGAGACCTCAAAATAGACCCGGACAGGTACTGCCATGAGAAAACTTACAGGAAGCTGATTTCAGCGGATCTGTATACGAAACTACAAATATGATGAAGAATGTAATTCAAGAAAAACTTCAAGTGCCCTGGAACTCATAAAAATCTTAAATGAACGATTTATAGTGTTTCCAAAAGACTCTTATAGGACTAAGGGTATTCATTTTGTTCAGAGAATGACAATCAGGATCAATTCATAGTGTAAATGTCGATGTCATTTTTCTATGTATGTATAATGTTTTGTAATTTTCTATGAATGTATGATTTCTGTATCTGTGTAATTTTTCCTCTATATATATGTATATCTTATGTATTTACTGATATTTTATCCTATGTTACACTCTAATAAGTTTAGTTGGATGTATGTATGAGCCACCCTCCTAGATAATTTCTGTACAGGGGTGCTTGTTGAATAAACTAATAATAATAATAATAATAATAATAATAATAATAATATACATTGAATTGAGTAAGAGAATACACTGGGACTCAGGTTATAATATTGGTGGCCTTGGCTACCCACTGCGGGGTATTCTTTTTCTATAATGTTGACCCTGACTAAACTTGTTTAAATTAATATCTAGATCTTGGACGCGTGATAACATCTACTGAGGAAGGAATCGGCCCGACAAGTGAAGGCGTGTTTGAAGAGGGAACAGCTGTGGACTTGCTCGCAGATGAGCCATTAGGATCCTCCAAGCACAGTTATCCCAGAAAGAGGGAGAAGAGATGAGACCAGTCACGTGTTTGACTGTAATGACGATTCTCCTTTCATCATTGAGCCACGTGAGCCTTGGGATATCGAGTGTGTTGGCCATAGTGGTGGTTCGGAGCTAGGGACGTAGGCTGAGCTTGTGGCAAGCCCAATTCAGGAGCAAATACTCAGAGGAGAACACAGGTTTGATAGTGCGAGATGCGGATTTCCACATCTCTGCATCATAGAGAAGTGGGGATAAACAAATGTTGAAATGTATCTAACAATAGTGGATTTGTCTGTCACACGTTGAAGATGCTGCTTGTATAGCCATCTTAGTCTAGCGGCTTTTGTGACAAGCATGTATACACGTTGGCTGAATAGAAGCTTTGGGTCGAATCTGATCTCTAGGTCAGTGTGATTTGAACAAGCGGGATGGAAGCTACATTGAGGGCTGGATAGATTTTTGTTGGGTTTTGTTTTATCGAGAAAATCATGGTTTCTGATTTCATTGTATTGACGCGTAGTCCGAATTACTTGATGTAGTTAGATAATGATGCGAGAGTGGATGTTAGCTCTTTCGAGAAATGGTGAGGGTCTTGTTAAATTGAGTATCTTTAGGTCGTCGGCATATATTAGTGTATTTGGCTCTTGGGTTACCAGTGGAGCAATAAGGGCGGTGAAGAGGAGGCTAGACAGTACTGCCTCTTGCAGGACTTCAACCGAGATTACCTTGCTGTATTGGGAGTTATCTGCAAACAGTTTTATTATGCAGTTATGCAGCAGAGATGTTTTTGATAAAAAACAGAAATATCATTAATAAAAGCAGAAAACAACAATGGGCCCAGCACCGAACGATAAGGGACTCCATTAATAACATTAGCTCACGAAGAGCAGCGTCTATTGAAAATCACTCTCTGTCTTTTCCCACTCAACCATACCTTTATCTACAGCAGTAACGTGCACTTAATGCCACACTGTTACAATTTGTACAGCAGTCTCTACTGTGCAACATTATGGAAAGCTTTCTTAAAACCAAGTATATGATATTAAAATTATTTTTGCATCCAGTTCCTTTGTTACTACATCATACCATAATACAGAATCAAATACGGTGTCTGAACTATAACTGTAATCTTGTTTAGAGGATCTCTTTTTTAACCAACGATTTCATTATTTTCCTCTGTAACAGAAGTTAAACCCACTGGTCTGTAATTACTCCTAATACCCTTTGATCCCCCCTTTGTGAATTGGGGATATATTCGCACATCTCCAGTCTACGGGAACTTTCCCTAAATCCAAGGATACTCTCATAATTTTGGCTGAGGATTTGCTTACCTTCTTTGCTGCCTCGCTTAATGTAATTGGATAGATCCCATCTATCCCAGGTGCCTTTCTTATGTATTTTAAACACAGCGAGTTGTTAATTATTAGAATAAATTACCATCGTGGGTAATTGAAGCTGAAATCTTAGTATCGTTCGGAAGTCAGCTGGACAGTTGCTTAAGTGAGAAGGAAATCACAAAGACTGTTTATTTTCTTTTTCTATTATTTATTATTATTATTTTTGTCTAATACACCCATAATCTGGGGCTTCCTTGTAATATATGACTAATACTAATACTAAAGTAGTTCTAACATTTCGCCTGCATAACTGTATAGATATTATGCAGTTTATATAACCAGCTCAGAATGAATGGATATTAATTATAGTTTTTTTTTTTAAATAGACATTTGAACTTCACTGCATACACGCATACAGCGAGCTGTCTTTGCACTTATCTAATATCTCATGGGCCACCTTTCGCCCGTATTACAGCCCGTACAAGTCTTAGCACGGACTCCACAAGGTATTGCTGGGTGTCCTGTGGTAATGCTACTGATGCAGCATCGAATATTCTTTTCCAATAGCTCCCAAACATTCCCAATTGGGTTGAGATCGAAGGACCTGGGTAGACATGAGTGAATGGAAAATTCATTATCATGTTACTGAAACCAGTTAGCAAACTGCCATGACTTGTATCACGGCTTGTTTTCTTGTTGATAGGTGCAGGAATTGTCCGGATCATGAAGAGGCGTAATTGGTCGGTGATGATAGAATGGCAGGCCTTTTCATCGAGCCTTTGATTAACTGTGATCAGACAACCAAGGCTATGCCCGAAAACTGTCTCCAAACTATAACACCACAGCCTGCAGAACGGAAACAGTGCATCCAGTTGCCATAGAGTTGTTTTGCTTCGGATACTCCCATCAGCAAGTTCGGATGGGTAACCGAACATCAGCATGACAGAGATGGATGCGGGATTCTTAGACCAGGTGATAGATTTCCACTTGTAATGGTCCAGTGTTGGTGTTGATGCCCCATTTCCTCCTCCTTCTGGTGGATACTCTTCCTCTCGTCCATGTCTGCGCATGTAGTACGTGGTATTGTCACGGTCCTCCCCACGTAGAGTGGAAAAGGTCCGGGCCACCGTCGATGACACGAGGAACTTTAATGGGTTTTTTTCAGTCCGTGGCTGAGTTAGTCGGTCTCAGGCGTAGATAGACGGTTTTTCCCAAATAAACTGGGGGGTTTTCGTCCAGAAAAATAGGCAAATCGACCAGAGAACACATGCGATTTATAGACATAATAATACTTTTATGGGCATATGTAAGGAATTACCAGGTAATCTTAATATAATAGTTTGGTTTTGTCAAGATAGTGGCACTTGCAAGACTTGTCCTTACAATCAATCCACTTTCGAAGTTGGAAAGATCCTGGAAACGCAGACACTCAAAAACTGTCCACCATTCGGACGAACTACAATCTTATTTCAGTCGTTCCCGATATGCAGCCTTTACCAGCGTCACAGACGAATGCATTCCTACAAAAGGCAGTGTTCCTAATGCAAAATCATCTCAGTATATATACAGAGTGTCTCAAAAATACAGGGCATAACTTCAGCAATGAGTCCCTCATATGTAGGCAATAAAAATATTTTATATCAACATAGTTCCGGAAATTCTTGGTTCCCGAGTTATTAACCGGAATGTCTCATCTCCCGCATGTGATTTCCTTCATCACAGATTACTGACAGAATCTGGTGGTTTTCCATTCCGACCATGTACTCAAATCATGAGCAAGCGGATATGTACTTTATGTACGGTTTGGTGGACGGAAATGCTCTGGAAGCTCCTCGTTTTTACCACCACGAAAGATTCCCAGAAGGAAGATGTCCAGACAGGAAAACGTTTGAAGGTATCCATCGCCGCCTTTGTGAACATGGGACCTTTACACTTCGTGCTGCCGACAAAGGAGGACCAAGATCTACGACTCCTGAAGTAGAGGAGGAGATTTTGGATGCTGTGCATGCCGCTCCTGGAATCAGCACACGCAGAATAGCAATGCAACTGGCTGTTCAACGTTCGATTATTTGGAGAGTGTTGCGAGAACACCAACTGTATCCTTACCATTACCCCCAGGGGCTCACATCTAGTGAGTATGGGCTTGGCACACCCAGGGTCCTGAGCTGGATATCATCATTCTTCTCTTTCTTGGTGATTCCCTTCTACTTCTCTCTCTCTCTCTCTCTCTCACTCAGGGTAACTCGGGAATTTTTTTTTTTTTTTGGCTGGTGCAGCATAAGCCTCAGGCTTCCTTGCACTATATGGCTAGTAGTAATAATAATCTGCAACAGGTACAGGACTTGTCACCAGCAGATTACCCTGCGCGAGTAATGTTCTGCCAATGTTTCTTGCAGCAGTGAGGTACAACGCCTTACTTTCCTGCCTTAGTGATATTCACAGATGAAGCACAGTTCACACGAGACGAAATCCAAAACTTTCACAATCAGCATATATTGGCTGAGGAAAACCCACATGCAATTCTTCCATCACATCACCAACAGCGGTTCAGCCTCAATATCTGGGCGGGTGTTTTTGTTGATAAGTTATTTGGGCCCCATGTACTTCCAAACAAATTCACAGGGCAGGGGTACAGAAACTTTCTGGAAAACAGCATGCCTGATTTCTTGGACGACATGCCACTGATCATTCATCAACAAGCACACTTCATGCACGATGGCGCTCCCGCACATTTCAGCCACCTAGCCCACAATTCCTGAATCGAAGGTTTCCTAGTCGGTGGATAGGTAGAGGTAGACAAACTGACTGGCCTCCACAATCAGCTGATTTAAACCCACTAGATTCCTTCTTGTGGGACCATTTAAAGTCATTGGTGTATTCGACTCCGGTAGCTGATGGGAAAACTCTCCGAAATCGAATTGTGGCAGGTTGTGAGACAATACAAAACATGCCAGGAATTTGGCATCGTCTTCCGAGTCCATGAGACGTCGATGTGAACCCTGTATTCAGGCAGAATTCAGGCCTGTATTCAGGTGGACATTTTAAACAATTACTATAAGGTGATGTGAACAGTTCAGTGTCATAGACAGACCTTCAAAACTCGGAAACGAAGCATTTCCGGAACTATGTTGATATAAAATATTTTTATTGTCTACATATGAGGAACTCATTCCAGTGTCTCAGTAATTTTTTCACTGCGCTCCTGGCCAAAAGGAATACCTAACAGTTCCGTTTATTAAGTAGTTAGGTCAAACAACTTAATAAGTAATATCGAAACTGTGATGATGTTGAAACTGTGAACTACCTCCAGCTAGTAGTTCGCGGGGTGTCCGACAGATGTCGAGTTTCACTGTGTTTTCCTCGAAATATCCCGCTGCCTCCCCTGTGAGTTTGCTGAGGCTAACTGAAGCTCCCGGACGCATAGTTTGGGCACCGCTTTATAATTAGGGCATGATCCTATTTATTTTTGGATTTGTGATGTTGTGTTATATATATTCTGGATGGAAGGTATTTCCGGTGTTAAGGCCTAACGGTGCTGTCTAGCAATTTGGTGTGCTATCAGATACTGGTTTGTCTAATAGGAATTTATGGCTAATGGCCACTAACATCTTTATGCTTCACGTTAAGAGGCCGAAATAAATTGCAATTGTTTACTCTATAAGAAGGGAGTACAAAAAAAGCAAGAATTACAATTATTTACAATGTAAGAAGGGGGTACAAATATGCACCATTATAGTTATTTACAATATTTACAAAAGTGCGTATATTTACAATATGGTTTACAAAATTCAATTATTGCCAAGATTATAATTGAAGTAAGCTGTGCGCTTCAGAGAGGCTCTTCACTCTGTACTGCTTGCTTTCGTAGTATTTCACGGGTCTATTGCCAATGAATTGAAAAGGATGACTACGTTGTTAGGGAATAAATTCTTCAGACAGCACGGGTTGGATAGTATAAATGCAACGGTAGGTAGGGGGTTGTCATTACTGCGTCCAGCACGTGGAGTAGAGATAAGTCCTCGAAGACTGGGGGCGTCAATCACACCGGTATGCATTTGGGAAAGAAGAAGAACATCCCTGGATGCAATGCGAAATCTCCAGGGAGTGATCTTTAAGTTGGAATATAAAACAGCACTTGGGACAGTGAATGCGTTGCCCGTGACCCTGTTCATCCATCGCATTACCCAGTACTCGACTGCCAGATATCTGTTTATGTACGACGTCGGGGCAGAAGACCAGATTGGTGATGCTTATATTGCGATAGGTTGTAGGCACCGCTGGACGTATCCTCCGACTACATCGACGTTCAGTAACCCAGTCAGCTCTTGTCGAATCACCCACATCGCTGAGAAAGTCTTCGATTTCATGGTTCTGAAAAGTGAGGCCTCGTCTAAAGTTATGACGAGGTCCGTGCGGGACTTCAGTTTCCTTATCTGTAATCCGTTGTGATAGACTCTGATGTCATTTTTGATTCCCTTTTTTGTAAAGGTGAGTTGAGCTGATTTTAATACTTTTAGTTCCAGACCTATTTCCAGTATATAGGCTAGAACGCTGTCGATCAGGACGGCGACTCGCTGATTTATCAGGTGAGTTTGTTCAGCGTGTTTAGATGTTATCTGTGATTTACGGTCGTTTGCATATGATGAGAAATCAGTGTACCTTGCCAGGAAAGGGTCAAGGGCAGCAGCAAATAGAAGACCGGACAGGACACCTCCCTGCGGTACTCCTGTCGTTATAATGCACTCCTTTTGGAAGGATTTATAGCTGATGATGAGTTCTCTTGGTGTAAAGATGAGGTTGATGGTTTTTAGCAGGCTTCCTGTAATGCCAAGGTACTTTTCCAGAATGTAGATTAGAGCGGGAATTGAGAGCTTATTACAAGCAGATGAAATATCAAGGAAGATGACGTCCAGCTGAGATTTACTATTGAGAGCAATTTGAATTTTAAATAGGGTATCGTACAGCTGTTCAAAGGACCAGTGGTGGTCGTCCACGAAAAATAACACCCAATGATGACCGCTGTATACTCCTACAGGCTAAGAGGGACCAAAACCAGACACCGGGAACCATTGCAAACCAACTGCACAGGAGAACCGAACGCAGGATATTGCGGTTTACTGTGGTCAGGCGACTCCACAAAGGTGGACTGTTTGCCCCACCGCCAGTACGTTTTGTCCCTTTAATGTCTGCCCATCGGAGACACTGTTTACAGTGGTGCATCGAACACAAGGATTGGACAGCAGCGCAATGAGATAAGGTACTCTATACTGATGAGATTAGATTTAGTCTCAGCAGCGATTCTGGACGTCAGCTAATCTGGCTAGTGGTTGGCACACGGTATCACCCCACAAACATCACTAAAAGGGATCGATATGGCAGTCGAGGTGTTCTCGTCTGGGGAGGCGTTATCTTTGATGGACGTACACAACTCCAGATATTGAAAGACGGTACTGTAACTGGTACACTCTACTGTATTGAGATAATCCTTCACCATGTGCGTCTGTTCCGAGGTGTCATTGGCCCCGAGTTTGTGCTTATGGATGATAACGCCAAACCCTCATGGCACTGCAGCTGTTGATATGCTTTTGGAAAGTGAAGATATTGTTCGTATGGATTGGCCTGCCCGTTCGACGATCTAAATCCCATCGAACACATATGGGATGCTCTGGGGAGGCTCCTAGCAGCACGTCCACACCCACGAGAAAATGTTTACCAGCCGAAAATGGCGCTGATAGAGCTACGATGTTAGACGATGTTACCGCAAGAACTTATCAACAACATTGTTCTAAGTATGGCCAGAGGGTGCAAAGCCTGCATCGACATTAGAGGTGGCCATATCGCCTACCGATGACCACCTCTTCCCTTTGTTCCATCTTTGGCAATGATGCATCGATATCATGGTAGCCTGTGCTATGTTGCCATTTTTGAATAAAGTCCCTCTGTACTGTTTTGTTTCCGTTGCTGTGTCCTTCATCATTTCTGTACCTCAAGTGGTTCCTTTGGTATGCTTTTCCCATATGCAGGCCACTCCTGTGAGAAGTTACAGGTGAAAACCTGACTGGTACTTAAGTTTTGCAGAACAGTGTATGTAAAGCAGAGCTTGATGAAATTATCTTTCCGCTGGAAGTGGGTGTGAGGTTTGCTAGAATTTTGAAATAAAATGCAAAAGGATAGAGTATAATTAAGTCGAATACAAGAGGATTTCATTTGTCGTGGTCACATATTTTAAGGAAAGGGCGTCGGATAAAATTAAGCAACATAGCATTTAAATAACCTCTGAATTCGCCATAGAGTTATGGCCCTAAGCTATGCAAACTACAATCCCACAAAAGCACTCACCCAGTAGAGGCCGAAGAACCAAAACGTTGGAAGAATGTCGCGGATTTTATTTTTTATTATTTTTATATATGAATTGTCTTGTTTGTTGGCATACTTTTGTTTCACTCCGTGATTAATATTTCATTGGCGAAGTTCTTATAAAGCTTTCTTTAGTTCTTTAGTCTTAATTAAATAAATACTACAGTCCTAGACTGATGGTATCCTACGGCTGGGATTTTTTTTTTTTTTTGAGCCGTCAGGTGTTATGGGTTTCTGATGAGATGGACCACAGACAGACAAAATCATTATGCATTCTATACTATTGGTCAATGAAAATTCCACACAAAGGATACACGGATTCAACATGAAATTTACATGCACGCTTGAAACGTATATTCACGTAAATGATTAGCATATCAAGGTGATCGGCTTAGTAGAACGTTCATTGACGCGTCTGTTGCCTCCCTCATGTAAGAATCTTAAGGTGATATAAAAATGTGTGCAAACTTTAGCAAACAAAAAAGAAAAATATTAAAAAAAGGTGACCGAATAAATAAAACATGAATCATATAAAACATACATTAGTGTACATAAGTTGTCTTGCAATTATTATGCCTGACGTTAACAAGCTATCACGAATGGAGTATTCGTTCAAAAGTTTTTTAAACTCATTCAGCGACTTTGAGGATTTTACGAGAGGAGGAACACTGTTCAGTGTTTTTACCCCTCAAACCTTAAGGCTTTTCTGGCCAACTGGGTTTCCTCTTCAATCGGGATATTCACGTTGGATTCCTTCTTCAAACTCCAGGTTAAACTTTCTTCACGGTGACCAAAAAAATTCCTAAAAAGCATTGGGAAGCCTGATGTGTAGAGAGAAAGTTTTAAACGAAGATAACCTCAGATTTCATTAATAGCTGGTGAATATTAAGGAACTTTGCGGAAACGGACTCAATCGAGAGGAGACCCAGAACAGAGCGAAAACAACGAAAGATGGTATTAAGTCTGGCTTGTTGTTCTCCATGCAAGAATACCATAGGTGTAATGTGGTTGGATCAGAGAAAAAAGGACTTGTCTGAGAAGGGTAAAGTTTATCCACGCTGTTGAAATGGCAACTATCACTGCCAGTGATGCGGTTTTGTTTCTGATGGCGATTATTTGTTTGTTAACTTGCAGTCGAGCCAGTTTCCCAAAGATTTGGTATCGTTGACCATTTCCAAATTATTGCCTATATGTTGCGACTTACTTTGAACCCAAAGTCTTGGGGCTTGTTCGTGGTCCTGGAGATCACGTATATTGATTTGCTGGGATTGAGAACGAATTGATTTTTATTGAGCGATTCCTCCAGTATGCAAGCGGGCACTGTAATTGTGTTGGCTTGAAGTAGGCCATCTTTGTATGCTACTGGTCTTGCGATGTCATCGGCATATGCAACCAGGTAAGTTGCAGGAAGAACGTGTAAAAGCTCGTTCATATTTTTTTAGATTTCTTTGGACTATAAGCATGTTATTGTGGATGAATTACTTGGTTATTCTGTGAAAGAAAGAGAAAAGAAAAGAACCACATAATTCTACTGCGAAGAATTTTTTAAAGTAATTTTAAAGTAACTTAACCCTGAACTTAAGGCATTTGGACTGAAGTTGTTAATACAGTTCACATTGGTAGCCTTGGGAACTGGAACGGTTTTCTTTAGTTGATAAAGAAATTTTCCATATCGAAAGGGTAGGCTAAAAATATGTTTTGATGGTTCCAGAATTAAGATATGTTTGCGAAAAGCAGAAGTAATCCTGACAAAGCCAGGTGATCCTCCTTCTTTAATCAATTTCTCAGCAGTTTGTATTCCTTGGTCGGCGACTGGAGCAAAGTAAAAAGAAAATTTTGATTGGAGAAGAGAGTCCGGAGAGACGGTCATAATGCTAATGAGAGATTTTCCAGTCTTGAAAGAGCTCCTCCGCACTCGAAGAAGTGATTGCAGAAGGCTTCGGTCTTTTCAATGTTATCCGTTATCGTTGATCCATATAATTCAACATCAATCAGTAAACGACCTGAAGAAAACACTAGCTGCAATAATGCGATCATCTTCAGAGAGAACATTATTCCATAAAAATATTGGGTGGGTATTACTGAGAAATTCAGAGAGGCTTAGGTTACAAATCTTGATGAGCAGATGGTCTCAGGCACGTTATTTTTAGCTTCAGCAACTAAAAAAATGAGACGATGATCAGATTGGGAAGTAACGAGCACTGCCTACAGTATTGAGCAATCACCTATTATGAACTCAAGAAGAACGAGTTCTGGTACGCTCCTGGCATGTTTGGGAGAATCTCAGGACTCTTTTATTGATTTCACTTTCATCATTGGATCCAACTCCGAAGTGTGATTCGTCACTAAAGATGACACGAATCCATTCCGATGCAGTTCTCTCGATGAACTATTAGAAACATTTAAAACTTTGCCGTGTTATCGGGGACAGATGAAGAAACGGACTGCTGAATAACGGCTTCACCTCTGACAGTTGTCTGCTAATTGACCTGTGCTTGCCTGTACGAGCACAGAGTGGCTAGTGCCAGAATGTTGGAAATGTGGTGGTTTATCTCATTCCTGTGCCAAGTTGACGATTCCGTCTGTCCTTTTCTGAAGTCCTGATGCCGATAGAACTCTAACGACTTGTTCGAGTACTTTCTTGTATTCATTGTTGCCAACAGCGAGAATTTCAGTCTAAAAACATAATACAGTATAACATTATAAAGAAATAACTAGCTTACTCTTTTTGTTATTTTTTACGTGTCTACCTTACATATGCTCCATAGAGTTGTACATTTTCTTTAAATATGATACATGCGTGACTTCGAGAAAATTACTATACTTGCAAAGTAATAAAACATTATTTATTAATACACTGGCTCCGATCTTAAGAGAAAGTGAACGTTATTTTTATTTTATTTTATTTTTTACTCCCTACATGTCTTCATGGATCAAGAAGAAGAGAATTTTGGCGTAATATACTATGCTAGTATGAAATATAACGTTTGGGCTCACGGAAATATCCTTGAAGTTTCTTTGCTGATGAGGGATTTTTTTGTTGTTCTTAACACAGGATTTTCTTGTTTTCACAGCATGCGAGGCTTAATGCTCTCATTCGTATACAAGCATGTGAAAAGAGGAGCGGGTTTTATGGAATATTAGAGCCATCCCTAGAAGAAAAAGGAGTAATGTAAAGAAAATTCTAAGAATATGTTATATATGAATTATATCAAAATTTACTTTGTTTTTTCTGCGCTGTTTTTTTTTCTTTCAAACTCCTTGCCGTAGCTCAAATTAGTTGATGCAAAAATAATAAAAAAAGGTGAGGACCGTTCGATACTTCCTTCTTTTTATCCTTATTTTTGAAGAGCATCACTAGAAACCTGCATTGAAGGAGCGAAAGAAATTCCTTTTTTGAAAATTGCTTTGTTTTTCTTGTATCATTTTTGGCACACAAATTCAGTATACAACTTCTACCTGATTACTTCTTTCAGATATTTCCACCATTAGCCATTGCCTACGATATACTACTTTTTTTTTAGTTTTATTCTACATTTACATTTATTTTTGGGTCCTCTGTCGTGTCAGTCTTAAATTACATGCAGGCTTTCTATATCCCCCCACATTATAGCTTCGATTTTTTCTCAACAATCCATGTTGAGAGTGTGGAACATTCTACAAAAGTTCTTTACCCTGTATCCTGTTCCTAGGTGGCTGTAAAGTGACTTACTTGGTTATAATCTGCTGGTGGTTGAGTGGAACAAGAAAATCCAAGCCGGATTTGGGATTTCTGTTCTTTTGTGACCAGCTGCGACAGGTTGGATATATTCCTTTTGATTATAGTTGGTTGTCAGGGGAATCCAATTCTTCAGCTTGTAAACGGCTTTACAAGGTAACGGTTCAGCCACTTCAAAATCCAGTATTCTACAGATATGAATCTCGTAAGGTTATCGGTGGTAGCGGAGGCCCATACAGCTGAGGCATAAAGGATGACTGGGAATTCATATCTCACGACATAGAGAGTTACGAGCTTAGAACGCCGTATTTCAGTTACCTCTTGCCTAACATGACGCAATGACCCATTTAAAGTGACACTAATGTCTGTCTTCAGTGTTTTGATAGTGAAGGACATTTGAGCAATTTGTTGAGGTTAAGGAAGAGACCAATTTTATTCAGAGAGAAGGCCAAGTCTTCGAGTTTAGATGCATCGCTAGAAAGCAGTCGGGGGATTTTCATTGTTACCGGAGGGAGTGAAAATTTTAAGGTCAACTGCATACGAAAGGAAATTCGTATGCAGCGATAGACAACAGTGGCGAAAAGAAAAGCGGTGAAGTCCCCACCTTGAGAGGCTCATCTGTTCACAGTGTAGGATATAGTTGGGCTGTCTTGAGATACTTGTGTTTTCCTATCTGTTAGAAGAACTTCAATTGTAGTAAGTGGGGGAGATCCTCATCACGTGGTAGGCATGAATTGTTTCATAAGTGCTTTTACAGAGAGTCTATCGAAAGGCGGATGCAATATCCAAAACAGTTACGTCCATTTGACCTCCACTATTTAGTGTACGTTATGTTCTGCCAGAGGACTCAAGGTTGGTGGTGATAGATCTTCTGCGCGTGTAGCACAGTGGTGGTATCGTCACCGTCCTCACTACGTCGGGTGGAAAAGGCCCGGGTTCGAATCCCGTCGATGACACGAGGAACTTTAATGGGCTTTATTCACTCCGTGGCTGAGTTAGGTAGTCTCAAGCATAGATAGCAAGGTTCCTCCCCCCCGGCAACATGGGTTTTTTGTCCAGTAAAACAGACAAATCAACCATAGAACACAGCAATTTACAGACAATACAAAATGCACCACAGATGAATTGATTATTCGAGTGGCCTAAAAATAATAGTTCAGTTTTAGTTTTGGTGGTGGTAGATCTTCCTTTAATTGTTGAATGGAGATAAAACGTTTCCGATTAAAGTCGTTAGACAAAATCCAAATATTTTAATTTTTTTTAATGAAGACTTACTCATATGGTAGACTAGGGTGTACTATATAATTTGCTTTATAATATTTGTAATTTTTAATATTTTTCAGTGTTCACTTTTGCTTACAAATGCTTAAAAAAAAAAAAGAAAAGAAATCGTTCCAAATAGAGCACAAATAACTTTAACTAATAATTACTTTGCACTATATTAATATCTAGATAAAATAAAACGTTTCTGTCTCTGAAGATATTTTAACCAACGAAATAGTTTCTGCTTGATTCTAACAAAGAGAAAATTAATTAAAATTAACGTTGTTTCTTTTTTCGATTCAGTAAAAATAAAGATATATTTCTATAATTCTCTGAATAGTGAAGTGACCATCCAGATACGAAACCAAGGTAACCAGGTGTCGAGGTATGGCGTCCCTATCAAGCAGAGAAACGCTGCCCCTCTGTGTTACCAGGCAGTAATAAGTGACACATGAATCTCATCAGCCGGTGCAACAACACCACTTACTAGATGCTTTAAGTGGTGAAACCTATGTTTATTCTCCAGAGCAAAGCTCCAACAATCCCCATGTCTTCAATCATACAGTACGAGTGATGTCTTTTGAGTTTATGATGGGCATCATGGCGAGATATAATATTCCTTACATTGCCTGAGTAGAACTCTAAAACGGTGTTTGCAGACCAGCCAACAGATATCGGGCCAAAACTATCGGTAATTCTTTCTAGAAGTCATCCAGATCAGCTAACGTATAACCTTACTGCTTCTACTCTTCCAGTAAACTACTGGAAGAAATCAGAGTAGTGTGCATACGGGTGGTAGGAGTACTTTGAGGCCATTTATGCCAGGGATCTAGCTATATTCTTGTTGTGTGCATATCATATCCAAGGATTTAATTAACTTATACAACACGTACCTGCCCCTCCACGTTTCCTTTATCTAATGAATGCATCATGCATATTCAAACTAATAGAACAAACATATCTACGAAAACATTTTAACTTCCCAAAACTGGCTCATCCGTTTCATAAATATGTGTAAAAGGAATGAAATAAAAATTAGTCTAGAATCATTATTCAGTAGGATCCAAGAACAGCGTGAGAAATCAATTTCGAAAAAAAAGGGAAAAGACAGCAAAATTTAAATCAGAACGTATTAGAAAAGAAATGCCGCCCAAATAAAGTCTGATTATTTCTTTTCAAACACACGTATAGTGAAAAACAAAAATATTATTATGTTTATACATATGCTCTAGGCATTTCCTTATAGTTATTTATGGTTCATTATGCCAAGGTGGATTAAAACCGATGCTTCAGTGATTCAGAGATGGTCTTTTTAGTGATCGTTTCGACTGTGTGATTTAATTCAGTTCAATATCTTATCTTTCCGAATTGGCAGCTTAAAAAACCTTTCAGAGTGAAGTGTATATTTCCTTATGATGTCCAATATTTCATTTCTGTAAGTCCCTCTTAGCAATATTAAAGATCTTCCGTTATTGCAAGAGAATGTGTGTAGCAGCCATATTGAAAGATTAAAAATTTGTTGTATCCTGCAAATAACCGTGAGAAACAACACGAGCAAACCGATAGGAAGCATTCAATATTCAGATAAGAGTTTCTGATATTTATTAAGTGGTTTATTCGCATCTGTTGGATAAAGATAAACGAAAAATCACCAATACAGAACGTGAACCAATCATAAAAAAACGTAATATGAGAATAAATTGTCTGTGAAGCTAGATTAATGGGACTTAACTCCTTTTTATAATGCTTCTTTTTTAAATATCTACAAGCCAAGTTATTTACAAACGGATTATTTAATTCTTATTTTGCCAAATAAACAGTGTCATGTAGTTTTATTTCCCTTACAGTCTTTTTTCGGTAACATTGTTATGAAATACCGGGAAAGCAGTATCCGAAACACATTTTCTTCTTTAGCTTCCTCTGATGTCTAATTTCCGCGCTCGTCTCTGAAAACGCAGTTATGTTTGGCCTCGGGGTAACGACATTTGAACACGACCCGTTACCCCAAATAACTATTCTACGCCTGCTCCCAACAGGTCAGCCATTACATCCAGACTTATTGAGTTTCCTAATGAGGTAATTAGATTATTTTTCGTCAGGGTGCGACAGCAGAAAGTGGAAATGCTTTTAGTATCTATAAAAAAAGTAACATTTTACCCGGCTGTTGTCTAGTGGTCTGTCAAGTCTCTACGCTCTTTACTGGAATATACGTTCTCCATAGATGAGCAGGTGATCATTAGCAGAGAGCCTGCTGGCAGCTCTTAGAGAGCATATTATCTCTTCGATACACCCTCTTTTATTGCACTGCTAATGCACTTTAGGAACTACAAGTAAAAAAAGCCTCAATATATATACGTATATATAACTTATCCACGTGATTAACTTCGAGAGATATACTGTATTATTATCATTAATAATAATTGTATTGCTAACATGCCAAGGAGGGAAATCCTTCTTTAATTTTTACATGCACCTTTTTATCAGCATTGAATATTCATATTAACAGATCCATAACCAGGCAGTCCTGCGCTTCTATCCCACATAAATAAATATTACAAATAACAATAAATAAATACATAACGAAATACAACACAGCATTTCCTATGTTGGTAAAAAAAAAAGTGAAGTATACACATACCAATCTCCGTCTTCAATATCAATTATCTATGATATTATAAGAGGCTCTGCATAAAAAATGAGATAGACGGGAATGATCTGAAATCTCGGACGACTGCTGTGATGAAGGGTTTCGGCTTAAAAAAAAATGAACATTTTTTCCTTATAGAAGTATTCTTAAAACATGCACATCTAGTTCGAATACAATTTCTTAATTCTATCATTTTAATTAATTCCTCTTTTGCCATTATCTATATTTGCATAAGGACTGTGCAGAAGAATGTTTAGCGTCACTGTTCCCCTTAATCGTGTCCAGGGGTTAAATGAAATGCAATAATTATATAAATTTACATATTACACAAGTTATATATAAAATTGAATTTTTGGTTATGATACTTTCTGTAAACTGGAACTAAGTAAATATTTTTTTTTTCAAATGAAGCATTCATGCTGTTTCAGTAACTAAGAACACGCCCCTGATTTAATTTTGGAATGAACATGTTATCCCTATCATACCGCTGTTAAACTGGTGGCTCATGAATTGGGTCATAAACAAATAATAATAATAACGAGACCCATAATCAGAGGATCGAAGTATACTTAAACACCCTTAAGGGCACTCAGCAAGACATTTTCCCGATAGAGGAAAGAGAGCCTTCTACAGGAAAATCGAACAAGAAGAGAAGGAAGACAAGGGACCACACAACCAGAATGCACTCGAGGAGATCTGAGACAACCTATGGAGCAGCGAAATAAAGCATTGCCTCCTGGATGGGCCTAAAACGTAAGAAATCCAAAAGCAGACAAAAGATTACAGAATGGGAGATTCAGTAAGAAGAAGTACGACAGGTGATCAGGGAGTCCCACAAATGGCAAATTCCAAGGATAAAGAACATCCACAATTAATATTACAAGAGGTTCAGCTGCATATTCATATACAGGCACATAGTACAGCAGTTCACCCAGACGATAAGGCACTATAAAGCAGCCCCAGAGACTGTGACTCATGGAATCACTGAATCTGAAGTCTAAGGACGAAGACACCACAAACCAGGCGAAGTACAGACCGTCGGTCTGTACCTGTCTCCTATCAATGTATGAGATTCTAACCAGTTGCATAACTAAGAAGATATAAAACCACTTGGAGAGCCAGAACATCATGGCCAAGCAGCAGAAGGGTTGTAAGCAAGTAAGCCAGGCGGTAACTAGCAATTGACCATTAAATAGGCAGTTATGGAGCAACCATAGAAGAACCGCCACAACTTGTACACGGCCTACATCAACTACAGCAAAGCCATCAAATCCGTGCCGCTTAGCTGTGTGATACTGACACTGATGTACATAGTCAACCCGACACTCAAACACTTCTTAATGACGAAATAGAAGACACCATCAAGATCGAGAATATCATGACCAGACCGGTCCAATCGGTAGAGTATTCTTCCAAGGAGTTGCCCTGAGCCCACTGTGGTTCTGTCTAGCACAACGCATTGCCCACCATGCTCAACGAGAACAAATATGGATATACCCTAAAGGAATGGGGGAAAAATCTGCACACCCTCTATTATCTGATGAACACAAATGATATCAAACTCTATATGGCAACCGAGAAGCAACTCCAAAAGCTGATCCATATCAGCGAAGAGTTCAGCACTGATATCCGGATGAAATTGCCCTACATAAATGCAAGACCCATGGATGCATCAGGGAAATCCAGTCGGCCAAAACTACCAGCTGAAGACCGGTGAAGTGTTTGAAGCCGTGACAGAGGGAGAGACCTACATATATTTAGGAATGATGCAGACTCAACAGCTAGAACACAAAGACATCAAGGCCCGACTGACTGAGAAATATCACCAGAGACTGGGAAGCCTGCTAAACTCAATTCTTCATGCTGAGAACATGCTCAGGACCATAAACAGTTATGAAGTCCCAGTACTGACCTACTTCTTCGAGATTATAGATTGGACCAACACTCAACCGGATGAGATTATAAGATCGACCAGGATAATGACGATGAAGAGCGGCTAACACCGCCGAAGTCGGCACTCCAGATAAGACCAAAGCATGGAAAGGATGGATGTGATTGACTGGTCTCATTGAAAAAGAGAAGAAGAAGATTAAGAATCTGCAGGATTACTCTAAAAAAACACAGAACCAATATTCCAAGCCGTAAGAAAGATGGACAAACGGCACACAATAAACCTTAACAAGAGGACTCCATCCATACAGACACAAGAAACGAAGAGAGAAAGATGGGTGAAGAAGGTACTCCGTGACAGAGACTACAATGACCTCCATCAAAACTACATAGATAAAATGGTTTTCATTGCATTGCTCACTAATGGGAGGTATAGTGTTTCGATAAGTCGTCAGCTGTGGTTTCCCACATCAGCACCATCACTACTCTTGTGATGTATACAGAACCTCTGTAAAAGCCAGAAAAGTGTTGTGTTGGGTTCTGTTGTTCTGGCTGCTTAGCCACAGGGCTCCTAGTGGGACTCCACTTTTCCCGAACCCACCATTGGGAAGTGAGCCAGGCTGTACACAGTACTCTGGCTGCTCTCCGCCAGGGGTATCCTGAATTTCCTGACGGAGAAGGAAAAAAAAAAAAAAAAGGAGGGTGAGATTGAATGGGAAAGATAGTATGAGAAGTGGTATTAAAATGGGAAGAAGAAGGAGGATGAGGAAAGAAGGCATCCTCCGACAGAGCAAAGAGGTGGGAGGGGAAAGTAAGAATCGCTCCTGGCATTGGGAACGAGAAGTTCGGAGAGGCTCCCCGAAACTGAAGAATTCATGATCTCCATCCAAAACCAGGTAATCAACCCCAGGAACTATAGGAAATTCATCGACAAAGATTATACAGTGCGAGATGATATATGCCGACGATGCCCCATATGGGTGATACACCGGAATCACCCATATGCAGTACATTCATATACAAGACTAATAACAGAAGCTATCGCAAACCTACCAATTGATTAAAGAAAGTGTATTGTATTACAAGTATAAACCCCATGCCGTGCTAGAGACTCACAAAGTATACTACTGAGACCGTGCCAGAATAACGGACAAGAATATCACGTACAACAGACTGGACATAGGCCTCATCGACAAGAAGGAAATTGCTATCTACATGATCAACATAGCGATGCCCACCTCCAGAAAAGTCACGAGGAAAAGATTTGATTTACACAGACCTAAGACAGGAAGTCAAACAAATGTAGCAAATGGAACAAACAATGACCATCCCGATCCCCGTTCCGACAACCGGCATCGTTCTCAAGAGCCTTCTAAGAATCAAAAAGCAACAGGCCGCCAAGAGAGAATACCTGCATGGAACTCCAGAAAGCTGTGATCCTGAATGCATGTAGAACAATCAGAGAGTCATAAAGAGAACAATCAGAGGGCAGAGAATTCCTCGATTTCCAGTAATAATAATAATCGGACACGCTCAACCACCCCATGCATTTTGTACCAGTAACGTCACGGGGTATAAATAAGGCAAAATAATAATAATAATAATAATAATAATAATAATAATAATAATAATAATAGGGACGCGATGGCCCAGCTGGACTACCAGCCTGATGGACCAGCCTTAGCAGAAGCGAACGCGCTCCATCACGCTGGAAGACCGGTATAATTATAGTAATACAGCTCTAAAACGGTGTTCGCAGGCTGGCCGCTAGTTAATACACCGGACCGAACCTCTTGATAACTCTCTAGGAGGCTTCCGGATCAGCTAGTGTATAATCTTACTACCTCTACTCTGCCAGATAGTGACTGGAGGGAGTCCAGGTAGTGCGTATGCAGGGAGCATTGTCGAGGCCACGTTATGTTAAGGATCTGGGTATATTCTTACCTTATGTACGCCATATCCAAAAAATTCATTACTTCATACAGCATGTCCCACCCACTTTTTCTTACTATTAAATACACCATGAATTGTCAAAATAATAGAGCAAGCTTATCTGCGAAAAGATCTAAATCTCCCGAGAACTTCCTAATTCATTTCACAAATATACGTGGTCTCAATTCTAATCTCAACGATGTACATTTCCAATTGCAGTCTGCCAAACCCATGTACTTTTTCTGACAGAATCTCAGTTATCGGTTGATTCAACTACTGCTCATCTCAGATGCCCAAATTATTCGCTGTATTATTCCTTTCGCCTCAAAGGTGGTACTTGTGCATATGTCCGTTCTGATATTCCCTGTCAGAGACTTGGCAATTTGGAATCTCCTGTCTTTGATCTTCTCTGGCTTAAAATCTCTCTACCTCATTGTGTCAAATTCATCTGTTGTCTCTACCGTTCTCCCAACTCCACTAATCACTTGGAGCTCTTTGACTTCCTCTCTCTGCAACTTGACTTTCTCCAGTCCAACTTTCCTAACAGTGAGGTAATTTTCCTTGGTGATTTTAATGTTCACAACTCCAGCTGGCTTTCGTTTTCTAGTCACACCGACCCATCAGGTCGAGATGCTGAGGCTTTTGCAATTACTAATGATCTAGCACAGACTGTTCATTTACCTATAAGGATACCGGACAATCCTAATCATACAGCCAATACTCTTGATCTTTTTCTCACAAACAATCCTTCTAAGTACACGGTCGAAGTAAGAGGTCCTTTAGGCACTTCAGATCACAACTTAGTGATTGGAACCTTTATCTCATGGCTATTCCCAACCTAGTGTTGTTTGGCATTACAAGAATGCAAAATGGGATGACCTGTAAGATTTATTTTCTTCTTTTCCTTGGTCGGATTACTGTTTCAAAACTTCTGATGTCAACGTTTTCTCAGCTCGTGTCAGTGAATTCCGATCATTAACAGTGCCACTGCCAACTGAAAGTCACTTCTTCTACTCTGACTGTTACTTCAGTGCAAATCATTTTATTTATTTATTTTTTTCTCTAACCTGCGTTCTGCACTGGTTCCGGATTCTGCCCTGGAACTAGGAACAGCCTTGGCTCACTTTTTCTTCTCTCTCACTCTGTGCAGGATAAATAACCACTCTCCCTTTTTTTTCTTTTTACTCTCTCTCTGCTGTCTCCCCGACTTACATCTTCCTCTTCACTGTAGCCAGGGTGTGCGGTTAAAATTATCTGTTTATTCTTTAATTATATTTTTTTTCATTTACTTAGCTTCATTTTTTTTTATTTTTTTTTTTTTACTCGCGCTCTGTTCTGACACCTGAGATTTGGGCTGTCACTGGTGCCAGGCAGCTCTCTCTTTCTTTTTTTTTTATCACAGGGAATTTATTTATTTATTTTATTTTAACTTTATTTTTATTTTATTATTTTTATTTTATTATTTTTTTATTTATTATTATTTTATTTATTTATTATTTATTTTATTTTATTTATTTATTTTTTTTATTATTATTATTTTTTTTCCGCTCTGGAGTGGGCCCTCAAAGAACTCTGGCCCACCTTTTGGCAACATCAGGTGGTTCAGAGTCTCGTATCGAGACAGTACGTGCTCCATTGGGACTGGCCCACCTTCTCGTGGTGCGGACGAGTACCCAAAATCATCTGTCCAGGTGACTGATGCTTCTATGTAGCCAAGAGGCCAGAACAGAACAACAGAACACACACACATAATACACACAAATCTACGTCACACATCTGGTCCGTTTGTAGTGATAGTGATCTTCACAGAAATACGAGGCGGAGATGAACTCACGTTCTAGGAGCCGCCCTTTACAAAAACACATGTCCACATGTCCATATATTCTTGCAGGAATGGTAGAATTCCATTCCTTTATCTATACTCGTCCTTTATCTAAATCTTGGTTTTCCAATAAATGTAGTAAGGCTGTTCATTAGAAAGTAGCCAATACGTAATTGGCTACTTTCTAATTCTTCAGTTTCATTTTCTTCCTACACCAAAGCTCGCAACAATTGTAAAGCAGTTATTAATCAGTCCATACTAGAGTTTGAACAGGCTAAGAGTAGAAAACTTGCTTCTTGCCCTAATGGTAGCCGAGCATTCTGGTCTCTTGCCAAAGCTATTGACCGCAACTTTTGCCCATTTCTGCTCCCATCTCTGTCTAAACCAGATGGTTCTGTCTTCACTTCCAAGGATAAAGCAGGCCTGCTAGCATCCCATTTTTCTTCCAACTCATGTAGTAATGATCTTGGTAAAATACATACCACCATTCCTAACACGCTCCATTCAATGCCTCCTGTGGTCTTCCATCAAAAGGATGTCAGAAGAATTTTGACGAATCTTGATGCTAAGAAAGCTCCAGCTCCCGATGGTATTTCCCCACTTGTTCTCAAACCTGTGCTTCTGAACTTACTCCTATTCTTTGCCGCCTTTTTTCACTTTCTTATTCCAAAGGTGTTTCTCCTTCTGCTTGGAAATTTGCTCATATCCAGCCAGTTCCTAAAGAGGATGACAAATCCCTCCCATCCAATTATCGTCCAATTGCAATTACTTCTACTCTTTCTAAATAATGGAGAAATCAATTAACCGGCAACTCTTAAACTACCTAGAAACCTTCCGTCTGATCAACGATCGCCAGTATGATTCCGTCAGTGTCGATCCACTGGTGATATTCTGGCTTATGTTACCCATTTATGGACTAATTCAATGGAAAGGTTCGGTGAAACACAAGTAGTTGCTCTTGACATCTCAAAGGCTTTCGATCGTGTTTGGCATAAAGGTCTTCTAAACAAGCTTCAATCTTATGGTTTGCCAACTGTTTTTAGTAATTCGTTATCCAATTTTCTCTCTGAACGCTCACTGAGGGTGATGGTAGATGGCTCTGTCTTCTAACTTCTCCACTAATGTCGGTGTCCCCCAAGGTTGAGTTCTTTACCCCACTCTTTTCCTCTTGTATATTAATGACCTCCTTCCATTGATTGGAAATCTTATCCATAGTTTTGCCGATGATATCACATTGCATTCTAATTTCCATTTTGAGAAACTTTTCCCTGCTCAATCAGCTTCAACTTCTAGAAAATCTGCTACCAATTCCTTAAATGCCGATCTTCAGGTAATTCTCCAGTGGGGCAACGACAACTTAGTTAATTTCAATTCTTCTAAAACGCAATCTTGTCTTATATCTCACAAAAAGGATTCTTCTGCTCCTATGCTTATCTTTGGTGACACTCCGATTTCTAGGCAAATATCTCTTTTGGTGATTATCCTGACTTCTTATCTCTCTTTGCACAAGCACATTACAAATATTGCTTCCTCTGCATCTAAAAAAACTTGGTTTTCTCTTTCGCTCTCGGCCTTACCTTTCTTCCAAACAGCTGCTCACTCTGTACAAATCGCAAATCTGCCTACCATGGAATATTGATCCCACATCTGGGTGTGGTTCTCCCAAAACCTCTCTCTCAGGCTTCTTGATTCCATTCAGAAGAGGGCAGTTTGGTTAATTAATGATTCATCTGTAACAAAGTCTCTCCACTCGCTGTCTCATGGACGTACTGTTTCTGCTGCAAGCCTCTTCTACAGATATTTCCATGGGCACTGTTCTTCTGAATTGGCTTCTATAATTCCCGCTTTCTCTCTTTCAAAACAGTCCGAATACGTGCCGCCACCAGCCAACATCCATTTACTGTCCAACTTTCAACTCACAGAACCAACTTTTCATCTTCCTCGTTTATTCATTCAACTGCCTTTTTTCTGGAACAACCTTCCTTCATACGTATTTCCTGAAAAATAAGTCTACAGAAGTTCAAGTCCAATGTCAACAAATATCTTCTATCGTCTTCTCAACCTCCAACACAAGCACGGTACTAAATACTACAGGTTCTAATACCTCTCCTGTTTAGGGTTTACATTAAAAAAAAAAAAAAAAAATTAAAACATATATCCTGTGATTTCTTCGAGTTAGCGTGTCGTCTAAGAATAGATTAATTCCAGCAATTTTTAAAGAGGGAAGCGACGTTTATAGTGGTACCTTAACATTTCAGGACTATCATTGACGGTGCGAGGTGCTGAGCGCCTCCGTAGCCAAGTGGGCAGGAGCAGAAGTGGTCGCACACGCTTCTTGATTAGTCCGGGGTTTGAGCCCGTGACCACGAAATACGGAGGATGCCGAAAGGTCAGGGAATGACCACCGCATATCCCCGGAGCAATATGGCCTTAGTTGCTAATGCCTCTAATAACAAAATAACAACAGCGAGGTGCTGAGAACTGCTTGAAACAGAGTGTACGATGAAAAATTTGGTTGTATTGAATATTTTGGCAACTGGGTCCCCGAGGAACAAGTTGTCTAAGGAGTGTGATAGTAGAATCTCTTCCAAACTGCCAAGTTTCTTTCTTAAAGACCTGATATTCTGGAACTTTCTCCGGTTTGTGGGAGAAATTCGCATGCTTATCCCCTCTGGAGGAAGCCTTGCTTCCGTCTGCTCACTTATGCAGGCTCTGGGTTGAGAGAGCAGAACAAGGGTAAGTCGACCCCCGGTGTCCTCTCGTTGGAGGACGATATTATCCTCATTGGACGGAGTTTATCCGAGTATTTTAGTGCAGGTTCGTTCTGGTGCAGGCATCCTTTCTGGCAAATGCCTAGTCGCCGAGTCAGTGACTTATTGGGAGTTCTCTTCGACCTTAGCAGTCGCTTTAGGTTTCCGAGTTGACTGGTAATGAATAAACCAAGTGATCCTAGTTCTTACGGGTGAAATGACGATGGTTCCCATAATTTCTACTTGATGTGGTCTACACCAGGTTTTAAATGCCGCATAATATTGACTCCTAGTTTGTAGTTTGTGCACGGCCGGCTGTAGATTCATCTCTTCGTATAAGACTTGTTCGACTAGTCCAGGGGTTGTATATGATGCCGATATAGATACAAAAAGGATGAGTGTGCTCTTTTAGGTGGTGTCTGATTTCTTGAATGCTCGCAGCCTGGAATTTATCACTGAGCTGTACTTGACAACTTTTCTCAGAGTGCGTGTTTCAGTCTGCTATCGCCGCTTATTGAAGCTGCTGCAGAGTGAGCAATGCTGTGATTCTGCTCTTCATTCGTCTGAGGCGGGATTGTGTCCACTGTGCTCGCTTGAATTTCGATGTAGCTTTATTTGGCTCTCAGAATATTTTCTGGATTGTGGTGGGAAGTCAGGGATTGAAGTGGGGAGAGAACCTTGCGATATAATTGCTGTGCGTGTTACGGCATGACTGATCTTTTTACCGCATTGCTCACCTTTTTAGCCAGGATTTCCCTGTGTGATTTATTGGGTCTTGTGCATAAGTCATGTTTGTTAGGCCTGTGCAACCATAACACGTATTGTGGTGACGTAGTTGGGCTGTCAAACGCGCACATATTGCTTTCCTTTGCTTTCGAGAGTCTGAGAGTTGGTGCGCAAGCTGGCATTAGGTTAGAGAGTTTTTGAGTAACTTGTTATATTTTTCTATGAAATCCTCCATCATTTCGTTGATTTTGATGTTAATAATTTTATTTAAGGGTGACTATTAGTGCTGGATGATAATTGCTGGTTTGGTTTGACAACCTTCGGATCTCTGCGCAGGTGCGGTCTGACATCCTTCGGATCTCTGCGCAGGTTCAGTTTCACTGCTTTCAGATCGTTGCATGATATAAGCTCGTTGAGTGGTTGCTAAAGCTCAGCCGGTGTTTGCATCTGATGCGGACATGGTCTCATGGCTTGTGTTGGGCTGCAGGAGGCATCGGTATGTAACGTTACATCTGTAGAGGAACTGTCAGTCTCCTGGTTACTGCCGATGTTTTTTTTTTTTTTTTTATGCGGTCCGGAGTAGTGTTTGGGGTCTGCGCGGGTAGCACGATTTTCCCCCCTGACATTGGGTTTTTTTTTATGTCCAGCAAAACAGACAAATCAACCACAGAACACAAGAAATTAACAGACATAAGGCACACAGCACGGCAGATGAAGTTAGTTATTCGGGTGGCCGAAAAAAAAATAGCTAGCTTAGCTTGGGGTCGTGTTGGGTATAACCAAGTAATGACGCGAGTTCTGCCTCGTTAGAAATTATCTCCTTAACGGTTTCAGCTTTGCCTGGTGTCCTGTGTGTTGTTGTAGAAGGGATTCAGGTTGTCCTTGTGGCCTGACCAAAATGACTTTCTGGAGCACGATCTCTTGAATTTCAAGCGGGCTGCTATGGATAGTTTCTTCTGGTTGGATGGGGACAGGCCAGAACATCCGGGACAGTTAGCGTACAGAGCTAGCTTATCCAGAGGATAACATCACCAATGATGTGACAACCCAGAACAAATTTCTCGGCGTTTTCCACCCGGCGTGGAGAGGACGGTGATAATACCACTGTGTTGCCTTCGCAGACTGAATGCAGATGCAAAATATTCATTCAGTCTGTCAGCCACCTCAACGAGATCATCAACAATCGGACCATTGACATCAAGGGGACCAATCTGATTCATCGCCTTTCTAAGTAAAGAAACCTTTACTGTTCCTCTTTGCATCATTTGCCAAAGATTTCTTGTAATCTGCCTTCGCTTGCTGCTGACCCCCTTTTTGAGTTTATTACAGACTAGCTTATATCTACCATAGTCTTCTGTGTGACCTGATAATTTATACGTATCCCATGCATTTTTATTCTCTGCTACGAATCTCATTAATTCAGTTGTCATCCTTTTAAGCCCAAACGCTGAAAAGTATTTCATAGTTGGGACAAAAAGCTTAGTATTTCCGAGATTACTTCCTCAAATGCATCCCACTTAGAATTTGCTGTTGATAACATCATCAGTTAGTCTCATTGCATAGAATTAAAAAACTGTCTGAGACCACTGTAGTCACCTTTACGAAAGCAAAAACACTTCCGTTTACCACTGATGGTAGTTACTTCTTTGAGTAAATCACACGTCAGCATAAGATGATTAGGCCTATGACACACTCTTACCCTCAATTTTGCTTTTCCAATGCTTATGTCACACGAAACTGACTCAACATTGTACTGTCCACCCATTTCAACTGTATGCACTTCCTTAAATTTTGTGCGTTTATTAACTAACAGAATAATCCCCTCCATCTTTCCTCTCCTGTATATCCTTTCTGTACCCGTTGTATTCCCCAAATTCCAATTCTGTATTCCTTATAACTGTGTGACACTACACCTCTGATATCCCAACAATATCTGGCTTTGATGTCTTGACTAGCAACTCACCTTCATCAAATTTATTTAATAAACCCCTAGCATTGGTGTACATGCAATTATACACGCTCCTGTTTTTACTCTTAGTTTCCCCTAACACAGCACATATATTTACTTGCTCCACAATGACTCCAACCAGTCCCTGAATTCCCCAGCACCTTGCTTTCCAGGCTGCTGCTCATTCTAAAAGAAGTAGTGCAAGAATCACTTTCACCTCTGCCTGCGGTCACTGTTAATCTATTTAGACTGTGAATCCCCCCAAACTAGCAACTTTCCAATCCACCTAACACTGCTTCGATAGCATCTGCAAATATTCTTGCACTCTTTCTATTAAAGTGTGTCCCATCCCTGTAGAGCAGTCTCTCCTGTTAGCAAGCACAGGCCATGCTGGGAAAAATTTTACCCCATGAGCCCTGCACAATCTCTCCAGAGCTGAATTGATAGACAAGGCTTTTATCATATACTTCCCTCCTATCGTGTCTGTGCAGAATTGCAGACACTTTCAAATTTAATCCTAACTCACGACTTTTTTTTTTTTTTTAACCTGTACTTGTTAAGTAAGTCTGAAGATCTCCTATTCTTAATGTCATTAGGCCCAACGTATACGATGATATCACCCTTTATGCCCTTAAAGCACTTAAATATCTGCTCTACAACGTCATCAGCATTTTTCCCTGTCAGACATACCCTGTCCTATTTCACCTATCCTTTTTGCACAATATATTTCCCATCTCTCTCAGACAATATAGTCACCAACAAAAATTAGCTCCTGTGGGACCAGCGGGTTCTGCCCTGAAGATTGCTACTGTGCTGCCTGATGCACAAGAGTGAGCTCTGGCGTTGAGTTGGGTACTGAGAGCTTGATGGGTCCACCATTTTAATTCCTTGGAGAACATCTACCCTACTCTTCAAACTCTCATAGACGCCCATCAGAACGCTGAGTTGGCACCTAATTTCTTGACACATTCTGCCCGTAGCGCACACAGAGACATCTTCCTTGTCTAGATCATGTCCTGTTCAGAAAGATCCACAAGTTGCGCATTTTTTTAGGCTGTGATGCGTTGGATAAATAATCTACCCCGTCGGTTCTACCGCGAGGTACAGCACTCCGGCTGCTTTATGCTTGTTGCTTTGCTGTGTAGTCTGTGGCATGATTTCCGTTTAATACTATTTAATTGATTAGATTATTAAATTTAATTGACAATATTACACTAAGTTCGAGACAATGCTAACAAGTGACGCTATCGTAACCACAAGTTACCGTTATAATGAGAAGAAATTCAACTTGCATGGCTCTATTGGGAGACAAACGATTCGCCGTAGACGTGGTGAAGAATACCATCCAGACTGTATGGTGTCTACAGTGAAATTCCCTACCAGCCAAATGATACGGAGGTGCATTTGGTATCGCGGAGTAGGTCACTTGCAGTTTATAAAAGGTTCCGAAAATGCCAATGGATACCTGGCGATATTGGAAGGCAAATTGCTGCCAATCATTACAGACAATTTCAACCTGCCAAGTAACTGCATCTTTCAGGACGACTCTGCTTCTTGTCATCGGGCGAAAAGTGTAAGTAGGCACTTCTGTAGTTACTTTAGCTTCATTTCTGCTTTAGAGGTTCGACAATAATGTGTTTACATTTGTTACAGGTGAAAAAATGGTTGGAAGAACGGTCCATTACCACTCTTAGTTGGCCAGGAAACAGCCCGGAACCGAATCCTCTAGAGAACTGTTGGCATCGTGTGAATCTGCAGTTGCCAGAAAAAAACCAAAGACCCTTCGTGAACTTCAAGAAGCCATAATTCGTGTTTGTAACCACGAACTATCAGTTTATTATCTCCAAAAATTAATCTTGTAAATGCGTCGACGGTGTGCTGCTGTCATCAGGGCCAAAGGCGGTTCAACTACATATTAGTTTTCACCTGGTGAACTTTTAATTTTGTTTTTAATTTAAAATGATAAACTGAAGCAAACTGAAGGCTTCTTATAACATTTCAGCCATAATTGTCGTGTTTACCAAAACTGTTGTATAAAGGTTTCAAATGCTCATTTTGGAATATTTTGAGAGCACCCGTCAAATATTACTTAGCTTTGTCTTAACTATTAATAAATATCTTTAGTTTATATTTCTATATGTGATGCTAGTCATTAAGGTAACATACCATCGCGATAAAAAGGGTTAGAAATGTGAAATTCCTAAGTGATGCACTTTCTTTGATCACCAGTGTAGAAAGAATAGAGCAAAGTTTTACAACTGCTCTAACAGGATATCAGATTTAGGTGTATAAGGCGGCGAAGGGACTGAGTAAAATGAATAAGGAAGGACTGCTCTCTGTCGTAGGCTAGGCAGGATCTCGTGTTATTAGAGACAGTGATGCTCGAGAAGTTGAGGAATAATATTTTGCTGTTCTCCCATCCTTAAAATTTTCATATTCCTCTCACATTCTGATAGCCAGGAGAGTATCTAAGCTCTTTTCAGAATCAGTATCTATCAGTAAAACGAGTTTAAAGAGAAGTATTCCCCTGCCCATGAAAAGCTATTACTCATCTATGTTCCCTCGCTAGCTATTCGCGCAGCAAAACCCTTCGAACTTTAAAGTAACTCTACCAACTCGTCAAAAGAATAGCTTGCTATCAACCGAGAAAACCTGTATACCATCAGTCACCTGAAATTTTTATAAAAATATCAAATGTATGGCAGTTCTTTAGGTAAATGCTGTCAAGTGAACCTGACGGATGTTACCTACTACTGAAGAGTAGTCTACATGTCAATTTTGTACTTGTCATCGTGATTGATAATCTGCCATATTCTGCTTAAGTCCAAATTCGAAAAGGAAACCACTCTACTCGAATAGAGTTTCCTGGTCAGCGTTTAATGGTTGAGCTATTGTTTCTCTTCGACCTTGTTAAAACAGTTAGCTTTAGTTCACTGACATAAATTGCAATAAGATCTCCCTATAAGAGGACTATCACAATGTAAATATAATTACTCGAATTCAAAACGTTTTTCTTAAAATCAAAAAAACAAATTGTTAATTCTACTGAAGAGGTCAACGGAAATATTAATTATATGTATCAATAAGCATCAAACCGTGATTTAAAGAGGAAGTATGATGTATGTTAGTGGGTAAGGTAGACGCCGTGATACCAAGGGTGGAAGGATCGAAAATATTACCCTACCTCGCAAATCTCGATGACTCGAATCAGTATTCTAGCTTATTAGCCAGATTACACTGGTCACCATCAATTTCCTCCCTGAAATAATTTCGACAGATTCTCGTAGGAAATATGTTGACAAACTCAGGGAGGAAATTGAGAAGGTTAATGACCGAAAATAAAGACCTGTCGCTAAAGTTCATTTTATACATTCCCATTTAGAGTTTTTTCGTGACAACTTGGGAGTGTTCTCTGATGAACACGGTGAAACGTTTCACCAAGCTATGTATTTCTCAAATGGAAAAAAGATACTAGGGAAAATGGAGTCCAAATATGTTGGCAGACTACTGTTGGAATTTCGTACGGGAGACACCAATGGACGATTATAAAAGGCAAAAAACGAAAAAATAAATGTTTTCATCAGATAAACATTTTGTAAATAGAATAAGGTTAACAGGCCCATTGTGCGATATTTAGTACTGCGTGTAATATTTTCTTAAGGTATATGAAATCTTTTGCTTGAAACTTTGACTTTAATTCCGTCTCCCTAAAAATTGGTGGATATTACAGCAATATTGTTGCAATATTTGAAATCAGCAATCAAATCTAGAAGAATCAACCTGAATTTTAATAGAGAGAGAGAAAAAAATTATTTTTGCCTGCCAGTTGTATTCCTTAATTTAATGTAAACGAATCGTTCATTTTAAAAATTATACAAATAATAATTCAATAAATAATATTTTTCGATTGAACGAATTATTTAAGTATATTTTAAATATAGTTAATCTATATTTGTTATAATTTGGTGTTTAAAATTATTTAATTATTAATTTATTTCGATTATTAAGCACTTTACATGTTTGTGCAATTAACAAAGCGCAGTACATTTATATTTAATAATTGTAAGAATGCTAATATTGCAAGTTAATAATTTATTATAATTTAATTATAATTAAAAACAATTTAATTAAAATTAAATTAATGTGTCAAATACCAAATTTGTCAGAATTTCTTCTTGAGATGCTTTTATTGTCTATTTTGAAGTTTTATGAAATCATGTTTTCTGGGATCCCTTAATGATACGACTTTGCATTTACTGATGCTTATAATTAAGTTGTGAGCCAAAGCCCACGAGTGGAGCATGTTTAGCGATTTCTGTACATCAATCCAATCTAAAAGATTGTTTTACAGACTACAAATAATTTTATATTGTCTGCGTAAGACTGTAATTTAACGCCTCCAGGAAATTTGATTAATTCCAAACAAAATTTAATTTAAAAAAATTCTAAATGGAATAGTTAATTTAGTTTAAATTATGAAGAATGTTCAAGTAAAACACATTTAGTGTGAGATAATTTCAAGCAGGTTGAAGAAAATGGTGCATGTCCATTTACTGTAATATTACAAATTACAATTGCAAAATCACAAATTATAATTACAAAAAATACGATGATTTACAAATTATCCCTTTAAAACTCTAAATATAATCTGATTTCTATATCTCTCAAGAATAACGAAGAGTCTTTTTTTATTTTTCGTCTTTCATTATCATTTGTCAGTTTATCCACAACGTGCGCCCTTTGTTTTCATTTTCATGAGGTTCTTGAAGCACAATGCGAGACTCTTCGCAGGAGAGAGAAAATCAGGGTTGCTTGGTCTTCAAACGATCCTCCTCGTTGCGGCGTTGCGTGCATTTGAGGGCTGAGAAAGAAAACAGTAATTATGAGGTAGATATTAATAGATGCGAGGGAGATGGATTTGTTGGGTTTTGGAGGCTTAGTATAGATTTCAAGTAGAAATTTTTATTTCTGGAGTTTGAGCTTGACTCTGTAAAACACGTGCTTCCTTGCTTAGAAATCAGCTTACAGAGCTAAATGTGATTGCTGATAAATCTGGTCGTCTTTTGTTTCATATTGGCTTTTACGTTATAAAAATAAATATGGCTTGATATGTACGCCATCCCATATCTACAGGACGCTGGTGGGAAATTGTTCGATGATCAGCCACATTATTTAGTATGAGGTATCCATTATACAGTATTAGTTCCTCTAGACAAATTTAATTGATACAATACGTGATACAAATCAGGTTTGTCTACTTTCTTTGTGACTAACTGAGAAAAAAATGTTTAAGTTCTTCTCTGATAGAAGCTGAATCCAAGGCGTCATCTTCAGACTTGAGCAAAGTATGGGTTTTTGAGCGAGCAGGGAGGGGTCCTTGGTGACCAGAATAAGAAATCTCCTCATCCAGGATTTCATGCTCAAAAACGTCTGAAGACCGACGCGAAGTGGCATAGAGGGGTAAGGGAACCAGCTACTAGCATATTCTAGTTCATTTCAAGAACTGCTGTGTTTCATTTGCTGTTTTCGTTACCGGCTTGTGTGTAACTTCGCATGAATTTTGTATTAATTTCGAACAGCGTACATCCAGTGTGAAGTGAATCAACATGCAATCATTCATTTGTGATGTGAAAACATCTTTGACGGGACCTACTAAATTTTTCGGACTGAAGTAAATCAGAATGGTAACGAAAATACCAGACGGAAATGACGTCACTTCCCAAATTACGCTAATGTCGCTAACTCAGTCACTAATGTTGATTTGGTAGAGTAAGTGGCCGGCGGAAGCATAAACGTTATATATCGTTCATAACTTCCGTTCCAGCTCTTCAATTTTAAAAATTTAAACGGTTTCATTTTCGTCAAAGATGTTTTTTTTTCCACTAAAATAAAACATCTTTCGTGCGTACAGGTTTTTTTTGTTTTGTTATTTGGTTTTTAGGAGCATTAGCAACTAAAGCCATATTGCTCCGGGATATGGGATGGTCATTCCCTGATCTTTCCGCATTCGGTGATAACGGGCTCGAACCCCAGTTTAATCAAGAAGCATGTGCTACGCACTGCTGGTTCTTCCCACCTGGCTACGGAGGCGCCTCGTGCGTACAGGGAACACACGCTGTTTTTTTTTTTTTTAACTGTTGAAGCAGGAGGCCCACAAGAAATCCATAACCAATTTTGGCTGTGTATATTTTTCGATCAAAAACCGCTAACTTAGAGTAGTGTAGAAAAACAAAGAATTCAATGGAAGTAAATCTGATTACTGCGTAAGGAGGGAGCTTTTCCGGTTAGACTTCAAAGAATCTGATACAGAATTAACTCGGAAAATTATGCTGAAACTTTGTACCACCTGCGCTTTAGCATCACACATTTTGTTTGATGGTAACGCAGGTCTGTGTACATGCTGTTATTTTCCTTGTAGTTTTTCTGGAGGTTGCGAGTGTTGGGAAACGCTGTGTCGATCAAGTAGTCCATTTCTTTCTTGTCGATGAAGGTTTTGTCTGATCTGTTCTACGAAATCGTCTTCACCGTTATTATAGCGCAGTTCCAGTATAGTTTGTGAGGGGGTCTCTAGTACTGCTTGAGGGTCATACTTGTAATACGGTACGCTATCATTGATCAACTGGTATTTTTGCGCTGTTTCCTGATGTATTATCTTACGACCTGGTCGTGTCTGAGAATGAATTTTCGTTTGGGTGATCGAATTGCATCACGCGGCAATGTGCTGGATTGTTTTTGGGGACAAGCGGCATCGTTAACATGTGTCATCTGTCACTCCAGGGTCCTTGGTGATGCTTGGTTATGTATGTCATGGAGTGACAGATGACACATGAATCCGTCCGTCCGGACGAGGTCATTTTATGTGTCTGCCATAGAGTGCCTTCTTCGCCCGTTTCTCTTTGGTCCTTCTGCCTGGATGATTAGGGTGGGTCTCCTTGTTGAGGTTGTGCAGCATATGCCATTTGTCTATCTTCTTAATGGCTTGGTAGATTGGTGCTCTGTTTTCCTGAAAGTAATCCAGCATGTTCTTAATCACCTTCATCTCTTGTTAAATCAGGTCAGTCAATCTCCTCCCTCCCTCTTTCTGTGCTATGGACAAACTGTCGATTGCCGAATTCCGGTGGTGTTGGTAGCTATTGATCATTATTCTCCTTGTCGATCTCATAATCTCCCCCAGCTCGGTGTTGTCCCAATGTATGATCCCGAAGGAGTACGTTAATACTGGGACTGGATAAGTGTTTATGTCTGTGATCACGTTCCCACCCTTTAGCTTTCATTTTAGCAAGCCTCTCAGTTTTTCATGGCATTTTTCAAACAGGCAAGCCTTTATCTCCGTGTTTTCTAACTGTTGAAGCCGCATTATCCCCAGATTTTTTTTAAATTTCTTCCTCTGTCATGGCTTTAATCCCTTTACTGGGGTCTGTGCGCGTAGCACAGTGGTATCGTCACCGTCCTCCCCACACCGGGTGGAAAAGGCCCGGGTTCGAATCCCGTCGATGACACGAGAAGCCTTAACGGGCTTTTTTCACTCCGTGGCTGAGTTAGTCGGTTTCAGGCGTAGATAGCACGTTTTTTTCCCGTCTCAGAAACTGGGTTTTTCCTTCCGGCAAAACAGGCAAATCGACCTGAGAACACACGCAATTTACAGGCAAAATAAATATATGTGTAGATGTAATCATTTACGGGTGATCCTAATATTGTAATATCATCATCATCTCTTCACTGGTGTATTTCTGGTAATTTCGTTCGACCGGATGTCCTTGATGCAATCCATAAGTCTTGAATTGGTCTAGGCCCAGTTGGATCCTGATATCAGTGCTGAACTCTTCAGTGACCCGGTAGCTGTTGGAATTGATCTCGGTTGCAGCAGAGAGTTTGATGTCGTTCATGTACAAATAAGCGAGAGGGTAGAGGTTCTTCCGCCCTTCTTTTGGTATACCTGTACTTGCTATTATTGAGAATGGTGAATTATTGGTGGAGTGCTAGACAGAATTATTGTGAGCTCAGAGCATCTCCCTGGAGTATTCGTCTTCTGATGGAGATCCGTCTGGCTGTGATGTTCTCCACTTTGATTGTCGTCGTCCTTTTTGCCATAGTTGCTTCTAGAAAGCGTGTTAATATCCCTTTGTCTTTTGAGATATTCAGTGTATCTATCAGCCACCTATGAGACACGGAGTATAAGCATTGAGTTAGTTGATGTGGGTCGTGTAGGGGTTGCTTTGCTTCTTGCAGGCTTTCTTCGTAAATATCTCTTTCATTTTTGCTCAGCTGCTTACACCCCTTCTGCTGCTCGGCCATGATGCTCTGGCTCTCCAAGTGGCCTACTTATGCAGCTGGTTAGGATCTTGTATTTTGTTGAGAGACAGGTGATTTGTCTGTACTTCGTCAGGTTGGTGATTGCCTTAGTTATTAGCCTTCAGGTAGGTGATTCCTTGAGTCAGAGACTCTGGATTGTGTCAGGACGGTATGTGCCTGTATGTGTGCAGCTGAAGTACTGGTATTTGTGGATATGTTATTTTCCTGTGGTTCGCCAGATATGGGACTTCTTGATCGACTGTTGTACTCCTTCCTCCCGAATCTTCCATTTCGTTATCTTTTTTTACTTCCTTTGTTTACTTCCGTTCTTGGTCTATTCAAGGGCAACTACCTTTGCGGCTAACTTTGTTGCTGTCCAGTTATCTTAGAACTTCTCGAGTGACTTTTGGTTCCGAGAAGTCCGTTGCTCTCCTTCTCCCGTTGTCCGATGTTCCTGTAGAAGGCTCTTTTTTCATCAAATATCCGGTTGTCTGTTTACCACTGGGCACAATCCCTATGTCGGCAGAGTCCCTTACTGTGTTCAAGAATCTTCTGCATGAGGGGGTCAAGGTATTCTTCGATCCTCTGATTACGGGTGTCGTGTTTTCTGTGAATGTTGTCTTTCTTGAGGATATATAGGTATATATCTTCAAGAATAAGAATTCTCGCTTTTCTGTTCAGCTTTTTACTTCTGTTACCTCATTGATACTGGGTCAGTTGACCAGTCTTCACTCTTAGCTCTCTTCTATTTTGTTCTGTAACTTCCTTTTTCAGGCTGGTAGTTCCTTATCTTTGCGTTTTCTTTTATGTTGGTCTCTGCTTTCTCTTCCATTCTGTCTGGTGGCTGCTGCAGAGGCTCATTAAATGGCTTTGCGCATGGTATCTAGTGTTACTTCTTTGTTGGGGTAATACTCAACAACGAAGATTGAGGAGGTCTGTGATTTGCCACAGGATTCTATTGGATCTCTACTTCGATATAGTGTGGTTCTTTGTGAGGATCATGGCCTCGAATTCTTCTAGTGCAATCCACTCTTCTTCAATTTTGGATATCGCGACCTCGCTTGTTCCCATTTCGGCTGTTCCGGGTTGTAGTTCTTGTACGTGGTGATCCTCCTCCTCCTGTTCTGGTTCGGTTGCGTTCGTATTCTTTGTTATTTGGAGTTGTGGCTGACATGATGCTTGATTTTTCCAAGATTTCAGCAGCTATCCGTTTCTTAATGATGAGAGTCCATCTTTGTTATGCGTATCCCTTCTCCCGCAGCAAATTCTAAATGTGGATGAATGACTTTCACCTCTGCCAGCTACTACTATTAATCTATTAGTTTGTGTGTTACCACAAATTAACATTTTTCCTGGCAACCTAACACTGCCTCGACTGCGTCTGCAAATGTTCCTGCACAACCTCTATTTAAGTGTTTCCCATCCCTGTAGAAACATTCTCTCTTGTTAGGAATATTAGTGATTATTTGAAATCGTAGCTCTAGCTCTTTGAGAATGTGCTATCAAAGCCTTGAACAAACTGAGTGCCCTCGTGTGTAGTACAGTTGATAGGATCGCCGTCCTTCCCACATCGGGTGGAAAAGACCTGAGTTCGAATCCGAGGTGGAGAATTTTTATGTGCATTTTTTACAACTTGGCTGAGTTAGTCAGCCTCAGACGAGGGTAGCATGGTTTTTCTTCCAGCAAACAGAAAATCTACCACAGAACGCACACAATTTACAGGCAGCATATACGGAGCAATATGGCCTTAGTAGCTGATGCTCCAGAAACCCTACTATAGTACTACAAGTTGAGTGCAATTTTAAGACAGAATCACTATACAAAATCTATTTCAGACTTCGTCTCCACCTATTCATATTTATTGAATTCTTTTTTTATCAAATGTGCTAAATGTACGAACAGAAAAGAAGAATGCGTTTGGTGTACATTTGTTCTTATCGTTACAATTTATTTTCCACAGAAACAGTTCAATCAGTTAAAGTATATATAAATATATAAAAAATTAGAGTAGTTTTAATGTTCATATATTCTAATATTACTTCACAACTCATTATTAACCAGAATACTGAATCTAAAATAAGACCTATAAGCGTTAAATAACCTACGGCTACAAATAATGTCAACACAAGTTATGTGTGATTCAGAAGAGCAGACTAGTACAACTGTAAACTAAGTCCGGATCTACTTGTATGCATAAAAGAGATTTTTCCCCATCTCCAAGTTCACAGCATATTATTTTCTTATTTATTTTTATTGTTTTCTCCTTTTTTTTTTTTTTTTTTTTTTTGTTACATCCAGTTTGAACCCAACTCTGTGTTGAGAGAAGTGTAAAATGCTAGAAATGTGGAGAGGAACACAATAATTCATATCTATTGTCACTTTACATTACCGAGTTCATAGTACACAACTGCCGCTTAGACACCATCGCGAAATAGTCAGCTATGTGGCTGTTGCGACCAACTGAGTCCCCTGTCTCCACGTAATTTTCAACTTTCATTTCAACGGGATCAGCTCTGCTTTCTACTCGAACGGTGAAGGAAGTCCAAGAGCTGAGCAAATAATGTGAAGTTGAAAGAATTTATCTCCGTTGTGGAGTGTGTTCTCACCATATTGTCCTCTTTCAATATCTTTCACTGCACCTCATTAGTCAGCACGGCGAACACATCTTGGAAGCTACCTCTCTCCTGGGGGGTGGTCACCACCGTTGTACGTAGCCATAGCAACTGCAGCACAAGAAAGTCGACATCGTAAGCTGGAGAAACTGCTATGACACCGAGGCTTTTTGGACGGTACAGAGATGACAGGTGGTGACAAGCTGATGGATTACCTAAAATAATGAAAAGAGAAGTTGGGCGTTAAGATGTGTGAGCTTTACAACGGCATCCTCTTTAGAGAATACTGCAATATGTTCTATATATAGCTTCAACCTAATGAGCATGCATTAAGGAGATGGAATCTGTTCATAAAAAATGGATCACGTCAACCTCGTTCACACTAAGAATCCGAAAATTTTAAGAGACTTGCATTATTCAAGGCAGTTCATAACTATAATAATTACGATGCCATGGAACACATGATTGATTTTAAAGTTTTCTACTCTCTTTGAAATTCATAATCACTGCAACTTACCGAACTATTCCAGCCTTCACATATATTACTGTATTAATCATCATCATCCCTAAAATAATCGGAGATATTTGCGGCACTGAGTGTGTTTGAAATACCGCAGTGCACATTCATAAAATAACACCAAAACAGAATTGTAATTGGAAATTCCCATCAAATTATTATAAGACTAATAGAAATATGTTTTTTTTTAATATAAAAATATCCAGAAAAAAATACTTTCCATTAAAAAAATCATACATCCATTCATCAATTATAAATTATTATTCAGTGATTAATTCGAGGTCCTCGAAAAGGATTCTCATAAATAGTTTTCCAATAACATTCGCATTATTAAATTCATATATTGTTAAATTTTTCTAAAAAAACATTCAGAACAAAAATATTTTCCATGTTTATAAAGTGATAATTTACAGATGCACGATGACCGGCTGTTTTGTATGTAAAATGACATTTGTCTCTAATTATTGTAGAATTATTTCTATATATTCTGTGAATAAACAGAATTAAGAATGTTTGATCACTTTGAAATACCAAGTATAGTAAAGTCGAGCTATTTGCGGAACAAGCTGAATAAAATTGTTTAATTTCTGGATTACGGCCTGCTTTTCCAAAAAGTTACTGTTCTTATTTGATAATTAAAAATAGTATTTAAAACTGACTATTTGAAAAGAGCTTTTATATAATTTAGAACTTTTTACATGGTTTCTATTTACGTTGTTTCGTTTGCTTTTCATTCTCTGTTAATCCTCAACTACGGTCATAAAAAAAAAATATAATAATTACTGCACGTCTGTGCTAACAGAAATAGTTCTATTCGCACAAATACTTACTGATTTTTAATGCTATTGGCACAAAACTATTTATATTTATTAAACATCGTAGTTATTTTTCATTATATACATAAGGAGTAGACACAATGGGGAAAAAAAAAACATGTACATCTTTTTATCAAATGCATTTAATTAAAAAGATTAATTTAGAATGTGTTGCATTTTTAATCTATATGCAACAAAAAACATGCTAAATTTTCAAGAAAAACAAAATAACCATAAATAAGTAAAAAAAAAAAAAAAAAAAAATGACAATGACAATGACAATTTTAAGTGACATCAAAATCAAAACTAGCCTGAAATATCTCGAATCTTGATCCGTATGTGCTCAGACCCTCTTTAATATTCAAAATTTTATTCAGGATTAAATAACAGAAACTTGCAACATTTTTAGAGAGCCGGCGCAGGGCTTAAAAAATAGGCTCAGGGCAGCGCATCGTTCTGCGAGCCGACCCTGATAATTAACATTTGATTTGCGAAATCTGGTTCAGTTCAAGGCTCGAAATCGAATGGAACGCCTTTTCCATTCATCATACGGATCGGTATGCCACGTGTTCTTTTTTTAATAAAATATTTTATTAAAAAGTATTTTATTAATAAAAATTATTAATAAAATATCTCTTAGCACTGATAATGCTACTTGTTCTGTTTATTAAAGGTATAATATGCTAAACTCAAGATTTTGTTTTTATTAAATACATTTTCTCAAAAGATGCACATACGTTTTTTTTATTATTATTTTTTTGTTGTTGTTGTTTTTTTTTTTTTCCCCACATATGTATTCTGTAAATTTAAATGTATTCTACTGATTAATTGCTATGTTCAAGAAATATAAACATTTTGTACTTCCAAATTCGGTGCAGCTTCAGGTTTAAAATATTTAGTGTGATTAACTCTCTCGTATAACTATATAGAGTTTTTCTTTTCTTTTTTTTTTTTTTTTTCATAATATTCATTTAAGCATTTTAAGGAATACTGAAGGTCTCCCGTATCTGTTCATGGACCTTTTTTTCACTTCAAAGTGAATTTGTTTCTTTTCATATTGATGACAGTACATAATGAAATTGAGAAAATCAATGGGAAACTTGACTCTTCGAGAAAAGTTCACCCTGTCTTATAGACAGCACGCACGGGAGTTTATAAGGTTAAGACAAAATAAAAGTATTTTCCTTCACTCCTTCCTAAAAAATGATTAAAATCATGGATTCATGTGAAAAGTTAAATTTCATTATTAACTTTAAACTTATTGTGCTCTAGTAGCACTTAAATTATCGCGTTCAGTAGCATTATCCAAGTAAAGATATAGCGATAAAGAAAATAAAATATGTCAAATTAACAGAAGTATGATATTATTCTGTTGTTTCGAAGTATAACTAATGCATAAATGGAATATTTAAGAACCAGGCAAAACTAGCTTTTCTGAATCTCCAAAACTAATTGCTGCAATCACCTGTTCATTTGTTCTACCCTTCATTGTTCATGTAGGGAATTTGTTAATAAAAGATTATCATTTTTTATGCAAATGTTAGATGCAAAATTTAAAACAATATTTTAAATCAAATCGTCAGTTACTCATAATCGTTGCATTGTTTGCTTGATTGCGTTCGCAAAAATAACATAAAACAAAGAGTTAAAAGTACGTTTTTTTCAATTGCCATTAACTACCGAAAAAAATGAATTCTGACAAATAATTTCTATTAAATAACCTTTCCAATGAAAAAGAAATTAATCAACGTTCATTATTCCAGCAACATTACCACATCACAACCAATTTTCTCGTTCATTGAACCACTCTTCAACTGAATACGAATGGAACTACATATTTAAATTATTTATTCTCAACAGGTAATTTCCTTCATTAGGAGTAGTGATTACAGGCATATCAGTAGGAATTCATCTTGCTCGGTTACAGCTGAAAGAATATTTCCAAATATTTTCTATAGATGATTAGATGACTGCAGCACCTTGCAGTTTATAAATTCTATTGAGATCCATCACATTAGCCAAGATTCAGTAGAGGACGAAGGATTCAAAACTTAATCTATTATACACACTATCGTCTTTCTGAATAAAATCGTGGAGCATCCCCATGTACGAAATATGATCACGATTATCTATCTTAATTGAAATGGAAAGTCATGCTGCTCTAATGATCGCATCGCTATTTTCAAAGTTAACGTATGGCGATACAGACACGTGTATGACGCAAACTCAATTACTCAACCGCGTATTATTTCCCATTTGAATTATGCGCAGTCAAGGAAACAAATAAAATAAAAATTGAAAATAAAAAAGGGCTCCTTTATCAATGCATAAACTAACCAAAGCAGTCATTTCTATTAAAAAGTTGTTTCAAACTTTTGGAGTAAAGCATACTTTATGAGCTATAAACTGACTTCGGTTCCAGAAAATACGTAACATATATTTTATATATAAATTGTAGGCTAATTTATTCTCTTCCGTAAAATCTATCGCTTCTCACCAGGAACGCATTCCTTTGAGATTCAAGAGAGGAGTACTAAAGCATGAATTATTACTATCTGCGAGAAAGTCATTCCTTCTGGAATGGAGATACTTTTATCTCCATAACGGTGAATTGACTACCCCTGTTGCCTTCTCGGTTATACTCGGTGGCGAGGTTTGTTCCTTTTTGAAGGACATATTAGTAATGGGTATTACGTTGTTAAGTATTTGGAAGCCTTTTTTTAGGGATGAATTTTAAAGAACGGCAAGATAACACAGTAAACAGATGGTTGGGACGCAATCTATACATGTACTTCTATCTTCTTACATTTTTGAGGGATCGCAAGTGATTCTTCTTCAGTATAACTAAAACTTTAATTTTATCTGTTAGTCAATACACTATTCTTCAAAATGTATTGGGACTAAATAAAAAAAAAAAACGCTGCTTAGAAAATATGTAATTTTTAATATTGACTTTAATCGCCATTAGGCGTTCATGGCATTGATAACTATTAGGGGGAATAGAAGAAAAACTATTATATTAGGGTCTCCTGGAAGATAACTTTCAACTGCCCATGTGTATTGTGTTTGTAAATTGCGTGTGTTCTCTGTTTGATTTGCCTGCTTTGCTGGACGAAAAACCCCAGTTTTTCTGGGGCCATTAGGGGGATACTGTATACATGTTTCTGGTATGTGGCAACATGTAGATAGATACATGGATAGAATCTTACGTAGGGAGGCACCTGAACGTCAGTTCAACTCCTTGGTATTCTGTGATGATTATAGATCTCTGTAAAAGGCAAGAAATGCGTATAGTGTTATGATTGTGTAGTGTACTGTTGTGTTGTTTAGTTGGTTCTGGCCACTTTGTCACCAGGAAGGCGATCACCTGGAAAGCCTGCCTAGTGTCCGTCTACACCACAAGGAGATGGGCCACAACTAAGCGTGAACAGTTGTGGGCTCTAACAGTCCCGTATGTGGTATTTGGCGAGTAAAAATCTTGCTCCGCTTCATCCGTAAAGCTTTAATTGAATCCCCTTCAATGCCAGATTTGGGATACATCCCAAATTTAGTTAAATGCATCCTGATAGATTGCTCAAATTTTAGGAAAAAAAATCGTAATCAGACATTGAATTCATTACTTAGAATATATGAACCGCTTACTCTCAAAGAAATATTAGGAAATACAAATAACATATAACCATGATGAAATTCCAGAGAAAGTCAACGCGCCAATAATAAAAACAAATCTCTACTTGAATTAGGGCGTCTTCTTCTGGCAAACATTTGTTCCAAAATATCCTACAGATGTTCATTTAGATTTAAATCTGTGTTCTCGGCTTGAAGTGGCAGATTCGCCACATTATTGTCCTCGAAATACGATTGTACTGGTCATGCCTTTTAATACGGAGTGTTGTTTAACTGATACAAATACATCCCCTCTCCTAAGAATATCCACGTTTGCAACTAATGCAGAATTGATCAGAATATCACAGCTGGCAGCCGCATTCATGGTTTCATCGATGAAAAGCAGTGTCCCAAGTCCAAACCAGGTTAAATATCCATACATCACACAAATACCACCGCACTTTATTGCTGGTGCAATATAATCAGATGGGAACTTCTTTGGGTGTACACCACACTCACATGCGTCGTTGCCTCGACTGTGTAGCCTGATCCATCTTCCAACGTGTTCTACTACTCCTGTAATACATCTGTAGAGTATACGTAATATAAAAGTAGATTATTATATACTCTACTTTTACTGGTTTGCAGGGTAATTAAATTTCGCACAGTCATCCAAAATAGAAGTGCTAATTTCTCTCATTGTCTGATAATGATATTCTTGTCATATAACTCTTCTGAGCCGGAGTATAAACAGAACTTCATTTTCCAAAAGTGATGTGTTTCAGTAGATACAATGCATATTATATGTTAGAGGACAGCGTTTAGTATATATGAAGCACACACGCCGATTTAACTGCTCTAAGAAATGTTGACAATCTACTTAATAAATTTGAAACACTTATCCTTAAAAAATAAATAAAGTTCCGTTTATTCTCCGGACGGCCGAGCTGTTGGAATACATGTTGGAAACCTTATCTGCAGCTTAATGTTTAAAAAAAAAAAAAAAATTGTTAATGAGGAAATGCAGTAATATAATCCTGCCAAACGATCGCATAAAAGTGGTACATTATTTTTTCTTATTTCTTTTCGTACTTATTTATTAGGAATTACCTTTCTTTTGTCACCACCTTCATGAAGTTTTATCTGCACTTTGTTTGCCGGAAATTAAACAGACATTCCTAAATAATCCGCTTTCCATATCAAATTTCATTAAATAAGAGAATTGTCATATCCTTCTGATGGCAAAAAAAAACTTTGGTACGAAAATGCTCATTAAAGTCTCTACTTAATTAAATGGAATTTTCAAATACGTCATCGGAGCTGTTAAGAATGTGCACTTCATTCAAGAGAGCTCCTCAAAGCTAAGCGAACATATGATGGTGAAAAGTGATATTAGGCAGAACATCGCAGGTACTGCAAATAAAAGATATCGCTCGGGTGACAGGAACTTTCGATTAAGTATCTCAAGGACATCTGTTAGCGCCTGGTTTAGCGCCGAGTAATCTATTCTGCCATTAGGCAAGTTAGGGCAGTTGAACTGAAGAGGAAAAAGAATCTGAAGTGATACTTGCTATTATTATTCCTGAACTAAACCGGAAGGGGATAACCGTATCTTTCCAGACGAGATTGTTATTAAATAAATGCCTCAGTACGTGTCTAATTATCAGAATTTAATATAAGAGATTCCATGACTGATTGATTCGTACAGTTTTTCATCTATTCAGATAATAAATAAAAATTCACTGTGAAAATTCACACTGACTTAATAATAAATTTTCCTTGAAAAGTTTTAAATAATTTCATAATGAAAAAGAAACACACCAGAGGAAGTAAACTGTGTTATCCAGAAAAATACCCTAAACATGGTCTAGACATGTAATATTTTATTATTATATGCTAATGTTCAAGAATGAACAGTTTTTTTTTTTGTTTTAATGCGATATTAAAATACATGGTGGATTAATTTTTATTAATTAATTTCAAGGCAACTGCAGCCATAATGCGTCATCCAAACGTAATATTAGACAGAACATCGGAGTTTCTTTTGAAACACGCTAAAACAGCGATCATAGCCACTGTGCTATCTTCGAGAGTTTTATCGGATAGATTGGTCTTTATGTGCTTTAGAGGGATGGCCAGTTTCTCTCTTTTCGGGATGAAAAACCCATACTTCCTCAACAGATCCAATTCTTCACCCGAGACTAACTATCTCCCCTACGGAATGATTAAAGCTCAAAGAGTTCCTGCCGTCCGTATGTGATCCGTACGTGAGCGTCTTCTGCACGGTATGGAAGGACGGCAGTTAAAATCATTGTGCAAGCCTCGATCGGGTACTCAAATCTGCACAAGAGTATAGCGATGATATTCTGGATGCATTCGTGAGACATCATGTCGGACCAATAGGGAACAATCTCATTTTGCCGAACGATAATACCCAACCACATCTCATTGGACTTTTGACTGGAATTAGAGATGAACAGCATTCATTATCTGTAGTGTAGAAAAATGCAATTTCCTGACCTCAAACCACTAGACCATGCTTGCGATGCTTTGGGAATGCGAACTATGCCCCTAAACATCTTCACAACCTTCCCAGTAACTCAGAAATACCATCGTGGACCAATAGTGATCGCCTAATCTTTTTAAACCATTATTAGCATCAATTATTCACTGTTTCCCTTCTTGATTTGTCCATCTGTATTCATTGTTGTTTTTATTATCAATTGTCAATAATGAAATTAATTTCCATTTTGCCTTTACCGCTCAATAGTATTTCTTAAAGATTTTCGAAATCTTCCTGCGAAGTTGCAGCTGAATATTTTCCCCGGTTTGTGCATTGAGTTCGTTGTTTAAATTTTGTAAATCAGTATCGTCGAAGGACGTTTCTATCATATAAATTGACTGCACACGATGTTAAAGAACTGGTACGTACACCGATGGAAAAACTTTAGCTAAAACTGTTTATTTAATACGGCTCATTCGGAAATGGAGGGACACAACTCTTCATTACCAATAAATGTACAACCAATGAAAAATTTGGAAGAATAGAAATAGGGAACAGTCTCATTTGGTGGTGTTAATAATGCACTTCATTCAAGAGAGCTCCATAAAGCTAGGCGAACATATACCGATGACCGAGTAAAAGGTCATAAAACATTATGACCGAGTCGTTATGCACATCGAAGCAACTGCAGGTGAACTACGGCGCGTGCGCGGGTCAGGACACGGTATAAAATCCACCTGATACTGAGTTCCGTTAATCAGTGTTACTCTTGTTCTTCAGATGGGAAAGGCAGCGGACGTAAGCGAGTTTGACAAAAGTCAAATTGTAATGGGCAGACGATGGGTAAGAGCATATCCGAAACGGCATGGCTGGTGGGATGCTCACGGTCAGCCGTGGTTAGTACATACCGCAAATGGTTCGAGGAGGGAAACCCACGAATCACAGGCGAGGTGTTGGATGAACACCGCTCATCGATGCTCAAGGTAGGCGAAGGCCCTCCAGGATGGTATGTGACAACAGAAGGGCTACTGTGGCGCAAATTCGCCGGTAACTAAAATGCTGATGACGGGAGTAATGTGTCACAACACAGTACGTCGAACCCTGCTGAAAATGGGGCTGCTTAGCCGCAGGCCGTTCCGAGCGCCAACAATGGGCACGCGAGCATCGAAACTGAACCTTGAGTGATTGGAAGAAGGTCGTCTAGTCCGATGAGTCACGTTTCCTGTTACATCATGGAGACAGCCGTGTACGTGTGCGTCGTTTACGTGGGGAAGTGATGACACCTGGATGAACCGTGGGACGAAAACAAGCCGGTGGCAGCTGTGTCATGCTTTGGGCGTAGTTCTGCTGGGATACCCTGGGTCCAGTCATCCATGTGGCGGGCACTGACGTCTACCATCTACCTAAACATCATTGCTCACCGGGTACACCCTTTCATGGCAACGGTCTTGCCCTCTGGCGGGGCTGTCTTTCAGCAGAATAATGCACCATGTCACACCGCCCGGATTGTTGGAGACCGGTTCGCAGGCAAGGGTAGCATGGTTTTTCCCTTCAGGAAGCTTGGGTTTTTCGTTCAGCAAAACAGAAACTCGACCTCAGAACACACGCAATTTACAGACCATATACACGGAGCAATATGGCCGTAGTCGCCGATGCTCCTAAAACCCAATGAGACAACACACCACGACCTTTATGAATAGCAAGAAACTGAGACGAAGAATATCCAAAAATAAATATGGCTCAAAGGACAATGGACTTTAGGCATTCAGAGTACTTCCAGTAAATGAAATATTGGAAAAATGTTTAGTCGTTTCTGGTGATGACACTCCAGACAGTAAAACAATTGACGTGTTGGTATCTGTCAGTTTTCCTGGTATTCATACCTGTCAATTTTCCTTAAATACATAGTATCGGGCTCCTCGTTGTCTCCAGAAAAAATAACGTGGGATCTGTCATAGGCTGCATTACAAAAGAACGATGAATAATCGAATGATCACCAATGTTCCTCCAAGTAAAATGATGCCGATACCATCTAAGACCAGTGTGTGGAATTAAAGAGCAACCGGGCCATTCGATTATTTACACATCTTTATTAAGTATTTTTGCCAAATATCTTTAGGAAACAATCATTTTAAGGAAACAGATAGTTTGTATGAGATAACCTCGCTGTTAAGCTAGTTGCAAATCTTCTTGATGCTTATGTTGGTTTCTTGTGGGCGTAAAGCTTATGCTGGTTTTTTTGAAATGGATCCCCTGTAAAATGGCTCTTAGTGAACTTTACTCTTTAAAAGATAAAATTGTACACTAAACGTTAACTGTAACAGCGGGATGTTGAAAGCAGAAACCCGTTTCTTTTCCCACATTTTCTTTAAGTTTCAAAATATTAAAAATATATATATATCCCTAATAATAAATTGTAGGTGGCGTCCTGAAGACGTTTTATATTTTTTGTGCATTTGGTTAGTGTTGACGTGACTCTTGTATCGTGCTGGTTTGTATTTTGTGTAGCTGTACTAGTCGATTGTGTGGTTTACGCTCGAGTATTTTGATGTAATGGTTGTGGATGAAGCGAGAAGACCACAATTTATGCATAAACTATGGGTATGGTAAGTACCTTTAAAAATAACTTGAATTTACCTAATGAAGTAAATTGACGGCGTGTGAGAATTCAGAATACCATTAGACAATTTAAATATTATCGTCGTGAAGAATAAAACTTAAGAGACTCCAGTTCATTACTCTTTTATGCACCACTTTTAATAATCAGAAATTGCTAATTATTAATGTACGTGCTTATTAATATAGCGAAGTGCTTTATTTTTACACGAAGGAATGCGTAAAATGTGCCTATTAATGATGTTGAAGAGGCCGCATTAGTAATCTTCAGCAATTGCGGCCCCACCTCATTAAAGCAAGAGGATTGAGAAAATATGAATAGTACTCTGACTGTTGCACAACAGTATAACACTGAAATTCAAAGAATGGGCGTTAACTTTAAAGGTAGGTAACATACGACTTAGTGTGACTCTCCCTACCCCTTACTTAGGAATGTGTGGTTCTACTCATTCTGAAGCCGAGAGGTAAATTGAATTTTGCACATGCGTTCAACTATCACCCCCTTTGTTATTTACATAATGTGGTTGCAAAAGGTTTTATTTTGCAGTGGGATGTGAACGAAAAGCTCATTAAATTAACAGATTAGAACTTACTTTGGATTAGGCAATACAAAATACTTAGGCAGTTTATTATTTCAGTTTTCCGCAGATTCCTGGCAGTCGATGGTATGCCCTTTGTAGGCGGTGTTAGGAAACTCTGCGGGAGAATGCAGTCGGGCTTGATTAATCAGACAGAAAGTGGCAAATGTGACTAATATGAGCATGGGCCAAGTACGGAATTTGTTAAACAGACTTCTAGTGGCATTGAATACTTGACTGCCGATAATAGTCCAATGAATTACCATGAGTTTAAATAAAATAAAAAATACATTTTCAGCAAGGAATGATTAAGATTGAAACAAAACTTCAACGGCAACTTTCACGTAATTTCAATACGATAAATCGATATCTTGACAACCTTGGTGCGCGATTTTTTTGTATCTTATTGGTTTCTTTGGATTATGATCAATAATATTGATATCACTGGCAGCTACCGCAATTCAAAATTTACAACTTTTTTTTTTTCTTTATCCCGTTCGTTTTCTAAATGCCTAATTAAAAACTAACCACTAATTATCCTACCCTAGGTAGCCTACGCTTATTTATAGGTTATCTAAGATAAAATATTATTGCTTAGTTTTTAATTAAGCATTAAGGAAACGTAATGCTATTAAATAAAGTTAGTTAACTATTAATGGGTTAAATAAAAATTTAGAAATCTTATGTGAAGTTTGATTTGAGGATTTTGATATTATCAACACAACAGAAATCAATGAAAGATGAATATCATGCAGTGATATTGTCAAGCTATCGTCCTAGTCTGGAACTTAAGGGACAATTATTGATAGTTTCCGTTCTGTTTTCTCACTATTGCGAAATTTTCTGTTTGTATTTTATGATGGCCGCAAAGGAGGAGAAGATTATTATTGTTTCGCATAGAAAATACTCAGTGTGTGAGTTGCCTTTTTTCCCTAATCCAACTGAGCCTTTAACTAGCTTATGCTACCTTCTTAAAGATAGCATTGCCTGAAAATAAAATCTGTGTAAAGTGACCACCAGTCTTGACACCTAATTTCGTGACTTAAACTATTCCAGAATTCTAGGCCGAGCAAGGTTCCGCTACTAAGTGCGCATTTTTATGATTACTTATTGCTCACTGAATTATTAACCTCTCATTACGGAAAAATAAAAAAATGTACTTTATTCGTAACCGTAGGCATGTAATTTTAATGAGCTGTTAATTGATTTTAGAGATTACAGAACACTGCATAACTGTTTATCTCTAGTCATAATCAGTCACAGCTACACAACCGTTTCGCTGTTACTTGTATTTCTTTTTATAACAAAATTCTACAAAAAAAATGGGCTTTCTAATTATCTTTTTATCATTAACTTTTTATTCCAAACGGACAGTTATTCAGCAAATGAATAAAATTACACACAACAGATACTATGATCTATTCCGTGTCCAGATCTCAGTAGTGGAGACTTGCTTTAGTTTCATGCCAGTGTAATGTAGAAATTACCACTATCCTGCCTTGACTTTTTTCTCCATCTATTTTAGTTATAGATCCCTCATAACTTGACCAATTAAATGCTCATTTATTCTTCATTTTTACATATATTTAATTACCTTATTATTATTATCTCTCTGTACATTAAGAAAGGTTTCCTCCTAGTGATATTTATTCGAGCCAATGAGAGAAGAGGGCGAGGCAATTACGTCACTACAAATGCAATTAATTATTGACAACTGCCTCCACAACGTTCACCAACCTGGTGTAGGTGCTTAGTTGTCTAATATTTGATGTTCCATTGTAACGTTTTTTTTTTTTCCTATTTCAATGAATATTGTTTATTTGTAAATACAGTAATTTAGTATTTTTGTGAATATATTTGTATGGGTTGTAAACATCCCATACAAAAGTCCTGCTCTTTCGGATGCAACAGTATCCCTCATGCATTATGGAACACGAAGCAAAAGGCATTTTCTTAAATGACCTATGTAAAAGCTGGTAAATAATTACATAGTGATATTTATTCAACCTTGAAAATGCCTCACGCAACAAATGCACAAGTAAATAATTACATAGGTCATTTCCTGATTAGATGTCGATCACAGTGACAGTTTTTTTTTGTCGGGCGGCACCGGGGGTCTCCCCCAACTCCGAGGTTTTTTCTGTGTAGAATACAATACTTTGCATAAGGCCAGGATGTGTGGGTCGTGTTGTTTCTCTGGCCAACTTAGCCTGGTGGCTGTGGAGAGCCACTAACAACCTCAGTTTCCGTTGCGTCACGGGGAGGCGGACTACGACTCATTAGGAGAGAAGAAAGCTCTGGCAGGGTGAACCCTAGGGTAGCCTAGGCATCCAAGGAGAGCCCAAAAATAGTATGAGGGTGGGATAAGAGAGGTAGAGAACAGAGGGGGCTCTGTTGAGGCACTTGCCTGATTTGAAAAGGGGGTGGACTGTAAAGGGACCCCTGATACATGACGCCCATCATGATACAGGAGGTGGGAGTTAAAATTGGGTGGTGGAGTGAGCCACCAGGCGAAAGGGTGTAGGGGCTACACAGGGTGCAGAAGGAGACTCAACCACCCCAGGTGGTAGGAATAGAAGAACATAGGGAGATATTCCTATAGTGGAGCGTGCTTTTTGCAGTTCTGTCCCACACTGGCCTGGGGTTACCCTAATGGCCAGTGTTAGCATTCCATACTATGCCAGCTAAGAAAAATTACAGCATGGTGCCAGCTTGGATAAACATGAGTCCCTGAGAGCCTGCATAGCCATGTCTGTCCTATGAAGAGGCTAAGATAGAACATGCAATTAATAATAACTTTCATTCACTCAACATTCACGCAATTTTACTTTTTATATTTTTTTCTTACACTTTCTATTTTCTTTTATATATTATATTAGATATCGCTCAATGTGTTTCGACAGGTGTCTTTTACGTAGAAAAGATTGGACTTACTCTGTCATGCCTCTATATATTACGTAGAAAAGCGTGAGCTGGGGTTGGCGAGCAAAGGGAGTTGGGGACGGAGCCCCTAGTTTTATTAATATTATTATTATTATTTCAGTTGTGCACCATCACTTTAAAAGGTTTTGCCCCTATTTATTTATTTTTTTTTCTTTTGGAAGTACAGAATTATGCACGTCGCCAATTCGAATTATATGGTACCCGAAAGTTCCATGGCCTCATTCTTTTTATTGTCATGGAAATTCTATAAGTATGTGTATTTGCATTTCAGAATTGTTGGAGATCGGAGAACAAACGTTAGAGACTGAAATAAGGGTCAGAATTCCTGCAAATAAATATTTGTTTAACTTTCAACGCATACAATGTTTAATAGTGGTAGTGGTATTAGAAGGGATGGTAACAGTCTAGTACAAATAGATTACTGAAGACAGTAAAGATGTTTTGTAATCACTAAATGCAATGCTCCTATATACATAAAAAAAAAAAAAAATCGCTACTCATACACAAACAACAAAACTATGTACACAGTTCATTATTCCGCTGTAACGAACAGTGCAACCATGTGTCATTATGAGGGTCATTCTTGAAGTGTACGAATATCGTGAGCATTGGAAAGAACGGAGTACGTGCTTGTGAACTATCAATTGTTTGGAAGTCATGGTCATACTTGCGGAATTTACGGAGTTCAGTGAGATGATAATTTATTACATCGCTCTATTCCATTGTAATTATTTTAACCATTGTTATTAACTATTTGACTTAACTGTTAATTAAATACATAAGTAATTAACTATTTGGCTTCATCTAATAGTGTATTTGGGTACCCCTTGGCGTCGTGGGCCTGGTCGTAGAACGCAGTGATTGTACGGTCTAAGTCTGTGATTACTATGAATGTGTAATTTGTCTTTCCGATTGTTTCATTGGATATAGATTTCCTTCAGATTTGGAGGGAAAATGCGAAATTATTATTTGCACTTTTGTTGTTAAGCGTTGCCGTTGTGTGCTGGTGGCCACGACCTCAGAACTCATGAGGCGAGTTTTCTTTGTATTGAAGTTTCCATTGTTGTTTAGTGAAAAAAAAGGTTGTTTATACGCCATTTCGGGAGGGATTCAAGTAAAAAATGTTTTTAAAAATTTGTATTTATTTTAGTTCCGTATTGCCGTTTCTCTTTTTTTTTTTCTTTATTTAGGCTGCAAAGTATTATAAGATTATGTACTTTGCCCGTGTCACATGCTGGCGGGGAGTGGAAAGCAGTGAGTGGCACAGGCCAATCACTGCCTTCTTCCTGTATTTTTGTCGAAGTACGGAGGTGTATCCAAGATCCGAATTTCCTCCAACTATTTTAATTACTTAACTAGATTATGAAATCTTTCCAGTTTGCTCGTCATTAGCCTGAATCAGGCGCTGCTGGTACAGTAACACCTGCCACAATTGAGCATTCGTTGTACATTTAAAGTAAGTATTGGGCCAGAATGCTCAAATGTGGGCACGGTTTGAAGGTGACATACACCACTCGCAGCACGCACCAATCTTAATAAATAAAATGAAAACATTAATATCTTCTTTCACGAAATTAAGTAGCTCACTGTAGCCCAACCTTTTCCAAACAAATACCTCTACAAACGCAGCAGAAACTACTGGAAAACTTGTTCCACCCGACTTGATATACACGCTTCTCCAATAATAAGACACCAAAGTCTCAATTTTACGAGCTAGATGGGAGGAAAGCCTATCCGTTAAGCCCAATTGCCCGATAACCCTAAAAGAAACACGCATAGTCACCAAAGTTGCCAGAATTTTAAGAAACAAATACTGTACTGCGAAATAAAAAACATTACTTGCCTCAATATTTTATTTTTTTGCCTTAATATTTGTGTGGAGTAGGAAAGAATTTTTTCCGTGTCACTTAGCAACAGTGATGCTGTCTAAAGTTTCTTCCGAGTCTGAAGAGTTCTCGGGTACGTTCGCTGGAGGTTCAGACGACTCCCTGCTGATGTCTGGCCCTCTCGGCAGGCTTATGAAGTTGATGGTGAAGAAGATCCGGCTCTCTAGCACTCTAATTTAGTGCGAAAATATTTTAAAAGATGGTAATATTAAGAGTAGGCAGTTACGTTACTGGTTCCTTAAGAATGCAGGCTTTTATTTGCGAAATCCGTTTAATCGAGTGAAACTGTTTACTGGAATTGATCAGTTTTGCTATACAAGTTTAACGAGACATTGGAAAAATAAAAAGTTTTAAATCGGAACTGAAACAATTGAGAGTATTTTGAGATAAGTATAGTTAACAATATGCGTTATCGTAGCCAACTACAGTACTACCAAATTACCCCAGAGATTAATGAATGTTGTTTAAATGAATGCATTTTTTTTTTATATACGGGATTAAGTTAAGTATCACATTGACAATAATATTAAACAGCTCTTACGGGAATCCTTCCCGAAACCTTCGAAGAGTGAATTATCGGTAGCCATCTTCCTCATTACTACAATAGCCTATACCTTTGCCCGACCAAACTTTTGTTTGTGGGATATCTGAATCGCTAGGACCACAGACTTCACTTCAGCTCTTTCAGATATGAAGGATGCAATCCGTCGGAAATTCTAAAGGTAGTTCTGGAGAACGCAGCACCCGATCGTCATTTCTAATTAAATAACGGTTGACATTTAATTGATAATGAAAAATTTACATTGTTTTATTTTGTTTAGCGATACGATTAATATTCAAAAGTGGGAAAGGACTTCATATCCACCCTATTTTATTTCTCCCCTGGACCGGAATCCTTTCAAGTTTGTGGTATATAGGTTGAATTTCAAAGATTACTGAAAGCACTCCATTTTTTGGAACAATAATTAGAAAATTATACATCAGTATGATTCTTAAAATACGTTTTGTTTAATTTGTTTCACGAATTATAGGTTCTTTCAATGCCAATTTCCACCAATTTTATTAATCGATGCAGGCTCATAATTGATCGTTGGTTAAAGCTCTACTGGCAGAAATCTATCTGCTCTGTGGGTCAGCTTGTGGCCTTTATTTGTAAGAATATGTTAGTTTTTTTAATGACTTTTATATTGATTATTAATAATTTCATTTGTCCGATTAACCGTTCCCGTTTATATGATACCAGTTTAACTCTGTTTAATTACAACCACCCCGAAAAGTCATGAAATCCGAAAGGAATTAAATTAAACTTTAAATTTAAAAAAAAGAGAGAGAAAAACATGATCCCACCACAGACTTCACACAGGAATGATTATAAAGAGTTACTTCTCTTCTGTCTTCCCTTGAAAGCAACATTCCAAATGCTGCTTACTGCTTTTCAAGAACAAGAAATCAGTTATGTGCTTTTGACGTTTACAATGGGTAAGAAAGGTAAAAATAATATTTAAATTGTGCGAGAAATAGTACTTTGTAATTAAAGAGTGGGTCCTTTTGCATATATCATAGAAGTTTATAAGTTTAATATGTAAATAGCACAATTAAAAGGCAAAAATAACAGACATTGCCAATTTAATTGAAAGGATTGTAATTATGATTGCCTAATATAACTTTCGAGCATCTTTAAAAGAAAAGCAAAGTTATTGCAGATATTAAAGCTAAAAGACTTTGGCGTAATGTGATAATTACCTTGTTATTATAATTGTTTTAAAATGAAAAGTTTTTGTACAAGAGATTTAACTTTTAAAGTTAAGAAAAAGTAGTTTTGTAAACTTTGTTCCTCTAGATGTTCATCGAATTGGTTCAAAGATGCTGTTGATGGTCACATTATATTCTCATGAAGTGTTAGGGAAAGTCCTTGGTATGCATGCCACCGCCAGGGCAGGGAGAAAGGTTAAAGAAAAATAAATCAGAAATGAAGTTCACTTGGATGCGCACTGTTAGATTTGCATGAAATCCCTTAAAGAATATAAAAGCAGCGGAAGCAGGAAGCTGCTGGCATATCAGTACACGCCGCAGGAATGCCATCGAAGTTAGAATACAACACAAATTAGCCCCTTGACTCCGTGACATAAGTTTTGATCATGAAATGGCAGAGAAAGGCCCTCTCTAAACCTGCTTCTTGCCCTTATTTAAATTGCATATTAGTAAAACAATAAGATTCTTTCGTTGTTTTCCTCAGTTCTAACTTCTTTGTATGTTGAGTAGCAAGGAAGCCTGGATGGACGAGCTGAAGTTAGTGAGCAACAGCAGCTGCACGAGATGTCGCGTGCTATAACTGGAACGAGTCAACAACAGTGAAGGAAGCCACAGCTTGCGATATTTGTAACTTATGGGGCTGATAATTGTGAGATGAAGGAGATTTGCTTCTAAAGTTTTATACTGGAATCCGTCGGATAGCGATAATCATAGATTTCTCTGAATAACAAGTTTTCATTTCACCATTTTTAGGGCTGTTAAAAATGCCTATTAAAGTAAGCATCTTAATGTAACGCATTTCAAATAATTTATGAATAATTATATTACTTAGACAATTTCGCAGTTACAGAATATGAAGAAGCGCTATTGCATAAGTAGCTTATACAAAGAAAATTCCCACGAACAAGAATAAAAGAAAAATATAAATACAACCCGCAGCATAAACATGTTTTTAGGAGATTAATGCTTTTCTTAATGCGGTAAATACTAAAATCCCAATTAGGTTCGATGTTCAGTTACATTGTCGCAGAGTCTGTATTTATGGGAGGGATTCGAGTGTGCAACGTCCCTGTATTCCAATATAAAAGGGCCTCATGAACGGGTCTTCAGTAACCGCGAAGAGGACTAGTTGCACGAAACTTTAATTCTTGAGCACGGTTGTTGGACTAGCGCTGAAAGTGCTTGACAACTTTCTTAGGACACTGACCGTTTGGGATGTAATGGCTATAACAGAAAGATTCTCTAGAAGACCAATTAACTGGAATAGCGTTTAAATAAATTCACCGGAAATGGGAACGGACAGGATCTCATGGATTTCTAAACAAATATTGTGCTTGCGTTTGACAGGTGTTATATATAGTAGAGAGGACTAAACTATTCTTTATAAGGCACCCGAATAAGTAAATTCATGTGCCGTGCATTGCGTGTGTCCTATGGTTGTTTTCTGCACGAAAAACCCGAGTTGCCAGGCGGGGGGAGAACTTTGCTATCTACGCCTGAGAAACGACTAACTCAGCCACGGAGTTAGCTGGCCTCAGGCTTGATTAAAGTTTCTCGCGTCATTGACGGGATTCCAACCCGGGCCTTTTACACCCGGTGTGGGGAGGACGGTGACGATACCACTGTGCCACCGCGCAGACTAGCAGAGAGGCCTGCTGCCCCTGTCGACTTTTCAAAGAATAACATCGTTCGAGGCTGTATCGAATGGAAAAAGCTCGGAAACATATCCGTAAATAAGCGCACCTGTGGTAAAACATGTAACGTGACGCAACCATCCCAAGTGTAAAATGTGTGAAAGGCGCTTTCAGGAACATAAGAAAGAGTTCAAGAATCAGTCTGGCCAGCAGAATTCCTAGAATCTCAGGTCCTTTTTGGGCACCTGTGGAATGAACTGGAAAGGCGTATTGGTTAGCCCAATACGCCTCTGCTCATGTAACTCCACGAAATGAGGTGCTTTATTACATGAATAGTTTAGTATTTCTTGTCACTTTTCAACAACTTTCGATTCTATACCAACAACTTTCGACTCGTTTGGAAGCAGTGATTCATGACAAT